>NW_028270152.1:42154074-43354074 GCF_037043375.1 Chiloscyllium plagiosum
CCGCGCTCACCCCAGCCCGGACGGAATTTCACATTGGCCCCAAGGTCCCGTACTTCCCGCGGGAGCCTGTGCCCCACAACCTGAGCCGCCTCCGAAATTTTAATTTTGTCTCTTTCAAAGATGTAAAAAGGAGGGCCCTGTATAGACTGCTGCTGCACACCATCCACCTCTTCTCCCTCATCCACCGTCCGGACACGCCTTGGCATGCCCATTTGCCACCGGGCGGTGGGGATCCCAAGTGGAGGGCTCTCTACGTGGGAGTCCTCCCCCTTTCTCTCGGGGATCTGGGGTGGAGGGTGCTGCACGCAGCAGTCCCCTGCAACCGCAGATTGTGGTGGTTCACGGACTCCCAGCCCAACTGCTTGTTCTGTGGCGCTGTGGAGTCCGTGGACCATGTATATATTGGGTGTGGGCGTTTGCACTCCCTCTTTGATTTTCTTAAAAACCTCCTCCTCTGCTTTTGGTTGCACTTCAGTCCCATGCTCCTGATTTTTGGGCACCCGGTACGGAGGAAGGAGGGCAGGTCTGAAGACCTCCTCGTGGGTCTGCTCCTGAGCCTGGCCAAACTGGCCATCAACAGGTCCAGGCAGCGGGCCGTGGAGGGGGTCGTTAGGGCCAACTGCCTGCCCCTCTTCCGCGGTTACGTTAGAGCCCGGGTGTCCTTGGAGAAGGAGCACGCGGTGTCGACCAACACCCTGGAGTTGTTTAGGGAGAGGTGGGCGCCGCAGGGAGTGGAGTGCATTATTTCTCCCTCCAACTCTATTTTGATTTAGTCCCTACCCTCCCCTTCACTGTTTTGATCACACAGCACTGCCCTTTGATGTGAAGGGCAGTGTTTGTCACTGGCCACCCGGGTGTTTTCCTATCTTCCTGGTGGTGGAATTTGAATAAAGATTCGTGCACTTTGTGTCTTTCACTGTGTCTCACACCTGCACACACACACACACACACACCATGGGTGCTGGGGAAAAAACAAGCACTACCGCACTTAGGTGGTAGTGTGGGGGTTAAAAAAAAAAACAGGTGTGCTGCCTGCCCCTCTTCCACGGTTACGAAAAAAAAAATAAACAGGAGTATACGGAGGAGGGAGGGCAGGTCTGAAGACCTCCTCGTGGGTCTACTCCTGGGCCTGGCCAAACTGGCCATCAACAGGAAATAAAAAAAACCAAGGTCCAATCGAATTAAATGATTTACTGTTTGGGATTACATCAAACCAATTAAATGATCTGATGTTTTGGTGGTATAAAACTGGACACTTTGAATAGTTAGGGGGAGAACAGCAAAGAGCAGCCAAGCAAGCACCAATATAAGGCCACCCGGATAACTCTCTGAAAGGAGCCGACCTAGAGAAATCTACAGAGAAAGTTCAACATCCAAAGATGACAACTAGGTTTGAAAGTGATTTGCCGTAAACTTAAGAGAGAATTTATTGGACAGCATTGCAGGGTGGGAGGTAAAATACAGTTTAACAGAAAGGAGTTGTCACTATAGTTGTTCTCTAGTGTTATATTTTGGACTTAAAGAGTAAAATTATTAAATTTTCTTTAAATAGTAATATTTGGGATAGCTCTTTGCCTCTTGAAATTTACCAGTTTATGGTGTGAGGTGAGCTTCTCTGTGTGTCAGGTTTAAATTAGCAGAGGGATTTACCCCATGTCATAACACCCATCTTTCAGATAAGTATTCATAGTAATAGAAGCCATTTGGCCCATTAAGCCTGCTCTGCCATTCATTAATTTCATGGCTGATCTATCCATCATCTCAGCTCCTCCTACCTGCTTTAATTCCCCTTAATTCCCCTACTATGCAAAAACCCATCCAACTGTTTCTTGAATATATTTAATGAAGCTGCCTCTACTGCTTCTTTGGGTAGAGAATTCCAGAGATTCACTACTGTCTAGAAAAAGTAGTTCCTTCTCATCTCTGTCCTAAATCTACTCCCCCTAATCTTCAGGTCATGTCCCCAAGTCCTAGCCTCACCCACCAGCAGAAACAACTTGCTTGTCTCTATCTTATCTATCCCTCTCATAATTTTATAAGGTCCCCTCTCATTCTTCTAAATTCTAGCAAGTACAGTCCTAGGCAGCTCAACCTCTCAGCTCTGGAATCAATTTGGCGAACCTCCTCTGCACCACCTCCAAAGCCAGTATATCCTTCCTCAAGTAAGGAGACCAGAACTATGCACAATACTCCAGGTGTGGCCTCACCAACATCTTGTACAAGCGCAGAAGAACCTCCCTGCTCTTAAATTACAGTCTCTCTAGCAATGAAAGCCAATATTCCGTTTGCCTTCCTGATTACCTGTTGCACCTACAAATCAACTTTTAGCGATTCATGTACAAGCACTCCCAAGTCCCTCTGCACAACAGCATGCTTCAATCCTTCACCATTTAAATAATACTCTGACCTAATTTTAATTCCAAAGTAGATAACCTCATATTTACCAACATTGTACTCCATCTGTCAGATCCTTGCCAACTCACTTAACTTTTTTTTGTCTTTGTTTGATGACACTTAAGCTATCCAAATCTCTCTGCAGAACCTCCACATCCTCTGCACAGTTAGTCTTTCCACACAATTTAGTGTCCTCAGCAAACTTGGATACGCTGCACTCAGTCTCCTCCTCCAAATCATTTATAAATATCATGAACAGATGTGGGCTCAACACCAACCCCTGCGGCAACCACTGATCTCCAACAAGAGTAACACCTATTTATCCCAACTCTCTGCTTTTTATTGGTAAACCAGTCCTCTATCCATGCTAGTACATGCAACTCCATGCATTGTTATCTTATGGATGAATCTTTTATGCGGAACCTTATCAAACGCCTTCTAGAAATCCAAACATACAACATCCACCTGTTCCCCTCCATCCACCATGCTTGTTACATCTTCAAAGAACTCCAATAAGTTTATCAAACATGACCTTCCCTATATGTATTCATGCTGCGTCTACCTGATGGAACCCTTTTCATCAAATGTCTCACTATTTCTTCTTTAATGATAGCCTCCAGCATTTTCCCCAAAAAAATGTAAGCTAAGTGGCAGTTAACCTGCCTTTTGCCTCCACCCTTTTTTAAACAGCGGCATGACGTTCGCTATCTTACAGTCTGCCGGGACCAGCCCAGAGCCCTGTGAATTTTGGTAAATTATCACTAGCACATCTACTATAACTTCTGCTATTTTTTTCAGGACCCTGGTATGCATTCCATCAGGACCAGGGGACTTATCTACCTTTCGACCCTCAAGTTTGATCAACGCTTCCCCTTTAGTGATAACAACTGAATTGAGGTCCTCACCATCATTCTTTGGCATGTTAGACACATGTTCCACTGTGAAGATTGACACAAAGTCAAGGCCTTGACCGTTTCAGCATTTCCTAATATTATTTCTCTTTCTCATCCTGCAAGGGATCTACATCCACGTTAGCCATCCTTTTCCGTTTCATATATTTATAAAAACTTTTCCTATCTGTTTTTATACACTTTGCGAGTTTGCATTCATAATCTATCCTTCCTTTCTTTATTTCTTGCTTTGTGGTTCTTTGTTGCTTTTTAAAGTTTTCCCAGTCTTCCTGTTTCCACTACTCCTGGCTCCTTTGTAAGCCTGAGCTTTTAATTGGATGCCTTCCTTTATTTCCTTGGTTATCAAAAGACTGGATCTTCCTACCCTTGTTATCCTTGCTTTTGACCAGAATATACTTTCTTTGAGCACTGTGAAAAATCTCTTTGAAAATCCTCCAGTGTTCCTCAACTGTTCTACCATATAACTTGTGTTCTCAGTCTAATTTAGTCAACTCCTTCCTCATCCCATTATAGTCACCCTTGTTTAAGCATAACACCCTGGATTTAGATATATTTCACCCTCCATTTGTATCCGAAATGTGATCATATTGTGATCACTCTTTCCAAAAGGATCCTTAACTACGAGATCATTAAGTTTACCTGTCTCATTACACAGGACAAATCTAAGATTGCATGCTCCCTTGTAGGTTTGGTAACATGCTGTTCAAGAAAGTTATCACGGAAGAGTTCTATGGGCCTCTCTTCAAGACTACCTCTACCGACTTGATTCGGCCAATCAATGTGCATATTAAAGTCTCCCATGACTTCTGCTGTTCCATTCTTACATGCGTTCAGATATTTCTTGATTGATTGCCTGTGCCACTAGCATTACTATTGGGTGGCTTTTAGATACTCCCACCAGTGACTTTTATTATTTGAAAGTTCTGTTAATCCATCAAATTCGTAATACAGTTTTTCATAAAATATAATGGAAATTGCACATTATGAACATGTTGCAAATCTGGAAAGCATTCCTCCAGTGAAGCTCTCAGTTTAGCTTTAAGTGCTATAGGACCTCATTTTGGTGAGGGTCTGTATTTAAGTAGAAAATAAAACTTAATGAAGTAAGTGGCCATAAATCTGGCAGGTAATGGATTGAAGTTCAGGAACGTACTTTTGCTATAATACTGTCAGGAATAGATTTAAGGTGTGAAAATTAAGTCTTGAACCGTGACTGATACCACCATTAACACCTCGGTTTTCTTTTTATTGGAATAAAATGAGCATGAGAAAATCAGTGATTCTACAATTATTGCAAAAACAAGAACTGCTTGAACAAATGTGGTTCTTTCAGTGGTTCTGTATCACTTTCAAAAGTATTGAGGGATTCAAACATAATAAGACACAATATAAATGCAGGCTGCTGAAGAAGCATTCAGATATTTTTCAATTTAGACCCATCGTTAATTCTAAATTAATTTTAAATCCTTCTTCTCCAGTTTTGAGAATGGATGGTGAACTGCTGACTTTTCAGCCATTTTTAATGGCAATGCATTGTGTAGTTATGATCAGCATAGTATGTAATTTCATGAATCACTATGCTCCGAATGCCAATTCTAACCATGTGACTGAATATCCCAACTAGCAATCACACTGAGATTTGACAAACGGTTGCCAGCTAGAATTTTTATATCATGGTTACCATTTCCAGCAGTGATTAATTATCGCTGAAGTAATTCATTAGCTGTGTTGTGTGCTCCTCAAGAATGACAGCAGGTACTTGGCTACACCCATGTGATATACCGGTTGTTAAACTTAACAGTTTTAAACCTGAATGCTGAGAGAAAATCAATTCTTATTCATCCACATTTTTATATAACAAATCCCCAGCCCTGATTTTAAACTCATCTGTTCTAACTCCTAGGTTTTATTTACATGATCTCAATGTTAACTCCTACCTAAAGTTGATTGTTGGGATTCTAATTTTGGACTGAAAGGAACCCACAGAAAAGATCCTCAGAAATGGTGGGTGTTGATGTAGATTAGTCAACTTTAAGAGCCTTCCTTGCACATGCACAAATATTAAAACATACCTGGATCTACACTGGTCTGGATCCTTTTGATAGGACATTTTGCTACAAGTTCTGCTATTCACATGATTCACTTTTCAATTCATGTTGGAGCCCTAAATTGCAATAGTGCTCTCTGACTTTCAAGTATTGGTGAGACATTTGATTGTACATTAACCAGAGTAAAATGTTGGCCAGAGCAAATACCTCGCAAAAGCTGCATTTGGCATATTTTAACCTCTAGTCTATATCATTCATACCAGGAGGGCAGAGTTAAAATTGGGTCACCCTAAATAGCAGATTACTTAGAATTAATACAAGAATTAATGCATACTGAGAAATAAAGAAGAATGGGTCTTCTAAGAATTGATAAATCTTTGAAGAATAATTGAAGGCTACAATTGAAGGTTATTTTGTTATTATAATTCATAGGGAAACATACTCAACTGGAGCTTGTTTCTTCAACCTATAAAGCCAGCATTTTCCTTTGCCTTAGCCATTTTTTATTGCCTTAGCCAGCTCCAAGTGAGAGAATGTTTTCTTAACCTTTGAGCTGAAAATGTGTTGCTGGAAAAGCGCAGCAGGTCAGGAAGCATCCAAGGAGCAGGAGAATCGACATTTCGGGCATGAGCCCTTCTTCAGGAATCTATTTTTGTTTGGTGGTGGGAGGTGGGGTCATGGTCAAGAGGGCAGTAGGAGGAGGTGTCCGCGAGCTGGCGTTTAGCCTCAGCGGTGTAAAGGTCGGTGCGCCAAACTACTACAGCGCCTCCCTTGTCTGCCGGTTTGATAGTGAGGTTGGGGTTGGAACGGAAGCAGTGGAGAAGGGCTCATGCCCAAAACGTCGATTCTCCTGCTCCTTGGATGCTGCCTGACCTGCTGCGCTTTTCCAGCAACACATTTTCAGCTCTGATCTCCAGCATCTGCAGTCCTCACTTTCTCCCCTTCTTAACCTTTGAGTCATACATCCTTATGTTTTTCTGAGTGGAATCAGCTCTCTCACGAAAGGCTTTGGCACAGTCGACAATGTGTCATATTAAGAAGTCAAGTTCATTAATTTTTTTCTTATCT
Source organism: Chiloscyllium plagiosum (assembly GCF_037043375.1). Lineage (NCBI taxonomy): Eukaryota > Metazoa > Chordata > Chondrichthyes > Orectolobiformes > Hemiscylliidae > Chiloscyllium > Chiloscyllium plagiosum. The sequence goes on from NW_028270152.1 coordinate 42,160,496, forward strand.
AAAAAAACTCACCCTCATGAGGGCAAATGGAACTAACACTTCCTCTAATGCTTTCGAAGCAAACTAAGCAAAAGCATGTCGGCCTGCCATTCATTCTACTTGTACAATGCTTCTCAAAATCACAAATTCTAAGAAGTATCGAAATAATCCCTCAATCTTTGCGGAATTAAAACATTTGTGCATGCAAATTGCTTCAACTTATTCACCGATGGAATAAACCACTGTGATCTGTTTGGTAGTTCAGCCAAGCCAAAGATCAGCTACTTCACCAATGCCAATGTCATTGTGAGAAAGCAAACCAGTTTACAATTATGAAGCAGGGCAATCTGCATTCACAAAAGCCACCTCATCAGCAAAAGCTTCAAGTTTACTGAAGAGGGTGCTTTACCAGACCTACAGAATGCTCTCTGCAGCCCCAATTCCTTGTTTTATCCAGGACAGTTATTTATAATATGCTCAGCTATATTTTTACAATAATAAAATGGCAACATTCAGTCAGTTATGTCATTTTTGTGCAGATGATTTGCAGTGATTGGTATTAAATGGACAGTATTTTTTCCTGGAGGTGTCTACATGCATACAAAGTACAATATTTAAGATTGCTGGAAAATACACCAAACATCTTGAAAAAAACATTTTGAAATCCATCATTGTATTTCTAAGCTCTTGTTTGCTTCAACACTGCTGGTAACTATGTAGTATAGTTGCATTTTAAATCATGACAAGTTGATGTTCCAACACATTCCCATTACAACTACTTTTTGGAAGTAATAAAATGTAGTTTATAAGTTGATTGGTTTTCATTTTTCACAGCACTAAATGTAACTTCACTGAGACAAGGAAGTATTATAGTTCGCAGTAAAAGTGAATCTGCACCTTGAGATATTCCATTGAGGTACCAGCCAACTCTCTTTGCAGTCACAATCTAGTCTATACTGGCATAATCTGAACATAAAGTTGGATATTTACATGAAGAACCATGAACTTATTTTAATTTAATAAAGTTGGTACTTCGATCAGCTCAAAGATTTGAGGGATCATACAAAATAAATAATCTGTCTAAAAGAAATGCTGTTAAATTCAATTTTTTTATTTGTACTCTAAATGCCTGAAAACTGTTTAGCAGAGCTCACTAGAGGATCAGATCTTTTTGCACTGATGGTACCATGCACAAAATCTCTTCTCTGGATCTCTCATTTGATTTTATGACGGATTACTAACCCTATAGAGGCACTTCCAAGTCATAGTCTAGTTTGCACTTGCCAGTATTCGTAAAATCTTGCATCTTTATATTTAAGTATATCAACATAAAATGATCGGCAGCTAAATAGCAGCCCACAGCAATGAAGGGCTTCACATCTTGGGAAAGAAAATAGACTTTAAAGAATCCCAATTGTCAAGGTCTAATTGTATGTCTATATAAACTGACAGATTAAATTGCACTCCGGAGCCTAATTCTTAGCTTCAGCACCATTTTACCCTGATAACTTGGTTTCTGGCTCTGCAGCCTAATGGTCTGAGCTGCCAAGAAGGGCAATCTTAATGATTAAAATAACCATTAACAAAATGGTTTTGTAATTAGCTTTATATTTTATAGTCCCTGTGTGCACATGATCGATAGAACGATTTATTCATTAACAAACTATTTAACAAGCTTGAACATGAAAGAAGGTCTTATCTGGTAAAGCCTTCTTAAAGTCTCACACAATGAATCTTTGCCCAGTATCTTATTTCAGTTTACCTTCAAGCATCTTGCCAGAAGAACTCCGTGTAGTTGACAGTGTTGATTTAGTGGAGAATAGGTTAAGAGTTTTGCACTATTTCCCTGTTCTTTGTATCATTTCCAGCTAAGAGGAGAGGTAAGTGATCTACTCCCAGGTTTATCCATTAACAGTCTATAAATGGGTGTTTCTTCCTTGCATTATATGAATAATTAACATGCCATGTTTGGCACATTGCCTGAATGGAAGTTATTTCTAAGTAATGTTGTGTTCTCCATGTTTGGTGAAAGAATATGCTTCAACATAGAAATCACTGAAATGCCATTCCACAATTTGAATGTTTAGCGCAAAATGTTCTACTTCAGTGCCAATGGAGAGTCAAACGTACTAACCTCGATAAAATTATCTTGATAAATTACTCTTGAATCAGTATGCTTCATGTCAGCTGCATCTCATTACTTGTACATTTAGTGTCACTTTAAAAAACTGTCAAAATCTCTAATACGAGCATTTTATTTAGAAACAAACTTACTGTCCTGTCAACTCTTTTCAATGGGATAAAAGTGGTGTTTTAGTATAGGAGGCAGTATAACTCAAAATCCATGCACTTACATGGAAGGAAATACCACATAATGGGGCAGTCAGCACAATCTTGCAATGCTCAATACTAACACTGCTATATTAGATAAATGAAGACAGCACTGATCTGGCTAAACCAACAATATGGTACTACTGGTGTTCAACAGCTGTCTCAATCTATCAGTCAGGGTTGAACTCCTGCTACTTAATGCCAGACAATTAGAGAATCAAGATTATAAATAGTATCAGCCGGGTAGACCAGCTGTATGCTCAGTTCACTCAGAAGTAGAGAACTTAAAAGACAGCTGCTACTTTTAAATCCAAATTACATTTTATATTGCTTCTTTTCTCTTTATTTGAAAAAAGACATTGAAGAAGTTCTAAATCCCCAGGACTGTGAGCTGATTTAGTTCAGTTTTTAATGTAGGGTCGTGATTTGCAATCAGCTCGGTTTGGCTGTGGAAGTCTTCAAGCAAGTGTTGTGATACCATTTCACTTAACTAAGTGTAGCACTCAGGTGCACATAACCTGCACTTGACAGGGAGCCCAATAGTGTGCATAGTTAACATGTGTTCTAGTCAACCCGGGCTTCTTAAAGAAATGCTGCACTGATCATAAGAAAACTGCTGCTTAGGAACGACAGAAATTGGCTATTAACAAGAAAGCATTTCAAATGGAGAATAGGAAATAGAGGGGTATCCTAGGTTTGTCAATGTTAGCTGAACACCTTAGTCCAAGTGATTGACAACAAAAGAAAGGTTATGTTTTCACAGGGATCAGGAGGCCCTCAAAGAACACTCTCAGAAGGTATGAGGATATGGTGATAGACAGGGATGTCAATTCTATGAGGATTTGACAGCAGTAGCACCAGTCTCATGATCTCACATGAGTGGTTAAAGAATGCACTGTCACATAAAGTCTCCTACCACTCACTCCACCAGCCACTTCTGCTACTCAATGCACCATATGCTCATCACTCACCCATCAGTAATCCCCAGCAGTTACATCTCAGCCCCAGTAGATCTGGCACCTCACCTTCATAACCACCAATGATGCCTGCCTCACATCCATCTCTCATTGTTTCATCAAATCTCCAACTATTCGGCCATGCCAGACATCGAACAAATGCTCTTTTCTTTCTCTTGCTGGAAAAGGTGGCTCATAATGGCAGAGAGCAAAGCAGAACTGGAAGTGAACATGTAAAGCTGTTTAATAACGATGCCAGGAGAGACTGTACACAGGACATAGATGCAGCTTTCACAGAGGCTGTTGCATCCTGCGCCACTAGAAAGATTGTGGATGGCAGAATATCCTTTACCTTTCAAATAGTCAGTGGTGAGGTGAACTTAAAAAGTTCAACAAGTTTTCCTTAAGTCAATCCTTACAGGGATAGAGATTAAGGTTTGTGATGTGCCATTAAGTGCAAGTTGGAGATTGTGTGACCATGCATCTCTTTCTTTCCACATTACGTATTTTACAGTGTAAAATGGAGCTCGCATAGTATCACCGGGATGTTATGGCATATTGTTTTTCAGCCCATTCTGTCTATGCTTCTTCTCTAAATAGCAATCAAGTCATTCCCATTCCCCTGTTCCATGTTTGTAGCCCTGCAAGTTTAGTTCCCTTATTGAACTACCCAATTTTGTTTTGAAAATGTTGCCTGCCTCTGCTTCCACCAACCTCATCAGCAGTAAGTTCTGAACGTAAAGATGAACCAATGAATTAGGTCAAGTAATAGACCATTCAATCCCGCAAGCCTACTCATCCTTCAAGAAAATCATTGCTGGTCTGATTGTGGCCTCAACTCTATTTTCCTATACTTTGACTCTCTCATCAGCCTGGGATCCCTGCCTCCACTGTTCTCCACAGTCCATCAAGACATGCACCAACCTGATTAAGAACTATAATGCCATTCCTTCAAATTCAGTGGGTCAAATGCTGGAACTCCCTTCTTGACAATACCCCAAAGACCGCAATGGTTCAAGAAGGCTATCTTCATCTTCTCCAGGGCAGTGGGGATGGGCTATAAATGCTGACCTCGCCAGCAATACCCAATTCCTATGTGTGAATAGCAGTCTCACGACCCTCTATGTGAGAAAAACCTTATCTTTGTCTTAAACGGAAGACCCTTTTTACAAACAATCTCCTCCATTTCTAGTCTCCCCTACAAGGGGAAATATCTTCTTAGCATCTGCCATGTCCAGTCCTCTCAGGATCCTCACAAACACACCTCATGCTCAAAACGTTAAATCTATGTCCTTGTACCATTCTGAGAAATCTTTCTTAACTTTATTACTTTATCTTTACCTTTGTTACTTTATCCAAACCTATTATAACCTTTACACCTTTATCAAACTTCCCCCCCCCTCAAGTACCTTTGCTTGAAGAAGAACGACCTCAAATTCTCCTTATCCTGAGAACCCATTGTCCTCTCCATTTTCTTAAAGACAGTCACAAATCACAGATAGTCTTCCTTCTCTCTTGCAGTTCAAGTGGCACTCAACTACAAGGAGTAGAGCAGAACTAGAGAATTGGGCACCTGATTTTTAAATCTGGTTTTTAATCTCTTTGCACAGTGTCCTTGGTTGAAGGAAATGTCTTCCTTTTTGTGAGTCCACAATTAAAAAAATAACAAAGAAAAATATGTGGTTCTCATTGTATGTGTGTTGAACTTGCCCAGCAATTATGCATGTTCTCCCATTTATATTCATAAGCAAAGTAGTAGGATTATTTGGTTCCTCAGATGATCGTCTGGCTTTTGAACTATAACTAGAATAAGAGCTGGTGTAAGGAGAAGGAGTCACATTTTTGGATCATTGGAATCTCTTTTGCGGTAGTAGTGACTCGTACAAGAAGGGTGGATTACACCTGTATTGGAAGGGACTAATATACTAGCAGGGAGATTTGCTAGAGCTGCTCTGGAGGATTTAAACTCATAAGGTGGGTGGGGGCGCAGGAGGTGGGACCCAGGGAGATACTGAGATGGTACAGTTGAGAAAAGAAGTGAGTCAAACAGTCAGGACAGACAGGGACAAAGCAGTGAACAAGGTCAGATTGCTAAATTAAACTGCATTTATTTCATCTGCCTAACAGGGAGGGCAGATGAACTCAGGGCATGGTTAACAACATGGGACTGAAATATAGCAATTATAGCAGGATACAAATGCTATAGGAAGGATAGAAAGGGAGGCAAGAGTGGAGGGGAAGTGGCATTTTTGATAACGGATAGCATTTCAGCTGTATTTAGGGAGGATATTCCCGGAAATACATCCAGGGAATGGATGGAACTGAGAAATAAGAAAGGGATAATTGCCTTATTGGGATTGCATGATAGACCCCCTAACAGTTAGCAGGAAATTGAGAAACAGATTTGTAAGGAGTTTTCAGTTATCTGTAAGAATAATAGGGTGGTTATGGAAGGGGACTGCCATGTTGCGAAGGGTTTAGATAGAGAGAAATTTGTTAAGAGTGTACAAGAAAATTTTCTGAGTCAGTATGTGGATGTACCAACGAGAGAAGGTGCAATACTTGACCTATTCTTGGGAAAAGGCGGGACAGAAGACTAAGGTGTCAGTGGGGGAGCACTTTGGGGCCAATGACCATAATTCTATTAGTTTTAAAATAGTGATGGAAAAGGATAGACCAGATCTAACATTTGAAGTACAAAAGTGGAGGAAGGCTAATTTTAATGGTATTAGGCAAGAACTTTCAAAAAGTCAAAAGGGAGGACCGCAGAAAGTGACAACTGGAGATTAGAGTCGAGAATGTGGAGCTGGAAATGCACAGCAGGTCAGGCAGCATCTGAGGAGCAGGAAAATCGACATTTCGGGCAAAAGCCCTTCATCAGGGGCAGCACAGTAGTTCAGTGGTTAGCACTGCTGCCTCACAGCACCAGGGACCCGGGTTTGATTCCAGCCTTGGGTGACTGTCTGCATGGAGTTTGCACATTCTCCCCGTGTCTGTGTGGGTTTCCTCTGGGTGTTCTGGTTTCCTCCCGCAGTCCAAAAATGTGCAGGTCAGAATTGGCTATGCTAAATTGCCCATAATGATAGTTGCATTAGGAGGAAGTAGGGGAATGGGTCTGGGTTGGTTACTCTTCAGAGGGTCAGTGTGGACCTGTTGGGCCAAAGGGCCTGTTTCTGCACTGTAGGGGATCTAATCTACTGTATAGGTTAAATAGACAAGGTTTTTTTTCCCTGGGGTGGGGGAGTCCAGAACTGGAGGGCATAGGTTGTGGGTGAGAGGGGAAAAATATAAAAGATACTTAAGGGGCAACATTTTCACACAGAGGGTGGTGCGTGTATGATTAGATTAGATACTGTGTGGAAACAGGCCCTTCGGCCCAACAAGTCCACACCGACCCGCAACCCACCCAGACCCCATTCTCCTACATTTATCCCTTCACCTAACACTACGGGCAATTTAGCTCGGCCAATTCACCTAACCTGCACATTTTTAGACTGTGGGAGGAAACCGGAGCACCGGAAGGAAACCCACGCAGACACTGGGAGAATGTGCAAACTCCACACAGTCATTTGCCTGAGGCAGGAATTGAACCCGGGTCTCTGGCGCTGTGAGGCAGCAGTGCTAACCACTGTGCCACCGTGCCGCCCAAAATGAGCTGCCAGAGGAAGTGGTGGAGGCTGGTAAAATTGCAACATTTAAAATACATAGGAAGGGTTTAGAGGGATAGGGGCCAAGTGCTGGCATTTGGGACTAGATTGGGTTGGGATATCTGGTCGGCATGGACGAGTTGGACTGAAGGGTCTGTTTTCGTGCTGTACATTTCTACGACTCTACGATTCTAGAATGTAAATGGGTACAGGTGTTTCAATTCAACAAGTATCCACACAAATTATACAAAATACTTCATGTATTTAACACTAAACAGACTTTGCCTTGCTGGATAATTCATACAGCCAGCTTCCATCACATTCCAAATTTCTCCACAGCAGCAAATGATGAGAACTGGTTGATCCTCAGTTTCAGTCAGGCTTCAATCTTGCTTAAGGTATCCATCCAAATTACCCTTTCTCCTGTCAGTGAGTTGGTTTCCTGCATTCACCACTTCTCATTCCACATTTGTGAGAAGAAAACATTTGTTTATGAAGGTCATGCTGTTTCCTGAGGTTAAGGCCCTTTGTTCCGTTTGAAATAGCCCATTATGGCTCAGTACATCTTGAATCATAAGTTCTCCTGCTGAATGAGTAGCTATTTTTGTGCTTTGTTGGGGCGTTTTCGCTATCACTTGTCGAAATGTATGGTAAATAGCATCAAAGTGTTCATTTTCTGAATCCATCCAACTGAATATGATGCAGAGCTTTGTTGGCAGCATTATCCTTACATCAGCAATGAATATTATGCCTTTGTACCACTGTAATATCTTGGACAGATTTACTGCCAGATTTAGCACCACTGGCAGGCAACTTTTAAAAGTCAGCTACTGAACCTGGTTACCGCTGTTGCCTTACAGGCCTATAACTCAAAATCATAATCATTTTTATCACATTGACAGCACATTTTTCAAACAGCACTTGTTTTTTAGCCAAGTTTCAATGCTTCCTGTTCCCAGCCCTGTCATAATACATAGTTTGCATCATGCTGCATGGCTACCTATGTGTCTTTATAAATCATGACAGTAATTTCAAAAAAAAACTTTCAGAACACAAGTACTTTGCCACAATCTGGTGGAAATGATATTGTGTTGTCAATGTTTTGCTCACCCACCCAAGACATAGGCTGCAAATCTTAAAATGAAATTTCCTTGTTAAAAATCACAGGACCAACACATGGTGTTGCATTAGTTTTATATGCTGATTACATCTGAGGAGAAGACACTGGCAATGCAGTAATTGATTCAGGTACTTGTAATGGTAATAAAAACCACAAGAGCACAGTTTGAGTGCTTTACAATTCAGCAAAAGTCTAACACGGAATAATTCTCTGATTTACTGCCATGCTTTGTTCATAATTGTAACACATATTATTTGATTCAATTATTTATTATTTTAAAATGAAATTCTTCATCATCACATGCAAAATACTGACTGTGTTAGCAGCAGTTACAAGTCAGTTAAAAAAGTCATAAACTTGTTGGTAATGTTCCTGCATTACCAGGCTTTCTCAACTATTGATCACTGTGAAATGAATGGCATAATGTGTTGTTACTAAAGAGCCTCCTTACCTAAATCATAAATGATGCCATATTTAGTTGGGAAAAAAGTTCATTGCCACATATCCTCAAGCTTCATACCAGCAGAATTTCCTATTTAATTATTCTCACAGATAGGTAAAGTCTGTTAATACGAACGGTATCCATCTTAATCTGACTTCTGCATCTCTACCATTGTATCCACCACTACAGCGCAGTGCATTTGCACTGGGCCTGTATTTTCTCCATCTTGTACACCTGGAAACTTTTTACAATTCGTGGAACATTCTACAATATACATGTACTGTCAAAGTTTTTTAAAAATCCAGATAAGCTGCCATGATATGCCTCATGCACAATGACACGAAGTGTCATGCAGGAAGGTTGGAAGGCAAATCACTCATTTGGATCCCCTTGAATTTCCTCAGTAATTGGTTTCTAACATGAGTGGGGAGGTTGCTTGAATATAAAGAAGCAAGCCAGTTGTTTTCCAATTGTACTTTTGGAGGAGCAAGAGTTGAATGGAAACATATGTTATATCCAGACCAAAGCACTGAAACAGCCTAAAAGCACTTGAAAGATCCATTCAAGAATCTGAATAGCAGAGAAACTTGCCTTAGAATAGTTGGTAAAACTGGGTTGTAAATAACAGCTTAAACTTGTTGCTTCATCAATCCACTCAAAATGAAGTTAAACAGACAACAGGAAATCCCAATGCATTAATGCTTAGGTCTAAGAAGAAGCCACTGGAAAGCGTTTTGCATTATTATGTTTACATTAATCAATTAGATTCTAACTCCAGAACCCCTTCAGCCTCAGTTTCAGTGCAAGCTGCCTGTGCTAATTTGCTTAACTCCGGATTTACTTTCTGAGGCTGAATTAACAAAGATGTGGAGGTGTGGTGTTGGACTTGGGCGGACAGGGTCAGAAGTCACACAAAATCGGGTTATAGTCCAACAGATTTATTTTAAATCTCAAGCTTTTGGATGCTCTTTCATCAGGTGAAGTGACATCATTTCACCCGACAAAGAAGCAGCGCTCCAAAAGCTTCTAATTTCAAACAAACCTGTTGGATTATAACCTGGTGTCGTGTGACTTCTGACCTCAATTAAAAAAGACATAATAAACATTTCTTTTGAATCAATCCCATTCTGAAGGAAGGTTTCATATATTTTAACATGGCGCTTCTTCGACCTTTGGTGATGGACTTTGTTTGTCCATTACCCTAATCAACACCCATGATGGATAAATATTTGTTCCTGTAAATGTTCCATCTCTTTAATGTCACTCAGTTTTTTTGTTAACATAGAAGGAGCTATAACTTTCATTCCAGCTAAATAATTCCCCAGAACTACGTCAACTCTGTCCATGGCTAATTTCTTAACAACTAATACAACTATTGGTCTGGACAACAAGATACATTCTAATTGTACTTGGTACACCAGAACCGACATATATACTCTCCATTATCCTGCGTTCAGCTTTCAATGCACTCTCTGGAGGAAAAGAATATCTTTCTTCAGCAAAAGAGATTCAGTAGCTCCTATGTCTCTTAATAGCATTACAAGTTTTGTAGTATAATTTAAAGAAAAAGAAGTTAACATTCTTTTCAGTAAAAACCTCTCCTTTAACTTGCTCAGCCTTCCTGCACTTGCAGCAGTTTCACAGTTGTGTTTAAAATTACAACTTGTTCCTGAGTATTTTCTTCTTATGAATCCCAGTAAGGCCCATGGATTTCCCATGCAGCTTCTAGCATTGAAACAAAGATATTTCACTTTATTAAAATGGAAACGTTTAGCCCTCAATTTTCATTTCCACCTTCAGCACCTTCTTTGCTGGTTCAAGGAAACCTGCTTATCTTGCAGTTGCTATCCTCTGGTTTCCCACATAGGTTCCATTTCTAATAACTAGTGAGTTTCTACATTCTTGCGAGAGAATAATTTCTTTGAGACCTTCATTCACAGGTAATTACTCCTAATGATCATGATTGCAGATCAAAATGATTTTGCTTTCCACTTTCAAATTCAATAAAGATATCCCTGGTCCATTTCTTTAAAGAGTATCATAATCCTGTGACAGTAATGTGTAAGTTTCATGTGCTCTATCAACTGTGTGGGCAGTACCAAATGTTCCTTTGGCCAATTTATTTGTTTCACTATTTTCTGAAATGACAAAGAATGATTCCACATTCTTCTCCTCAAAGTTTGGTAGGGCTTGTGCAAATTTAAACATTTCTTTACCGGACTTGTGAGTATGATGAGGACTTTCCACATAATAATGTCTTTGACAGCTGACATCTTTTTCAAACTTGCATTCTCCTGAGCTAGCATTCTTTTCTCAATGATCTCTACTTGCCCTTTTCTCTCTCTTGAATCACTAAGTCCAGACTCTTAAATGTTCTCTCTTTATCCTTCTCCTCTACCTGAAGTTCAAGCTAAGGCTTTTTAAATTCCATCTCCCTTTTCATTTCAAGCTGCATTAATTCTATCTCATATTCAACCTTCTTTTAATTATAATTGTATTCTCATAAACTCAAGCGACTCAACACTCCCCCTTGCATTTCCACCAATCTAGTTGTTTTGACAATATTTCAATTACCTCTGCCTCTTGATTCCAGCAGTCAATTCCATGAGCTCAGCTTTAGTTAAGTCTTGTAAATCCATCAGGGATACATCTTCAACAGCAGGGTAGTTTTAGCTGCTGTCAAGGCCACCTTATACAAAGAGGAAATAGTATTCCATTCTTTGATTCTTTACTAATTCCCTTGGTCCACATATAATCTTATGTTATCTGTGTTCAAGGATTCCAGACAAGCTCTAAACTTCTGTCACAACACAATTAGAAAGAATATGCCAATAATCAAATCCCACTATTCCACAAGCTGTCACCAATTAAACCACCAAAATGATCTATTTGCCTGACAGACCAGTAATTCAGGACAAAATCAATTCGGACCAAGCTTCATCATTAACAGTAAAACAAATGTTTTTATTGTAAACTCATTTACACTTTAACAAAAGTACAAGAAATGGATTACTAATTTACTACTATGCAACTAAGCTATCCTTCTTTAAAACCTCAAACACAAACGTATTATTCACAAATGAGAAAGACAAACAAAAAGACAGTTGACACAAACATAATGGATGGAAACACAGAAACAGGGAAAAACAAATTGAAGAATTCTGGCTGCAAGGTTCTTTGGATTTTAGTAATGAGGACACAACGTTGTCTGCAGAGCAATGGTCGATCTTTAATTGAGTAGCTGAGCAGGTGGATCTCGATATTTTCTTGTATTAGAAATCTTTTTCAGAGTCTCTAGGTTTTGCTTTGTCTTTTCGCTCACACAGAGAAATTGAGAGAGATGCTTCCTGCTGACAGGCAACAAGGTACTTTGCACATATAGGTCTGTAACAAATCACAGCTAGACCAATCCAAAGCTGTTTTTAGGCAAACTTTACTTAACTGACGACTCCCGGTACCAATCTGCCTCAAAGTAACCACAAAACTGATCCAAAAAGTAACACAAGGCAGAATTTTATAGGGTCAAGAGTGTGGTGCTAGAAAAGCACAACAGCTCAGGCAGCATCTGAGGAGCAGGAGAATCGATGTTTCGGGCAAAAGCCCTTCATTGGGAATGGGGCTGGGAGCCTCAGAGGTGGAGAGATAAATGGGAGGGGGATAGGGCTGAAGGGAAGGTAGCTGAGAGTGCAGTATGTGGATGAAGGTGGGGTGAACGGTGATAGGTCGGAGGGGAGGTTGGAGCGGATAGGTGGGAAGGAAGATGGATAGGTAGGACAGGTCATCAGGGTGGTGCTGAGCTGGAAAGTTGGAACTGGGATAAGGTGGGAGGAATGGGGAAATGATGAAACTGGTGAAGTCCACATTGATGCCATGGGGTTTCAGGGACCTGAGGCGGAAGATGAGGCATTCTTCCTCCAGGCGTCGGGTGGTAAGGGAATGGCGACAGAGGAGGCCCAAGACTTGCATGTCCTTGGCAGAGTGGGAGGAGGAGTTGAGGTGTTCAGCCATGGGAGAGTGGGGTTGATTGGTGCGGGTGTCCCGGAGATGTTCTATGAACCACTGTGTGAGAAAGTGTCCGGGCTCCCATATATAGAGGAGACTGCATCAGGAGCAACGGATACAATAAATGACATGAGTGGAGGTGCAGGTAAAACTTTGATGGATGTGGAAGGCTTCTTTGAGGCCTTGGATGGAGGTGAGGGGGGATGTGTGGGCGCAGGTTTTGCAATTCCTGCGGTGGCAGTGGAAGGTGCCAGGCAGGGAGGGTGGGTTGTTAGGGGGCGTGGACCTGACAAGTTGGATGCGGAAGAAATGGTCTTTGTGGAAAGTGGATAGGAGTGGAGCAGGAAACATATCTCTGGTGATGGGGTCCATTTGTAGGTGGAGGAAATGTCGATGGATGATGCAATTTATGCTGAGGTTGGTGGTGTGGAAGGTGAGGACCAGGGGGATTCTGTCCTTGTTGCATTTGGAGGGGTGGGGTCCGAGGGCGGAAGTGCAGGATGAGATGCATTGGAGACCACGTGGGAGTGAAAATTGTGGTCTTGAAAGAAGGAGGCCATCTGGTGTGTTTTGCGGTGGAACTGGTCCTCCTGTGAGCAGATGAGGTGGAGGTGGAGGAATTGGGAATAAGGGATAGCAGTTTTACAGGAGGCAAGGTGGGAGGAGGTGTAATCAAGGTGGGAGGAGGTGCAATCGAGGTAGGAGTCGGTGGGTTTGTAGAAGATGTCAGTGTTGAATAGGTCACCGTTGATGGAGATGGAAGGGTCCAAGAAGGGGAGGGAGGTGTCTAAGATGGTCCATGTGAATTTAAGGTCGGTGTGGAATGTATTGGTGAAGTTGATCAACTTCCTCACGGGAGCACAAAGTGGCACCGATGCAGTCATCAATGTAGCGGAGGAAGAGGTGGGGAGTGGTGCCGGTGTAACTACAGAAGATAGACTGTTCCACGTAGCTGACAAAGAGACATGCATAGCTGTGGCCCACGCAGGTGCCAATGGCTACCCCTTTCGTCTGGAGGAAATGGGAGGATTCAAAGGAAAAATTGTTGAGGATGAGTACTAGTTCAGCCAAACGAATTAGAGTATCAGTGGAAGGGTATTGGTAAGGATGTCGGAAGAGGGAGAAATGGAGGGCTTGGAGGCCCTGGTCATGGTGAATGGAGGTGTATAGGGACTGGATATCCAGAGTGAAGATGAGGCGTTGGGGGCCAGGGAAACAAAAGTCTTGGAGGAGGTGGAGGGCATGGTTGGTGTCCTGAACGTATGTGGGGAGTTCTTGGACAGGGGGGATAGGACAGTATCAAGGTAGGTGAAGATGAATTCGGTGGGGCAGGAGCAGGCTGAGACGATGGGTCAGTCGGGGTAGTCAGGCTTGTGGATCTTGGGTAGGAGGCAGAACTGGGCAGTGTGGGGTTCCCGATCTATGTGGCTGGTAGCTGTGGGTGGGAGATCTCCCGAGGTGATGAGGTTGTGTATGATCTGGGAGATGATGGTTTGGTGATGGGGATGAGGTCATGGTCGAGGGGGCAGTAGGAGGAGGTGTCTTCAAATTGGCGTCAAGATTAGAGTGGTGCTGGAAAAGCACAGCAGGTCAGGCAGCATCCGAGGAGCAGGAAAATCGAGGTTTCAGGCAATGAGGCTCATTCCTGATGAAGGGCTTTTGCCTGAAACGTTGATTTTCCTGCTTCTCGGATGCTGACGGACCTGCTATGCTTTTCCAGCACCACTCTAATCTAGACTCTGATATTCAACATGTGCAGTTCTCACTTTCATCTTTGAATTAGCGCCTGGCTTCAGCGCCCTTATCCGCTGGTTTGATGGTGAGGTTGGGGTTGGAGCAGAGGGAGTGGAGGGCTGCACATTGTGAGAGTGAGAGGTTGAGGTGAGTGAGGGGGTGGACAGGTTGAGGCGGTCAATGTCTCGGCAGCAGTTGGAAATAAAAAGGTTGAGGGTGAGTAACCAACCGGCACGTAGTGTCGAGATGGATGGGGCATGTTGGAGGCAAAGGGGTCCTCGGAAGATGGGTGAGAGTCTTGGTGGAAAAAGTAAGTTCCGAGGCAGAGGCGGTGGAAGAAGTGTTTGATATCACAATGTGTGTGGAATTCATTGATCTGGGAGTGGAGGGGGATGAAGGTAAGGCCTTTGCTGAGGACTGATCGTTCGTCGTCAGTGAGGGGAGGTCTAGGGGGATGGTCAAAATCCCACCGATTCATCTTCACAGAGCTTGATACTATTCCTCTTGTCCAGGAACTCCCCACATACGTTCAAGACACCAGCCAGACACCTCTCCCGACGTCTGCACCAGTACCCTTTCACTGATACTCTAATTTGTTTGGCTGAACTGGTCCTCACCCTCAATTTCTTCTTTGAATCCTCCCACTTCTCCAGATGAAAGGGGTAGCCATGGGCACCCACATGGGCCCCAGCTTTGGCTGTCTCTTTGCCAGCTACGTGGAACAGTCCATCTTCCGCAGTTACACTGGCACCATTTCCCACCTTTTCCTCCATCACATTGATGACTGCATCAGTGCCACCTCGTGCTCCCACGAGGAGGTTGAACAGTTCATCAACTTCACTTCACATTTCATCCCGACCTTAAATTCGCCTGGACCATCTCAGACACCTCCCTCCTCTTCCTTGACCACTCCAGTTCCATCAATGGTGACCAACTCGACACTGACATTTTCTACAAACCTACCGACTCCCACAGCTACCTGGATTACCCTGCCTCCTGTAGAAATGCTATCTTTTATTCCCAATCCTTCCACCTTTGCCACATCTGCTCCCAGGAGGACTAGTTCCACCACAGAACACACCAGATGACCTTCTTCTTTGAAGACCAAACTTGCCCCCTCACATGGTTGAGGATGCCCTCCAGCACATCTCATCGACTTCTCGCACCTCCGCCTTCAAACTCCATCCCTTGAACCGTGTCAAGGACAACACTCATCCCCTCCACCTTCCACCGCACCAACGTTAGTCATTTTCCACCACCCACAAACAGACCTCACCACCAGAGATATATTTCCCTCTCCACCCCTATCCGCTTTCTGTAAAGACCATTCCCTTCACAACTGCCTCGTCAGGTCCATGCCCCCTCCCCCCCCTCAACAACCCACCCTCTCGTCCTGGCACCTTCTCCTGCCACCACAGTAGTTGCAAAACCTACACCCACACCTCCCCCTTCATCTCCGTCCAAGGCCCCAAAGGAGCCTTCCACATCCATCTAAGTTTCACCTGCACTTCCACATGCCATTTACTGTATCCGTTGCTCCCGATGCAGTCTCCTCTACTTTGGAGAGATAGGATGCCGACTCGCAGAGCGTTTCAGAGAACATCTCTGGGTCACCCAAATCAACCAGCCCCACCACCCTGTGGCCAAATACTTCAACTCCCCCTACCACTCTGCCAAGGACATGCAGGTCCTGGATCTCCTCCATCGCCACTCCCGAACCATCCAATGCCTGGAGGAAGAACGTCTCATCTTCCACCTTGGGGCCCTCCAACCTCATGGCATCAATGTGGATCTCCCCAGTTTCCTCATTTCCCCTCCCCTCATCTTATCCCAGTTCCAACCTTCCAGCTCAGCACTGCCCTCATGACACGTCCTACCTGTCCATCTTCCTTCCCACCTGTCCGTTTCACCCTCCTCTCCGACCTATCACTATTATCCCCACTTCCATCCACCTATCGCACTCTTAGTTACCTTACCCCCAGCCCCACTCCCCTTCCATTTATCTCTCTATCCCCGAGGCTCCCAGCCTCATTCCCGATGAAGGGTTTTTGCCCATAATGTCAATTGTCCTGGTCCTCAGATGCTGCCTGACCTGCTCTGCTTTTCCACATTCTCGACTCTAATCTTCAGCATCTGCAGTCCTCACTTCCACTTAGAATTTTATAGGGGCCTGAATGATCTGGACTATAGTGAGATTGATGTCGGAATCATGTGAGATGTTCAGTGAGGTCTATCTCACCATCAGGATCAATTCACACCATCAATCCAATCATAGCGGCAAGGTGTATTTAGGGCTAGGCAGCAGCGAGCTACCAATTAAGGGGATTACAGCTTGATAAGTGGCTTACCAACACCACAACTCACCTCATTATGTTCAGTTTCCTCTTACTAAACATGCCTAACAAGCTCGATGTCAAGGAAAATCAATGTCAACCACCATGGCCTTCCTTCTCCATGTGAGTTACCTATTTTTCAGCACAGGCATAACTCAGGAGGTATGCTGACAGAGTATAAAGTTAGAATTTATTGGTGATGTCACTATTCAAAGAAAACTAAATGATTCAAAAAAGATCCAATATATTGAAACTGCTTCAAATAATCTCTTATGAAAACAAAACATTTCACTTAAAACTTAATCCTTAAGTGCTTAGTCGCTGATGGCGACAAACATTTCCTTTCAATTAGCAGCTGGTACTGTGCATCAACAGGCACCCCATTGTGAAAATGATAGTTTGGAAAATCTCCTTCATTTATCATGCCACCTAAGTTGGAATCCATTAATATTCAAGCAATGGGGGAAAATCCAGTTCTGTTAGTTAAAGTCCTTTATTGTGGACTGCATTATATTGAGACAAAACACTGATTCATTAACACTTGCTGTTACTTCTGAACACTTGTTGGTGGCCAGCATGTACTCACACTTTGGGACTAATCTTGACAGATCTTGACAAGTTGAACAGTTCAAATACATTTATGGATCTTTTACACGTAATGTTCCCCACATTTAACTGTCCCAGAGGACAATTGATCCTACCCCCTTAAAGTAACCCTTACTCTCACCTCTAAAGGATACCTGACCACTAAACCTTACCCAAGGACCCCTATACTTACTTCTGGGACCGTATCGACAGGGGTATCTCAGCCCTCCAAATGGTTATCCTGCCTATCCAAAAGAAATGCTCTGAAAACTGACTCTTACATGGTCTAATTGCCATACTTTGGCTCAAAATACCTGGGACTCCAAGAGGACTTGAAAGGAGTCACCTAATATTGAAATGGCCACTTGCCTCCAGGAACTGTGCATGGACAAACTTCAGCCTGTCCTCATGAAAATGAGAGATGACAGGCCAGGGGAAGACTGGGGATTCCTGACTTTTTCTAGCATTTTCACCATGATAGTGAAGTTCTCCAACATGTCAAAAATTGGAGCCTAAGTATTTTGTAAATAACTACCAACATCTCTTGTCTCATCCAGAATTTTCAAAATTGCCACATTTATACAATACTTTCTTTTATTATTACACTTATGAAATGCATTACCAAAATTCTCCACACTGAACTCCAGTGGCGTTCTATGTTTGTATGCTACAGCATGATGAGGCATCGAATTTTTATCTAATCATCTAATCAGGCTCCAATCTTAAAAGTGGTCAGTTATGGGAATGTTTTCAGTTTGAATGTTTTAGCCCAGTTCAAACTAACCAATGAAACTTCAAAGGAAAATTAAAACACTATCTATCAATATTCAAGCCAGTCCGGAATGCAACAAAATTGTTTGTAATATTCCAAAAGTAAACTATTCAGAGAAGTTATGTTTGTTTTCAAACCTAACTGATTCTGAAGTAAGTCAAATTATAGTGAACACACATTGCAGTAGACCTTGAGTTCACGTGATCGAGTAAAATTGGCAAGAACAAATCAGCAACCCAATTTACATCTCTTACAGTTTCTAGGTCCACTGGCTTCTCTGAAGATAAAAATTGGGAGAGACATAAAATCAAGCTGGCACCTGTTTTACACAATCACAGAAAGTCAAGCTCGACCTCAATCAGTTTGCCAAGAAATGGTTTGCATTTAAATGAAAATAGTGCCTGAACCAACATTTCAAACAACCTCATACAAAAACAACTGTTTTGAAATTGGTGGAATCATTTAATACAATATTCATGTAATATTGGAGACTGTTGTCACTGGCAGTCCCAACTTCAGCAGCAGCTCTGTGATATAGGTGAGGTGATACTTCTGCACAAAATAACATTTCACAACAACGTGTACAACAGAAAAGTGACTTTACTTCTGAATAACCTTTTGATAAGGATAACATCTGTTATCGTGGACATACTTATTTTGTTAAATATTAAAGTTAAGGTATCTCATGACATTTCTGAAACATATATTTACACTTAACTATTATTTTGGATCATCAATCCTATTTTGTAGAACTGATATAATTCATCCAGATTACTCAAGAAGCTATGAATTCTATATGCAATAAGTATATATTACCTGTGGGTGAAAACGAATAGGGAGGAAATTATTTCATTTAGTACACTTTTTTTCCCCAGAATAGAATCCTGGATTAAAAGTGAGGTCTGAGTTTGTGATTTTGAAAATTGAATGGTTCTCTGTTAGGACAGTGGGAAATTATCTGTGCTGCTTAAACAACCCATGTGTGAAGCTGCAAATTAGTAACTTCAATCTCTGAAATCAAAGCCATGTGACCTATGTTTTCTTGGAAGAGGTTAAGTGCTGATGTTGGGACCACAGTGGCAGCCTTCCAGGTAACTACCCTTTTAATTGACTGCTGCCAGGCCAGCTGTCCAAATACGGATGGTGGACATGTGGTTCATGATACCAACTCAATCAGAGGCTGCAGCTCAGTAGCACCTTGGAAAGACATGATGGCTGCTGAGGTGAGGTCGCCATCTTGAGGTGGCCTTGCAGGGGAGAAAGACACTTCATTCTTCTGACTAGGTACAGCTGGTAGACCATTCAGAAGGGGAAACCATCCAGTGCCAGCCAAGGGGGCTATTAATGCTGTGAGCCATCCTCTTCTTGTGACTAATGGCACTGGACATTGAGGAGACTGGAATAAGCTGTAGGAGCAGAAGGCGGCTATTTGGACCATCAATTCCACCATTAAGTGAGATTAGGCTAATATGGTAATCCTCAACTTCACTTTCCTACCTTATCCTCATAACCCTTGGTTCACCTAATGATTAGAAATCTGTCTATGTCAGCTTTGGATATCCAAAAGAGGCAGTCTCAACAGGCCTCTCAGGTAAATAATTTCACAGATTCACCACCTCATCTCTGGTCTGAGACGCCATGGGGAGCTGCCTCCATACAGTTGCTGGCCTCCCCCTGCAGCACAGGATAACTTTGCCACTGGTAAAATGAAGGCTGCCTGCGAAGACGAAACTGATTGAACCTATAATTAGCTAATTGCTTGCCTGGCTTCCAGCCTGCTTCGTGGGTGGGGTGGATTTGCTGCTCGGTCAAACAATATGATGGTTTTAAATGAACAGCATTTCAATATTTTCAATTCAAGATTTACTTTTAAAATTACCTCCTCGTAGACATTATCATTTCTTGAAAAATCTCCTTTCTTTCTTGGAAGAATGTGAACATGCACATGCTGAAGAGAAGAGAGAACAAAATTCATCATTTGACACATCATCTAGGGAAAACACTTCACAGAATAAATACAGAAGGTCACAGATAAATTGTTTCTAAACTCTGGTGTTAATATAAGGCAAATTTGCTTTTGGAGATTGAATTTTCAACGTTAAGCATTTTTGACACAGCTCTTCAGATGATAAATGTAAAGGCAGTGGAAGCAGAAGGCAGAAAGATAATTTGAATACATCTTTCTTTTTAGGTTGTAGATATTGCCAACAGTTGTATGAATTCTTCTTCCAAAATAACTTGTCTTCAGTGTTTTACCTTGTGGATGTCAAGGCTGGCAAGGCTAGCTGATTCCATGCAAGTGAAAAAAGAACCTTGAACATTGACTTTAAAGTAGCAGGGTCTGGATTCGAAAGCAGTCACCATTTTGTGAACAATACATTTTAAACTAGGTATAGCTGATTTTGTCAAAGGAGAAAATGTAATACGAATGGTGCAATGTCATCAAAAAGCCTAAATGGCACTTCCACCATGCTCAATAATTGTACTTAATAAACAGATTTTTTTTCCATTTGCCCATATCTTTTTGCAATGATACACTGTTTCAATTTTCTAGTGAAATACCTTATGTCATTGTATAGGAGAGAACAGGAAAACAAACAATATGGTCAAATTGTTTTTCCATTTATAAAAGCAAGTAAAAAGGCTGAAAATTGACCTCGGGCTTAATGTGCTCACCTTCCACCTAGAGACTTTAAAAAATAACTCTCTCAACATGACAAGACAAGCTGAGGATTTATTTTGACAGTGACAATGGCAATGACAAGTCAATTGGAAAAATATTGCGAGAATGGAAAAATGAGATTCTTGACATTGAACAAAACATCCAATTTTCATAACCAACATTTGGGCTGCAAGACAAGAATCTCATTAATGAGTGCAGAGGAACCCATATGCACACATTAACATCTCACTATTATTTATTCTCAATCACTCACAGGCGGTTTGCTCTTCTCTGATGTGGCAGCGAGAAACGAAATGGTGACAATTCCTGACTTGAAAGTCAGAGTGGGTACCTGGTGGGTTCAGAATCAAGGGTGTGGTGCTGGAAAAACACAACAGGTCAGGCAACATCCGAGGGGCAGAGAGAATCGATGTTTCAGGCAAGAGTGCGGCATGAGGAATGAAGCTCACCGCTTATTCCTCTGGGACTCCAAGTCAACCAGCATTTCCCAACAGCTTGGGGAATGCTCCATGGGCAAAACCTCCCTGCCCTCTCCCCTCCACAGAAATAGTATCCGGCATATACCAATTTCATCACATCATCATGGCACAACTCTGCCTTACTCAGAATACAGTTATCTACTTCGGAATGCAATGAAATCTTGCTTTGCGATGCTGCTGTCAGTCCACTTTGCATGCAGGGACAAACATCCATCGCATGCATCAGAGCAGGGTACATCTCAGAATTGTTAGCTTGCTCTGTTAGTGTTCACATGCTCTCCACTTAGTTGGAAGTTCACAGCATCTCTGCTTTGTTCTGCCTTTGCTTTTTGTATTTTGCCACTCGTTCAGAACTTACAGGCTTCACAGTACTTCATCTTGTCTTGTTCTTAGTGCAAACATAATGCCAGCCAAACTTGTCATGACTCTCAGCAGTGATCAGCCAATGAGTGTGGGCATATTGCTTTATAGCATCACAGTACATCAATGTCACAACTCCAGCATGTGTCAGCAGCTTATACAACAAAGACCGAATATCCTTGCCTCAAGTTCTAATGGGAGTAGTCCTTAGTCAAAAGGAACAGCAGTCAATCAGGGGTACTGACACTGTCAGTCATGGGCAGGATCTGATCTCAGTACAAGGGATTGGACATAGTCATTCAAGTGCTTAGGGCATTCAGGGTCAGGGGTCAGGGGTCAGTGGTACATTCCAGATGTCCTGTGGTCCAGGACAACCAGTGCAGGTATTAGTTGTAAATCAGTCAGAGAGCTGCACAGAGATCATTCAGGGGATCTAATCACTCATTAGTAAGGGCTATCTTTCCAAGTTTGTCAGGGCATAGGCAATGATCAATCCAAGGGGGCTGTTCATTGAAAGTCAAGTAGGGTTATCAGGTGCCATTGTGGTGGTACATAAAATGAGCAAGACAATTTTGAGAATTGGAGGCTACAAGTTGGAATAGAGAGAGGGTAATAATTGTGAAAGGGAGGGTAACTCAACTCATAAGGGTAGAAAGTTAGGAAGCATGGAGGCATAAGGGGTACTGTTGGAGTGGAGGTTATTGACGGTCATCAGCTGACTTTGGTGGAGGGATATGCAGAATAATGTTTGGCATGACAAAGCTGTAGGCCTGAGGCTCAGGGTGTAAAGTGAAAAGATGAGTTAAATTTAAAAAGTTACTTCTGGAAGGTCAAAGCCGACAGTGTTGAGAGTGGAGGGCAAGGTAGAAAGGCACAATGAAAATTTGGAAGGTCATCCAGATTGAGAGGCTGAGCTTGCCACTCACTCTGTGAAATGCTACTTGTGTTACCTTTCACCCTCATCCAAATCACAGTGGCTCAGTCAAAATTGAAAACGGCTGATAACACACCTGGAGTAGGCAGAGTAAATGTTTTTATTATCTGTGGAAGCAGATTCTAGTTTTGTGCAATTTGAAGCCCTTAAGGTGGTTCAGCAAACTAGGCACGCTCAATTGCCCATAGTGTCCAGGGATGTGCAAGCCAGGTGGATTAGCCATGAGAAATGCAGAGCGACAGGGCTAGGGTATATGGTTGGGTCTGGGTGGGAGGGTCTTTAGAGGGTCAGTTGGACAATTGGGCTGAATGGCCTGCTTCCACACCTAGGGATTCTATCTTTCTATAAGTGTTAAGCCCTTCAGGTGAAACTCTAAGCAGACACTTCTACAGTACAGGTGAAAGACATTTGTATCACATAATTTTGTACATGGATGCATGCATTGACCAACTGTGCCAATCAAAAATCCAAGCCACAAGCAATCTTGACCATATCATGCAACATCACAAATCATCTTACTATTGGCTGTGAAGCATATCATTGAGGTTGCAAGCATTCACTTCAGTTGCAGAAGTCACAATCATCTACTGGGTTCCATAGCCTGCACAAGATATAGAGTCATAGAGATGTACAGCATGGAAACAGACCCTTCGGTCCAACTCGTCCATGCCGACCAGATATCCCAACCCAATCTAGTCCCACCTGCCAACACCCAGCCCATATCCCTCCAAACCCTTCCTATTCATATACTCATCCAGTACACATACTACCCTCTGAGTGAAAAAGTTGCTCCTTAGGTCTCTTTTATATCTTTCCACTCTCACCCTAAACCTATGCCCTCTAGTACTGGACTCCCCCAGCCCAGGGAAAAGACTTTGTCTATTTATCCTATCCATGCCCCTCATAATTTTGTAAACCTCTATAAGGGCACCCCTCTGCCTCCGACGCTCCAGGGAAAACAGCCCCAGCCTATTCAACCTCTCCCTATAGCTCAAATCCTCCAACCCTGGCAACATCCTTATAAATCTTTTCTGAAACCTTTCAAGTTTCACAAAATCCTTCTGATAGGAAGAAGACCAGAACTGCATGTAATATTCCAAAAGTGGCCTAACCAATGTTCTGTCCAGCTGCAGCATGACCTCTCAACTCCTATACTCAGTACTCTGACCAATAAAGGAAAGCATACAAAATGCCTTCTTCACTATCCTATCTACCTGTGACTCCACTTTCAAGGAGCTATGAACCTGCACTCCAAGGTCTCCTGGACATATCTTGGTCCAAGTTGTTAAGTGAGTGGCTTAACGCTTATAGAAACGTAGAATCCCTACAATGTGGAAGCAGGCCATTCAGTCCATTGGGTCCACACGGACCCTCCCAAGAGCATCCCACCCAGACCCACCCATCTACCCTAGCCCTGTAGCTTTGCATGCCTCATGGCTAATCCACCTGGCTTGCACATCCCTGGACACTACAGGCAATTCAGCATCCCCAATCTGCCTAACCACTTTAAGGGCTTCAAATTGCACAAAACTGCTGCTTCCACAGAGGAAAAAAACATTTCCTCAGCAACACTCCCTAGAATCTTACCATTAAGTGTATAAGTCCTGCTAAGATTTGCTTTCCTAAGATGCAGCAATGCAGCACCTTGTATTTATCGGAATTAAACTCCATCTGCCACTTCTCAGCCTATTGTTCTGTTCTCAACTGTACCAGTCTGTGATTGATTTCTTTCTTCACTATCTCCCTGGGTTCCACCACCAACACCCCCCACCTCCACCCCCCCCCCCCCCCCCCCCCCACCCCACACCTTACTAGATTAAATCCTCCTGAGCAGCTCTAGCAAAATTCCCTGCCAGTATATTACTCCCCTTCCAATTTAGGTGCAATCTGTCTTTTTGTACAGGTCACTTCTACCCCAAAAGAGATTCTGATGATCGAAAAATATGAATCTTTCTCCCATACACCAGTTCCTCAGCCATGTATTCATCTGCTCTATCCTCCTATTCCTGCCTTCACTAGCTCGTAGCACCGGGAGTAATCCAGATATTACTACTCTCAAGGATCTTCTTTTTAAATTCCTGCCAAACTCTGTGAGCCACTTACTTAACACCTTGGACCAAGGTATACCCATACCATTATCCAGTATGCAATACTACCTTTCTTGGGGACTGTGAGGGTTGGGAGGCCCTCATTTTTGCTGCGACACATACAAGCTGCTACTGCATGTGCATTAAAAGCTTTGACTCGCGCACATCTAAATCAGGTTAATGATGAGCACTGTCCGTGCATTGGCATCCCATTGGCCTCCTTGTTGGTGATCTCCATTTCGCAGTGTTTGTAGGATGCTGTTCAAATATTATTTGCATATGGTGTAACAGCTAGATAATTATATTCCTGAAAAGCTGCTTTGTTTCTGATATTGCCCACATAGACCCATTGGAACTGTCCACAGAGCTATGGTGTCACTTTGGCCACTACACTCAGCATCCACATGAATGGATAAGAAATGCATGAGTCTGGAAGCTTAGGATCAGCATCAACTTCCAGTGGATGTGGAACAGCCTCCTAATGCAAGGTTATGGCCAAAGATGCCTGAATGATGCTGCAAAAATGCAGGAGAGCTACAGTGTTTTGGCATCCACAGAATGCCATGCAAATGACAGAAAGACAGTGGCACAATACTTACTTTAGAAATAGTGGTCCGAATGCCATATCATGATGTTCAGCATATCTACAATGCAACACTGATTTCTAATGGGACCGACAAGAACCATAAGATGTCTCCTCCATATCAGATTTCCATGCAGTTCATGTCAAGATATTCATTGTAGTGCTGTGCAGACAAAGGACACTGTTGAATTCTGTTCTGGACAACTAGAGAATCCACCAAGGCTATTTGGTTGATGATGAGGGTTTGTGAGAGCTGTAGCGTTGTACGGAGGAAGAACATTAAGTCATTTTTCAGACAACCCAATCTTCAGCATCTTGGATGCAGCAGTGTCAGCCACAGCAATGTAGGCAGGATTTCTTTGTGAAACTCAGTCAATTTGTGAGGTTATCTTTCATTGACTATCAATGTTTTGGTGGTACAGAGGCCACAGCGGCCACCATTCCCTATGCAATGCCAAGTGCAAGTTCAGTTGACTGGTTTGATCTTTCAATGCGTTTCCTATTATTTATTATAATTTTAGTTTACAAACAGCTTGAAGCCTTCACAAGACCCAATGTTCTCTCACTGAATCATGACGAAGTTTTTTCCTATTATAGAAAGGATAGCCATTATTAGAACATTGTGTGATACAAAAGACAATTTGTCTCTGCCTTTATTCTTGTAGCTGCAAGCTGAAATGACATTTGTTCACACAGACAAAGATGAAAAGTCAACATATTTTTGCAAATGAAATAAAGTGTTCACAATGAAGAATCACCTATACCATCTTTCTTTAAAGTAACCCTTCACCTGGAAGCAGTGGCAGAGGTGTGCCACCCAACTTGCAGGCAACCTCCACAACAATGACAGCAAAGGTTTCAGCAGCCGTAATCGTTTATGCCTCAGGTTAATTCCAAGTTGTCACAGGAGACACAATATTATTGTCAGTGTCAAAAAGTGTGGTGCTGGAAAAGCACAGCTGGTCAGGCAGCATCCAAGGAGCAGGAGAGTTGATGTTTCAAGCATAAGATCTTCATCGATGAAGCTCCTTGGATGCCACCTGACCGGCTGTGCTTTTCCAGCACCACACTTTTTGATTCTGATCTCCAGTATTTGCAGTCCTCACTTTCTCCTACACAACATTATTGGTTAATCTGAATGCACAGATGCATTAAAATATCACCGAAGCACTGCTCACCGGGGCAAACAGCTTGTCATTCTTTCTCTGGATGCATGACAGCAGGACCAGAGGACTCAGCTTTATTTGCACATGACAAAACTCTTCAAAATACAGGATATTACTTATGCCCATTTGGCTAACAGAGGTCGGACACACAATGGCATAGACCTCATGATCAGAAGGGAATCCCACTTTATCAATGCAAAGGTAGCTAACGATCAGGAACAGAGAGCTCAATCAAGTCAATGCTTTCCTGCCAGCAGTAATTAGTGTTTAATCAGTATTTGACCTATTTAAACAAGAAACTGGAAGCAATCCTCCTAGGAGAGCAAGGCCTGGATTCATGGAATCTGGCGGACTCTGGAGTAATTTAAAAAACATTGTGTGTGATTGGATTCCAGAACTTCCATTATAAGATGTGGGTAGCAAAACTGTACCCTGTACTTTTGAACTAGCTGGTTCCATTGAGGTGATAGGCATCTCACCAACACCTCCAATTTATATGAAGCCAAGCCTGTTTCTACTAATCTCATAGCTCACTGTCACTTGGGAGAGCCTGGATTTGGGATCCTTTTGGGAGGTAAATTCAAAAGGTCTGATCTATGCCCTCCATGCCATATCCATGACCCTTCCAAGCCCATTAACCCAATATGCACAATATACTGAACCAACAAACCCTATAATAACAATAGCATCTGTTCAAATACTGTGAAAAAAAACCCATTTAGAAATTTGTGAAAAAATACTCGTGTCCCCACAGCCTTATAAAAGGGTAAATCAGATCAGACAATTGCAGTTTCACAATCTTTAACCACTTTGCATATCTTAATATTGACAACTGAGATCATAAAAGTAAAATCATTACACACAGAGATGGTCAATCAAAGAAAGTAAACAATTCACTTCGGTTGTCAAAACAGAACCCCTGCTGAGTTAAAGAACTTGAGAGTCTTGGAACTCAACTTAAGCATTCATAATAAGTCATCCAGGAACTGATTCAAAAGAAACAAATAGCCAGACCATCGGATTTCTCCATGTGTGCTCATCATGAATATTTAGTTGAGCTCCAACATTCTCAAATGCATAAATGCCTACAAATACTCTTTCACTTGGTAACTTTCTCCATCCTTGCATCCCCCTAAGATAATGCCACCACTTCAATTCTGTTCTATTTTGCATTCTTGATTTATTATGCTCCATCTCTGGCAGATATATTTTCAGCTGTTTGAATTCCTTTCCTAACCCTCTCTCATCAGTCCGAGCCAATGCACATCCATATTTTTTGCTCTCTTTAAAATCATCTGTTAAATAAGAGAACAGTTTACTTTTTAATGTACGTAATGGATGTCAGAATTATCAGCAATTTCAACTGCAACAAAATTGACATCAAGAGGAGTGTGTGTTTCAAATAGCCTGAAAGCTAATGTGGTAGTGTTGTGACAGTAACATGCATGACATGAAGCGCTACATTGCTGGGTTTTCTTAGCAAGTTAATTTGTACGTTTTAAGATTCTTAGCAGGCCTTCAAGTTTCTAGTTAGTCGATACAGAGAGAGGTTTTTCATGCGTGGTCTTTTGGCAGTTTTATGGTATATCTGCAGCAACCACTGCCAAAGATGTCAGGCAAAAATATATGCAGAAACTGGCAGACCTGACAGGTAAAAACATTTTAAAAAGGAGGAATAGGCCATTGGGTCCCTCAAGTTGCTGCACCATTCAACAAGATCATAGTTGATATGCTCCAGGCCTCAACTCCTCTTTCATGCTAACCCAACATAGCAGTCAACTCTCTGATATTTCAGACATCTACCCACCTCCTCATTAAACACTTTTTCAGTGATTTAGCCTCCCTAGGTAGAGCAGAGAATAGAATAGAATAACTTTATTTGTCGTTTCTATCACATACAGCTGGTACAATAAAACCAAGACAACATTCCTTCAGGACCAAGGTGCTATATGAACGCACAGACTACATGAGAGTACAGTCATACAACAGGGCAGCATAAAGTGCATAGAAAAGTGCAAAACATACAAGACAACATAATAATTCCTGACGAGACAAGACAATAGGCACAGTGGTGGATAAATTACAATGTAACAATGAATGATCATGAATAAAACGTTATTTTAGTGGCAATTCAAAAAGTCATCCAAAAATCTCAAATGGAATAAAGTGGGATCATACCGTGTTAAAGAGCCTGATGGCTTGGGAGAGGAAACTATTGCACAGTCTGGCTGTGAGAGACCGAATGCTCCGGTATCTTCTGCCGGATGACAGGAGGGAGAAGAATTCGAATGAAGGATGTGTGGGGTCGTCAACAATGCTGTCAGCCTTTCGGATGCAGCGTGTAATGTAAAGGTCTGTAATGGAGGGAGGAGAGACCCCAATGATCTCAGCTTTCCTCACTATCCATTGTAGGGTCTTATGATCCAAGACGGTGCAACTCCCAAATCAGAAAGTATTCTGCTCAGGGTACTCTCAATGAACCCTCTGTAGAATATAGTGAGGATGGTGGAATGGGAAATGGGCTTTCCTTAGCCTACGCTGCTGGGCTTTCTCGGTTACAGAGTTGGTGTTGAGGGATCAAGTGAGATTCTCCTCCAGATGGATGCCAAGAAATTTCATGCTCTTCATGATCTCCACAAGGGAGCTGTCGATGTCCAGCAGAGAGTGGTCACTCCGAGCCCTCCTAAAGTCAACAACCATTACTTTCGTTATGTCCACGTTCAGAGACAGGTTGTTAGCTCTGCACCAATCCGTTAACCACTGCACCTCCTCTCTGTATGCTGACTTGTCGAGAATTTCAGACATTCACTACCCTGTAGGGGACGAAGCTGCTTTGCATTGCAGTTTTAAACAATTGTCCCTTTATTCTGTCAAACCTAGTTTGTGACTCCCCCACTCATGGAAACACCTTCACAGAATCCTGGATGTTTTAATAAGCTCATGGCTCATACTTCTAAGGTTGAAGTAATAAAGGTCAAGCATGGTAGCCATTTTTGATAAATCAGCTCCAATTGAGATTGATATAGTTGAGATCTGGTACTCAGCATTTGGAACTGCATAAATTTAAATGATCAACATGTGAATCAAATGAAACAAAAAAAGAAAAATGCTGGAAATAGTCAGCAAGTCAGCCATCAACTGTGGAGAGAAACCCAAGTTCATCATGACACTTTCTGGAATTCTAATACCCCAAAATTTGCCAAAGGGTCAATTTCATCAAGGTCTCAGAACATTTTCTCATTCAATTCTCTGCTGCTCATCTCATTAAGTAAGGATCCTGCCTCCAAAGAATCAGTCTTACATAATCTCATTCACAGCAATGGTGGAAGTGCTTGCCAGACCAGGATACAACAGTGTTCACTCATTTCAAATGCTGTCAGTCTGGTCTGAAGGCCACTGGCAATGTAGGGTAGTGTCACAAGAAGGTCAATGACCTTCTGTGCTCCAAAAGCACAAATGCCATCTCACTGCTACCTTGCATTCACTCTATATCTGCCATTGCACCCAACTCCAACCAATGCTTGCGGTCTACCACTTTCAGTATTTGCATGCACCAATTTTTTTCAATAGCTCTCACTCATCCTATCTTCCGAGATTACTAACTGCTTTCTATACATTCATCAGAGCACCCCACCTCTTTTCTGACTGAGGACAGACCAGCCTCCTTATTTATCAATGGTGCCCTTGACTGGACTAAAGATTACTCCTCTTAGACTTTCAAACATAGATATTTGACTGAAGCCTGTGTAGTGATTGTTTGCCATCTTTTTGACTGTTCATTGCTGACAATAATGACAAACTGTCTGGCTTTCTTTCTGCATTAAAAGACAAGCCAATTTAAAGTTACTGTGAGCATCCAAGTAAGTGCTAAGCCAGTGAGCATAAAGAAAGCAAGTTTCAGGTCTTAGCACTCTGTTCTGAAACATGAGGTAGACGTCTGACTGTGTGCAAAGTGACCTGGCAGCGGAACTGCAATGAAAGCTGATGGCTCGCTCCAAAGTGCTAGTTTTGAAATGCTAAACCATACATATAAGTGGGTCTGAAATATGCTGTGATGATGTGTTGAACTTAGCCCAACTCTTATTGATGAAGGGTATAGGTAATTGCTGCCTATGGAGCATGCCCAGAGAGGTTGACGAATATTGGCAAGAAGAAAGCCCAGAGATGACACTGGTGATCTGTAACTGCCAGCTAACTGTTTTCAAGTCAAGAATCTATGTCATCCAGTTTCTCTCCACTACCTGGAAAATGCAGTCGTCTGCAAATAAGATGAGATTAGGTAGTAATGCAATGTTAATGCATGCAGATAGGTTTTTAATCAACCAGTGGCAAGATTCTCATCTTACCTATAAATCTTAACAGAAAAATCTCACTTTTTTTTCTCAACTTTGAGAATCTCATTTTTCCACTTGTCATTGTTTCCCAACTGTCTCACCACGCCGAGAGGCTGGGAAAATTCTGCCCAGTATTTCAGGCAAATGACCCTTCATTAGAACTGAAGAAACATGGAAACTTTGTTTTTCTATACCGCCCTCTCCCAGATACAGTCTGACAGCTGTTTTGCCCTTGAACCGAGCCCACATAATTTCCCATCCACCACCATCCTCCTCTGCCTTCAGTTTGCATTTGTGTTTCAAATATTTCTGGAACTCCAATCTCCTTGTGTCATTCCAGATTTCACTTTATGAATAAGAAAAAAGGTGCATTCCGATGTTTAAACATTGACAATCAATATGTTCAGTTCGCTGAGAAAATTTATTCAGAGCAGGAGTTCTAGTTTGATCTCCCATCTGTTTGGTATATTAAAGAGTAGCTGCTGAAGTGTCACTGTTAACCACAGCAATCCCAGGTTGGGAAGGAAATACGCATTAGCCAGAGCTTCTGCATCTGATCACTATCGAGTAATCCCTACTGACAGTGCTCGGATGTTGATAAGGACAGATTAAGCTTAGTTGTAATGCCTGTTTATGCAATAAGTCATAGTACAACTGTCGAATTATTCCTTTACAAAGACTAAATACATTTGGAAGGGAATAGGAAACTGCTAAATAAGGATACAAAAAAAATCACAGTTGCTTTATTCCTGCCAGATGTCACTAAAAAAAAAACAAAAAAAAATTGAATGAGCTGTGAGAACTAATTTACAAAAGTATGAATCAAAATTATTTGTGGAGTCTCATCTTGCAATACATGAAAGTTAATCAGATTAAAATCCTTGAAATATAACTTCAGTTTCATTTGCAAGATCCCCAAATAGGGACCTGCGGAAAGTTTCAACATTTTCCTGATCAATCAAATATTCATAAAATTTATTTTACATTCAGAGCTTCCAATGCTT
The DNA here is from genome assembly GCF_037043375.1 of Chiloscyllium plagiosum. NCBI lineage: Eukaryota > Metazoa > Chordata > Chondrichthyes > Orectolobiformes > Hemiscylliidae > Chiloscyllium > Chiloscyllium plagiosum. The sequence goes on from NW_028270152.1 coordinate 42,192,027, forward strand.
TTCCTCTCTCCTGTTGCAATGCAATTTATAAATTTTTCAAGTACCTGACAAGGAGATGTGAAATAAATTAACAGTGATTGGTCTCTCCCAAGTAATCAGTTTACTTCAATCTGTGCTCACTTTAATAGATTGGTAATATTTTAAGCCCACTGCGATGCAACAAATCGGAACACTGATTCAAGAAATGATTTATGGCCCCCAAAATAACTTCTCATTAGTTACAGCCATTTGCATAATCACGGCATTAACACACCTATTCTCATCATTAGTGCTATCAGCTCTGGAGGATGCAATTTGTTGTATACAAGTATTTAATGCACAGTTTTTAAAGTAGAGAGGTGAAATTAAGATTTATAAATTGCTTCATATCAGAGTCAAAATAGCTTATTTTCAAGTGCTCTTTTTAAGGCCTTCTTGAGGTTTCGTGATATATTTTGAGGTTTATGGGGCGGCTTTTTATTTCTCACTCACTCTTCCATTAGATGATGCAGCTAGCTTGTCTTTTAGGGTTTGCTTCTCTAAATGAGATCAAAATTATGAAATACCGCAGTCTTTGATGTCCCAAGAGACCCTTGCAGGACACAAGCCACATCAGAAACAAACATAAAGAACGTTACAGAAACTCAGCAGGTCTGGCAGTATCTGGGAAGAGAGAGGCAGAGTTAATCTTGAGTCCAGTATAACTCTACACTTTAAAGAAGAGTGACCTACCGACTGGTTTGAAAAGGAAAGCCTCTAACCGTCCCAATCTGGGGCTGAAAGTGATGGCAGGCAAACAAATGGCCACTGGAGATCAACACCTTCACTTATCTCCAACTCCTCTAAACACCCACCACTCCCCAAACATACCCCATGCTAGATATTTGGGGATAAAGGCACACTTTCTAACTATTTAAGTCATAGAGTCACAGAGACCTACAGCATGGAAACAGACCCTTCGTTCTAACTTGTCCATGCCGACCAGATATCCCAAACCAATCTAGTCCCACCTGCCAGCACCCGGCCCATATCCGTTCAAACCCTTCCTATTCATATACCCATCCAGATGCCTTTTAAATGTTGCAATTTTACGAGCCTCCACCACTTCCTCTGGCAGTTCATTCCATACACGTACCACACGTGTGAAAATGTTGCCCCTTAGGTCTCTTTTATATCTTTCCCCTCTCATCCTAAACCTACGCCCTCTAGTTCTGGACTCCCCACCCCAGGGAAAATACCTTGTCTATTTATCCTATCCATGCCCCTCATGATTTTATAAACCTCTACAAGGTCACCCCTCAGCCTCTGATGCTCCAGGGAAAACAGCCCGAGCTTATTCAACTTCTCCTGATAGCTCAAATCCTCCAACCCCCTTGTAAATCTTTTCTGAACCCTTTCAAGTTTTACAACATCTTTCCGATAGGAAGGAGACAAGAATTGCATGCAATATATCAACAGTGGCCTAACCAATGTCCTGTACAGCCACAACATGACCTCCCAACTCCTATACTCAATACTCTGACCAATAAAGGAAAGCATACCAAATGCCTTCTCACTATCCTACCTACCTGTGACTCTACTTTCAACGAGCTATGAACCTGCACTCCAAGGTCTCTTTGTTCCACAACACTCCCTAGGACCTTACCATTAAGATTAGATTACTTACAGTGTGGAAACAGGCTCTTCGGCCCAACAAGTCCACACTGACCCTCCTAAGGGCAACCCACCCAGATCCATTCCCCTACACCTAACACTACAGGCAATTTAGCATGGCCAATTCACCTAACCTGCACATCTTTTGGACTGTGGGAGGAAGCCAGAGCACCCGGAGGAAACCCACGCAGACACGGGGAGAATGTGCAAACTCCACATAGACAGTCGTCCAAGATGGGAATTGAACCCGGGTCTCTGGCGCTGTGAAGCAGCAGTGCTAACCAATGTGCCACCGTGCCGCCCAATAAGTGTATAAGTCCTGCTAAGATTTGCTTTCCCAAAATGCTGCATCTTGTATTTATCTAAATTAAACTCCATTTGCCATTTCTCAGCCCATTGGTCCATCTGATCAAGATCCCATTGTAATCTGAGGTAACTTTCTTCACTGTCCACTACGCCTCCAATTTTGGTGTCATCTGCAAATTTACTAACCTCTTATGCTCCCATCCAAATCTTTTATATAAATGATGAAAAGCAATGGACCCAGCATCGAACCTTGTGGTCCTCCAATGGTCACAGGCCTCCAGTCTGGAAAACAACCATCCACCACCACCCTCTGTCTTATACCTTTGAGCCAGTTCTGAATCCAAATGGCGAGTTCTCCCTGTATTCCGTGAGATTTAACCTTGCTCACCAGTCTCCCATGGGGAACCTTGTTGAATGCTTTACTAAAGTCCATATAGATCACATCTATCGCTCTGCCCTCATCAATGTTTTTGTTACTTCTTCAAAATACTCAATCAAGTTTGTGAGACATGATTTCCAACGCACCAAGCCATGTTGACTATCCCTAAGCAGTCCTTGCCTTTCCAAATACATTTAAATCCTGTCCCTCAGGATACCCTCCAACAACAAGCCCACCATTGACATCAGGCTCACTGGTCTATGGTTCCCTGGCTTGTCCTTACCACCCTTCTTAAAGAGTGGCACTACTGTTAGCCAACCTCCAGTCTTCTGGCACCTCACCTGTGACTATCAGTGATAAAAAATATCTCAGCAAGAGGCCCATCAATCACTTCTCTCGCTTCTCATAGAGTTCTAGGGTACACCTGATCAGGTCCTGGGGATTTATCCATTTTTATGCATTTCAAGACATCCAGCCCTTCCTCCTCTGTAATATGGACATTTTTCAAGATGTCACCATCTATTTCCTTACATTCTATGGGTTCTATGTCCTTTTCTACAGTAAATACTGATGCAAAATACTTTTTTATTATCTCCCCATCTCCTGCGGCTCCACACAAAGGCCACCTTGCTGATCTTTGAGGGGCCCTATTCCCTCCCCAGTTACCCTTTTGTCCTTCATGTATTTGTAAAAACCCTCTGAATTCTCCTTAACTCTATTTGCCAAAGCTATCTCATGTCCCCTTTTTCCGTCCTGATTTCTCTCTTAAGTATGCTCCTACTGCCTTTATACTCTTCTAAGGATTCACTTGATCTATCTTGGCTATATCTGATGTATGCTTCCTTCTTTTTCTTAACCAAACCCTCAATTTAGAGCCATACAGATGTACTGCACGGAAACAGATCCTTCGGTCCAACTCGCCCATGCCGACCAGATATCCCAATCAGTACCCAGCCCATGGCCCTCCAAAGCATTCCTATTCATATACACATCCAGATGCATTTTAACCGTTGCAATAAAATTGGCCTCCACTACTTCATCTGGCAGCTCATTCCATACACACACCACCCTCTGCATGAAAAGGTTGACCCTTAGGTCTCTTTTTATATCTTTCCCCACTCACCTTAAACCTATGTCCTCTAGTTCTGGATTCCCCCAGCCCAGGGAAAAGACTTTGTCTATTTATCCTATCCATGTTCCTCATGATTTCATAAACCTGTATGAGGTCACCCCTCTGCCTCCAACGCTCCAGGGAAAACAGCCCCAGCCTATTCAACCTCTCCCTATAGCTTAAATCCTCCAACCCTGGCAACATCCTTATAAATATTTTCTGAAACCTTTCAAGTTTCACAAAATCCTTCTGATAGGAAGAAGACCAGAACTGCATGTAATATTCCAAAAGTGGCCTAATCAATGTCCTGTACAGCTGCAGCATGACCTCTCAACTCCTATACTCAGTATTCTGACCAATAAAGGAAAGCATACCAAAAGCTTTGTTCCCTATCCTATCTACGAGGGCGGCATGGTGGTTCATTGGTTAGCACTGCTGCCTCATAGCACCAGGGACCCAGGTTCGATTCCAGCCTCGGGCAACTGTCTGTGTTGAGTTTGCACATTCTCCCCATGTCTGCGTTGGATTCCTCCGGGTGCTCCGGTTTCCTCCCACAGTCCAAAGATGTGCAGGTTAGGTGAATTGGCAATGCTAAATTGCCCATAGTAATCAGGGATGTGTAGGTTAGGGTGCATTAGTTAGGGTAAATGTAGAGTAATAGGGTAGGGGAATGGTCTGGAGGTGTCAGTATGAACTTGTTGGGCTGAAGGACCTGTTTCCACACTGTAGAATTCTATAATTCTACCTGTGACTCTACTTTCAAGGAGCTATGAAAGTGCACTCCATGTTCTCTTTGTTCAGCAACACTCCCTAGGACCTTACCATTAAGTGTATAAGTCTTGCTAAGATTTGCTTTCCCAAAATGCAGCACCTCGCATTTATCTAAATTAAACTCCATCTGCCACTCTTCAGCCAATTGCCCCATCTGATCAAGATCCCATCGTAATCTGGAGGCAACCTTTTTCGCTGTCCACATACCTCCAATGTTGGTGTCATCTGCAAACTTACATAACTATACCTTTTATTTTCACATCCAAATCATTTATATAAATGACAAAAAGAAGTGGACATAGCACCGATCCTTGTGGTACCCCACTGGTCACAGGTCTCCAGTCTGAAAAACAACCATCACCACCATCCTCTGTCGTCTACCTTCGAGCCAGTTCTGTATCCAAATAGATAGTTCTCCCTGCATTCCATGAAATCTAACCTTGATGACATTCAAGAAGATTTGAGTACAGAAGTAAAGCTTTAGTCATCCAGCATTCCCTATACTTACCAGCATTCATTTCTCCCTAATAGGAATATACATTCTCTGGACTCTCGTTATCTCATTTCTGAAGGCTTCCCATTTTCCAGCCGTTCCTTTACCGACAAACATCTGCTCTCAATCAACTTTTGAAAGTTCTTGCTTAATACCATCATAATTGGCCTTTCTCCAATTTAGAACTTCAATTTTTAGACCTTGTCTATCCGTTTCCATCTCTATTTTAAAACTAACAGAATTATGTCTGTGTGTACTTTGGCCTCCAGCAATGACCTCTATGATGCAGAATTAGCTGGTGAGACCAGTATTGGGGCTTGTAATTTGCTGAGAAGCTCGCCAGTCATCTAAATCTAGTGAACTTTCTCACTGGAGGGGATCAGAACTCACTCACCACTGAAGATGCTCACCCACACACAGCACATGGAACATTAAATCTTGGAAATGGTTCCTGAAAAAAGGTCTCGAAGGTGGTTCGCAGTGGAAGGTTGTTTCTAAGGTTTCGAGATTCATTATGCACTCTAATTAGTTCAATTAAAAAATGACAGGATTGAGAAACTGACTTTCGACATTAAAACAATATTAATGTTTGAGGTACCAGCACAACAAAATACTGATATTACTTGGTAATATCTGATCATTTATCCACCAGGGAAAATTAAACTACTTAATCACAGCACATCTATTTATATTTAGATGAAAAAAAATCACATTTAAAGTGCTCCTATATTTAGCAGAAAAATAAATACAAGGGCTAAAATCAACAATAGTGTCCATATATGTTCCAGCAATGCCAGTGGAATCGGACATATGCCAACACCTTTGGAATTTATCAAGTGAAGCGTATTACCATATTGATTGGCAAACCCAGAGATTACAGAGTTGCTGTCGGATAAGAAGAGTCTACTCATGATAAGTGACAATTGGATCCATGGGATCGCCTGGACTTGATTCAATTGCGAGAGGTCAGAGAGGAAGTTTCCACATTCTTTTCCCTTATTGACTAGGGTTTTCTCTTGGTTTATTTTCCCAGGATGACACAGGAACAGAAGGAGGACATTCAACCCCTTAAGCTAGTTCTGCCAATGTTTCCCCCTATATTGCAGAGGCCAAACACCAACTCTCTGACACCATGTCCTACCTCCCCCTTGCCCACAACCCCACTGCAACCCATCATGCCCAAATCCAAGATACCATCAGTGCCCTCATTGCCTCAGGTGATATCGCCTCCACTGCCTCCAAATTCATAGTCCCCCAGACCCATACTGCCTGGTTCTACCCACTCCCCAAAATCCACAAGTCCAACTACCCTGGCCACCCCATTGTGTCAGCATGCTCCTGCCCCACTGAACTCATCTTGTCCTAACTCGACTCCATCCTCACCCCCTAAGTTCAAGCACTTCCCACCAGCATCCGCTACACCAACCACATCCTCCATATTTTCAGCAACTTCCAGTTCCCCGGCCCCCAGTGCTTTATCTTCACTATGACATGCAATCCCTATACATGTCCATATCCAACAAGGACGGCCTTTTCTTTTCCAACACACCCATCCAGTCCCCCTCCACCAATACCCTCCTCTGCCTCACTGAACTAGTCCTCACCCTCAACAACTTTTCCTTTAACTCCTCCAATTTTCCCCCAAATCAAGAGAGCGGCCATGGGTACCCAGACCGGCCCCAGCCATGCCTGCTTTTTGTTGGCTATATCAAACAGTCCCTCTATAGTATCTACATAGGGACCGTGCTCCAACTCTTCTGTCGTTACATCGATGACTGCATCGGTGCAGCGTCCTGCACCTAGGCTGAACTGGAGCAGTTCATCGACTTGGCCCACAACATCCACCCTGTCCTCAAATTCATTTGATCCATCTCAGACACCTCTCTCCACTTTCTTGACCTCACTATTTCCGGCAACAGTCTCCAGACGGATGTCTACTACAAACCTACAGATTCTCATAACTACCTGAACTACACCTCCTCCCATCCAGGATCCTGCAAAAACTCCATCCCATTTTCCCAATTCGTCCGCTTCCACCACATCTGCTCAGACAAGGAGACATTCCACTTGTGAGCATCCCAGATGTCCACCTATTTTGAATAATGTGTTGTTCGTCTCTCCATCATCCACACTACCTTGATTCCCCGATCCACTGCTCTAAACCCCCCCAAAGCAATAAAGACAGAAGACCCCTTGTCCTTACCTACCACCCCACCAGTCTTCGCATCCAACGCATCATCCTCAAACACTTCTGCCAACTCCAAATAGACCCCACCATCTAGAACATCTTCCCTTCCCCACCACTCTCTGCCTAGCTCCCCCCACGCCCACCCCAAGTCCTGAAGAAGGGTTACACCCAAAATGTTGACTTCTGCACCTCCTGATGCTGCGTGGCTTGCTGTGTTCTTCCAGCCTCCTCCCTGTCTATTTTTGATCCTAGCACCTGCAGTTTTTGGGTTTCCTGCCAATGTATCAAGGTAGAGATGAGAAGGGGTGAGAGTGAACAGAAAAGAAGTAGAAGAGCAGAGAGATCTCGGTGTCCACGTACATAGATTCCTGAAAGTTGCCACCCAAGTTGATAGAGAAGGCATAAGGTGTGTTAACTTTTATTGGTAGAGGGATTGAGTTTCAGAGCCACGAGGTCATGCTGCAGCTGTACAAAGATCTGGTGTGGCCGCACTTGGAGTATTGCAAACAGTTCTGGTCATCGCATTATAGGAAGGATGTGGAAGCTTTGGAAAGGGTGTGGAGGAGATTTACTAGGATGTTGCCTGGAATTGAGGGAAGGTCTTACAAGGAAAGGCTGAGGTACTTGAGACTGTTTTCATTAGAGAGAAGAAAGTTGAGAGGTGACTTAATTGAGACATAAAGATAATCAGAGGGTTAGATAGGGTGGACAGTGAGAGCCTTTTTCCTCAGATGATGATAGCCAGCACAAGGGGACATAGCTTTAAATTGAGGGGTGACAGATATATAACTGATGTCAAAGGTAGTTTCTTTACTCAGAGAATAGTAGGGGTGTGGAACGCACTGACTGCAACAGTTGTAGACTTGCCAAGTTTAAGGGCATTTAAATAGTCATTGGATAAACATATGGATGAAAATGGAATAGTGTAGGACAGATAGGCTTCAGACTGGTTCCACAGGTCAGTGCAACATCGAGGGCTGAAGAGCCTGTACTGCACTGTAATGTTCTATGTTCTATTGTAGTACGAGGATAGACCAGTTGGCATTTTACTGTTTGTCATTTTTGCTTCAAGGTCTGATATTTCAGGCATATGGTGGGTTTGATGAACTAGCTGGTCTTTTCTTGCTTCACATGAAACATAAGGTGACAGAAGATTTCTTGATGCATGGCGTGGAAGCAATATGTTTTCTTCTCCAGTTTTTGACAGAAATGTTCAGATTCAATAATTTCCTATTGAGACAGTTCCTTATTTTTTCTCAATATTTTACAACATGCAAAGTTGGGACTAAATAAATACCTGCTGAAAATGTGTTGCTGGAAACGCGCAGCAGGTCAGGCAGCATCCAAGGAACAGGAGAATCGACGTTTCGGGCATGAACCCTTCTTCAGGAAGAAGGGCTCATGCCCGAAACGTCGATTCTCCTGCTCCTTGGATGCTGCCTGACCTGCTGCGCTTTTCCAGCAACACATTTTCAGCTCTGATCTCCAGCATCTGCAGTCCTCACTTTCTCCACGAAATAAACGCCTGGTAACTGGTCACAATACATTTTGAACATTAAGAGAGTAACAAGTCCTTCTATTCAAAAAATTCAACAATTATTTCCCAAATTTTGGGCACACAGTAAATGATAAAATTGAACAGCACTGTTGTTGTGCTGTTGCTTGTGAATCATTCCAAATATGAACTGAATTCCCAAAGAGATGACAGTCAAGGAAGTAGATACATATAAATCATAGATGCTCGCAGAACAAGTGAAAAAAGTAAGGAAGCTATATAAACTTGTATAAAAATTGTTTAGGCCTCAGCTGGAGGATTATATTCAATTCTGTATTTCACGCTTTAGGAATAAGGGTTAGGATTAACTGCTGGCACACAGTTGTTAATTTCTTACTGAGACAATTCCTTATTTTTTCTCAATATTTTACAACATGCAAAGTGGGGACTAAGTAAACTCCTGATAACTAGTCACAATATATTTTGAACATTAAGAGAGTAAGTTGTCTTTCTATTCAAGAAATTCAACAATTATTTCCCAAACTTTGCGGCAAACAGTAATTGACAAAATTGATGGGAATTGCACATGGAATTCAGTGGAATCCCCACTTTAGGCCGCTTAAAAGGATTTGCCCAGGCAGTAGAAGATTCTGCTGGGCAAATCCTTTAATACTAGAATCCTCTGAAAGTCTTGATTTAAATTAGAATATTCTATCCTTATCTCACATACAGTCACCACACCTCACCCTGAACACCTGATTTGACCCACCCACCCCAACAGCCCATGTCGCTATAACCGGAGCAGATCCAACATAAGTCCTCTGCCATTGGACCCAACCTAACAGGACCACTTAGGCCCTACCAGACCAGGCTGGAACTCCCAACTAGATCGGACTGGGCCCAATCCCTTCCCCCACCCAGCTGGACTGGATCACCACTTTCACCCAACCTAACCTGACCTACCAGAGTTGACCCTACCTCCCTGGCAAGACCAGACCAGATCTAACCAGAGCCATCCTCTCTGGGGACCCAACTGGACTCAGAACCCCTACTGCCAGACCAGAACCCCTCAAACACAACATCCATGCACCTGTCCACCACTGGGCCTGATTTCTCCTACCCACCTACCCAAACACTTGCATGACTGACCTCATCCTCTTCCACCTTGCACACTGGATCCTACAGCATCCTACCCAACCAGCACACTACCCAAGATCAAGCTGGTATCCTACCTAGTTGACAGCCTATGTAAATACCTACTTACCTGGCATTCCTATGGCATCCTATGCCAACACACTTGACAACTTACCCATCTGATACTCTACCTCCTAGCACTCTGACATCACACTTATGATCATATAGTTTGAAACCAGCTGTCAAAGTGGCTGTTAGAACCTTTAAATTTCAGATTATAGCATGCAACTGCTGTGAAAAGGGGACATGGCTTGCCTTTCTCTGACAGTTCTGTACTATGCAAGGATGAATGGAAGAATGGAAGCATGTTTCCACATTTCAGAAGGCGCAGTGATTGGAATATCTTGTCAGGAACTCCTGAAAAGGGTTAGAGTGGCAATGTGGGTGAAATTGCCACTTCTTTTGAGACTTCTCAATTTTTTCTCAAATTCTCAAATTTTTTGAGAAGATGCAGGGGGTGGACAGTGGGGTAGTGTTGGATGGGATTTGGTGGGTGGGTGGGACTGGTGTTGGATGGGGTTGGGGTCGGGCGGATGCGGTGGTAGAGGAGGTTGGGCCGCTGCTGGGGATCAGTGTTGGACAGTGTTGAACGGGGTTGGCAGGGTGCAGTGTTGGACGGGACTGGGGCCAGGTAGGGGGCGGTGTTGGATGGGTTTTGCATGTTGGACGGGGTTTGGGTGGTGGGCGGGGGGGCAGTGTTAGGAGGCAGGCTGGGGCAGTGTTGGATGGGGTTGGGGCAGGTGGTGGGCAATGTTGGACGCAGTTTGGCGGCGGTTTTGGAAGGGGGGTGTTGGGCAGGGGTAGTAGTGGATGGGCGGTGTTGATTGGGAGTGGTATGCGGGCGGGAGGGGTTGTTGGACAAGGTTGGGATCACTGCTGGGGGTGCATGTTGGACGAGGTCAGGGTGGGCAGGGGCGAAGTTGGACGGAGTTTGCGGCGCGCTGTTGGGGGGCCGGTGTTGATGGGGTTTGGGGTGACAGAAATAATGGCAATGCCAGGACTATACGTATCCATTTGATATAGATGTACATGCTGTTGAAGCAATAAATGCAAATCAAGCAGAATGAAAATGGAGTATAAATTTGATTAGGCAGGTCCCACCGAAGTTCCAAAGCTAAGCTTGTCCACAGCCTTTCCTACCAACCATTCATCTATAGAGCATGTAAGAATCAGAACTTTAGATTTGATTCCCTACAGTGTGGAAACAGGCCCTTCGGCCCAACCAGTCCGCACTGACCCTCCGAAGAGTAACTCACCCAGACCCACTTCCCTCTGACTAATGCATCTAACACTATGGGCAATTTAACATGGCCAATTCACCTGACCCGCACATCTTTGGGAGGAAACCGGAGCAGCCGGAGGAAACCCACATGGGGAGAATGTGCAAACTCCACACAGACAGTCACTTGATCAGTTAAACTTTAAGCAGCCCTAAAATAAATCCTGGATTGAGAACATTAGTGAAAAGAAAAAAAACATATTGAACTGAAATTACTAAATTACAAATGACAGGTTAATGTTTTGAGTAAGGAGTCTTCATCAGACTAATGTCTTATTTTCAGTTGCTAATGGATTTGCTGTGCAATTCTAGGATCTTCTGTTGTCGTTTCAGATGTCAGAATTTGCTGGTTTCCTTTTTCAAAATTCTCTCATATATCACAACTGAACAGAAATGTAAGTACCCGATTCATTAGCGAAAATTCTTCTAAGCAACCTGGTGTACAGCAGCATATAGTAAATCCAATGCACAAACCCACTCTCATAACCAAGGCTATTAGTCTTAGGCGCCAATGCAATATCAGAGGATGAGCTAAACACAGACCTTTCACTCACTGCTAAAGGGATGTAACTCATCCCTGGAGGAAATATGATACATTCAAACCTCCCACATTTGGACATCCATGTCAGAGGTATCCATCACTCAGATTGCCAGGATTCTTTTATAGCTACAATTATAGACAAATGTTTTGTGCGTACATGCAGAATTCTGATTCAACACACAAGAATGACTTCGATACACGCAGAATTTATGATCCTGTACTACTTTATTAAGGGGGTAGTTACACTTCAGCAACCAAAAATGTATCAGCACAAAGCACTCACAAGAAATGGAAATTATTTCTTGTCAAGGCTATAATGAGTGGAAATAATTATCATTATTTAGTTGCTTTCTTACTAAGTGTTAGTTTACTTTAGCATTGTACTTTGTTAGCAAGATATTGAAATGCACCAATCTTAGATAATTAGCCAGTTGGAGACTTCCTTGTCTCATTTGACAGTAAACTCAATCAAATCCCAATGAAAATAATGCTGCATTGAGCTTCTTTACAGTTCCTGCTGAGTGCCCTGCCCAGGTTGATTACATCTCTGCAACTGCCTGACATCAGCAAGTCATTGAAGAATTGCCATCACAGATGTGCCTGCAATGTCCCTGAAAAGATGAAATCAGTGAGAACTGGACACATGCCCGATGGCACATTAGAAATAACAGAAAATTATTTTAACAGGGAGCAGGTGGAATATCTTGACAAGTATAAGTGTGAATTCTTAGATACATAAGCACATTTTTATAAAATGATTATAAATTCAAGATCCATGCTCAATGATTTAAAACAAATGAGCTCTCATCAGAATTGTGATCCTTGAGTCAATACAAGATATTTCACAGAAATAAAGACATTCTGACAGCATTAAACAAAGTTTTGGCTTATAAGAACATTGAAACTTAAAGCATTATTATAAATAAGCAAATTAAATTCAACTATTTTACTTGAAAAAAGTAATTTTGATTCACAGTACAATTATTCAGCACAAGACTGACTAATAGGGATCAACCAACAATGATTTCACCATATCCAAATTACAGGATGGCAACATTCAAGCAACAAGCAGAGGTACTATAGGGTCAACAGTATTCGTTTGTGCTGCAGTATCCAGGAACAGAATATAAGTGTTAGATACCGACTCCTTCTCTTCCCACATTCCAATTTCAAACTGTTGTCTGCTCACCAGAACCAACCCAAGGTGGTATCTCTTCCTCACTTCCTGCCGTCCAGGTTTCATTTGGTGAGTAAACTGATTAAATTTCAAATTAGAAAATACAGATTGAATAATTTTAGTTTTCAATTCAAATTAATCTGAGTATTCCAGCTGCAATTGGACCATAATACAGTTTCTACACAGGCCATCTGGATGAAACTGCCTAAATACTTTTATTTAGGTGTAACTTGGAGGTACCACTTCAAGCTCCATTAGGTCTCATGCCTTCCCTTAATTCCCACTACACAACTTCGCATTGTTACAGGTGTAACCTGGGACAGCATGGGTTGAGAACATTTCACTGTGCAGGTTGTATACAAGGGGTCTTGTACACAATAGTGCACATTTCTTTGTCGATGATTTGCAAATGCTCATTCCTATTCTCAAATCAGTTTCCTTCATTAAATGCAAACATACGAACACAATCTATAACCTCATCCCTATTTCACCAGAATTTTGTCTAATATTCTTTTAAATTTGACAGAAATACAGTACAATATTTATCTCCAATTATGCGCTGACCTGTATAGACAGACGTGATTACAAAAAGTAGAATTTACCAGATTTACTGTCATTGCAATAATTTGTTGGATTATTTCAGTTTTCAGTTTTCAGTAGCATAAAGCACACCGGCTTGAAAATTCTGTATTTTAAAAGCATTATTAGATACAAAGAAAGGCTATTGCAGTAATAAATGCTATCCACAGATACACAGGATTTTAAATTGTGCTTATATATTGAAAGTACTTTTCATGAAATGATTTCCAGGAATGAGACAATCAGCAAATGACTCATGGAAGTTCATATGCTGGTCTTCCCAATGCAAGTTAAGTCAACAATTTCTTGAGAAATTAATTTCCAAATGGCAGACAGAACATATCAGCATTTCACTGAGTTTACAAAATGCAATATCCTTGGAAACTGAAATAACTGCACAAAGGCCAACACCAAATCATCCTTTATTTGCATGTGCAGTGTACATGGGCTATGACCACCCACCTCAAAGCCAGTCCCTGGACTGAAAAGGCCTTCCGAATGTCCTGTTTAATATTTTATTCTCTCTGAACTGAGGAGGTTCAAATCTCCTGGTTATCTTTTTTTGAATCTCCTGTTTATATGTCATCCAGGGTTCCTTGATTGACTATGAGATTCTTGACTGGGCCAATGAGATCCATCTGGCCATGGTTCTCATCACTCCAGGAGCTTTTTGTGAAAGCACTGAAATCAGTATTTAAGAGTGAGGCTTGCAAGTAGTACGCATGTAGCAACATACGTAACCGTCTTTAATTTGTTTTGTACAGATGTTTCAAGTCTCTCAGCAGTACTATCTTTATTTTTTAAATTAGATTTTTAAAAAAGTCATTTCCAGTGCTTCAACATTCCTTCCCCCCCCCCAACTTTTCTGACAGATATTACAAAAGTCCACCAAATAGAGGTATCAACTTTGCAGAGGGCGTCCTGCAGGGAAGTTAAGAAATTTAGAGCATGCTTTGAAAGGACAGGCTTGCTTATTAACACTTTTAAAATAGTTTACCAACATGACCTTTCCAGTAGACGTTTAGCTTTTAGGATTGCCTGTTGCCTGGGAACTGGATAGGTTGTGTACAAGGCAAAAGTGAGGACTGCATATGCTGGAAATCAGAGTCTAGATTAGAGTGGTGCTGGAATAGCACAGCAGGTCAGGCAGCATCTGAGGAGTAGGAAAATCGATGTTTTGGGCAGTCCTGATGAAGGGCTTTTGCCTGAAATGGCGATTTTCCTACTCCTCGGATGCTGCCTGACCGGCTGTGCTTTTCCAGCACCACTCTAATCAACGCTGTGTACAAGGATTCTAAGGAAGGGCATGACAGAGGCATTTTCCAATGTTCTTCAGACAAGGTCGGGATAGCAGTATTGGGGACTGGAGAAATGCAAATCGGACACTTTCTTTTTAAAAATATGGAGCAGTATAAATCCAGCAGTTGCAAGCTACCTTTTAAATTCATCTTTTTTAGTAAGAAATTATTACAGTTTCCAGGCAGATTAAGAACCAGAGGATGATGGTTTAAGGTGATTTGCTAAAGAAGCAACTGGGTCATAGGAAAAGCTTTCTTACATAGTGTGTGCTTAGGAACTGGAATGCTGTGCCTGAGAGTAAGGATCTAATTGCGGCTTTTCAAACAGAATTGAATGATTATCTGAAACAACGACATTTATAAGAAAAAACATTGAGGACTGGGAATGGGTGAGTTGCTCTTCCAGAGAATCAGCATATACACGATGGACTGCATGGTCTCTGTTCTGTAATTTTATGACCATAACCTAAAACAACATTGGGATTACCTTACACTACCCATCTACAGCACCATCTCACCCCCAGCCAACAATTTCATTGGATGTCATTAGGAAGACAGATGGGATTAGAATAAAAAGGTAATTCTTTTTGATCTGTGCCAATGCGATAAGTCAAAGGGCCTTTTTCTAAATTGTAGACCTCTGTGACGCTATTACTAAACAAATGCTGGGGACTGTTTTGAACAGATCAAAATTTAGCTTTGGGGCATGTCAGCACTGTTTCAGGGAAAATAAAACAGAGCATTCTGAAAACTGACAGACCTCACTTTTGCCTGAATTCCTTTGATCATTTGCATTGGAAATGGCTTTATGATGCAGAGACAATAATTATATGGAGCAGGTTTCCAAGAAATCTCTCGCCAAGGAATAAAGAATAATTAATAGCTGAATAATCAATAACATAATTATGATATTTGCTCACTCTTTTATATCTGGAATGATAAACTATCCTCAATTTAGTAGCTTTTTAAATAATATGTATGTCAATTGTTTTAATGAAAAGATTGTTGAAAACCAGGGAGCTGGCTCATTTGTTGGAAAATGTTAATCAGCTCATTGGTTTACAATATTGTATTTTGGATTAACAAACTAGAAGTGTGTGATGAAATAGAGCATACACCATGTAGTGCAGTAAATAAAGCAATAAAAGTGTGATGGAAACAAACTTAAAGGTGCGGTCTTGCCAGAACTCAGCTTGTGATCATATTGCCAAAGATAGCTTTATCTTTAAAACTTCATGACTATGCAGTAAGCTATTGAATGCTGAAGTCAAATTAAAGGAATAGTAAACACTGGGTGGAATCCAATTGGGTTTTGAGTGATGTGGGCTGTGGCGAGTTGTGTGGCAGAATCAGATGAGAAGTCCCTCAAAGTGGGTCTCTACTTCGGGAGCATTTTGAAACATCTTTTCACAAGCGGCATGGCACGTTTCTCGTTTGGCAGCAGCAAGTTGGCAAATAGTAGGGATTAGTGCTTGTTAAACACCTTTTTAACAGCACAGCTCACCTCATTAATATTCAACTTTCTATCTTCCCAAGTTCGCCACACAAGCCAAATGACAAGAAAACGCAACATGGAAAGTGGAGTGGGTACCTGGAGGGGCTTGCTTCAAACAACCTCCATGTTGGACATGGGCAGCAATATTTCAGAGTACACAACAGGGAGACCAGCTACACGCACCCACATCCACAGACACTGACATCTGATATATGCCAGCCTCTGAGAACCATCGTAAAAGCAGGGATGTACTTCTGAGGCTTAGTAAGGCTCTGGTCAGACCACATTTTGGGTACTGTGTGCAATTTTGGGTCCCATGCGTCCCATGTATTGGGCCTGGAACCGGTCCAGAGGAGGTTCACGAAAATATAAGAGTAAAAGGTTTAACATTTGAGGAAAACTTGAGAATTTTGGGACTATATTTATTGGAGTTTAGAAGGATGAGGAGGCATCTGATTGAAATTTACAGAATACTGAATGGCCTGGACAGAGTAGATATTGGGAAGATGTTTCCACTGGCAGGAGAGACAAGGACCCGAGGGCACAGCCTTAGAGTAAAGGGAAGCCCCTTTAGAATGGAGATATGGAGAAACATCTTCAGCCAGAGAGTGGGGAATGTATGGAATTCATTGCCACAGAAGCCTGTGGAGGCCAGGTCACTGAGTATATTTAAAACAGAGACAGATAAGTTCTTGATTGCCAAGGGGTTCAAAGGTTATGGGGGAGAAAACGGGAAAATATGGTTGAAAAACCTATCACCCATGATCAAATAACAGAGCAGACTTGATGGGTCGAATGGCTTAATTTCTGCTCCTATGTCTTATGGTCTTATAAAAAAAAAAATCTCCAAGCTACTTAGAGAATGCTTCTGCACTTCAATACAATGTGACCTACACTGTCAACTATCACTGTTACACTGCTGTAAGGGCACTTCACGCTGAGGGACATGAACCCAGCTCATGGGCTACTCCAGACTGCATGTCCCAGCTCTTCACTTGCACTCGTAGTATTCATTTAGTCTGAACCTATATGAATGTTCACAACATCCCTGCTTCACATTTCTTTTGCCTTTTTGCTCTTTGCCCCTTCAGCCAGAGAAACCAAGCTCATGTTACTTCTGTCTTGATCTGCCATTTTGTGAAGACTTCAGGAAAAAATATTCGCCACGGCATCAGCAGGCCTCACTCAAGCCTTCACTCAGGAAATGCTGGTACAGTAAGTCAAGGGCAGACGCAACACCAGTCCAAGGCCTGCTCTAGATGGTCAGAATCAGGATTGTCCCTACAAAAGAGGTGAGGAGCTGAATGTCAAGCAGCCTATCACCTGTCCCGAATCTTACAGCCCTGTTCGCTACAAGTTTTCTCCTGGAATGAGAGAAAAGCAGGGATTATGGGAGCTGAGGGGCACAGTTTTAAGATAAGAAATGGGATGTTTAGAGGTTTGTGGGTGTCTTGAACTCAATACCTGTAAGGGTGAGAGAGGCAGAAACCTTCAAGACAGTTAAGAACTATTTAGATGAATCTTTGAAATTCCACAGCACACAAGGGTAAGGGCCAAGTTCTGGAAAATGTGATTAGTATAGATGGATGTTTGATCACTGACTTGGACACAATGGGCCAAAGAGCTCTTTCCATACTGTAAAACCTCTAATGAAAGTAGGTGGCATAGCTGTTACTTTTTTTTTAGATTAGATTAGATTAGATTAGATTAGATTAGATTAGATTAGATTACAGTGTGGAAACAGGCCCTTCGGCCCAACAAGTCCACACCGACCCGCCGAAGCGAAACCCACCCATACCCCTACATTTACCCCTTACCTAACACTACGGGCAATTTAGTATGGCCAATTCACCTAACCTGCACATCTTTGGACTGTGGGAGGAAACCGGAGCACCCGGAGGAAACCCACGCAGACACGGGGAGAACGTGCAAACTCCACACAGTCAGTCGCCTGAGTCGGGAATTGAACCCGGGTCTCTGGCGCTGCGAGGCAGCAGTGCTAACCACTGTGCCACCGTGCCGCCCAAGGTAAAGAAGTAGTGAGTAGGCAGCATAGAGGCCACGCCGGGCAAGTGCTGTCAGGGTTGGGTTGAGTGACAGTGTGGGAAGATTTGGTGTTCCATTTTGGTAAGAGATACCAGGGCAGGACTAATACAGTTAATAGTACGGCCCTGGCAAGTGTTGTCAAACAGATAGTCCTGGGGCGCAAGTGCATAGGTCTTTGAAAGCGCCATCATAGGTGGACAGTATAGCGAAGGTGGCATTTGCCTTCATTAGTCAGAGCACAAATAGAGAAGTTAGGATATCATGCTATGGCTGTACAAGACATAAGTGAGCTCACATTTGATGTACTGCATGCAATTCTGGTTGCCCTGCCAAAGGAAGGAGGTTATTGAAGTGTTTGAGTTACAAGGATAGACTGGATAGGCTAGTTTTCTTTCTTGATGATAAGGAGGCTGTGTGGTGACCTTATAGAGGTTCATAAAATCATGAAGGGGTATAGATAAGATTAAAAACCAAGGTCTTTTCTCCAGGGTAGGAGAGTCCAAAACTAGAGGGCATAGATTTAAGGTGAGGGGGAAAGAGTTAAAATGAACCTAAGGGGCAACTTTTTCACACAGAAGGTGATGCATATATGGAGCGAGCTGCCAGTCAAGGCAGATACAATTACGACATTTAAAAGATACTTGGACAGGTACATGAATACGCAAGGTTTACAGGGATATGGACCAAACACAGCAAATGGGACTAGTTCAGTTTACGAAACCTGATTGGCATGGAAGAGTTGGGTTGTTGGACTTGTTTCTGTATTGTATGACTCTATGACTCTGTGTTGCAGACAACAGTGAGCATGGTACGTCATGGGCGTTGGTGTAATCTGGGTACAGTAACAAAGATAAAGTGAGTGTGAGAAGATGGTGGAATTTATTATGGTAGACTGGAAGAGGTTGCTGATGTTTTCATTTCATACATTGCTGAGCATTTCTCCAGATAGCTGAGGCTGTTTAAATCCGGGTATCAACCTTGGACTGGGCTGGTATGGTGTGGTGGCCTCCACTCCTGGTCTTGGGAAGACTAAGTGTCACCTCTGCAAACCCCCCCATCCAACAGGACCTCCAGATCCCTGTCTGCAAAGCTGGGCCCCAATTTCCCCTTGTCTGCTATGACTGGGGCCAATGTGGAACCATGCAGGGTAGCTCTGGTGTTTGTCCGGCACACAATGTGTTTTCAAAGATGGGAAAGGCTCAATCAATTCCAGGATATCCAAGAGTGGTAAGTCATTCTGGGAACAGCACATGATAAGATGGGACCAGTATTGGATGAGAGATACACCTCAGGGGCAGAAGAGGTAATTAATGCAGCACATTTGGTAAGATGCAGTGAGAGAACTTCCACCTGGCAAAAAAGCACTCTAATGAACCTGATGTAACTCAGACCTAGCTGAAAGAATGCAATGTCTTTTATGGCAATAAAACATGAATTGCACAAGCTTAAATGTATAAATTAAATTTATTGTTAGCAAGAATCAACTGTTTAAAAGATTGTAAACTTAGGTTTTCATCAGATTTTTAAAAATCTCAAAAAACCCAATGAATTGACTTTTTAATTAAAGCAATTGATAAATTTTGGAGCACAGTGACTGAAGCTATAAAGGGGACAGCTATGTTGAAATATAAATAAATATTTTGTTTTCTAGGCAAACAATGTCTGAAGGTCTGAAGGAAAGTCCAGTCTAGTTAAATTTATAATCAGATTGTGAACAGCAATAATGCTAGAATTTAGAGTTTAAATGCTAAGAGTTCTATGAACTCCAAAAGAAATAAAGTAAATTTCTGACAAGGAACTTTCTTTTTTTTTATTCCCCTTTCCAATTTTATTTTAAACACTGACACTTTTGGTAAGGCATTCTAAAGGACCACAATTGAGATTGAGTGTTAACACTGAATGCTGGGAAGGTAATTGAGTGATCCTGTCCTCTCTTGGTGTCCACACACAAAAACAAAACAGTGGAGTTTCTTGTTCCGTGAGTAGAATGATGGCTGATTTTCCCTTCTGTCAACAGGGACATCCAGGCTGATGTTGACACCTCAGTAATTTACTACTTGATCGCAATTAATTTAACTAAAAAGGGGCGTTTGAACACTAGAACGTTTAGGTTTGTACAACTAGACCATACAGTACCATTTAAACCATCCAAGAAACCAAACAACAAAGATGCTGTTGTCTTATAATTTTGGATCATTTGCTATTGCAATCAGTAAACAGAAAATGTTTCATGATAAAGTTGGAAATTCTTCTTTAAAATTTCTTAAAAATTAAATGAAAATTACTGAGAAGAGCTGTGAAGAGGAGTCATAACAGACTCTGCACAAATAGCTTCTCCAGCACTTTGTTTTTATTACTAAAGTAGTTCTAATGAGACAGCATTTACCTTCCATTCAAAGGGGTTGTGTCCCTATTCCAAACTTGATATTGAATTTATGTTGGTTTGCATGAGTAGGTGAGTTTCTTTCTTTTCAACCAGATCTCTACAGGGAACACTTATAAAATGAAGCTAAACTAATAAAAAGGCCACTCCAGGAACAGTAAAATTAATTTTGGTGGCTCAAAATACAGACACTTCACATTTGTAAATTTGTCTTTACAAAAATCAACAGCAATGGTCTTGACAGCAATTTTCATTTTCACTTTGCTCAGTCTATAATTTGCCCGCCTTACAGTGCTCTGAGCAATAAGTGGGAGGTGGTAAAACTGAAGGTAAATGATATGCAAACTAACTGTTAACATTGAAGTATACTTCACAGCTAATGGTTTTCTGATTAGTTAAATATCCAAGTAAGGTTAACTATAAACCTATTTAATGCTCTGCTGCAGAGGCTGGGAGAAGTCTAAACCGAAGTGATTGTGTTTCCAACTATCGCTCCATTTAAAATAAAAAAAGTGCTGATGGCGATTCTTAATGTAAAACTTTTGACTTTCAAAATACCATTACAAACCCATCAGTTTGAAACCTTGGGGAAATTTTGGCCATTTTACTTCAAGATAACCGCAAGGAGAACCATCAGGATAATGCACAACTGTCAATGATGATATATTTTACTAAGATTGTGCATGAGATCAATAAAAAGAAAACATTTCTGTCAAAACATCATTCCTATAAAGTGTAATTTTAAAACCTTCTTTCCACTTTCTGTGCCTTATTGAGTCCTGTCCTACTAACTATATCTCCAGAGGCATATTGACCACAAAATTTAGAGAGCTTCAAAGCTCATGCTGATTAGCCTGAGTGCTGCATTATGCTTCCTCTAATCTATTTGAACAGGATAAGAATAAAAAAAGAGAATTTAGAGAAATCTAAGATTAAATTAATCCCTCCATCTAAGACAGACTCAAACTCCAGACAGACTCCTGCTTGTTTGTAACCTTATGCATGTTTCAGTCATTAGAACAACAAAACGTGAAGACATTGTGCAATCCAAAATCAATGATTCCTTTCTCTTTGGTTGTAATAACAGCAGAACCTGACCAATTCTATAATTAATAGAAATATTGTTTTTTTTCTTTTACAAAGGAAGGAAGGAGGGTGTTAACATTTAAAAACTATTGGCCTAGCTGTTTGATAATAACCAGATATATGTGTAGCAGCACGGCACACAAAATGTCCCTACCCCCCAGCCTCATCCCACATCCAGCCCTCTCTCTCCTCCCCACCTCCCTGACCAGACCTAACCTGTCTATCTTCTTATTCACCTATCGGCTCCACTCCTCCTCACTGTTTAATCATGATTACCCCCTAATTGCATCGACCTATCACCATTCCACTTATCCTTCCCTTAGCCCCATCCCCCATCCCTCTATTTATTTCTCCCTCTCCCTTCCCAGTCCTGACGAAGGGTCTCGGCCTGAAAGATCGACATTCGTGCTCCTCCGATGCAGTCTGACTTGCTGTGCTTCTCCAGCTCTCCAGCTATTGACTCTGGCTTCCAGCATATGAATCCTTACTGTCTACAAATCACACAAAATATATACCTGTTCATAATGTTTGAGAGAACATGAGATATTTCTGCTGCCTGCTCATTATCATTCAAACATGCAGCCAACCCTAACAAAGATATACATTCCTGCGTCGGGTTCTTTAAATGGAAGTTATACTCCAGTTGCAAATATCAGGCAGAAATTCCTGAACAAAGAAATGGCTGCATCAAGTACCAGACTTGCTGATCAATCTGAACATCCCAGCAAAGAGTCATGGAGTTATACAGCATAGACCCTTCCATCCAACTAGGTTTCATAAACAGAACGAGTCCCATTTGGTCCATAACCCTCTATACCTTTCCTCTGCATGTACAGTAATTCTCCCAATGTCTTTTAAATATTGTAATTGTATCTGCCTTTACTACTTCCTCTGGCAGCTCATACCATGCACACCATGCTCTGCGTTAAGTTATTGCCCCTCAGGTCCCTTTTAAATCTTTCTCTTCTCAACTTAAACCTATTCCCTCTAGTTTTGGACTCCCCTATCTTAGAAAAAGTACCTTTGCCATTCATCTTATCTATGCTCCTCATGAAGGCCATCCCTCAGCTTCAGAAGCCCCAGGAAAAATGTCCCAGCCTATCCGGCCTCTCCTTATAACCCAATTCTGGCAACATTCTTGTCATTTGTTTCTGCACCCTTTCCAGTTGAACAACATCCTTCCTATAACAGGGGCAACTAGAATTGTACGCAATATTCTAAAATTCAGTATTCATTATTCAACGATCTTGAGAACCGACTCTCTGCAAGCAACTACTTTAATGTTAGATCTATAAAAAACAGGGGCATACCTTCAAGTACACGACTGCAAATGTTAGAAAAACTCAACAATCTCACCAGGGTTGTTAAGGAAAGCGGATATTTCTTTTACTTTTTGCTCATATCTCTACCACCTCTAGCCTCACTCATATTAGTTGCAGTCCATCCCATCCCATTTCTTTCCCACTCCTCCAATTACTGTATCACATTTCTTTCTCAGCCTACTGTCATGACCATTGGTCAGAATCCAGAGGTAGCGTAAACATTTTCAGCCCTTCATTCCAAAACGTATTTTTTTAAAAGAAGAAAGCTACAGAGACAACATAAAAGCAGGTACAAAAATGTTCTCTGTGGGACTGAAGGAATATAACACAAACATGTCAAAGAAACTTCAAATAGGATGGATTTGATCTCATGTCACTACCTAGGTGATGAGAAACTGACAACTCCCTGCTCAACAATAAACTATGCTCTTTGAATTTTGTCCCAAGCTTAGGGCACATTTTGTGCTTATCCCTTTGAAGAAAATGTAACAATAGAGCTTACAGAACCAATTTCAATCCTACTAGAGTGGATCATTGGAACTGAGCACTCGCGTGTACTCGCTTGCATTTGAGCATCACATATTGTGAAGGTCTTTCAAAACACTATTTCCTAGTTACCCTTGTATTGAATGTACACTGTTTCACTTAAAGTACTGCAAGTCAGTTAAAGAAAAAGAATCAGAACAAAAGAACTTCAATTAGTCTACAAAATCAAGAATCTTGAAAAATGACTGTTCAACTATCCATGTAAGTTCCTCTGCAACAGTTGCATCTTCAACTATTTATTTTTAATGAACAATTTGGAGATTGATTCACGTATTTCTTTATTAACTTCTACATTTGGACTTGCCTCATTTTTCTAATCTGTATGTGTGTAGTGTTATTAATTCTTTGCATGTTTAGTAATACAAGAATCTCAGGGAGTCCCTCTCTCACTGCAACTCCCAGGTCATTTCCTACTCTATGCTACTTTCTCCCCACCCCCACACTCCTCTAGCTTATCTCTCCATGCTTCAGGCTCTCTGCCTTTATTCCTGATGAAGGGCTTTTGCCCGAAACGTCGATTTCGAAGCTCCTTGGATGGTGCCTGAACTGCTGTGCTCTTCCAGCGCCACTAATCCAGAATCCCCTTAAAGATCAGCAAGGCCACCTATGTGTAGAACTGTAGGAGATGGGGGAGATACTAAATGAGTATTTTGTATCAGTGTTTACTGTGCAGAAGGATATGGAAGATAGCGAAAATGGGGAAATAGATAGTGACATCTTGAGAAATGTTCATATTAAAGAGGCAGTGGTGCTGGATGTCTTAAAATGTATAAAAGTGGATAATTCCCTGGGACCTGACCAGGTGTATCCTGTAAATCTGTGGGAAGCTAGGGACATAATTGCTGGACCCCTTGCTGAGATAGTTGTGTCATTGATAGCCACAGGTGAGGTGCTGGAAGATGGAGTTTGGTTAATGTGATACCACTATTTAAGAAAAGTGGGAAGGAAAAGCCAGGGAACTATAGACCAGTGAGCCTGATGTCGGTGGTGGGCATATTGTTGGAGGGAATCCTGAAGAATAGGATTTGCACGTATTTGGAAAGGCAAGGACTGATTAGGGATAGTTACCATGGCTTTGTCCATGGGAAATCATGTCTCACTAACTTAATTGAGTTTTTTGAAGAAGTAACAAAGAGGATTGTTGAGGGCAGAGCAGTGGACGTGATCTATATCGACTTCAGTAAGGCATTTGACAAGATTCCTCATGGTAGACTGGTTAGCAAGGTTAGATCACATGGAATACAGGGAAACCTAGCCACTTGGATACAGAACTGGCTTGAAGGTCGAAGGTGGTGGTAGAGGGTTGCTTTTCAGACTGGAGGCTGGAGATCAACGGTGTGCCATAAGGATCGGTGCTGGGATCATGACTTTTTGTTTTTTATATAAATGATTTGGATATGAACGTAGGAGGTATGGTTAGTAAGTTTGCAGATGACACCAAAATTGGAGGTGTAGTGGACAGCAAAGAAGATTACCTCAGAGTACAATGGGATCTTGATCAGGTGGGCCAATGAGCCAAGGATTGGCAGATGGAGTTTAATTTATATAAATCTAAGGTGCTGTATTTTGGTAAGGCAAATTAGGGTAGGACTTATACAGTTAATGATAAGGTTGTGGGGAATGGTGCTGAACAAAATCTTCCTTGGAGTGCAGGTTCATAGCTCCTTTAAAGTCAAAGGTAGATAGGATAGTGAAGAAGGTGTTTGGTATGCTTTCCTTTATTGGTCAGAGCATTCAGTATCAGTACAGGATGTGTAGGACATCAGTAAGGCCACTTTTGCAAAGTTGTGTACAATTCTGGTCTTCCTGCTATGGGAAAGATATTGTGAAACTTGAAAGGGTTCAGAAAAGATTGACAAGGATGTTGCCAGGGTTGGAGAGTTTGAGCTATAGGGAGAAGCTGATTGGGCTGGGGCTATTTTCCCTGGAGCTTCGGAGGCTGAGGGGTAACTTTATAGGGGTTTATAAAATCATGAGGGGCATGGATAGGATAAATATACAAGGTCTTTGCCCAGGAGTAGTTAAGTCCAAAACTAGAGGACACAGGTTTAAGGTGAGAGGGGAAAGATTTTAAAAGGGTCCTCAGGGGCAACATTTTCACACAAAGGGTGCTGCATGTATGGAATGAGCTGCCAGAGGAAGTGGTGGTGGCTGGTTGAATTACAACATTTAAAAGAATCTTGAGAGGTATATGAATAGAAAGGATTGAGAGGGATGTGGGCCAAATGCTTGCAAATGGAACTGGATTTATCTAGGATATCTGGTCATCATGAACAAGTTGGACCGAAGGGATTGTTTCTATGCTGTACATCTCTATGACTTTAATGATTCCAATAATCTTCCAACCATAGATGTTATGCTAATCAACCTGTAGATATCTGCTTTTGCCTCCTTCCTTTCCTGAATAAGGGTGTCACATTTGCAGTTTTCCACTCCTCTGGTATTCTTCCAGAATCCAAGGATTTTCGGAAAATTACAATCGCTACATTCACTATCACTGTAGCTACCTCTTTTATTATCCAAAGATGCAAGCCATCAGGGCCTGGGGACTAATCTCTGCTTTTAGCCCCATTATTTTGTCAAATACTACATCGTAAGTAATGGTGATGGTATTTAATTCCTCCTCCATATTATTTAGTGTTAATGAAATGCTTAAAGTATCTTCCATCATCAAAAACTAATACAAAGTATCTGTTTAACTTCTCTGCGTTAACTGTTCATCGAAACCATCTCCCCAGATTCATTTTATAAGGGGCTGATGCTCACTTTGACTTCTCCCTCTTCCTTTTCATATATTTAGAGAACAGCTTATTGTCAGTTTTTATAATCCTCGCTAATTTGTACTCATAGCTTATTATCTTCTTAGTCTTCCATTGTTGGACTTTGAATTCATCCCAGTCCCACAGTTAACCCCAAATGGAGATTTTTAAAAATGTCTTCCTTAGGTTTGAAAACCCCAAGAATTATCTATTTGAGATCTTCACTTAAATACAAACCAATCCCTCTCACGCTCTCCCAATGTCTCGTCATTCATCTTCCCTCCCTCCTGTAATGATTTCTCTCTGCCCCATACCCTTGTCCAATCATTCTCTCCCTCCTGGATGACCTCCAATGCTTCCAAACATAAGTCTCCCCATTTGTCTCAAGTCCCAATATCTCTCTTCTTCTTTGGACCTGATTGCTGGAACTTTTCCACAAAGGGTTCCAACTCTGGCCTCCCGCTGCTAGCTTTTCTGCCGAGCAATGAGCCTTCTTGTCAATATCTTTATTGTAAAAATATACATTATTAATAAAAAATATTTACAAATACAGGTACAAGTGCAATTCTGTACAATCTTTGCACATCAAGGAAAATGAATATGGATCTGACATTCCCTGTAGTTGCAAAGGCCACGTATACTTCATATTTATGCAGGACACCATTTACATACACTTACTCTTGAGGCAACAAGAGGATCTGACAACTGAACAGATTCCCATTGTACTTTGGTCTTCTTCAACGAGCCTTCTTATCAATTAAGCCAGTTGCCAGGTGGGAACCAGGAAGAAATAAAATGAGGTCCTGTCATGAATTTTGGCAAGACTTCTGCACCCTCCCCTGCTTGGTCAATGCTATCCACACAACTGCAATCAAGTAGAAACTCTGCAAACATCAGATCGCTTGCCTAAATAAAGAAAACCTACAGTCAGTTGATGTTAAGCAATTTCTACTGTTATTCTCGCATCAGATACACAAATTGGCCAATAAGACATTTGAAACTGGCACATGCCAATATTAAAATGGAATGCAGTCGAGCTGATGGGTACTTCCAGTCACTTTAAATGAGAATACATTGTCCTAAACTTCATTGCATCATTCTCCCCACTCCCATTTCCAACCTGCTGATTCTAATAAATTAAAAATCACACAACACCAGGTTATAGTCCAACAGGTTTAATTGGAAGCACACTAGCTTTCGGAGCGACGCTCTTTCATCAGGTGATAGTGGAGGGCTCAATCCTAACACACAGAATTTATAGCAAAAAATTTACAGTGTGATGTAACTGAAATTATACATTGAAAAATTAATTGTCTATTAAGCCTTTTATCTGTTAGAATACAGTGATAGTTTCACTTCTTTCATGTGTAAATCTCAAAACCTTTTATATAAAAAAGGTTGCATTCTTGGGTTAGCTGTTAACAATGGTGATAGCTAGACAATATGTTGAAGGTGTTGGCCCCCTGTGTTCTCTGTCTATGCCATGATGTTTAGATTGATTCTAATCTAAAAAGTGAGATAACGGAGTTTTACATAAATTCATGCAGTTTTTGAGCAAAGTACAATGTAACCCTGAAAATACAAATTGACCCTACAAAATATATGTGTGCATGTGGGTCTTTGTCTGTCTGTGTGCGTGTGTGTTTGTCTGGGTTAGGGGTTGTGAGTGTGAGAAAGTGTATGTTTGTGTGTGTAGTGAGTGCAGAGTGTCTTAAGTCTGTGAGGGGGTGCATGTTTGAGTGTGGGAGTGTGTGTGTCTGTAAGGGTGTGTGTGGTTGTCTGTGTGCGCGTCTGTGTGTATGTGTGTCCGGAGTGCCTGTGTGTGTGTGTGTGCGCGAGAGTGTGTGTGTGTAGGCGTGTCTATGTGTATATATAGTGCAATGGTGGCCACCTGTAAAGTGACATGAGCCCAAGGTCCCGGTTCAGGCCCTCCCTATGTGTACTGAACTTAGCTATCAGCCTCTGCTCGGCCACGTTTCTCTGCTGCCTGTCCCGAAGTCCACCTTGGAGGATGGTCACCCGAAGGTCCGAGGCTGAATGTCCTGGACCACTGAAGTGTTCCCCAACTGGGAGGGAACCCTCCTGTCTGTTGATTGTTGTGCGGTGCCCATTCATCCGTTGTCTTAGCCTTTGCTCGGTTTCCCCAATGTACCATATTGTGTGATTTTTAACTTTGTACACCCCAGTCCAACACCAGCATCTCCAAATCATGATTCTAATAAGAACATGAATGCTATCCTATTCTCCATTACAAGTCACACAGCAAATTCTCATTTACACGTTAAAGTCATGCTGCCAAAACTCACAACAGAATGTTGAAAGATTATTTCCTTGGTCTATCAAGGATTTAATATGTGTGCTCCAAATATTTACCATAATTGTACACTTGCGAAACAGATTTTGCGACATTTGCATGCTTCACCTTTGACGAAATAAGATCAGGGCTATATATATATTTTGATCAAAGAAAATGTGTGCTTTAAATGCAGACACCCTTCTAGCATTTTGTGATGTCAATTCATCTTTCTTGATTAAAATAAAATTAGGAAAACCATGGTACTCAGTCTTTTTATTTAGGTCTTTCAGAATTAATCTACACATGAAACTGCAGCGAGCTATTTCAGCTATAAGGCAACTTGACAAATCTGTTTTCTCATACAAAGCTTTCTCATTTCAAAAGCAGTGTCCAGCACAAGTTAAATAACAAATTAAACAAATCCAACTCATTATGGTGAACAATACATTAAGCAGCAAGTAAAGATTTTCTTGAGTGCTTTCAAGGATGGAATGCTAATTTCCATTAACATTTAATGACATTGCTTATTCCACACTGTTATCATACACTTACCATAATATACTATGCTATTAAGTTAGCTCCAAAAGAATAATCATTGTAAAAGATGGTTGATGCAGCTCAGTCTTGATTAAAGAAAATATAGCTTGCATTCCCCACAGTATGAATAGGAACAGCATGGTGGGTTCGTGGTTAGCACTGCTGCCTCAAAGTAACAGGGACCCAGGTTTGATTCTAGCCTTGGGTGACTGTCTGAAGTTCGCACATTTTCTCCATGTCTGTGTGGGTTTCCTCCCACAGTCCAACACGTGCAGTTTAGATGGATTTACCATGTTAAATTGCCTATTGTGTCCAGGGATATGCAGGTTAGGTGGGTTAGCCAAGGAAAATGCAGGTTACAGAGTTAAGGTAGAGGAATGGATCTGGGTGAGATGCTCTTCAGAGGGTCTGTGTAGACTTGATGGGCTGAATGATCTGCATCCACACTGTAGTGATTTAATGATCAGTGTGTATTTTAATTCATTTCCCAGCATGTTTGGATGATGCTCCTACAGAAACCAAATTATAGATCGAGGTTCTCTCATAATTCTTCAAAGTGTGGAGGTTAGCATTTTAAGTGGTGACTAACATGCCGCCCCCAACTGGTAAGATTACTTGGACTATCACACGCCTAGCTCATTAAGAGTTGACAGACAGTGGTGAGTCTCTCCCCTAACAGGTACCTCGACACTGGTATGACAGGTCACAAGATACCGCTGGCAAATCATAGCTTGCAGCTCCTTAGGTTTGTCATTCAAAGCGGACTCTGGATGCAACAGCAAGGTAGGAAGAAATATTTCCTTCTTTCCATAGTATAGGGGTACTGGGATGATGGGGAGGGGGGAATAGTCACAAGGAGGGAGCATTGGAGTAAGAGTCGGCAGTAAGAGTAGGAGCATGACTTTCAAAGGCCAAACTCAGCAGGCAGATTTCCATGAGAAACTATCCATTTATCTCAGAGAGTCAGGTGATCAAGGTGAAGGTGAGTTGAACCTGTTAAATGGCTACTGTAATTGCTGGTCATTGAGGAAGATTAATGTACATTTAACAGACTTGTGCTTAAAGGGAAAGGGGAATTTTCTGTTCTGTGTTTTATTCATGTACTAGCTGCTTATAAAGACAATATTTATTCAATTGTGCTTTTAGTCTTGTGATACAGTAAAGATCTTAAAAAGTGAAATCCTGTCATTTCATCCTTTCCACTATTAACTGGAAAGAAGTTATCAGTTTCAACAAATATCATAAAGGTTGAGCAAATGAATGTTATTTGCTGAACAGCTGATAGGAAACAATTCTACTCAAAGTATGTGAGTGTAAATATGATTAAACTTAACGTTTAATGATCTTTGCTGTTACATAGCCTGTAAAGAGTATAATGTGCACCCAGTCAAGCTGCCAAAGGCATCTTACATCACTAATACCACACCCCAGTACCTTCAGCTGGGTGATGGGGCAGGGTAATCAGATGGAAATAACATCAGTGTGCACATGCTGAATTATTAACTTAGAGTTAGTACTATAGTTAAAAGCTAACATTTGTGTTTGTCCAAATCTCTGAATGGTAAAACGAACATTTAAAAAGGAATACCTCATTTTGTGAGACTGAGACTTTAAAGCAGTCAGTGGATTAACACAAAAATATTAAGGATCACTTAAATATTATGATCAAACAGGGTCAGTAACTCCAAATGCAAAACACTTCCAGATGCCTTTCTTGCTGTCTGTGAAAAGTCTCAATTTTTTGATCAGTATCTGTGATTTACTATCAAAGCCTGGCTGCACAGGAGAACCAACTCGGTCTTCGGGTCATAAAACCTAGACACAACTCCATTCACTTCTAAGTAATATCTCTTCCAAAGTGCCTAGAAAATACTGCATTTTAGTAAAACAATATTCTATAGACACAAAGTGTGGCCATTGTGACAGTGATGTGTCTGGATGCAGATCAGCTGGTATGGAGGGCTTATGAGCAATCAAAATTTATTAACAATTTGGACTCACCCACATTTCAGCAAGAATGTATGTATCAATCTGGTGGGGGACACAAAACTTAGTGTACAGTTCCACTATTCTTGAACTTTGCAGAGTTCAGAAATAGTATAAAATAGTATGTGTAAATAGCATTACACATAGCTAAAAATAGCACTAAAGAGAATCTAATGATTATTTTAAAGATTTAACAGGCTGAAAAATGGACAATACTTGAGTAGTCTTTGGTAAATGTCCTAATGGCTGCAAACCAATTTGCCACATTACAGAAGTCTGAACTATTATGATGGATCATAAAAAAGTGCTAAAATGTGCAATTGCTTTGCAATGCATCTTTGCTTCACTGATTTTTAAAGATACACCATAAAATGAGCTAACCTGCAGCCTCTTCTGAACTGGTACATTTGGCATACTTTCTCCTGATGTGGCAAACACTTGAGTATTTTCTTTTTTCATTGTATGCATCATGTTGCGCATTTTTAAAATACCAAATCAATTATTCTCCCAGTGGTGAACGGTTTTGGTTACTTAAAGTTAAATATAACTATTTTTGTAACTGTGTTAAGAGAATTCTGCTGGCAGCCTGGCCAACATTTCTCCATCCAAAACTATCAGACAGAAGTCAGACAGTTAACTCATTGCCACTTTGTGGGTCTTTGCTGTGTACAAATCAGCTGTTTGTTTCCCCTCAAAATAACGATTACTGGATTACAAAGATAACTCATTTGGGATGCCCTGGGACTATAAAGGGACAATGAACAAATGTAACTTTCTGTCACTGTATACACTTGCCAGCTGTACTGCCAATGTACATTCTTAGCATTATATAGTATTAAGAAAATGCAGTACACCAATCTGTTGAAGCTTATATTTCAAAATTAACTGAAGAGAAAAGATTTGTAACTTTAGCGCTGATTCCTGTTTGACTGTTTACATGTTTGATTTTTAATTTGTAATATTTGGCCCTTTACTACTTATCTTTCTTGCTGCAGTTATTAATGTCTTCTAGCATATGTAAAATTTAAAAAATAACTGTGATTTTTTAACAACAAAGGAAATACTAAGAATACACAGCAGGTTAGACTATTATTCAGAACTGATAAAAGATGTACAGTAATGATGAGAAGAGAGAATACAGGAAAGCACATTTATGGATTTATTGTATCCAAACTGTTTGGAACAAAAAACAAAACTGTCTTATAATATAAGAGTCCCTCTCAGACAGCTACAGAATGAGGTTATAGAATAATATAACATGCAAACATTTAAACCACCTGCATCTTCTCTTTAAAATATTTCACCTGTTTCCCCCTCCAATTACCTCTATTTTTGGGACACTCATTAAATCTTCTTTCTGCATCAGCAACATCTACCTGTCCCCATGGGGCTGCTGAATCTCTGATTGGTTCAGCAACATTGGGAGGCTGTTCAATAGTTTCATGAATGCCAGGATGACCAATTAGGAGGCAGTCTCCAGGAAATTGATCTGCTGGTCTGGTTCCTGCCAAGTGGGGGCTCTGGACTTCTGTTTACTCCTGACATGGGAGTTAGGACATATGCAGAAAAATGTATGCCAAAACTTTTACAAAATGGATAAAGCTAATCAAAGGCCTAACTCACTTCATGATGTGGATACGAGAGGCAAACAATAAATACTGTGATTCAGTGGTGGTGACATTTGCACATCAGCTGAAGCCAAGCAAATGGACAGATTTTCAGCATTATTGCATTTTCACTGTTTTCATTTTTTTCATGCAATCATTGTATATTATTCTAAGGCCTGAAGACATCATAATTTTTTAATAGAATAAAATCTCATTAATGTGATATTGCAAAGTACATTAATATTTTATATCTTTTATTAAGAGAACTTGTCATCCAATATCTCTGCTTAAAGGATTGGGACAACAAACAGAGTTTGACAGATTGACATATTATTCATAACTCCAGGCATCAGAGTCACAAGCAGGCATCCTGCTCCTCCATCTTCCCATCACTCTCTCCACTTCCCACTCTGCCAATGATACAACTTGCTAACATTTTTCAATCTAGACTTCTGAGATGTAGTAAATTTAGCATTACGATTAAATTATCATGAAGATATTCTGAAAAGGCTTTTTTCAGACAAAGAGCTAACAAGTATTCTAAATGATGAGAAATGGTCACCTTCTGTCTACTTTGCATCTAGTATTGTTTCATGTGCTGCTGAATTGAGTCTGCATCTCATACGGTGGGTTTGCTGTCACCGTCCCAATCAAGTATAGGGATCTGTAAGACTTACTTGGTAGAGATAGAAGAACACTTACTGGTCTAACTAGAAGAGGCTGATGTGCTGGGCAAGAAATAGCATATTTCATGTTAGCAACTAGTTTCAGCTAACATTGTGCCATGACAAAGGATCATAACTCCAGCTTTCTCTCCAAGGATACCTAGACATGGACAAAGGCATTGGAGTGGCATTCAGGTTAAATAAATTTTTGAACTTGCCACTTCCTTGGCCAGGCTGAGGAGCAGACTCACAAAGAAATGCTTTAATATGCTCCCCCTTCCCACTACATTAGGTGGTCAAAGACCTAAAGCCTGGGGCTGAAGTGCTAACAGCATTTCAGAAGCAATCCTATGAGAGAATGGAAAGGAGCTGTAGACTAACACACAATGGGGGTGGCATGGTGGCACAGTGGTTAGCACTGCTGCCTCGCAGCGCCAGAGACCTGGGTTCAATTCCCACCTCCGGCGACTCTCTGTGTGGAGTTTGCGCATTCTCCCCGTGTCTGCGTGGGTTTCCTCTGGGTGCTCCGGTTTCCTCCCACAATCCAAAAATGTGCAGGTCAGGTGAATTGGCCACGCTAAATTGCCCGTAGTGTTAGGTGAAGGGGTAAATGTAGGAGAATAGGTCTTGGTGGGTTACACTTCGGCTGGTCGGTGTGGACTTGTTGGGCCGAAGGGCCTGTTTCCACACTGCAGGGAATCTAATCAAATCTAATCTTATATGGGGAACGCAAACTCCTTACTGCCAAAAAAAATCAGGCATCTGGAAGTCTGTGTATCAACTTGCCCTTTTAGTGTACGGGACTGTTGTTGCAACATCTTTTCAGTATTTCTATGTACAATGTTTACCTCATCTTAGAGCCATAGAGATATACAGCATGGAAACAGACTCTTCGGTCCAACTCAGCCATGCCGACCAGATTTCCTAACCTAATCGAGTCCCATTTATCAGCACTTAGTCCATATCCCTCTAAACCCTTTCTATTCATGTACCCATCCAGGTGCCTTTTAAATGATGAAATTGTACCAGCCTCCATGACTTCCTCTGGCAACTCATTCCATACACAAACTTGTTGATTGCTTTGGACATAAGCTTTCATCCTCAGTGATTGCATTATTAGTGAAACTGACACTTCTATCCTCAGTTGTGCTGTTTAAGAATTGCTTTTGCTTTGCATGATCTCTGTTAGTTATTGAGGATTCTTCCTGGGAAGTTAAAGACAGCAAACATTCTTCTTAAACTTGTCTCTTCTGAGTTATTTTGACATCTAACATCAGATTTGAATCTGCTGGAAGAACTCTTGTGGCAGGTGAAGCTTGTCCTAGATTCCTGTGTGTCCCCAGATTTCACTGGTTCTTCCAAACTAGCTGGCTTCATTGATTTTGTAGGCATCTTGTAGCTCCTTTGCATTTTTTGACCATTTGGGACAGCTCAGTCATGAACCACAATTTGGTTTCAGAAACCTTTTGAAAGCCATTATCCATGCTTCCCATGTCAACTCAATGTGAGCTCATATCACCTCACCCACCTCTACTGCCCTTATAGCTTCAATACCAATTCATCACCCTACACATTGTTTCTTTACATGATTGTACCCTACTGTAGCAATGACATAAAAAACTGCTTAGAAAAAAAATTCATTCATAATTCTTTGAAAGAAACTGATGATCCTACAATAAAAGTATCAATAAACCAAACCACTAGAATAGCAATAACAGAAGCTGTAAGACCAGGAAAAAAAACAATTAAAACATAAAAAGGTCAGTGAAGCAAAGTCAACATTTCTCTCCAGTCATCTATAGAAATTATACTGGGTTGAAATTATTCCATGAGTTTGGCATGAAAATACCATGGATGAATGGGCATGAATTGGCATTGAGTTGACTTGGGATCTTGTGGTAGACTGGGGAGTTGCAGTGTTGGCAATGGTAAGTGCAGGAAGAGGACTAGTGGGTCTAAGATGGGACAACATAGACAAAATTTCAGAGATGTGATGCAGCTACTTAAACCAGCACACCTCAGCACATGGTCACCTTTCTTGTCACCTCTGATCTGCTTCTGGAAAGGTAGGCTGTACCAAACTTGCCAACTGGGGACAAAAATCCAACACTTAAGGATCATTGTAATGAGGTGGGTCTGACTTCCTGGGAAATTTGCTTGCTTAAGCTGACAGGTAAGATGGCGATGTAGTAGGGTACATGAGCTCAGGGCTTGTCCACTCCATCCGCTTTTCTTTTTGTTTCCTTTTGCTTCTCTCTCTCTCAATTTTTCTTCTCTTCTACTTTATTTTACTTGCCTCGATTGAGGCAATGGCACCAGTGTGGACTTGAGTAGGCCCAGCAGCACAGACAAGCTTGAATTCGCAGTTGCTTCTGCATCAGCGTGGCAGTCCTAACATTGACTCACGACTGCTGCCATGGAAGTGAGTTTGGGTTCCCGGTGGCATCTGCTCCCAGTGCAAATTCACGGAAGCGGTGGCAGTGGTTGGTTGGGCCCAGTACTGCAGCCCAGTGACTACAGGAACTGCATTAGCAAGGCTGGCCCAAAGCGGACACATGGTAGGGGAGTTGAGTTTGGGTCTGTTTGGTACCCAGCAGCATCAGTGGCGTCAGGTGTCATTGGAGGTGAGATGGCACTAAAGAGTCTCGACTTTTGTTCCAGTAGTGGTGGTTTGGGAAAAGGGCACTCGTGCTTGGACACTAGGTTTATGGTTCATGACAGAGCACTTAACAATTCACCAACTTCCTTCAGATTATCTGACCTCAGTAGTAACAATAACCAACTTTCATCAAGGAGATATTTACAACTGTTGAGATTTTCTTCATGTTGATAGGATAATTAAAATCCTGATTCTTTTTGCATGTTGCCAACTTATTAATAAATACCAGGTTTTACCTTCTAGAGCTCTCCCTTTGTTATCCTCACTCTTCAAGATATGATGCTGTCTGATCACAAACAGAAATTCTATAACTTTTCCATTCCTAAAACTGTCTACATAGTTTCATCTTATTTTGCTAAACACTTGGTAGTGAATTTCCAGGAAGTGGCAATCTCAGGCAGATTGCCACTGTGTCCCTTTTTTTTACAAAAGGAGAGAGTGCTGCATGTTGAGAGGCCTCGATAGCATGGATGTGGGGAACATATTTCTACTAGTAGGACAGACAAGGACCGAGGGGCACAGCCTCAGAGTCACCTGACAAAAGAGCAAGCCTCTAAAGGCTTGTGATTTCAAATCAGCTTGGTGAACTATAACCTGTGACTGTGTGACTTCTGATTTTGTCCACCCCAATCCACACCTTTAGAACTGAGATGAAGAAGAATTTCTTCAGCCAGAGGATGGTGAATCTGAGGTACTTATTGTCACAGAAGGCTATATAAACCAAGCACTGAGTGTATTAAATACAGAGATAGATTCTTGATTAGTAAAGGGATCAAGGTTACAGGGAAAAGGTAGGACAATGGGTTGAGAAACGTACCAGCCATCATTGAATTAGAATTAGAATTACTACTATTACTTCAGCCCAACAAGTCCACAATGACCCTCAGAAGAGTATCCCACCCAGACCCATTACCCTACATTTCCACTGGCTAATGCACCTAACGTGCACATCTCTGAACACTATGGGCAATTTAGCTTGGCCAATTCACCTAACCTGCACATCTTTAGACTGTGGGAGGAAACCGGAGCGCCTGGAGGAAACCCACACAGAAAGAGAGAATGTGCAAATTTCACACAGATGTCACTCGAGACTGAAATCGAACCCGGGTCTTGGCGCTGTGAGACAGCAGTGCTAACCACTGAGCCACCGTGCCGCCCATACAATTTGAAGTGACAATTTAAAACGCTGAGGTCCATTGCAAAATTTCAGGATTTTAAATTATTTTCTCCTACTGGGGTAAAGTACTTTGAGATGGAGTTTTTTCTAAGTGTTGATTTTTTAAAAAATGAATTTGCAATGGCTCCAGGCAATGATGTCATGCACCAAGGCAGATGGACTAGTTTTGTGGAATTGTCTGGTTCAAAACGATAAACTTAGGAATGATGGTCAACTTCCAGGTTTCCTGGAAAGGGTTAGTAGATTCATTTGAGAACAGCAGCTGTTTCCCTCAAACAGGTACTCCACAGAGAGAGGAGGGGTTATCATATTATATTGATAGACCAAATGACAGATCAGCAATGGGAAGGAGTACAATATCATTATCCGACCCATGACTGGGAACACAGAATAAAAGACACGGGCAGTCAAGTTTTAAACAAGTGTTTGAGAGGTTTAAGACTGAGTCCTAGAACAGGCAGCAAACATGTCAGCAATCAGTTTTTCCAATGTAGCACTAAGACCAAAAATAAATAAGTGCACAAAATGTGTATGCATAATTTATTGCCTTCTTTTAGAATTTTTCGAGGAGACAAGTGAGAATTTGCTTTGAATTTTACTCCATACATTTACTTACCATCTGAGATTAAAACTCAGTGATTCATTTTTGATATTGTTACAGTCTCCACAGACATCTCAAAAAATAAATCGAACTTCCAGTTAATAACTGAAAGCACGACACAAGATTCCATGTGTTTTGATGTTTACTGCAAAAGAAGACTAAAAGCACTATTGATGAAATGCTATTTGAACCTTCAATTCATATGTAAAAACCTAGAACAGTGTCCCTCCCCTTACTGAGCCAACCAAAAAAAATTCACAGATATATTTTATACTCCTTTCAGTAGACATTCAATTTTCACAGAACCAGTTCAATGTGATCCTTAGCTCCTAAGAGTTTTCTGCTGCTCTTTTCCTTTCTTGGCCTGGTAACTTTTAACCTTTGAACCTGTCTTTCACAGTGAGGGTTATCCCCTGGAGAGTCTTCCTCTCATGTAAGCTAGCTGAATCTTCTGATCTTATTTTAATGCCTCATGAATTTGGTCCTTCCAATCCAAACATTACTTCCTACTTGCATTCCTGCAAAGTGAACCACAGAGATCCTCTAGCTGCTTTGACCCTTTCAGATTCTGGGAGACTGACCTTGCTCCTGAGTACTCAGATTTATCCTAAACCCTTCCACTCTCAAAGCCCATCTCCATGGCAATGTGAATCACTTAAGCCTTATATCCAAGATAAATGTTGATTACTTATCTTTGAGACCTCAATTTTCTTTTATCTTGGCAGTAAATGAAGCGTTTAAAGTACAATTTTATACAACCCAATATTTTCAACATTTTTCTTGGTCCTTGAAGCATCAATTAATTCACTATTAGCTCACAGGCTCCCACTGTCTCCAGTTTGCACCTTCTTACTTCTAAAAATATCTGGGGCCCACTGACTGTCTAGTAATCAAACTACCCAAACTTGCTGTTAGATGAAAATACAAAAGAAGTCACATGACTCATGTCATTTAACCTTAAAGCCACAAGTTCCAAAACAAGCTCATTTTACTTATGCTCATGTATAAGTACTGCTGGCATGTCCCAGCAGAGCTGGAAGAACAGCAGCTCCATTTAAATCAAATGATTCAGAGTTTCCATCCAATTAAGTACACATTTACTCAGAAAAAATTGGATCTTTAAATGCATAGTATAATCCCTAAGTAATTATACAACAGACCATATGCTTACTTCACACAGCCTCAAGTACATCTCCCCTAGACCACACACCTCTCAGAACCTGACCTGAGACCCATGAGACATGGCACTCTTGCTCTACTCTGGCCCCATAATTTCCTTCCCCCAATTTGGACTCAATTCCTCCTCTTTCACCGATCCTCTTTCACCGACTCTGGACCCAACCCATCTTCCCCAATTACAGATCTGATACCATAGCCCTACAGATGGACTTAATACCCAATCTCCTGCTCTGGACCTGCTCCCACCTTATCCTACTGCAGGGCCTGCTATCCCATTCAATCCCTCTTCCTAGGAGCTGACTGCCAGCACTTATTACCGATCCCTAGTTGCCCTTGAGAAGGTGATGGTGAGCTGTCTTCTTGAACCACTGCTCTCCACCTGCTGTGGAGAGACCGACAATGCCCTTAGGGAGTGAATTCCAGAATTTTGACCCAGCAACAATATATTTCAGGATGGCGAGTGGCTTGGAGAGGAACTTGAATGTGGTGGTGTTCCCATATATCAGCAGATTTCCTTCCCTGAAGGGCATTAGTGAACCAGCTAGGTTTTTCCCACAACTGACAATGGTTTTATGGTCATCTGTCTAGTAATAATACCACTGGGCCATTGCCTTCCCAGTTAGTGATCCTCCAGCCAGTGGGAAGTGTTTCTCCTTGTTTTTCTGCCAAAATCTTTTATAATTATGACCATCTCACCCTACCCATCTCTGTTATAATCTGAACAATCTCTTTATCACTAATTAGCTGAAATCCTTTATCCATGGCAATTCTAACAATTACTTTCTGTCAGACATCAAAGACCTTGCCATTGTTCCTAATGTATGGGTTCCTAGACTTATCACAATACTACAGCTCAGGCTGAGCTGAACCAGTTACTTATCAAGGGCCCACTAGCTGCATTATGAATGCTTGAGAATTACTGGACATATTCAGGTGACCTTTGAACACAAGACATTGTTTGACATTACTATGACCTTTGCCCTTGGTTTCCAAATATTTGATAGTTGCAACAAGAATTGATTTTTACCCCACTGTTTTTAAAACGATAATGTATCTCGCCAACATACTGTCACCAAAATGAAGAAAAACGTGCAAATTGTTTTTAATGTTAGAAGTGATGGACAGTTTTGTTGTCTGCAGCAATAACAGATTGTTATTGTTTGTATCCATGATTATTGATCATTTGATGATTGATCATTTCAAAAAGTTCGGTTTGCCTCCAGGCAAGATTTTGGAAACAGCATGAGATTTAAAGATTCAGCCGAAATGGCAAGTGTGTTACAAAAACATTGGAAGATTAATAGGCAAAAGGGACAGGAATGCTTTTGTTCTTGACAGTGGTTAATTGATGTCATTGAATGCTGGATGAACGACTTAGTTTAAGTGCAATTTAAACTTTTTGTTAATATGTGAGCATTAATATACTTCAAAGAAAAAATGCAGTGTACTACTATTCACAAGTTTCTACCTTAATAGTGCTTAAATGTTTTTGGGAATGCAAATGCAAGCAAGACGGATGTGAGGGATTAATTAACTGCGCACAAATTACAATTTCGGCACTGTTTAATACTATTTAAATGACCTTGAAAGTCTTTTCATAATTTCATAATGAGCACATAGAATATAATCA
Source organism: Chiloscyllium plagiosum (assembly GCF_037043375.1). NCBI lineage: Eukaryota > Metazoa > Chordata > Chondrichthyes > Orectolobiformes > Hemiscylliidae > Chiloscyllium > Chiloscyllium plagiosum. The sequence continues at coordinate 42,232,444 of NW_028270152.1, forward strand.
ATTATGTGTGCAATTAAAATTATAATTTGTCTAATAAAACACACTTTACTTTGGTGCTTCTCTGTATTTTCTTTAGCATGCTCATCAAGAGTTCTGAAGGTGATTAATATTAATTTGTTTTCTTAGCTGGTTCAGTTTTGGAAGCTTGCTAATTTGTTTGGACTCACGTCATTTTAGCTTTGTAAAATTTGTTCGCTATGTTTAATCAAGTTTCCATCCCACCAGTGTCACATGATAATTAGTCGTATGTTTTTAGATAATCAGTAAGGAGTTTGATAGCAATACATGCAAAATTGTCCATTAAACAAAATATGTACTTTGTCTTTCAATGATTAGGGAGTATGCCAGAATCTGAACTTCGAATGAAATGAGTTTATTGCATATTGGAATTCTGATTCAGGTGGTGTGGAAGCAAATGTAAACTTCATTATACTTAACTGAATAGCCCATTCCAGAAACTTTCACTCTCGAGTCTTGGCCCAATTCTACTTCGTGCCTGTTTCACCTGCTGTTTCAGGAATCTGTATGACTTCTCCATTATAAATTCAAATGATATTAGAGTCTGAATTAAGTCACAGGCAACTCAACAACCTGAAAATGCAGCTGAAAAATTGGCAGGGACTCTTGCTGTTTTAAGTTGCACTTCTCTCTGGCTCAGCAGATTAAAACTTGGAGTTTCAGATCATTGCACCATAACTCTATGAATATCTAAGACAGTAATGTGGTTCATTGTTTGCAAAAAAAAACCTTCTTTATTTTCATATTAATATGTGACTTTGTCAAATCAGGGCAAATTATGTAGATATTTTCAATAATTTTACATTATTATAGTAGAAATATTCCAGCATTGGGAAAATCGTTTTAAATTGCATGAATTAACAGTAGCTTGAAGTGTGATTCACAATGATATACACATCTCCTTGTCACTACCAACAAATCTGATATATGACCATAATATAAAAAGTTCAGATTTCTCCTGATTTACATAATGTCATGCTTCAAACCAGTAAATTTTTCTCAATGTGAAATTATATCTGCTCCTGTCTTCCTGCAAAACTGCCTTTTATTTCATTTGGGAAGAGGAGATTCGAATAGTGGATGTCTTTTTTTTAACAAATACCCTAACTATAACAGACAAGCAGAGAAAAATTCAACTGTGTGAAAGAACTTTGTTTCAAATCAAGCTATTGAAAAATAGTAGAGAAGGGAAAAGTAAAAATGGAAGTTCACAGAATGTCACAAAGTGATTTTACCAGTAATCAACAACTGATCACCATAGTGCTGAAACAAAGATACGCAAAAATCAAATTTTCAGCTTCAGTGAGGGTTACCCAATTGAACTACAAAATTTGACTTGGTCTGTCACTTGTATTGATCATGTCCACTGGCTCTGCTTTGTTTAACTTGCTTGTTACCTCCTCATAGAATTGTGAGGCATGACATCCCCTTGATAAAGCTGTGCTGACTTATCATGCAATTCCAAGTACACCACAATCTCATCCTCAATGATGGAATCTAAAATCCTACCCACGACCGAGGTCAGGCCAATTGACCTATAATTTTCTGTCTTCTGCTGTCCTCCCTTCTTAGTAGATAGGCAGGAGGCTGGAAGAACACAAGTCAGGTGGCCTCAGGATGTATAGAAGTCGATGTTTCAAGTGTAACCCTTCTTCAGGACTGGGGGTGGGTGTGGGGGTGCTGCAGATAAAGGGGGAGGTGGGAGCACGGTGGTGAAGTGAGGATAGGCGAAGACAGGTAGGGATTACAACCTGGTTGGTCAGTGGGAGGGATGAATCTGGCTGATGGCAGGAGCAGTGGAAGGGATGGGTAGAGGCTTGGATGGGAGTCAGTGGATGGGGAGGGAGGTTATTTGAAATTGGAGAACTCAATGTTGAGTCTGCTGGGCTATAAGGTGCCCAGGTGGAAGATAAGGTGTTGTTCCTCCAATAGACGCTGTCGTTTGTTTTGGCAATGGAGGAGGCCAAGGATGATCATGTCGGGAAGGGAGTAGTTGGGAAAATTGAAATTGGCGGTGACTGGGAGCTCCGGTTGGCCCCTGCGGACCCAGCTGCGATGCTCGGTGAGCCATTCCCTGAAGAAGGGCTACACCCAAAACATTGACTTCTCCACTTCCTGATGCTGCCTGGCTTGCTGTGTCCTTCCAGCCTCCTGCCTGTCTACAGTACTTTGGAGTCCAGCATCTGCAGTTTTTTGACCTCCCTTCTTAAACCAGGGGTATTACATTAGTAATTTTCCAGTCATCTGGGACCCTCCTTGAATCCATGATGATCTCTTTCATCAAAGAGTATTTGGGTGAAAATTTCAACCCTATAGTTCTGCAAAGAATTAGTCTGAGGTAGGTGGCACCATTATAGAAGCATGCCTTACGTAAAAGCATAGGGAAGAAATTCAAACTCCTAGTCACGGACATCTAGCAGTAAATATTTGACAATGGATAAAGGTGGGCATATAAAATGAGTCAAGTGTCTGTCCATCTGTAGCGCAGTTTAAACTTGCAAATTGCATTATAGGATAATGATTACAAAATTCAGGTACAATGAACACAGCAGGTCAAACCTCCCAGTTTTACTCAGAACTGAGCAGCTTAGCCAATGGTTTTTAAAGAGAGTGTTGCTGGCTGCTCAAATAAAAATACTGTGAAAATGTTGAGTTTTTATTGATCAGGAGTACACCTATCGGCCTACTTTAAATCTCCAATCCACTACCAAGCTGTAGTGTTTTTCAAGTACAGTTCTCACCACCCCCAGGATTTGAAATTTCAATTGGCTTAGCATAACAGTTGGATGATCCCCATCCCACTATTGATGAGCAGTAATGTGGTTCATTGATCATCGATGACATTTCAGAAAGACTGGAAGCTAGACTTCGGTCAGAACTTTCCTCTCCCAAAAGGCCTTGAAGTGCAGGTTCATAGTTCCTTGAAAGTAGAGTCAAAGGTAGATAGGATAGTGAAGAACACATTTGGTATGCTTTCCTTTATTGGTCAAAGTATAGGAGTTATGACATCATGTTGCGGTTGTACAGGACATTGATTAGGCCGCTTTTGGAATATTGCGTCCAATTCTGGTCTTCTTATCGGAAAGATGTTATAAAACTTGAAAGGGTTCAGAAAAGATTTACAAGGATGTTGCCAGGGTTGGAGCATTTGAGCTGAATAGGCTAAGGCTGTTTTCATTGGAGCATCGGAGGCTGAGGGGTAACCTTACAGAGGTTTGTAAAATCATGAGGGGCATGGATAGGGTAAATAGATAAGGTCTTTTCCCTGGGATGGGGGAGTCCAGAGCTAGAGGGCATAGGTTTAGGGTGAGAAGGGAAAAATTTAAAAGGGACAAAAAGGGCAACTTTTTCACGCAGAGGGTGGTGCATGTATGGAATGAGCTGCCAGAGGAAGTGGTGGAGACTGATACAATTAAAAAGGCATCTGGATGGGTATATGAATAGAAGGGTTTAGAGGGATATGGGCTGTGCTGGTAAATGGGACTAGATTAGTTTAGGATGTCTGGGCAGCATGGACAAGTTGGACTGAAGGGTCTGTTTTTGTGCTGAATATCTCTATAGTCTAAAAGGCAGAGGAAAAGGCAAATAATTCAGCAAATTGACACCGGCATCAAGTCAGTGACAGACTGTTTACCTGTTTTCCTGATAGGTGAGAAAATGACCATAAGAGCGAAAGACATTAAGACAGAGCAGAAGTAGGCGATTCGACCCAGTGATTCTGTTCTAACATTCAATCGAGAGGTGATAGCGTAGTGGTGTTATTGCCAGACTAATAATCCAGGAAATCAGCTCATGTTCCAGGGACCTCAGTTCGAATCCTGGCATGGCAGATGATGGAATATGAATTCAATAATAATCTGGAATTAAGCATCTATTGATGACCCCGTGAAACCATTGTCAATTATCGGAAAAACCCATCTGGTTCACTAATGTCTTTCAGGGATGGAAATATGCCATCCTCACCTAATCTGGTTGACATGTGACTCCAGATCCACAGCAATGCGGTTGACTCTTAATTGACCCCTGGAATGTCTTAGCAAACTACTCAGTTTAAAGGTAACTAGGGATGGACAATAAATGCTGGCCAGCCATTGCCCACATCCCACAATAAAGAATAAAGAAAATAAAAACAATAAGGTCATGGCTGATCTGATAATCTACAAATATACTTTACTGTGGTTATGGTATAACTTTACTGATTAAAAATCTGTTTCAGTCTTTAATGTACGTAACCACCTGGCCTTCTGTGGTAAAAAAAACTACAAAGATTCACTACCCTCAGAGGGAAAAAAATCGTTGTCTTGGTTTTAAATGGGTGACCCCTTATTGTCAAATTATGCCTTCTGGTCCAAGACTTTCCCACAAGGAAAAACAACCTCTCCACATCTATCCGGTCAAGCTCCCTAAGCATCTGGTACGTTTCAATGAGGTCTCCTCTCATTTTCCTAAACACCCAAACTTCTGAACCTCTCCATTTAATAAAATCCCTCCAAATGCAGGAACAGCCAAGCAAACCTTCTCTGGACTGCCTCCAATGCCAGTATATTTTTCTTTACAAAAGGGACTTAAACAGTCCACAGCAGTTCAGTCGTGGTCTGACAAGCACTTTGTATTGTTATACTAAGATTTGTATACTCCAATCCCTTTGGAATACAGAGCAATAGTTTATTTTCCTTTCCTAATATTTACTGGACTTGGATGCTAAATTTTTGTGATTCAGGCATGAGGACATCCAAATTCCTCTGTGATGCAGCTTTCTGTCGTCTTTGTCCATTTAAATAATATTCAACTCTTCTATTCTTTCAGTCAAAGTGCATAACATCACATTTTTCCACATTATATTCGTCTGCCAAGTTTTTACCCACACACTTAACCTCTGTAGACTCATTGCATCATCCTGACTACTTACTTTTCCACCTATTTTTGTGTCATCTACAAACATAGCTATAGTACACTCACTTTCATTGTCCAAGTCAGTAAATAACTACAGCCCCAGCTCTGTTCCAAATTCAACACAATATTTCCAAGTAATACAAATTACAGATGCTTGCAGCCTGTTATGGAGCGCCAAAGACTCAGTGCACTAAGAAAACAATGTGACTCACAAAGGCTTCTGTCCATAGGTGAACGCTGAAGACAGAGAATGTGCACTAAGAATGCAATGTGGCGTAGACAGAAGCAGGCAGCCTCAAAATAAATGCAGAGTGAGTGAATGCTAATAAAGCCCCTAACCATAACATGCATCGATGTGGATGAAAGAGTTGCATGTGTGTCACTGTACACAATTTACCTGGTAGAAGCGTGCATGTTACGGGTGTCCCTGAACTCCAAAGTAAACTGCTGAAGTGATTTGAGAGCAGTAATAAATAGTGGTGAGACTGGCAGTTTGCTGACTTTTTTTCATTCCGACTGGATTTCCCACTTTTTCCATCATAGCCATGCCAATGCAGGTAGGTCAGGTGATGAGATTTTGGAGTTGCAAACTCCAAAGCAGAAACATGTACAGAGTTCATTCTCACTTCTTGCATTTGTGAGGCCCTAACTTTTTTGTTTTATTTTTAGTGGTCGGCCAAGGTGAAATGGACTGCCTTCTGATGCTCATATACACTTACACACTTAATGGTAAGGTCTTAGGGAGTGTTGCTGAACAAAGAGACCTTGGAGTGCAGGTTTATAACTCCTTGAAAGTGGAGTCACAGGTAGATAGGATAGTGAAGAAGGCATTTGGTATGCTTTCCTTTATTGGTCAGAGTATTGAGTACAGGAGTTGGGAGGTCATGTTGCAGATTTACAGGATATTGGTTAAGCCACTGTTAGAATATTGTATACAATTCTGGTCTCCTTCCTATCGAAAAGGTGTTGTGAAACTTGAAAGGGTTCAGAGAAGATTTATAAGGATGTTGGCAGAATTGGAGGATTTGAGCTATGGGGAGAGGCTGAACAGGCTGGGGCTGTTTTTCCTGGAGCGTCGGAGGCTGAGGGGTGACCTTATAGAGGTTTACAAAATTATGAGGGGCACGAATAGGGCAAATAGGCAAAGTCTTTTCCCTGGGGTCAGGGAGTCCAGAACTGGAGGGCATAGGCTTAGGGTGAGAGGGGAACGTTATAAAAGAGACCCAAGGGGCAGCTTTTTCACGTAGAGGGTGATGCAGGTATGGAATGAGCTGCCAGAGGAAGTAGTGGAGGCTGGTACAATTGCAACATTTAAGAGGCATTTGGATGGGGATATGAATAGGAAGGGTTTGGAGGGATATGGGTCAGGTGCTGGCAGGTAGGACTAGATTGGGTTGGGATATCTGGTTGGCATGGGCGGGTTGGACCGAAGGGTCTGTTTCCATGCTGTACATCTCTATGACTCTATGACTCAATTGCTGTTGCACAAAATGACTGAACATGTAGATTTTTGTGTTATTTTTGGAGGTCATGTCTTTTCTTTAATGAAATCCCAATACTTTCCAGAGACGATCACCCTCACCAAACCATTCAATAACTCTTATGCTACACATCCACTCCCCCCAGCAAATTTTCACTCTGCAGGCACACAAAGTCTGAGGCATAAAATTAAGGACAAACCAGAAAGAATTTTTGAAGTGTAGATCAAAAACCTGCTCTCTTTCATTCTTTGCCACATCTGGGAATGGAAAAGATTTATTTACCTGATTTTTTTTCATGTTTGTTTTGTGTCAGGTCCAACATTGTTGGGTTCGGAATGCAACAGCATTATCGCATGCGTTTAAGTAGGGCAAATGTAGTTCAATATACCTAAAGTAGGGTCTTCCAGGGGGACACCTATTTCTCAAAGCAGGGTATTCCTGACTATGAGGTTCCACCTCAAAATATTTCAAATAGGTCAACAAATGTGACTTATTTATTTTTAAAAAATGTACAACTAAACACGTTAGTCATGAGCAATGCATCACACTGAGCGTAAGATCACTTTTATTCATAGACAAGACTTAGTCACAAGTGGTGTTCTTAGTTGTATTTGGGACAGAAAATGCATGTTTGTAATATGCATCTCTGCAAACAAAAGTAAGTAAATAATGGCTCCAATCATATATCCACCACTAGATGTCTTGGATACGAACAGGTGTAGAAAATGAAAAATAGGAGTGAAGATTATTTTAGCAAGTGCATCATATCTGACTTGTACAATTCAATGGTTTTAATTACTCTTGAGGAAAATTTATCTCCTACTACAGTCCACATTCCTGTAATAAACTAAAGAAACTCTCTTCCTCAGCCATGGAGCAGATTTCAAATGCCACCTCCTGAAACTAGGGTTGGTCACTTCCTGCCCCATTTAAACTGGTGATATGATATACAATAAAGTCCAAGAAGGATAACTGTTTCAGTGGAAAATTGCTTTTAATGTGCAAATTAGTGTCTTATGATGCACATCGGACCCCAGTTGTAATTTTCTGGCACAACTGGAAAGATCCTACACCTCTGACATACCAGCATTGTGTGGGCTGCTCAAATTCCTGCACTTAAGCTCTTATTTTTATGGGGCGTTTGTGCTCTCCATAGGGGCCAGGTAATATCCTGCACTGCCAAATAGTTAGACAGAATGTCAACAATGCCAACTTGAACATGAAGGTTGTTGGTTGCCTTCTATTATTGGCTTGGTCTCAAAATGGCTTAGTCCTGATGACAGTAACATTCTGCCAACAACTATCTGTTTATTATGCCTCGAAACTGAAAATCTAACCCAATGTAGTTGCTGACAAGTAACAAGAATTCAATCCCACGATCCATCAAACAAAGGCTTTCCTGTTTGCAATATTATATGGGATTGTTATTTACTTGATTTTTAGTTTTGTTTTATGCTTCTAGTCAAAACCTCATTTTCTCAGTTATTAGGTTAACATGCTGCAGGTTGTGAAACTGGAATGGAATGGTGCAACAGTCTCTTTATACTACAAGTCAGGATGATCTACGCAGTGATATATTTACCCCAAGAGTTTCTGTCACAACTGTAGTAAATTGCTGTTAAGAGCAAAGTGACTTTCCCACAGCTCATGTTCTTTAGTTTAAGTGCTGTCATTAGGAATTCCTTTCCATTCCTGTTAATTATTTCAGACTTAAAACAGTGAACTTTATATTATTGCAATATTATTTTGCTAGATTAGGCCAAAGACTTGCAGGGAAAATCATAAATTTACTTAAATGGCCAAGTAAATGAGATTCATTATAATAGCAGTTGATTTCAATGTGGCGTTTTCTAGAGAATGAGATTTTTTTTTGCTATGTTTATGTCTCTTTGGACCATTTCTCAAATAAGAGGTCTGCCAAACAATGACTCCTTCGTGAAATGTTTTACTGCATTAATGTTACAACTCTTGATCTCAAACTGGTAGTTGTGTGTCAAACTACAGCTAGGCAGTATCCTGCTTAGATTGAGCATTAGTTCTTCTACCCAGGAGAGAGCTTTGCATGGTTACACAGAAAGTTCCTTGTCAGCAGTTTAATAGTATTGCTTAAATGTACTAAATGGGCACACTCCATAAATATTTTAATTACGTTTCAGAAATACCCAAGAGATCCAAAGAATGCTCAAGAAATCTCTAAAACCCCTGTTTCCAAACCATACTCCACGTATTATCAAAGCAAAGTAACTGGAGATTTTCTATTTTGGGCTCTCTCACCACATTGCCCTACAACTAAATTGAATGCTAACTGAATTAATACTGTAAATTTAGCATTGCTGCAAAGTACATCATTTTCTTTGCAAATTAAGAAAGCTATATTGAATAGTTGAATATGGATAACATCTAATAAAGTTTCTATAACTGTTGTCATATGTGCCATGAACATAAAATAGAATCACAGACACTTACAGTAAAAGTAGGTGATTTAGCCATCACGCTTGTGCTAGCTCTTTGCAAGTGCTTTGTTTTACACCCTTGCTTTTATGAAGAATCCTATAAAGGTTCAGCACCCATCAAGTTCTGGTCAAGCTCACTTTTAAAATTATTCAATTATCCACCACTCTTTCGAGCACAGCCTTCCAGGTCTTGATAATTCGGAATAAAAATACAATCACCTCTTTTCCTTTCTGAATTTTTTTGTGCAAGATTTTGAATCTATGACCTCCGGTTAATAACCCACACCCTGAAATTGAGCTCTTCTTGATCAGACTTTAACTATTTACAATTTACATAAATGATCTGCAAGCAGGGATAGGACATAACATAGCAAGATTTGCAGATGATTCTAAAATAAATTGGAAAGCAGGCTGTGATGAGGAGATAAAGAGGTTGTAGCTGGATATTGATAGATGAGGAGAATGGACCAGAATCTGGCAGATCAAGTTTAATGTGGATAAGTGTGAGGTTGTCCATTTTGGCTCACAAATTATCAGGCTATTTATTATTTAAATAGTAAGCAGATTCAAAGTCTGTCAGTACAGAGGGATCTGGGCATCTCTGTACATGAATTATAGAAAGTGGATATGAAGTTGCAGCATAACATAAGAAAGGCAAATGGAATCCAGCATTTATTGCAAACGGACTGGATTATAAAAGTAAAGAAAAGTTGTTACAATTCTACATGACATTGGTGACACCACATGTGGAATATTGTGTCCAGTTTTGGTCTCCTTACTTGAGGAAGAATGTGGTGGCACTGGAGGCAGTTCAGAGGAGGTTCCCCAGGTTGATTCTCGGGATGAAACAGCTGTCATATGAGGAGCAGTTGAATAGCTTGGGCTTTAAACTAATCCAGCGGGGGATGGGAACCAAAATTGTAGTTTGAGTATAGAAAAGGTTGAAAGTAGGGAGGTCCAAAATCAAGTTTCAGGGACGCAAGATGGCATCGGCAAGCAAGAAGTTAGTTTGAAGTGTATCTACTGCCAGGAGCATCCGGAATAAGATGGATGAACTTGCAGCATGGGTTGGTACCTGGGACTTTGATGTTGTGGCCTTTTCGGAGACATGGTTAGAGCAGTGACAGGAATGGTTGTTGCAGGTTCCAGGATTTAGATGTTTCAGTAAGAACAGAGAAGATGGTAAAAGAGGGGGAGGTGTGGCATTGTTGGTCAAGGACGGTATTGCAAATGCAGAAAGGATGTTTGGGGACTCATCAACTGAGGTAGTATGTGTTGAGGTTAGAAACAGGAAAGGAGAATTTTTTATAAGCCTCCGAATAGTTCCAGAGACGTAGAGGAAAAGATAGCAAAGATGATTCTCAATAGGAGTGAGAGAGACAGAGTAGTTGTCATGGGGGACTTCAACTTTCCAAATATTGACTGGGAACACGACAGTACAAGTACTATAGATGGGTCAGTTTTTGTCCAGTGTGTGCAGGAGGGCTTCCTGACACAGTATGTAGACAGGCCAACAAAGGGCGAAGCCACATTAGATTTGGTACTGGGTAATGAGCCTGGCCAGGTGTTAGATTTGGAAGTAGGTGAGCACTTTGGTGATAGCGATCACAATTCTGTTATGTTTACTTTAGTGATAGAAAGGGATAGGTGTATATCACTGGGCAAGAATTACAGCTGGGGGAAAGGCAATTATGATGCGATTAGGCAAGATTTAGGAAGCATAGGATGGGGAAGGAAACTGCAGGGGATGGGCACATTAGAAATGTGGAGGTTAAGGAAAAGCTCCTGAGTGTCCTAGATTAGTATGTATCTGTCAGGCAGGGAGGAAGCTGTAGAGCATGGGAGCTGTGGTTTATGAAGGAAGTGGAATCTCTGGTCAAGTGGAAGAAGAAGGCTTATGTTAGGATGAGATGTGAAGGCTCAGTTAGGGCGCTTGAGGGTTACAAGGTAGCCAGGAAAGACCTAAAGAGAGAGCTCAGAAGAGCCAGGAGGAGACATGAGAAGTTGTTGGTGGATAGGATTAAGGTAAACCCTAAGGCTTTCTATAGGTACTTAAGGAATAAAAGAATGACGAGAGTAAGATTAGGGCCAATCAAGGATAGTAGTGGGAAGGTGTGCGTGGAGTCAGAGGAGATAGGGAAAGCACTAAATGAATATTTTTTGACAGTATTCACTCTAGAAAACGACAATGTTGTTGAGAAGAATACTGAGATACAGGCTACTAGACTAGGTGGAATTGAGGTTCACAAGGAAGAGGTATTAGAAACCCTGAAGATTGTGAGAATAAATAAGTCCCCTGGGCCGGATGGGATTTATCCTAGGATTCTCTGGGAAGCCAGGGAGGAAATTGCCGAGCCTTTGACATTGATCTTTAAATCATCATTGTCTACAGGAATAGTGCCAGAAGACTGGAGGACAGCAAATGTGGTTCCCCTGTTCAAGAAGGGGAGTACAGACAACCCTGGTAATTATAGACCAGTGAGCCTTACTTCAGTTGTTGGTAAAGTGTTGGAAAAGGTTAAAAAAGATAGGATTTATAATCATGTAGAAAAGAATAATTTAATTAGGGATAGAAAGCACGGTTTTGTGAAGGGTAGGTCGTGCCTCACAAACCTTATTGAGTTCTTTGAGAAGGTGACCAAACAGGTAGATGAGAGTAAACCGGTTAATGTGGTGTATATGGATCTCGTTCGATAAGGTTCCCCACAGCAGGCTATTGTACAAAATGCGGAGGAATGGGATTGTGGGAGATATAGCAGTTTGGATCAGTAATTGGCTTGCTGAAAAAAGACAGAGGGTGGTGGTTGATGGGAAAGGTTCATCCTGGAGTCCAGTTACTAGTGGTGTACCGCAAGGGTCGGTGTTGGGTCCACTGCTGTTCGTCATTTTTATATACGACCCAGATGAAGGCGTAGAAGGGCGGGTTAGTAAATTTGTAGGCGACACTAAGGTCAGTGGAGTTGTGGATAGTATCGAAGGATGTTGTAGGTTACAGAGAGACACAGATAAGCTGCAGAGCTGGCTGAGAGGTGGCAAATGGACTTTAATGCGGATAAGTGTGAGGTGATTTACTTTGATCAGAGTAACCACAACGCAAAGTACTGGACTAATGGTAAGATTCTTGGCAGTGTAGATGAGCAGAGAGAACTCGGTGTCCAGGTACACAGATCCTTGAAAGTTGCCACCCAGGTTGACAGGGTTGTTAAGAAGGCAAACAGTGTTTTAGCTTTTATTAATAGAGGGATCAAGTTCCGGAATCATGAGGTTATGCTACAGCTGTACAAAACTCTGGTGCGGCTGCACTTGCAATATTGTGTACAGTTCTGGTCACCGCATTCTAAGAAGGATGTGGAAGCTTTAGAAAGGGTGCAGAGGCGATTTACTAGGATGTTGCCTGGTATGGAGGGTAGGTCTTACAAGGAAAGGCTGAGGGACTTGAGGCTGTTTTCGTTGGAGAGAAGAAGGTTGAGTGGTGACTTAATTCCTGAAGAAGGGCCTGTGCCCGAAACGTCGAATCTCCTGTTCCCTGGATGCTGCCTGACCTGCTGTGCTGTTCCAGCAATAAAGTTTCAACTTAATAGAGACTTACAAGATAATCAGAGGGTTAGATAGGGTAGACAGGGAGAGCCTTTTTCTAAGTATGGTGACAGCGAACACAAGGGGGCATAGCTTTAAATTGAGGGGTGATAGATATAGGACAGATGTCAGAGGTAGTTTCTTTACTCAGAGAGTAGTAAGGGTATGGAATGCTTGCCTGCAATGGCAGTAGATTTCATCCAAGGAGCAGGAGAATCGACGTTTCGGGCATGAGCCCTTCTTCAGGAATGAGGAAAGTGTGTCCTGCAGGCTAAGATAAAAGGTAGGGAGGAGGGATTTGGGGGACAGGCGTTGGAAATGCGATAGGTGGAAGGAGGTTAAGGTGAGGGTGACAGGCCGGAGTGGGGGTGGGACGGAGAGGTCAGGAAGAAGATTGTAGGTTAGGAAGGTGGTGCTGAGTTCAAGGGTTGGGACTGAGACAAGGTGGGGGGAGGGGAAATGAGGAAACTGGAGAAATCTGAGTTCATCCCTTGTGGTTGGAGGGTTCCTAAGCGGAAGGTGAGGCGCACTTCCTCCAGCCATCGTGTTGCTATGGTCTGGCAATGGAAGAGTCCAAGGACCTGCATGTCCTTGGTGGAGTGGGAGGGGGAGTTGAAGTGTTGAGCCACGGGGTGGTTGGGTTGGTTGGTCCGGGTGTCCCAGAGGCGTTCTCTGAAACGTTCCGCAAGTAGGCGGCCTGTCTCCCCAATATAGAGGAGGCCACATCAGGTGCAGCGGATGCAGTAAATGATGTGTGTGGAGGTGCAGGTGAATTTGTGGTGGATATGGAAGGATCCCTTGAGGATCTTGGAGGGAAGTAAGGGGGGAGGTGTCAGCGCAAGTTTTGCATTTCTTGCAGTTGCAGGGGAAGGTGCCGGGAGTGGAGGTTGGGTTGGTGGGGGGTGTGGACCTGACGAGGGAGTCACGGAGGGAGTGGTCTTTTCGGAACGCTGACAGGTGAGGTGAGGGAAATATATCCCTGGTGGTGGAATCCGTTTGGAGGTGGCGGAAATGACGACGGATGATGCAATGTATATGGAGGTTGGTGGGGTGGTAAGTGAAGACCAGTGGGGTTCTGTCCTGGTGGTGATTGGAGGGGCGGGACTCAAGGGCGGAGGAGCAGGAAGTGGAGGAGATGCAGTGGAGAGCATCGTCGATCACGTCTGGGGGGAAATTGCAGAGACTACACCTCCTCCCACCCTGCACCCCGTAAAAACGCCATCCCGTATTCCCAATTCCTTCGTCTCCCCCGTATCTGCTCCCAGGAGGACCAGTTCCAATACCGTACAACCCAGATGGCCTCCTTCTTCAAAGACCGCAATTATCCCCCAGATGTGATCGACGATGCTCTCCACCGAAACGTCGATTCTCCTGCTCCTTGGATGAAATCTACTACCGTAGCAGGCAAGCATTCCATACCCTTACTACTCTCTGAGTAAAGAAACTACTCTGACATCTGTCCTATATCTATCACCCCTCAATTTAAGTTGGGGTTTGGGGCTGGAATAACATGTATGCCAGGCTGAATAGCGAGGGCAATTTTCCCTCCCTAAAGGATATTGGTTAACCAACTGGACTTTAATATTTCATGACTGCTGTTATTGAAACTCGCTTTCTAGTTGTAGATTATTGTTTAAGCTGTTAAGTTTCTGTCCAAAATGGCAGGCAGAAATCAAAGAGTCAATTTTAAAATTTGAAAAATAATTGAATAAGTAAATTAAAGACAGTGTCATGGCCAGAAGACAAAAAGACAAAACCCCCAAAATTGAATTCCCTCCTATATTTTCACATTCAAATTTTATTTCTTTTAAAATGAACAACCTTGTTTAACTGATTTGGCGGTGCCAGTATTGGACTAGGGTATACAAAGTTAAAAATCACACTTCACCAGGTTGTAGTCCACCAGGTTTATTTGGAAGCACTAGTTTCCCCAGTGCTGCTCCTTCATCGGGTGGTTGTGAAGTATAAGATTGTAAGACATTTAATGCATTCAACCTTGTTGACTGCATTGAATGGTCAAGGCTGATTACATGAATGAATCCTGTATTCCAGCTAAAATTGACACAAATAACTCGAAGACAACTAGCTCTGGATAAAGGAAAATTTCAAGACCAATGCTGCTAGAATGCTTTATGCTAATGTTTTTGCAATTATCTTGTCACCTCACAAGGGAAGCTCTCGTGGGTGAAGGAAAGCTACACTGTTAGCTTAACAACTTTACAATTAGTGCACCAAGATGGACAATCAGCAACTGAAGTGCCTATCCTTGTCACTTGACTGACACCAGCACTGATTCGGAGATGCCGGTGTTGGACTGGGGTGTACAAAGTTAAAAATCACACAACACCAGGTTATAGTCCAACAGGTTTAATTGGAAGCACACTAGCTTTCGGAGCGCCGCTCCTTCATCAGGTGATTGAGCCCTCCACAATCACCTGATGAAGGAGCGTCGCTCCGAAAGCTAGTGTGCTTCCAATTAAACCTGTTGGACTATAACCTGGTGTTGTGTGATTTTTAACTTTGGACACCAGCACTGGTTTAGTTGCTTAAATAATACTAAGTAACAAATAATTCTAGGATTCTAAGTTGCTAGATTTCCAGAGAGTGAGAAGGAGTTCAGGATGCTTGGAAGAATCTACTACCTGTCCCTAACCTCCAGGAAGTATTAACTCACGTGTGCTGTTGCTTTTAAATTCCTGAATTTAATGAAGCTTGTAATCAGTAACTTGCCTCTTCTCCAGTCCTACCTTCTTTGATGTCCTGAATGGATGTGTATGCTGCCGGAATAGTAAAGGAATTCTCCCACTTTTTTAATGTTTTGTTTATAAACCAAGTCTTTTATTTCATCTTTAAAGTATTTTCAGTGGGTTTAGTAAAAAAGATGGGAGGAGAAAGGGAAATGAGTAGATAAAACAATATTTCGCTGTTTCAGGCTTAAAATGGGGAACAAAAAAAAACAATAATTTAAGTTCACCCACTTCCTGCTTTGTCCCTGACAACAGAAAGTATTTCTGGCTTAGCATTAATAGCATGTCATAGATTTATTCCTAACATTTTAATATTGTAATCATTGTGTTTCTCAGAATACACAACTAGAAAATTTAAGAAACTGTTTTTTTTTTGTGTACAGCCAAGCTCAGGACCTGCCAAAGAGCTTTATAGCTAACAAACTGGCATTTTGGAAAGTTATAGGAAATTCAGGAATTAAAATCCACGCTGCAAACTTCCACAGTGAGCAATGCAGTATGAGCCAGATAATTTGTTTTGCTGATGATGGTTGGGAGAGATAAATGTTGGCTGGGACATTGTTGTATATTGCTGTGATGCCAAATGCTACAAGCTTGTAGTTGGTGCAGTTTCTTGCCACCAATGTATTTGCTTGTTTGGGACTGAATAATTGAGGAGTTCTTGACTTAAGTGCAATTTATTGCATTATGGCAACCAGGCACAAGCTGCTTAAGTAAGTCAGACATTGTTAGTGAGCATGTAGAGGTTTTGATGTCAGACTGGGGTGGACAAAGTTAAAAGTCACACAATAGCAGATTATAGTCCAACAGGTTCATTTGGAAGCACAAGCTGCTCTGCTACCTGACGAAGGAGCAGCACGCTGAAAGCTTGTACTTCCAAATAAACCTGTTGGACTATAACCTGGTGTTGTGTGATTTTTAACATTGTTAGTGAGATTATTGGGAGACCTGTTAGTATAGGTCTTCACTTAACAAGATCTTAAGAGGTTCAGTCTTTTCCCACTCAAGTTCTTACAGCATTTCCAAGGTGTTATGATATAATTAATTACTGAATACATATTATGATCAGCATTCCCAGGGACCAGACAGCTGTATTTGTTAAAAGAAAAGGGTGGGTCCCACTCCCTTAATATGCAACTAATAGGTGATGAAAATTAACTGGACTTGAAAAGTTAACTCTGTTCTGTTCCCACAGATGCGTCCAGACCAGCTGGGTTGCACCAGCAATTTCTATTTTTGTTTCAGATCTCAACAAAGGACCTCAACAAAGAGATGGAAGACTGATAAGGAAGGGGAAGACAATGGGTATGATGTGAGCTAACTGGTCATTTACAGAAAGGAAGCAGCCAGGCCAAAGGTCAGATCAGACAAACAGACCTCTGAAAACTGTACTTTAAATAGATCTTGACTGAGTGACCAATAGATACTTGCTTCTCCTGGTATACCTTTTAAAAAACCTGCTCCTGGGAAGCCACAACTTCTGATTTGGACCATACATCATTGAATTACTTCAGTTACAATTTTAGTTCAGTTTCATTATATATAGCATCCTATGTTAATTGTACTATACCGGTAATGTGACCCTTTGGTCTAGGCAAACTGTGCAGGAAAATGTAGGCCTTGCACTCAATACACACAACGGAGCTTTCACAATGCAACTTCCTCATGCAATCTTGGCCTCTGGGGAATGGGGGAAGCAGAATGTAGTCTTTGCACTAGGAAGCCTGCATGATGCTACCTTGAAAGCCACATTTTGTTTTATTTGGTTACTCACATATCACCATGCCACATGCTCCAACTGCCAGCTACGCCTTGCTGAGGACTTTGTATGGCAGGCTTAGTAACATATGAAGTGAGGAGCAAGATTAGGTCAATCAGACCCTGAAACATGATCCATTATTCTCCTATATCATGCACGATTTGACCCATTGCCTTTTCCCCTAACTATCTGCATAGCACTGGAGACATTTCTCAATGAATGAATCGAAGAGTTGCCTTATTTGAGCATCTTAAGTGAGGGTACTTCTCCTACCCCACAGACAGGTCTACTCTGAACACACTTTTCCCAGCCCCCTGGAGAATCCTGTCTTTGAAATTTCAGTTGTATATTGCCCATCTCTTATTGTGAGAATGTTTTGACTCATCATATGGATTCCACCCAGGAGAAAGATAAACTTTCCTTTGTCCAGAGCCTTTGTCCACATTTCCTTATTCCTTCTCCATTCTCAGCAATGTAGTAACCACAGGCTCATTCTCTTCACTTTCTCTTCAATCCAACCTCATCAAACAAGGCCATTGTCCCTGAAATCTCTCATGAGCTCTGAACAGAAATAACATGAGGCATGCACACATTTCTAATGATGTGACATAATGAAAGTTCTGCAAATGGAAGACCAGCTGTGCATTCTGATAGGTGTTGATGCTCCATTTCAGCAAACCATATCAGCATCTGGAAGCATAATGAGATGACAGCAAACCTATGTGGCAGGTAAGTCAAGATGTATTTACACTATGTATTTTGAATGAACACCCTTGCCATCCATGTTCCCTCAAAATATATTTTTTATTCTTTGCCTATCACAACAAAAACATGCTGGCCTGATATTCACAGCTGAGGTTGACTCTTACGCTCCCGTGACAGTGATGACTTCAGTGGGAGTCTTCTGAGAGCTCAAGGTCTAGAGGGTCCCGGCAATGCTGTGTGTCACTTGGACAGGTGTAGTCTCCTTGGCCTGAGCTGCTAGTTACAATGGTGTCACAGGCAGATAGGAAGCAGTACATGTCTATAGTGTCCCAATATGGATTCCTGGGGTGCCAGACTAATGCTGCTCCTCCCTATGGGAATCTTAGGCCACCGCCCTAATGCCTTCAAGGTGAAGGGGCACCTAGAGGTTGAGGAGCCTCAATTCTGCCTGATGTTCCTCTGCCTGTTGCTACACCTCCAACAATGTCACTGAGTCCGAGTACAAAGGCTTACTGTCTACTTGGGGCTGAGCAGGAGCCCAGTCACAGGCAGTCCTTCGAGTGTCAGAGACCTTGAGCATTGCATTTTCTGCTGGCTACGGACTGATGTTCTTGATGTGCTCACGGTATTGTGACCCTGAGCCTAATTGAGATTGTGTACTCATTGAAAGGACTGTCCCTGTGCTGGTGGAGGATGTGGGTGAATTCCATATTGGTTCATCCTTTGAGGTTTCCGCAAAATAATCCTCAGAGGTGGTGACAATGGTAGAACTGAAACTTCAAAAGAGGAGGAGGTAGAGCTAGGGAGAGGCTGCTTCCTGTTCTGTACCTTTTGTTGGCCACTAGTACCTGGGATAATGAAAAGAAAAAAAAACTGATTTGCACACTCCCTTATCTAAATAGTCTCTCACTCTGTCTTCACATTTGACAACAGGAGATTGGAAGCATCATAACTGGCTCTGTGACAGTTGTATTTCTCTGTCAGAGCAGACATGGGCTTCCCTTGTCAGCTGTGCAGCATCCTCTTCAAAAGGGGTTAGGATATGAATTTCTGCACCTTTCCATTCCTGTGGGATTGTTCCCACCTGTTGTGGGCACTGTTGTCCTGCAGACAGATACAGAGTAGATTTGACTGTCATAATTGTGGGTACTTGAGTACATCATGTCAGTTCCTGAGCCATCATCGTTAAGTGACTAAGAGGTGCATGGCAGAATATTGATAGCAGGAAGCAGCTGTACATTCTGTACACGTGTATTCATTCTATACACATATTCCACATATTCCACATGGTGCTGATTCCTGAAGAAGGGCCTGTGCCCGAAACGTCGAATCTCCTGTTCCCTGGATGCTGCCTGACCTGCTGTGCTGTTCCAGCAATAAAGTTTCAACCTGTATAAGATCATCTTACCTGAAATGCCTCTACACATGGACAATTAGAGTGAGTGGGACCCCTATGAGTGTTAGCTTGCAGTGAGCAGGTGATGCTATTTTTCCTGTCATGAACATGCCACTTCTCTGCAACAGCAAATCACCTAATCTTGCTAACCTGCATTTGTCCTGTAGCCCTATCATTATTTTCTCTTCAAATTTGTCAAAGCCTTTTTTGAAAGCTATTCCTGAATCTGTCTCCATCACACTTTTATATAGTGCATTCCAGATCCTAATCACTCACTTTAGAAGAAAAAATTGTTTTCAATATTGTTTCTTTTGTCAATTTCCTTACATCTGTGCCCAATGGTTCTTCATATTTCTGCCAACAGGAACAGCTTTTCCCTATCTATTATGTCTAAGAGCTTCATGAATTTGAACACCTCTTTCAAATCTCCTCTGAATCATTTCTTCTCAAACGAGTATAGATCTGGCTTCTCCAATTTGTCCATGTAATTGAAGGTCTTCATTCCTGGAAGCATCCTCATGAATCTTTACTGCATCCCTTCCATAATCCATTCTTCCAGATGGCTGAAGGAGCTAACACCAGCTTCCAGCTACATCTGAATAAACACTCAAATTAGTGATAACTATCAAGCTGCTTTTATTAGTTTTCAGATAATTTTGAACAATCCCATTCAGTGCAAGAAATACCTTCGAGTGTAATTGTGACAATTTGCCTATGTTTATTGGGTGTCAAGATTAGAGTGGTGCTGGAAAAGCACAGCAGGTGAGGCACTATCCAAGGAACAGGAAAATCGACGTTTCGATTCCCGATGACGGGCTCCTGCCCGAAAGTCAATTTTCCTGCTCCTTGGATGCTGCCTGACCTGCTGTGCTTTTCCAGCACCACTCTAATCTTGATTTGGAGATGCTGGTGTTCGACTGGGGTGTACAAAGTTAAAAATCACACAACACCAGGTTATAGTCCAATAGATTTAATTGGAAGCACTAGCTTTCGGAGCGCCGCTCCTTCATCAGGTGGTTGTGAAGGAGCGGCGCCTCTCTGAACATGTGCCAGTCAACTCGCTCAAAACAGACTTGAAGAGCAGAAATTACTCCTGCCAACCAAGTTTTCACCTCTTTCAGAACCGGTTTGACACATCTGACGAGTTGTCTGTATACTGGGATTAGCATAACAGAGATATGGTCTGAGGAGCCTGGATGGGGCCAGGGCTCTGCCCTGTATGCATTGGGGATGTTTGTGTAAACTAGTTCCAGCGTGTTATCCCCTTTTATCGCAAATGATTCAGAGAAGATTTGTATGCCTCTGTCCAAGTTTTTTTTTCACCTTATGATCTGTATGTCCTTGCTGACTGTGATTTGCTTGTCCTGCTCATAAACAAAGCTTTTCACTGTGCTTAGGTACATGTGACAATAAATCAATCTTCTACATAGATTAATCCCAATTAGAGGAAACATCCAATCAGCATCCACCTTGCCAATCCCCCTATTTGCAATAAGGTTCTTTGCTAATGGCAATAATGGGAGAAGTGAGGGAAATAAAAAATAAAAGTATAGATGGAAAACATAATGCTATAAGCAAACTTAACTTTTTTTAATTATCTAACATTCAGCAAGAGATATTTTACTTCTTAGAATGCATAGAGTTTGAAGCATCAAAACATGCTTAGAATCTGAAATTAGACAATCACCCACCCATGTATCTTTAAAGAATTACAAATACAAACAGCACCTTTTTCAGATGGTAACATGCCTGGAGCAAATCTTTGCATTCAATCCACAAGAGGCTAAAAAGAACGCTTACAGATTGATATCTCATTATACTGTGTTGCATAATAGGTAAAAACAATGACTGCAGATGCTGGAAACCAGATTCTGGATCAGTGGTGCTGGAAGAGCACAGCAGTTCAGGCAGCATCTGAGGAGCAGCAAAATCGACGTTTCGGGCAAAGTCCCTTCATCAGGAATAAAGGCAGAGAGCCTGAAGCGTGGAGAGATAAGCTTGAGGAGGGTGGGGGTGGGGAGAAAGTAGCATGGAGTACAATAGGTGAGTGGTGGAGGGGATGAAGGTGATAGGTCAGGGAGGAGGGTGGAGTGGACAGGTGGAAAAGAAGATAGGCAGGTAGGACAAGTCATGGGGACAGTGCTGAGCTGGAAGTTTGGAACTAGGGTGAGGTGGGGGAAGGGGAAATGAGGAAACTGTTGAAGTCCACATTGATGGCCTGGGGTTGAAGTGTTCCGAGGCGGAAGATGAGGCATTCTTCCTCCAGGCGCCTGGTGGTGAGGGAGCGGCGGTGAAGGAGGCCCAGGACCTCCATGTCCTCGGCAGAGTGGGAGGGATAGTTGAAATGTTGGGCCACAGGGCGGTGTGGTTGATTGGTGCGAGTGTCCCGGAGATGTTCTCTAAAGCGCTCTGCTAGCAGGCGTCCAGTCTCCCCCGTGTAGAGGAGTCCGCATCGGGAGCAACGGATGCAATAAATGGTATTAGTGGATGTGCAGGTAAAACTTTAATGGATGTGGAAGGCTCCTTTAGGGCCTTGGATGGAGGTGAGGGAGGAGGTGTGGGTGCAGGTTTTGCAGTTCCTGCGGTGGCAGGGAAGGTACCAGGATGGGAGGGTGGGTTGAAGGGGGGCGTGGACTTGACCAGGTAGTCACAGAGGGAACGGTCTTTGCGGAAGGCGGAATGGGGTGGAGAGGGAAATATATCCCTGGTGGTGTGGTCTTTTTGGAGGTGGCGGAAATGTCGGCGGATGATTTGGTTTATGCGAAGGTTGGTAGGGTGGAAGGTGAGCACCAGGGACGTTCTGTCTGAGGGTGGAGGTGCGGGATGTGGACGAGATGCGTTGGAGGGCATCTTTAACCATGTGGGAAGGGAAATTACAGTCTCTAAAGAAGGAGGCCATCTGGTGTGTTCTGTGGTGGAACTGGTCCTCCTGGGAGGACCAGTATAATAGCTTAAAAGCATGATAAGAGGAATATTAAATGAAACTATGTATTTATCTACTGATTTTGTTTATTAAATGGTTACTTTATGTTTCCAGTTATGAAATTCAGAGTAAGTACATGCTTAATAAAAATCTTAAATAATGATTGTAAACCAGCCATTCTGAATGCTCACAGGACACAAAACATTAACTCTGTTTACTTTCCACAAATTTTGAGTTTCTCAAGCAATTTCTATTTTTGATTCAAAGAACATAATACTTTCAACATCCAGACTTTGCAATCAGCAAAGCCCTGACAATAGCAGAGTCTCAATTTAAGACATAAACAATTTAGTTAGCATATTTTATGAACTCTTTGCAGCCAATTACAGTTATCTACCACATACTAATGCATTTCTGAATACAATGATCCGTTGTTTCCATTGAGATAAGGCAATCAATCAATCAAACAGATAAGGACAGCCTCTCATAAGTCTGAAGCCTAGTAATTCTCCCTATCACAAAGAAACCCCAGAAAATTAATTGACATGACAATAATGTGCAAGACAGAAGGTACAGAAAGAGTCAGTTGTGTTGTTTGAAACCAGTGGGGGCTGTTTTCATACTGAAAATGAAGTTCGTCATTCAAAGTAAATGGCCTCAAGTCTGGCTTCCATTGTCTCCAGAGAATAACTGACTGTATTCTTGTAACTATCAAGGCACAGGAAGATGAGCTAGTGGCTTATATCAACAGTCCATCAATGTTCAATTTATGCATGATCACCGCAGAACAATACTAAAAGTCTGCATGGGTTTTGCTGGCAGCTGACACAACATATTCAATCTGCAACACTCCTCCATCTCTTGCCTTTACAACTCACCCAGGAATATCAGAGAATGTTTGAAAGGAATGCCCTTTCCCTTCATGGATTATGACACCACCATGTCTCTAAACAACCCGCACTGGCACAATGTCAACCATCAGAAGCAGCACAATGCAAATGATTAGAATTTGAAAGCAAATATTCAGGTGCTTTGATTACACCTGGCACACAACAATATGGCTCATACAAGGTTAGCTACATCATTGATTTGACAGTTGGGCTGCTGCTGCTCAACATGCAAAGGGCCATCAACCTGAAGCATTCACATCTCTGAAAGCTCAGGTATAGTTCACAATCCTTGGCAAATTTGACACAGTTGAAATTCTGGCACCATAGTTTGCAGTGGTTGAGGCTATGGTAATGAAATAAATGCTGACATCTTAAGAAAGGGTAACCTGGATCACTACTGTTGAATCAGTCCGGATCTGCAGGAGCTGCTTTCCCCAACCTGCAAGAGTTGTGAACATTGACTCCTGGTGTAAGTTTGCAGCTGCAGTATCTTTTGGCAGTGAGCACACTCTAAATTAGATTGAAGAGAGCTAATGCAACTTGAAATTATATATAGCTAGAAGAAGACACCATCATGCTTTTAGTCATGGTTCTGGAACACCTTGGTCGTCGAGTACCTGTCAAATCGCCTTGTGAGGCAAGCAGTTTTTTTCTCAATCTGGAACCCTAAAGTTCTCATTCTGTGCTCTTCAGCATTGATCACTGAAGCTGTCTACTGGGGCTACTGCTACTAAATCATTTTGGCTGCTTTACCAATATCTCATTCTTCAAACCAATTTGGGTGTCAATTAGTGAGTTTTGAGAAGATCTGTCACTCAGGATGAGGTTCTGGATGTAGGTTTGCTCACTGAGCTAGAAGGTTTGTTTTCAGATGTTTCATCACCATGCTAGGTAACTCATCAGTGAACCTCCAGATGAAGCACTGGTGGTATGGTCTGCTTTTTATTTAGGTTTAGGTTTCCTTGGGTTGGTGATGTTATTTCCTGTGGTGATGTCATTGGGTGTCAATCTCCAAGCAAAATCTAGAAGAGAAGGTCACATAACTGTGCCAGCTCTAGAGGATTCTTCTCTAAGGAATATTCTTCAGGCGCTGTCAGTGCTGAGATATACTTTGAGAAAAGAGAAGTAAGATGCCACTGAGAGGTCAACAATAGCTGATGACAGGCATTACACTGCAGCTCAATGAAGTCAGAGGTATATGAAAGTGTGCAAGCAATAATCAGAGATCTTGTTCAGTGACATCTCTTGCCTCAAAATCTCCTATCATGTATGATATGGAAATCCTACCAATCTCTAGTATTTGATACTCATGCTCTGACAACTCTGTGAGATTAGTTGTTTCTTCCTGGGCTCTCTTTGTTCCCTGTGTACCATATTATTCTGCAGAGTGAGAAGGAGGCAAGGTGACAAATAGCAAGTATCACCTACAGGGAGGAGAATGTGCGTGGGATTCTGCTTATCATGCACATGCTGAGAAGAACAAGAAGCAAAACGTGATACTTTACAAACTACCAAGGGGAGAGAGATTCTGCCACTCGACTGCTGTGCAAGGAACAAGCAGGAGGTGAGTGAGGTTCACAAAGGGTAAAACAGTTGTAATTGTATCGCCTTCAGTTGGGAAATGAAAGAGAGAGGTGGAAATTTTTGATAATTCTTTTTATCTTGTTGAAACAAATGAAGTACTGTACTCACCCTGATTACTCTAGTGAGATAATGAATATACTTCCCAGATTGGAATCTGAACAATATGTCTGTCTGCCTGGTGCACTGTCATCTCCTGGAAAGAGGCTTTTCTCCTCACCTTTATCTTTTCAAATAGTGAGACTTCAGATAACTTTGGAGTTTGTCGCCTCAAAACCTCTGAAATGCTCCTTCTCCTTCAGCAAATCTTATTCAGGAACCAAATAAACAAAGCAACTTTACAAGATCCATTCGTACTATAAATCAGCCTCTGATTGATTTTCTGGAAACTTGGGAAAATTCATGGACTTCCCAATTCCTCAGGGACTTGTGGTGGAAAACAGCCTGTGAAATTGAAATTAGGTCTCACAATTAAAATACAATAGGAGCCCGTTACCCAGTTTCAAAATTAGCAAACTAATATTCAATACGAGTTAAATTTTACACCTGATGTCTGCGAATATCTGCCTCTAAACATTCTTTTCTGACAGAGCAAAGTAATGTACCTATAGTATACGTAACCACTTTCCTATCTTGCAGGTCCATGTTCAATTAAAATGATGGAGCACTGAGAGCCTATTGTGCTGAAAATTTATTCCCTGAGAAAATATCTAATATTTTTTCGATGTAAACTGTCAATCTTAGTCCAGAAATGGCTGTGAACTGTGAGAAAATCAATATGTAAGCCGCCTCTTTTTATTGACTGACATAGAGGGTGGGGAACCTTAGAAATAATACACATACACATGAACATAGTTGAGACACAAGCAGCTTTATTTAGGAATCACTATTTATTGCCAATTGTAGTATTCACTGGCTTAGGAAAGGAAAAGAATGATAAGACAACAGAACAGGCTTGTAGTGCTTGAATGAGAGCATGAGGCAGGGCAAGTGATGCAATTTTAACCCTTAGCCACCCAACCGAAGCTGCACTACTGCTCAATCTCACAAGCACCCTTTTGCTTCCCTACATCTTTCTGTGGCACCGTATGAGATCCAATACGTGCCTTTTCATCTCTTCCCTTCTCATTGTCTGAGGCCCCAAAAAAGCCTTTCACTGATTTTCTTGTACTTCCTTCAGTCAGGTCCACTGTATTCATTGCTCACAATCTGGATTCCTCAATAATGGAGAGACCAAATGCAGATTGGGTGGAATAAATATATTTTGTCCACAAACATGACCCTGAGCTTCTGACGGTTCATCATTTTAATTCTCCACCTGGCTCCCAGGCTGAGCTTTTCATCCATGGCCTGCTACATTGAGCTTTGCTGAAACAAGCCCAGGTCAAGGAACAACATCTTGGGCCAGAATTTCTAAGAAATGGCAATTTCATGCTGATAAGGTAAGTGTGATGTTGGGATGCAGGGTGAGTAGGGTGCTAGATAGTTAGGGTGCAGGGTACCAGGTAGGAAGGATGCCAGTGGGCACAGTGTCAGAATGCCAGGTAAGTAGGGTGCAAGTTAGGGAGGGGATAGGGTGGCAGGTGGTACGGTGTCAGACAGTTAAGGGGTAAGGTAATCAGAGTGCAAGACATGTGTTTAGGACAGGTAGGGTGGGAGAGTGAACGTCAAAGCTGGTGGTTTTAGTTCCAGTAGCAGGGAGATTGTGTTAAATCCAGCAGAGCGAGAGTCAAGTCCAGTCTGGCATGGGAAAGGGACAGGGAAAGGGAGTAGATGGTCAGATAGTTTAACTTAATCGTCTAACTTTTCTTGAGTAACAATTTTACTAATTCATAAGAACTATCTCAAATCTCCAATTGTTCTGGAGACTTTTAAGGGGTTCCAGGTGGAAAGGAATTGCCCAGAAACAAATTGAATTTCTAGACAATTCCTTCAGAGTGTGATGTAACTGGGATTCACAAGGTCCCCGTGTAACATATTGGAATAACAACCATCTGACCAGCAGAAGATCTGCCCCCTCCCACCCCAGTATCTTTCAATTCAGCATTCTGCAGCCTTCCTGACTCAACTTTGAGTTAGCAACTTTAGATCATAATCCTTGCCTTTACCTTTTAATGCATCATTTAGACACTTCTGTTTCTTTCCTTTATCCACTGCCATTCTTTTTGGTTATCGTGTCATGAAGTCTTTGATATTTAATTTCCCCATCCTCCATCCTATCAAATTATCTTGTCCTTTGTTCCTCTGCCCTTTTCCCAGTTCTACTGGGTTAAAAACTCTTAAATCCTAATTACTGTTCAGTCTGATGAGGTCACTGATTTGAACATTTGGGAGCAGCACAAGATTCTGCTCAGATTGGGAAGAATGGCTAGCAAGGGGCATT
The DNA here is from genome assembly GCF_037043375.1 of Chiloscyllium plagiosum. Lineage (NCBI taxonomy): Eukaryota > Metazoa > Chordata > Chondrichthyes > Orectolobiformes > Hemiscylliidae > Chiloscyllium > Chiloscyllium plagiosum. Next base: position 42,259,249 of record NW_028270152.1, read on the forward strand.
AATTGGGCAGGAGACCAAAAGTCTGAATACCCAACAAAGAAACAAATCTATGCAATTGAAGTTTAAAGGTGGGTTAGATTCCCAATGGCAAGTGTCACAAAGCCTTTTTGTATTCATTGCATCCTATGAATGTTTATTAAAAGCTTAGCTCAACAGAGTTAATTCTCCTTCCCAATTAAGTTTTGTGCAAGTGAACAACATGAGCATTCATACATGACTGTATACAAAAGACATGCATTAAGCGAGAAGGATTTTGGATTTAATAGCTACCATTTATCCTTCTGGAGAACAGTTTTTATATGTCATGATACTGTTAGAGATCTCATGCTGGTAGTCTAAATTGCACAGATTATGTAGGATAATCAAGTGAGGGAAGCAGAAATTTAATGGGCATAGGTCAATGGGGTTGATCAGGCAGACGTCTGTCTGGTCAAGGGAGGCAGGATGACGGGTGAAGGAAGGAAGGGCAAAATGTTCACCTGTAGACATTCACTCTTGATAGCTTGAGTGATGTACTTGATTTCTTGGCTGTTCATGTTCCCATTCATATGGTACTAGAATTTTTGAATCCACGAGTCAGAAACCAATGTCCTCCTGCCTGTTCAGCTGCATGATTCACTATTATACTTGTGCATGCAAAGTTAACAAACTGAGCTTTGTGTGATTGCAAGACAAATCCCAATCCACATTTGATCAAACAAATTGCACATTGCCCTTGAGAAAAACATCCTATTCCAGTCCCTCAGCATAATATTTAATCCAAAATGGAAGACTTGTCTATTGTTTCAAGTTTCCAGCATTTGCAGTATTTTGCTTTAGTCGTAAAGTTTGGAACTCGCTTTATGTTCCAGCAAATTTCCAAACTTAGGAAGTACCATTTTTAACTTAAGGCAGTGATGAATAGTTTGCAAGCAGAGCAGGAATATGTACTCAAGAGTCAGGGAAGTGTACTGAGTGCAGCCACCCAGTGCTCATATACTTCTAAATATTGCTTCCTACCTGTCAAAAAAAAGCAACACCAGACAGATGGCATAAACACCAGTAAGATAACAACGTGTGATCACAGCAGAGTGTGAGATAAGAGAACACACAGTAAAGTGACACATGTTCATCAAAGCAAATTGACCCCAATTCCTGCTCCATATCACTCAAAGTTGTCTGTATGCATGTACTTTAATAGCAATTTTGATAGGAGTAAAATATTGTTTTTGAAGTAGAAGAAACAAATTTCATCAATGATTAAAGTAGGTGGTATAAGTTGGAATATGGCCATAGAAATTCTTTCAGAAAATCCATTGCCATTAGATTTCGAACTTGATTCCGCTTGCTGACATAAATGCAGATCCCCCTGCAAAATCTTTACCTCTCTGTAATTGGGTTACATGTATTTATCACACAATTATCAGCTCACTCAAGAGAAACTCAAATCTGACCCAAATGTAATGCCAAAGCAAACAGAGAATCTCAATCATCTCTTTAGTTTATACAACTCAAGTAAAATATGCTATCATTAATGACACGTGGATTATGATGCCAAATACAGCCTGACAAATTTCACGTAGGAGATCACATCTTAGAGATCAAATCTTTTTTTGATTGTACAACATTTTTGTATTGTTAGCTTTCTTTCAATTAAGTTAATGAGAGATTAAGCATTTGCTTGTTTTACAATGAATCACAAAGCTATCAACATGTCTGCATTATGACCTCGGGTGTCCCAATTCGTTTTACTTTTCACCCCAGTCCATGCCACCGCTTGACAATATCATTTTGCAATCATGACACCTATTTTCACACTTATGCTGACAATATCCAGTTCTTCAATCTCTGCACCAACATTAACCCTCTGTCTTTAAATTGTCTGAGTGATTGTTTGACTTCGAATACTGGAATACCTGAGGCACAAGTTCTTCTAATTAAATATTGTGAAGCCAATGCCATCATTTTCTGTTTCTATCACCAACTCTATTCCCTTGCTATCAATTCTATTTCTTTTCCTGGTAATTTCTGAGGGTGAAACAGTGAGATTACAATTTTAATATATGCCCTGCCTTTGTTTATTTGATAATGAAACCCTTAACTCATGTCTGTCTCTCAAGACTTGATTACTCTGACACAGTGATAACCTCCACATATGAGCCCATCCACACATTCTCCATATGAGCCCATCAAAAATTCTACTGCTCATTTTTGGACTCACGTGCTATTCACCCATTTCCCCATACAATCACAGTAGCAACACCTCAATTTTAAAGTTGTCAAACCCCTTACAGCTCCACACCTTTCTATCTCTGCATTCTCCTTATGTGCTATTACAATCCTAGATGGAGACATAGAAACACAGAAACCAGGAGCAGAAGTATGCATTTGCCTGATCATCTATCTCAATGCCATATTGCCGCATTCCCCCACTTACTTCTCAACTATTTCCAGGGCCATTCCCTTTAATCCTCCGGGATGTGTATTTTCAGGTCCTGGTGATTTGTTAGCCTTTAATCCCATTAATTTTCCAAGCACCATTTCCTTATTAACATTGATTTCCTTCAACCCTACCCACTCACTCAAGCCTTGCATTCTGCAGAATCGATGACACTAATATCTCAGCAAGTGGCCCAGCAATCACTTCTCTCGCTTCCCACAGAGTTCTAGGGTACACCTGATCAGGTCCTGGGGATTTATCCACTTTTATGCATTTCAAGACATCCAACACTTCCTCCTCTGTAATATGGGCATTTTGCAAGATGTCACCATCTATTTCCCTACAGTCTGTATCTTCCATATCCTTTTCCACAGTAAATACTGATGCAAAATATTTATTAAGTATCTCTCCCACTTTTTGCGGCTCCACACAAAGGCCGCCTTGCTGATCTTTGAGGGACCCTATTCTCTCCCTTGTTACCCTTTTGTCCTTAATGTATTTGTAAAAACTCTTTGGATTCTCCTTAATTCTATTTACCAAAGCTATCTCATGTCCCTTTTTTGCCCTCCTATGAACAACTTCTATTCATATTTACTTGTTTATGATATATTACAAATTGTAAAATCTACTATATTGAAAAAGAAATGTAAGTAGACATAACTGAACACTTCAGGTTACAAAATAGCTGTCCCAATGTTAAATATTTTGATTTAACCAGCATTGCTAAGTAATGGCCAAGTTGTTATATTCAAACATGTTGATAAGATGGTGCTCAGTAAGGCGTGAAGCAGATTAACTTGACAGTGGCTAATAATCCTGTCAAAACAAAATTGGAAAAGAAGCCTGGGAATGCTTGAATTTAGCTCAGTTCAAGATGTGCTGCCGCCTTTTTCACTGAAACACATCTTACAGAGGGAGATAAAATACTGACATCCAGCACACAGACACCACTTACAGATCAGATGAGTTAAATGCAGACAGATCACAGGTCACTTACTGTGCTATCACAATGCATTCTACTGAGCAGCATTTTTAAAACAATTTTCGTGTGACAAATTTTTGATTTTGCTGAGATTTTTACATTTCACCCAAATCACCAGAATGCTGGACATTTGCAGGGACTGTAGTAAATCCTTTTTATGCCAAGGGGGTATGTTTAATTAATTAAGGATTTCAGGCAGAAAGAAACCAGAAACTAATACCAGCAAGCACATGAATACAAATGTTAGAAATACGTGGTTACTATTGTTTTCATTGTCTTAGATCAGTGGGTCGTAATCTTGACTGAGTTAGTAGACTGGATCCAAGAGCCCTCCAAGAAGTTATACACATAGCAAGGCTGGCATTAGATTGCAGTGCTATTGAATGAGACATTAAACCAAGGACCAAATGGTACTTTTGGGTGTCCATAACAGTCACATGCAATTGTTTTTGGGGAGTAGGAGGGTAATGCATGATGCCCCATCTTATATTTATTCCTCAACCAATGTTACTAAAAGGGATTATCTTATCATTAGCTCATTATTGTTTGTTATTTACAAATGGCTGCTATGTTTCCTACATTATAACAATGGCTACACATTAATACTTCATTGGCTACATCATATTTTGGAATATATCAAGATAAAGAAGGGTGCAATAGTACAAAGGGGAAATACAAGCTATTTATGTTCCTTATCTTCACACCCTTCACTTGAAGAATAACATGAAGTAATTAAGTTAAAAATCACACAACACCAGGTTATAATACAACAAGTTTATTTGGAAGTACAAGCTTTCAGAGTGCTGCTCCTTCATCAGGTAATTACCTAACCGAAGGCGCTTGTACTTCCAAATAAACCTAATGGACTAATACCTACTGTTGTGTGATTTTTAACTTTGCCCTCTTTCAAGGAATTCAAAATAGGAAGTTCTGTAATGCTGTCTTCGCAACAAAGCATTCCTTCTTTCCTCTCCTCATCCATCACTTATGAATCTTTCCTTCTCTCCACTCTGGAGTAGTATGCACTTTCAATGTGGGCAAGAAGCTGGTACTTCAGAACACCTCGCTATTATCCACCCTGCCTGAGTTTCCTTTCACTTACTTCAATAGAAAATTAAACTGAACATAATTTACAATGGATGATTGATCCATAAAATGTGCTTGCATCAGAACATGAAAAAGATCACCATCTCCTTTTGTGTTTCTTTAGCTGTAGCCGCTACCCTGTCTCTTCAAAGAACAAAGTACAAAGAAGTGTCTGCGTGGGTTTCCTCTGGGTGCTCCGGTTTCCTCCCAGAGTCCAAGGATGTGCAGGTCAGGTGAATTGGCCATGCTAATATGCCCATAGTGTTAGGTGCTTTAGGCAGAGGAAAATGGGTCTGGGTGGGTTGCTCTTCGGAGGGTTGGTGTGGACTTGTTAGGCCGGAGGGCCTGTTTCCACACTGTAGGGAATCTAAAAAAAATTACAGCACAGGAACAGGCCCTTCGGCCCTCTAAGCCCACACAGATCCAGATCCTTTATCTAAACCTGTCACTTATTTTCTCAGGGTCTGTATCCTTCTGCTCCCTGTCCACTCATGTTACAGTCCAGATCTTAAATGATGTTATTGTGCCCGCCTCTACCACCTCCGCTGGCAGCCAACATCCTCTGCACAAAGAACTTTCCACACATATCCCCCCTAAACTTTTCCCCCCTCACCTTGAACTCATGACCCCTAGTAATTGAGTCCCCCACTCAGGGAAAAGCTTCTTGCTATCCACCTTGTCTATCCCTCTCATGATTTTGTAGACCTCAATCAGATTCCCCCTCAATCTCTGTGTTTCTAATGAAAATATTCCTCATGTACTCAACTTCTCTTCACAGCTAGAGCCCTCCATACCAGGCAATATCCTGTTGAACCTCTTCTGCACCCTCTCCAAAGCATCCACACCCTTTTGATAATGTGACGACCAGAACTATACGCAGTATTCCAAATGTGGCTGAACCAAAGTCTTATACAACTGTAACATGACCTGCCAACTCTTGTACTCAATACCCTGTCTGATGAAGGAAAGTATGCTGTATGCCTTCTTGACCACTCTATTGGGAGGAGAAAGTGAGGTCTGCAGATGCTGGAGATCAAAGTTGAAACTTTATTGCTGGAACAGCACAGCAGGTCAGGCAGCATCCAGGGAACAGGAGATTCGACGTTTCGGGCACAGGCCCTTCTTCAGGAATTCTACCACTCTATTCACCTGCATTGCCACATTCAGGGTACAATGGACCTGAACACCCAGATCTTTCTGTACATCAATTTTCCCCAGGACTTTTCCACATACTGTATAGTTCGCTCTCGAATTTGATCTTACAAAATGCATCACATCGCATTTGCCCGGATTGAACTCCATCTGCCATTTCTCTGCCCAGCTCTCCAATCTATCTAAATTCCCTCCCAGTCGGAGAACACTTCAGCAGTCTGGGACATTCGACCTCGGACCTTCGAATGGCCATCCTCCAAGGCAGACTTCAGGACAGGCAGCAAGGAAAAGTGGCTGAGCAGAGGCTGATAGCCAAGTTTGGTACCCATGGGGATGGCCTTAACTGAGACCTTGGGTTCATGTCACACTACAGGTGACCCCATTGCACAATACACACACACAGACACGCACCCACACTCTCACAACCTGCGCACCCATTCCCCATTCTCCCCCCCTCCCCACTAGCCTCCCCACCCCCAACCACACACACCACACACAAGTTTGTGGAGTGAATTTGCACTTCCAGAGTTACATTTTACTTGGCTCAAAAATTGCATGAATCCATGTAAGATTTTGTAAATTTTCTTTTAGATTAGAATCAGTCTAAACATTGTGGCACAGACAGTATCATACTGGGGACTCACACTTTCAATATATTATCTGGGCTGACAGACACTAATTGTTAAAGTTCACTTGAGAATGTAACTTTTTTTTAAAAAAAGTTTTGCAATGTACAAATGAAAGAACTGAAACCAACATGGTCATTTTAACAGATGAGAGACTTAACAAACAATCCAGGTCTTTTTCAATATATAATTTCAGTTACATCACACTGTAAACTTTTGCTATAAATTTAATGTCTTACAATTTTATACTCCACAACCACCTGATGAAGGAGCGGCACTCCGAAAGCTAGTGTTTCCAATTAAACCTGTTGGACAATAACCTGGTGTTGTGTGATTTTTAACTATGATCTAGTCCCAAATGCCAACATTTGGCCCATATCCCTCTAAACCCTTCCTATTCATGTGCCCAGCTACATGCCTTTTAAATGCCTTTTGTGGGCGGCACGGTGGCACAGTGGTTAGCACTGCTGCCTCACAGCGCCAGAGACTCGGGTTCAATTCCAACCCCAGGCGACTGACTGTGTGGAGTTTGCACATTCTCCCCGTGTCTGCATGGGTTTCCTCCGGGTGCTCTGGTTTCCTCCCACAGTCCAAAGATGTGCAGGTTAGGTGAATTGGCCATGCTAAATTGCCCGTAGTGTTAGGTGAAGGGGTAAATGTAGGGGTATGGGTGGGTTGCACTTCGGCGGGTCGGTGTGGACTTGTTGGGCCAAAGGGCCTGTTTCCACACTGTAAGTAATCTAAAAAAAAAAGTTGCAATTGTACCCACCTCCACCACCTCCTCTGGTAGCTCATTCCACACATGCACCACCTTCTGCATGAAGTTTCCCCTCAGGTCCCTTGAAAATCTACCCCCACCCCCACCAACTTCACCTTAAAGCTATGCCCTCGAGTTTTGGACATCCCTAACTTGGGAAAAAGACCTTGACTATTCACTCAATTCATGCCCCTCATGATTTTATGAGGTCACCCTCAGTCTCCGACACTCCAGGGAAAAGGCCCCGGTCTATTCAGCCTCTCCGTATAATTCAAACCCTGCTGCTCTGGCAACATCCTTGCAGATCTTTTGTGAACTGTTCAAGTTTAACATGTTTCCTACTATAGTAAAGGTGTTAATCTTGAACGGTTCAGAAAAGATGAGTATTCTAAAAGTGGCTTTTACAAGGTTCAGTACAGCCACAACATGATGTCCCAATTCTATACTCAATATCCCTGAGGTAGTGTTTTTTCTAGTTTTATTGAGAAATGTTTTTCTTTACAAAATTATAAAATTACAAAAATATAACAATTTAAAATTATAACAACAATTACAATACCCTACTCTACAAAATAAATCAAAACTACACTCACTAACTACAAATCCATAAATAGGTAAATAGATAGATAATGCCACTCAGCTCCTTTGAGAGCATTAATTATTACACCTTTATTTTTTCAGGATTCTTCCTCCGAGGGCACAAGGCTCACTAAACCTAATAAACATGGCTAAACAAATGCCCTAATTAAAATGGCAGACAAGTCTGCATCCAGATAATTCAAAAGGGCTGCTCTGTCTTATACAAAAGCTCTGCTTTATGGTGTACCATGTTTGTGAGGAAATCCAAAGGGATATGCTCCATAATTAACTTACGCCACCCCAGCAGGCCTGGCGGGTTCTCAGACACCCAGCTCATCAAAATTTTCTTCCTCGTACAGAAAGTGAGAATGTTAAATAGTTTTTTTCCCAAGTGCGTGTAAGGAAGATAAATTCAGCAAGCCCAAGAGCAGGGAGACTGTATCTGCCTTCACTTTGGTCCCCAGGACCCTCTCCATTATCCTGCCACAGTGCTCCAATACCTACGAAGCTTGTAGCATTACCACAAAGAATGAGTGAGGGTACCTGTGCTTATTTTGGGGCATATTGGAGACGCTTTCTTTTTGAATTTCACAAGATGATCTGGGGCCAAATGAACCCTATGAAGGACCTTCAATTACATGGCATGTATTATGTTACAGATTGAGATCTTTCTCACGTTCTCCCAAGTGTCCTCCCATGTCTCTGAAGGGATCTCTCCTCCCAACTCTTGCTCCCAGGCCTCTCATATTAGCTCAATATCATTCAAGACACTGCACCCCAGTAGGTGATAGCGAGCACTAACCAAGAGAGAGCTTGTGGCATGAAGCACTCTCCTCTCTGTGTCAGACTTAATGAAATTGGTCACAAGCATAGTCTTTTTTTGGATGAAGTCCCTAACCTGAAAGTAGCAAAAAGGTTCTCTGCTGGGCAATCCATATTTGCGGCTCATTTGGTTGAAGGACATCATGCCTCCCCCTCGAACAGATCTCCCAAACAGGAGCATCACCTAGTTGCCTACAGTTTGAATCCAGGGTCCTTCATCCCTGTCTGGAATCCCAGCGTACCAACTATAGGGTTAAGAAAGGAGGTTTTAGATAAACTGCCCCCGCTCTGTCGCATTGCTCTCAATGCTTCAACTGTATTAATAATGATTGGATTCTGACAGTATTCCTTAAAGTAACAAAGAGGACTAATGAGGGCAGAGCGGTGTACATGATCTATATGGATTTCAGTAAGGCGTTCGACAAGATTCCCCATGGGAGACTGTTTAGCAAGGTTAGATCTCATTGAATGTAGGGAGAACTTGCCATTTGGATACAGAACTTGCTCAAAGGTAGAAGACAGAGGCTGGTGGTGGAGGGTTGTTCCTTAGACTGGAGGCCTGTGACCAGTGGAGTACCACAGGGTCCACTACTTTTTGTCATTTATATAAATGATTTGGATATGAACATAGGAGGTACGGTTTGTAAGTTTGCAGATGACATCAAAACTGGAGGTGCAGTGGACAGCGAAGAAGGTTACCTCAGAGTACAACAGGATCTTGATCAGATGGGCAAATGGGCTGAGGAGTGGCAGATGGAGTTTAATTTTGATAAATGTGAGGTGCTACATCTTTGGAAAGTAAATCTTAGCAAGACCTATACGCTTCATGGTAAGGTCCTAGAGAGTGTTGTTGAACAAAGAGACCTTGGAATGCAGGTTCATAGTTCCTTGAAAGTAGAGTCGCAGGAAGATAGAATAGTGAAGAAGGTGTTTGGTATGCTTTTTTTTATTGGTCAGAGCATTGAATATAGGAGCTGGGAGGTCACATTGTGGCTATACAGGACATTGGTTAGGTCATTTTTGGAATATTGCATGCAACTGTGGTCTCCTTCCTCTCGGAAGAATGGTGTAAAATTTGAAAGGGTTCAGAAAAGATTTAAAGGATGTTGCTAGGGTTGAGGGTTTAAGGTACAGGGAGAAGCTGGGACTGTTATTTTTCTTTGGAGCATTGGAGGCTGAGGGGTGACCTCACAGAGGTTTATAAAATCATGAGGGACATGGATAGGAGAAATAGACAATGTCTTTTCCTTGATGTGGGGGAGTCCAGAACTAGAGGGCGTAGTTTCATGGTGAGAGGGGAAAAATATAAAAGGGACCTAAGGGGTAACTTTCTCATGCAGAAGGTGGTATGCGTATGTGGAACTATCTGGAGGCTGGTACAATTACTTATTTTAAAAGGCATCTAGATCGGTATATGAATTGGAAGGGTTTAGCAGGATACGGGCCAAGTGTTGGTAAATGGGACTAGATTAGGTTAGGATATCTGGTTGGCATGGATGAGTTGGACCAAAGGGTCTGTTTCCGTGCTGTACATCTCTATGACTCTATAACTGTCCTCATCTTATCAATAAACATCAGACTAGTAAGGGGGCACTTTGCCTAGGAGGCCTCAATATCCAACCATATTGACCTCGGGTCCTCACAAGCCCAGTCGCTCATAAAGAACAGAAGCAAGCTTAGTTGGTATCTCTTAATATCCAGAAAGGCTACTTCCCCCAATCCTTGGGGTAACTGCAAGCTTAATGAGGGGCTGCCTGTGATGCCAAATAAAAGAACTAAATCGTTCAGTGATTCTCTGCAATGTTTGTCTGGAATCATCAGAGGGAGCATTCGCATTGGATGTAACAGACGAGGAAGGGCATTCATTTCAATAAGGGTAATCTGACCTAACCAAGAGATTAGTAGGGCCTTCCATCTTTGAAGGTCTTGTCTAATTTTGTCAAGTGACCATTTAAAAGGGAGTCGTAATTCACCTTCAATATCAGATACTCCCTTAAGACCCCCATGGGCATAGCCTCTGACTTTGCAAAATTGATCCTATATCCCGAAAAAAGAGCCAAATAAATTAATACATTGTATTAAATGGGGTACAAAAACTGCCAGGTTTACTAAGAGAACATCATCTGCATATAATGTAATCTTATGTATCCTTCATCCCACTTCTGAGGCAGCTATGTTAGAGTCCTTACTGATAGCCTCTACCAGCAGCCCAATCACCAACATAAACAGTAGTGGTGAAAGGGGACAGCCTTGCCGACTGCCCCTACCAGTACTGAAATTACTCGATCTTACACCATTGGTGAGAACCGCAGCTAGAGGATCACTATACAAGACGTCCACCCATCTGACAAAGACCTCACCTAGACCAAATGGTTCCAGAGCATAAAAAGAATATGGCCACTCCACCCGATCGAATGCTTTCTCTGCATCTATAGAGATCACCAAACTCTGAGCCAATCGTTGCTGACGCACTTGGACCACATTCACTAATCTTCTAATATTATTGGAGGACTTACAGTCCTTTATAAAACCCATCTGGTGCTCCTTAATATAGGGCAACATCTTCTCCAATCGCAACTCAAGTGTCTTGGATAAAATTTTAAAGTCCAAATTTAACAGTGAAATGGGCTTATACCAAGCGATGTCCTCTAGGGTCTTCCATTTCTTGAGAATGAGAGAGATGTTCATCTTTTTCAGGGATGGCAGGAGGCAGTCATGACTGTACGATTAGTTATACATATCCAGCGTCAACCCTGACAGGATATTTATAAATTCTTTGTACAATTCACCCGGGAGACCATCAGGGCTGGGTGCGTTCCCACTTCTGAGCTGTCTTACTGCCTCCTGTATCTCTTGCACTGTCAAGGGGGCATTAAGAAGAGACACCTGTTCTGAGATTACACCTGGAAGATCCAGGTTCTTAAAAAAATCTCCATCTTAGCCCATGTAACCTCGCAGCATTCTGAACAATATAGCTCAGAGTAGAAACTCCAAAATGTCACGTTGATCCTTTTAGAGTCACATGGAAGAATCCCAGTACCTTCTCTAATTGATATAATGGATTGAAGGGCGCTCTTTTTGCTGGCCGAAATGCCAGATATTTGCCTGGCCTATCGACATGCTCCAGCAGCCTTTCACTGTCTGAGTGAGCATGGAGTTCAAAGCAACCCAGAGGGCTGTATACTCACTGCAATTTAGTCACTGATGGCCTATCAAAATACGCTGTCTCAGCTGCCTTCAACCGTGCCTCAAGCAGATGTTGCTGCTCTCCCTTCTGTTTCTTCCGGCTAGCCAAATAAGAGATAACTATCCCCCTAGTGTAGGCCTTAGCAGTCTCCTGGAGACAGGTTACTAGCCATACCCGAATTGATAGCCAAGATGGCTTTGAACTCACTCGAGAAGTATTCGACAAACTTACTGTCCTTAAGTATTAAAAGGATCCGTTCACCAATGCCGGGAACCTGTTCTGTTGCCCTTAATCTCAAGCTCCAAATACACTGCTGCATGACCGGAAATGGCTATGTTTTGAATTTTACAGGGCATCGTCGAATCCAGAAAAACCGAGTGTACTAGAAAAAGGTCAATCCTGGTATGACACTTGTGAGGATTGGAGAAAAAGGTGAAGTCCTTATCTATAAGGTGGAGACATGTCCAAACGCCCACCAGCCCCAATTCCACACATAAATAAACCAATTGCTTGGATTGCAAAGACGTATTTGGGGGATCTTTGGGCATTCTATCCACTGTGGGGTACATAAGGCAATTAAAATCTCTCCTCAAATAAATATGTCACATTCCAAGGGCAATCAACTTAGAAAGTGCATGTCAGGAATCTGAGGGGGTGTGCTAGGGGACAGTAAATATTTAGGATGCCATACTCTTCCCCATATATTAAGCTTCAAGAATTACAAACCACCTATATTCATCTTTAACTTGATCTAATAACTTAAATTGGAGACTCTCCTGGACAAGTAAAGCCACTCTCCTGCTCTTAGTGTTAAAGGATGAAAAAAAACACCTGATCAAACCCACCCTGCTGTAACTTTAGGTGCTCCTTCTCATCAAGATGGGTTTCTTGCAATAGGACAACATCAATCCTCCCCTTCCTGAGATTCGAGAGTACATTTTATCTCTTGACCAGCAAGTGACTCCCCTTAATACTCCTGGTGCACCATTTGAGGAGACATTTAGCCATATCTCTCTATAACAACTCTTGAACCCCCAAAAGGGTGAATCCTATTCACAATGCACTGAGTGTAAATAAATGGAGACTCATAGTGTCTAAAAAATGCACACACTAAAACTACATTAACAAAACTTGCAAAAACTACCTTTACTAAAAACCAGCAAACTAAACCAATTACCTGTACAACATACAAAAAATACTTGATGGGAGATTCTCACCCTGCCTACAGGGGGCGCTTACACTATCCACATACACCTCCAGAACTCCTTCTGGCTTGAGCCGCGCCCCAAACTCAGGCGAAAGATAAACAATAAAAATAGGTATTATGGGCAAAGAAATTAGAAGGGGGCACTTCACCCATTCCCAACCTTACACTGACCTCAATTATCACTGTAAAAAAGAACAACAACACTTTCTCTAATAAAATAATAAAGAAAAAGGAGAAGTACATGAGGTAGAGAATAAAAAAGGGTAAAGAAAAGAGAAGTATTCTTGTCTTTGTCCTTTGGACCATCCGGTCTATTTCAAAGTGTCCAAAAACGTTCTTTGCTTTTTCTGAGGAGTCAAATGCATGCATGGACCATTCATGATTAAAACAGAGCACTGCCGGTTATCTGATGGATATTGAATATTCAGATCCCTCAGCCTCTTCTTCACCTCAAAGGACTTCCTCTTGCAGATCACGGCCGCAGAAAAGTCCTGAAAAGACATAATCTTTGATCCTTTATAAATCAGGGCCTGAGGATCCTTTCCCAACAATCTGGAGGCTTCCATTACCTTTTGTTTGTTTCTAAGGCTGGGTGGGGGAGGTGGTCGAAACAGCCCTGCGCACCGCCACCTGTGAGCTCTCTCAATTCGCATCTGGCCTGTCTTAGTCTCCCAGCCCAGAAATCACAGCAGCCAATCTTCGAAAAACTGCTCGCCTCCCTCTCACTCCAGCAACCTGACCACCTGGATGACTTTTCGTTGACCTTAATTCTCGAGGTTGTCGACCTGGTCTACTAAGGCATGTACCTGCTTCTCCAGGGCCTGGATACGTCCTGCCAAGGACTCGACTGCGGTCTCTGACGTCGCGGTCCGCTGCTCGGCCTCCTCCACTTGCTTCCCGAGACTCTGCAGCTCCTGCTCAAGATTCTGCAGCATGGTGAGATCAGTTGCAGCCTGGCACGACTCTATAATCGATGCCTTGATCTTCTCCCGGACTTTCGCAATCTCCACAGCCAGGTCTTGTTGAGTAGATGAGTCCATTGGGATTTCAGGGGAAGCTGCAGTGTGGCCATGGGCATATCCGATACTGCAGGGGAGTATCCTGCCTGTTGCAATTTATTCTGTCCTTTGCCTCTATAATCTTCCCTTACTAAATAAATCTATCTAGCAACTCTATTAATGTTAAACTATCGATTTTCTTCAAAATAGTTTTGTTGGGGAGGGTAAACACACCACTTTGCCTGAGTTTTGGTACAGAGCTCAGCAAGGCATACCTGTTAGATCACCATGATCTTGGATCCACATGGTAGTGATTTTAATCCTGCCCTTTTGGTGACAGGTAGGCTGACAGTTTTATTTTGCATGACATAGCTGGCAAGGTTTCACTTTCTTCCCACAGATTCTAATTTGAGCCTGGTCTTCCAAGCAGGTCAAAGGGTGCCTGCCAGAATCCATTGAGATCCTTCATTAAATATGTAATTTATTATTTAATATAAAGATTGATGTTGTGTCAGGACCCTACTACTTCAATGTTCGGGCGTCAACTTAGGGAAGTTGTTGTGACCAACCGAGCAGAAAAAATAATCAAAGCCAGGAGAGGCCCAAACAGAACAAGTTATTTTATTCTTTTGACTTGTTTAAAGGGTTCGGGACTTAAATAACACTCTGCAGAGTTATTATTATTTTCCTATCCTGCAGGATATATCATTTTTAATGGGATAGTCAGATACACTTACATAGTTTAAACCTCTTGTTAATAATCTTGATAGTTTTGCTGAGTTTTGTTCACAATAAATCAATTCTTTACTTGTTTCTTGAGGAACCTGGCTGACTTATCCTTGAAACTCAACTAAATAATGCCTGATACATATGCGATCTGAGCAATTTTCTTCTTGTCACTCTTAAGATGATAAGAGAAAGGAGCAGAATTGGGCTATTCAGCACATTGAGTCTGTTCCACCATTCATTCATAGCTGATATGTTTCTCAGCACCATTCTTCTGCCTTCTCCTTGTAACCTTTAATCGTCTTACTAATTAAGAGTCAAACTATCTCTATCTTAAACAGACTCAATGACATGGCCTCCAAAGTCTTCTGTGGTAATGAGTTCCACAGTTTCACCACCTTCTGACTGAAGAAATTCCTCCTCACCTCAGTTCTAAAGGGTCATCTCTTCACTGAGGATGTGCCCTTTGGGCTGAGTCTCTCCTACTAATCGCAACTTCTTCTCCACAGCCACTCTACCTAAGCCTCTCAGCGTTCTGTAAGGCTCATTGAGATTCGTCCTCATCCTTTTAATTGAATACAGATCCAGAGTCCTCAAGAACTCCTCATATGACAAGTCCTTCATTCTTGGCACCATTCTTGTGAATCTCTTCTGGTCCCTCTCCAAGGCCAGCACATCCTTCCTTAAATTAAGGGTCCAAAACTGCTCACAATAATCCAAATAATATTTGTGTGACCCTCTCTGCCTTCTCTCTGTAGCACTACATATTCTTCCTTGCCTGATAATAATTAAATTCTCTCTTAATTGCCTTGCTTGAAACTTCCTTCACGACATGCTCAGGTGGTGCATAGTAGATGCCAACCACTGACATGAAGTCGTCATAGGTTTCTTTTGGCGATGATTTATATGTTCCAGTTCTGAAAACCTCTACAAGTCAGAACTTGGGGGACTAAAGGTATGGTTCACATTTGTCACAGTCAGATCAGGGATGACAAAAGCCATTTTAATACTGTGGCAGGAAAAGAAACTGGATTGGAGGGATTCAAACATAGAGTTCTAGTAATGAGCACAGAATCATGAGATGCTAATACATTTAACAAGTTTGTAGAGGAAAGAGAGGTTGGATGTGAGCAGAGATTTGAATGAAAGTGGACTGTACCTGAAGAAATTGTTAGCATGATTAACTAATGTAAAAGGAAAGTGGGTGGTAAGTTGCTTGGATGGCTGCAGCTCCAAGAACACTCAAGAAGCTTGATGCCACCCAAGACAAGGCAGGTTGCTTGACAGGCACCACATCCACAAGCATCCACTCTCTCTCCATTACCGTTGCTCAGTACCAGCAGTGTGTACTAACAGCATTGTGGGTCAACCTACAGCATGTGGAGTGCAGTGGTTCCAGAAGGCAACTCACTGCCATCTTCTTAAGGGCAACTAGGAATGGATTATAAAATGCTGGCCAGCCAGCGATTCCCATGTCCAATCTATAAATAAAGAATAAGTACTTTATTAGGTTCTATCTTTTGTTGTACAGATTCAAGTTTTGTTTAAAATTGTTAGAAGCTTTCAAAGATGGAAGAATATTATCCAGCGTTAGCTGAAGATAATCAAGTGAAATGATATAGTAGTTGCAATTTGTCACTGTGGAGTCAGACTACGTAAATTTCTCAGCATCGGGCAAGAATGTCTCTTTAAATTATGGATTGAACTGCTAGTAGAAATTCATTTTCTTTTTCCCTCTAAAACACTGCTGTGGCTGAATTCATTCAATCACATTGATGCTTCAATTTTCACTGAACAGTCCATCATGTGGATAGCAAAAATAACATTTGCACAAAATATGAAACAGCATTGGAAGTCTTTAGTTCTGTAAACAAACCTTTATGTGGCCTAGTTTTCAAAACTACACTAAGCTCAGAGAAAAACTTATTGAAGCTTTTTCTTAGGTTATATTTTCTTTCCCAAAGGACACCAAAGTAAATATTAAATTAGTTGTCTCTGGTAGTATTATAAATAATGTTCTATTGCCAAAACAATTATGTGCTAAATGATAAGATGACAGTTATGTGGCTATATGGACTCATAACTCAGAATATTGAGCTCTTGTTCCAACAAAGACATCATGAATCATACCCTTCACAGCACAGTAAAACCAATATTAAAAGACACTCACTTTCACAGTCTGCCCAGCTTCAGGTCCATCCTACAAAAAAAAGAGAAGCACATGAGGAGTTAATGATTTGCAAGTTATTGACAGTGAATTGAAGTATTCATTTGAAATACATTTGAAGATGAGTGACAGCTGTATGTGATCTGGGCAGTCATCCATTATCACAACCAGTTTTGTTTACTGCAAGCTGGGCAATGATATTTGTGCTGGAAACCACATTTACTGCTTATTCAGCTCTCTAATGGAAAGAATTTGATCAAGAAACTTTGTGTGGCAGACCAAATTTTTCAATCAAATTGCCACCATATTTATTAAATTGCTTTATTTCTTAAGGGGAGAAAAGTCTATAGCGAATACTTTCTGTTTAAAATGAATGAACATACACTTTATATTTCTCACCTTTTCACAAAAGTTGCTGCTTGATAGAAACACATTGGCTCCGATATTTTCTGCTGCATTTAATTTAAGGTTCTCATTGGAATATTTCTGTTTTCTTTCTGATAGCCAGCCAGATTGAGAAGCCATTCATCAAGGAAGCCTACAATAGAAAGCTAGAACACTGCAGATGGTCGAGGACAATCCAGAAAGTTGGGAGCTGTGGGGATTGAGGGTGGACAACTGGGATTTTAGCTCAGCAGAGAAATGTCAAACAGAGATCCTGGAAGAGGTCAGGTGGCCCACTGAGAACACTGAGAGGAATGATCAGGGACAGAAGACACTGCACAGAGGTTGAGAGAGGTCAGGGGGCAGGGTGGAGGGGGAAGGGTGCAGAGATAGAGACCATGAGGATGACAAATCCATGTCAATCAGGGAACAGATGATGGAAAGAGACAAACCATCAAGATGGAGAGATTGCATGTGCTTTTCGATCCTTAGCAAGGAAGTTTTAGCTTTCCCCTTCCTGACCCTAAATCTGTCCCAAAATCTCAGACTTTTAGCAATTGGTTCTATGGATTCCAATACACTATCACACTACACTGTATTGCACTACTGTTGACTAGCTGACTAATCAAGATTGTTTTGAGGGAACAACTAACTAGGGACATGCAGCTAAACCACCACTTGTGGTCTACCACATCCTTCACTCCTCCATTATCATCAAGCCAAATGACTAACCTAGCTTAATGAGGACTCTAGAAGAACATACCAACAGCAATGGGTATGAGAAAAATAAGCTGACAGCCTAGTGAAGCTACAACACAAGGCGACAACACATTCATGCAAAACAGAAGAAGCATGTGATGGACCAAGCAAAGTGATTCTACAATGGATTAGAGTTCTTGTTATATTCAGTCATAAATGGTAGTGGATAATTAAACTAATGGGAGGAGTTATCTCAATGAACAACTCTATCTTTAATGATGGCAGAGAACAGCATACTATTGCATAGAACGAGGCTAGATCATTTATAACCATCTTCAGTTAGAAGTACAAAATGGATGATATTCTTGGGTTTCTTGAGATCCCACACTCATATGTGCCAAACTTCAGCTATTTCCTGGTTCTCTCCACATGAATCAAGAAATGGCTCCGTGTGATGAACACAGAAATGGCTCTGGGCCATTTAATAATAAATAATATAAAATAACATCCACAGTAATGCTGCAGTCTTTCAGAATCAGCTGCAGTTTTAACTAAGCCATTTAAGGACATTTACAATTGTCATCTATCCAACAATGTGGAACATTTCTCAGCTCTGGCCTGCCCACTAAAAAGAAGCCAAGCTTAACCTAGCTAATGACTACTTTGTCAACCTAATCTCAATCAACAGCAATGGAAGGTTTCATCAACAGTGTTACCAATTGGAACATAGCTTTGAATAATTTGTTTAAGGATGCTCAGTTTGAGTTTTATCAGGACCACTAATTCCAGACCTCATCATAGTCTTGAACAGACTCAGGAACTTGATTGTCACTCTCTCCTCATTCTCTGCAATGAGTAATCATTGGAGTACAATTTGACAAAATATGGCACGAAGAAGCTTGAATAAAACAGGTGTCATTGGGACTGTTGGGATAGACAAGCCTTGTAATAAAAAAGAAAGTTAATGAGGGAAGTAGGTGTCATGAGAATTCCTATGGAAACAAGATGTGGGACAAAAACATGATTTAAAAAAGAAGAAATGGCAATGAGGCAGATGACTTCTTTCTATCCTCTCAATATGCCTTACTTCACTTTATTTCCTTTCTTTTATGGACAATGAATGAAACCTTTATGGATTATTGCATGTTTGCCAAATTCTGATTTGGAAGTGGAGCCATTTCAAACACATTTAAGATAAATGTGAAACTCAGCAAAACAGCTAAGCACTCAGAGCAGATAAATATCTTTCAATCTAGTAACTGAACAACACTGCTTGAAATGGGCATTCTTCAGATTTCATCGGTGTACAATCATTCTGAATACTGTACTGTATATTGCAGAGTTAAAATATTTTAGTGAAGCTACTGTTCACTCATTACTGAAAGAAACCACAGTTCGCTTACAAACCTGAATGGCAATGGTCAGCGATGTTGCTTTGAAGTGCTGCTCCACAACCTTTGCAACTTTCTGGCTTGTCTGAAACAAGTCTGTCAACTCATCTGGTTGTAGATCCCGAAAACGTTCAGTTAATCTGATTGGACAAACTAACACATCTTTATTACAGATAGTCAAGGAAAAAAATACCATAGAGCCATTTGAATTTCAAATGAGAATAAATTAAATTAAATATGAGTAGCAAAAATAAAAAAAAAAACAACTTTGTCTTTTATATGTCATCCACAAAACAAAACTATTTTCTGTGAGCTTCTAAGGAGTCAATTCAGAGGAATAAATAACAGATATTATTGTACTTCATGGCAGCAATGACCACTCCCAGTTCCACTGAGCAGTGATTTTTCTAATGGCTACTCTTCAAACAAACAAGGTTGAAACAAAAGTTAAAGTTTTTTTCCTTTAGAAACAAAACAGTTCCTGAAAACTTCCTTGCACAGACTTTCTTTCATCAAAATCTCTCCTTCATATCAGTAGAATTTGTCACAATATTTGACTTTAGGCTGTCGGTTCAAGTGTGAAGCTTTCAAGTTCCTAACCCAAAACACATTGAGATTTTGAGATACATTTTACAGTTGGTAAAACCTAATTTACATTATCCTTAACCTGTACCTTGAAGTTTATTGCTAAAAACATATAGCATTTGTACAGAATGTGCAAAACCACTGACTGGTACATTCAACTCAAAAGATAACGGCTATGTTAATAACACTGAAATTTGCATCAGGTTCTTCAACCACACTTTAAGTCATGTCTTTTGATTTGATAACTAGAGTGGGCCACCTGTTGAAGCCACCTCTACACTAAAAATGGAATTAAACCAGCCTAAAGACTCTATCTATATGCTTCAAAAGTAAAAGATTTTTTTTAAGATTCCGGATTTAGGTATTTAGATATTTAAACATCTTGGAATCCAGCTTGATGAGTCACTCAGCCTTCACTCCTGCATGTTATGATAGCATCTGAACCATACTATACCAGCTGCACAGTGAGTGTATGTGGGGCAGCAGAGAGAAGATAGTGGTACTTTCCTTGGTGAATCAGCAAAGGTCACTGATTTTCCTGTGCCATTGCTGGACATTCCCCCAAACAGTTTGGACCACATTGACTCAGTTAGCTACCTCAGAACAGGCTGGCAGAGTCTACTGTCATGGCCTCCTCGACCAATTTTGTTGTAAAATGACAGTCCTCCCCTCCACCACTCTGCTCAAGATCCTCAGGTCCCAATCCACAAAGTGATGTGCCAATTTCCCCTTTTCTGCCACATCCAGGGTAGAGGTCATTATCCTTGTAGGGAAGCTCCAGATTGCCAGCAGGTGCCCCATAGTCTTGTAAATATAGAGCCAGTGTCATGGGATCCTATGTAGTGATGAGTACTTCCATCTACAAGTAGAGGCTAGCACTAGATGAGTGTGTCAGCGTAAGGGTGGGGTACATAGTTAATGAAATACGTTTGGGATTGACAGTATGAAAAAATAAGCTTGATCTCATAGAAAAAAACTTTTCATGAACTGTAACAAAAATATTTATCTGGTTTCTGATCAGATTCAGCTGGATGACATACTTTTCAAATGTTATTCTTTGGATCGCATTGAGCTACATACCATATCTCTAAAATACTTTATGACCCTGAAAATTCTATCTGTGCTTGTTCTCTGCTTTCTGATACATGCAAAGAACAAAGAAAATACAGCACAGAAGCAGACCCTTCAGCCTATCAAGACTGCATCAACACAACATGCCTTTCTACACTAAAAACCTTTTGCCTTGACACAGTCGATATCCCCCTATTCCCAGCCTATTCGTATGTCTGTCATGATGCCTCTTAAATATTGCTATTATATCCACCTCTGCCAACTCCTCCGGCAGTACATTCCAGGCACTTACCACCCTCTGTATAAAAACACCTGCCTCTCACATCTCCTTTAAACTTACCCCCTTTACTTTAAATCTATATCTCCTAGTTATTAACATTTCTACCGTGAGAGAAAGACTCTGGCTATCCATGCCTCTCATAATTTTGTAAACTTCTATCAAGTTGCCCCTCATCCTTCGACATTTAAGTGAAAACAAACGAAGTTTGTCCAATCTCTCCTCTTAGCTAACACCTTCCAAACTGGGCAACATTCTGGTAAACCATTTCTCCAAAGCCTCCACATCCTTCTCGTAGTGTGGCAAACAGAACTGTATGCAATATTCTAAATGTGGCCGAACTAAAGTTCCATATTACCGCAAAATGACTTGCCAATTTTATTATTCTATGCTGTAACCAATGAAGGAAAGTATCAACTTGTGTTGCTACTTTCAGGGAGTTGAGGATCTTTATGCTTAGATCCATCTGTATGTTGATGGTACTAAGGGTTCTACCATTTATTGAATATTTCCCTCCTGCATTAGAACTTCCAAAATGCATCACTTCACATTTCTTACTTTCATAGTAGTAGAGGCTGGAGAAGGCCATTTGACTCATCAAGCCTGCTCCCCATTCATTAATTTCATGGCTGATCTATCCATTGTCTGAGTTCCTCCGACCTGCTTTATCCCCATAACCCTTAATTCTCCTATCATGCAAAAACCTATCCAACAGTGTCTTGATTATATTTAATGAAGTTGCCTCTACAGCTTCCTTGGGCAGAGAATTCCATAGATTCATTACTCTGGGAAAAGCAGTTCCTCCTCACCTCTGCCCTAAATCTACTCTCCCTAATCTTGAGGTCATGTCCCCTAGTCTTAGTCTCACCCATCAGCAGAAACAACTTGCCTGCCTCTATCTTATCTATCCCCTGCATAACATGATTCGGATGTGCCGGTGTTGGACTGGGGTGTACAAAGATAAAAATCACACAACACCAAGCTATATTTCAACAGGTTTATTTGGAAGCACCACTCCTTCATCAGGTGGTTGCGCACATCCACCTGATGAAGGAGTAGCCTTGCAAAAGTTGTGCTTTCAAATAAACCTGTTGGACTATAACTTGGTGTTGTGTGATTTTTAACTTTATATGCTTCTATAAGATATCCTCTCATTCTTCTAAATTTTAGCGAGTACTCTCTTCATAGGGTAACCAGCTTATCTCCAGAGTCAGCCTGGCAAACCTCCTCTGCACCATCTGTAAAGTCAGTATATCCTTCCTCAAATTGGGAGACCAGAACTATGCACAATACTCCAGTGGCGGCCTCACCAATACCTTGTACAATTGCAGCAGAACCTCCCTCCTCTTAAATTCCAATCCCTCTAGCAATGAAAGCCAATATTCTGTTTCCCCTCCTGATTACCTATTGCACCTGCAAATCAACTTATAGCGATTTATATATGAGCACTCTTAAGTCTCTCTGCACAATAGCATGCTGCAATCTTTCACCATTTAAATAAAACTCTGACCTACTGATTTTACTTCCAGAGTAGATAACCTCACATTTACCAACATTGTACACCATCTGCCAGACCCATGCCCACTCACTTAGCCTATCTAAATATCTCTGCAGACCCTCCACATTCTCTGCATAATTTGCCTTTCCACTCAACTTATTGTCCTTAGCAAACTTGGAAATGACACATTTGGTCTCCTCTTCCAAATCATTTGTACACAGCATTAAGAGTTGAGGGCCCAACTAATCCCTATTATACTAGCTTTGGAGATGGTGCAGGGGAGGTTGTCCAGGTTGATTCTGGAGATGAGGGGTTTCTCTATGAGGAGAGGTTGGGCCACCTGGGACTGTACTCACTAGAATTTAGAAAAATGAGATGGGATTTCTATCGAAACATGTAAAATTATGAAAGGGGTAGATAAGATAGAGGCAGGCAAGTTGTTTGTCTGGATTAAACTCCAACAAGTGCATTGACCAAGCTTGGAACTGATAAAGTATTTTGATACACATTATTCTTTCATTTTGTTTTCACTCCTTATCTCACTTTTTTTGATTTTCTCTTGCCTTTACTAAATATAAAATATATATATAGTTGGTACTTTAAATGTTGGTATTAAGGGTCACTGTTAAATCAATAAAGTTGGAAAAGTCAAAGGCCCTGAAGCAGGACAAGTAAGCAGAACTTACAGAAATTATAAACTTCCAAATCCTATTATATGTATTGTGAGGATTGTTAGTGCTGCCTGGTTCCATATCCATATTCCATTATAGTACACACACAGTAGCTCAAATAACCTTCAGTCTAATTTCTACAAGTACGTGAGAAACATTTACCAATTATCCAAAAAGCAATTAAAAAGAACCCATTAGCAATGGACCACATTGGACACAATTTCCTTGATGCATGACAGGGGCTATAGTGTACAGAAAGACAGGAAAACTAACAACAATGTTTTCTTGTGCTGAGATTGTGTACATCATAATTACATTATTTCAACAATCAAAAATTATTGAAGCAGCCCTAACCCTTTCCTGCCCACTGCTGAAATCATCAGAAGGTGTGTAACATGCTATTTCTAATGGACTCTGAAAATGAGCATGCAAAAGTCAATCAGAACCTGGTTCCAATGATGACTGCTATCTTCTTTAAGCAATAGAAAATCAGGAATAGAACTGAATGTATTGTGGTGATTTCTGTTCACTATTTTGGACCTGATGTATGTCTGATATGAGATTTCAATTATATGCCCCAAATCTTCTGCAATGATGTAACTTGTAACATTACCCAAATAATTTACAAAGTATTCTGGGGTGAAATGAACAAGTGCAATGGTACTGTTAAATGTTTGTAGTCCCAGCAAAACTTCCTTAAACTTCTGAACTGCAAGCAGAAATCTGAAGACAGCTTAGTAGGTCCAGGGTTGTATCAAGGCAATGAGTTTTGTTTTTCAGTGGAATTAGAAACCTATCCTTTTATTCTTTAAACACTCTAGCTAACAATCTATTTCTGCCAATTGCCACTATAGTACGTCAGCAAAGATAACAATTTACATAATGTCTTTTGGCCTTATTTCCTTCTTGATTCAGCTCTAACAGAAATTCCTCCACAATATCTTTTTCAAAAGCAGATTTACCTCAGTGTTCCCCCAACTCCCCCTGATTTACCTCCATTCACCTATCTTCACAGATTACTGAATTAATTTGGATATTGAGTCATAAATTTCACAGAAGTTTGATCTTGTACTAGAAATGGACATGGGAAATAGCTGCAAATTAAGGACACTTAAGGGACAATGTTCCTTATTTTGTGCTTTTGTTCCTTCAGATCTTAAGACTTAAGGGCGACCAACTTTAAAGTTCAATGTGAACTTAGTTAAATTCCTTTTTTTAAATTCATTCACAGGATGAGGGTGTCATTGGCTAGGTAAGCATTTATTGTCCATCCTTAATTGCCATCTGGGTCAACCACATTGCTGTGGGTCTGGAGTCACATGGAGGCCAGACCAGGTAAGGATAGCAGTTTCCCTTCCTCAAGGACATTTGTGAACCAGATGGGTCTATCTGACAATTGACAATGGATTTACGGTCATCATAATACTCTTAATTCTAGATTTTCATTGAATTCAAATTCCACCATCTGCCTCGGTGGGATTCAAACCCAGGTCCCCAGAATATTACCTAAATCTCTGGATTAACAGTCCAGCAGTAATACCATTAGGCTGTCACTTCTTGCACCCTCTCAAAATGGGTACCTATTTGGTATCAGCCTGCACTCAGTGGTTGAAGTTGTATCTGAGGCTGACAGAATTAAGTTAAAGCTACACTCCAGAGCTTGCACACACAATCCATGCTGACATTTCAATACTGTTTTCAGATAAGAAACGCAACTGAGACATGGAGAAAGTTTAAGCATAATTGAGTTGTGTATGCAACTAGAATATGCTCAAATCTTCTCAATCTTTCAATTGCCTCAATCAAACCCTCCATCCAAATAAATCTTTGCTTACAAAACTGTCCACATGCATGATTCCCAAATGAGAATTTGTCAGGTGGGAGAGACAAGTCATTTTTGTGATTATTTAATCACAATTATTCCAGTACATTTTTTTGAAAAACCTGAACAGCTCTGTGTCTTATTTCATTAAATACCTCTGTTCTTAAAATCTACTTGTCAAATTTAAAATTGAAAAGCTTGCCTGACAACAGATTCCTAAACAATGCTTGATCTGCTTTAACAATGCTCAAATGAGCTGAAATGTCAACTTTCACGTTCACAGAAGGAACATGCCTATGTGTTCAGTATTACCTTGGGTCCTGATTATTTATGTTGATCTGTGCCACCTTATGCTTATTTTAAGTTTCAGCATATTTTAGTGAGGTGACAATAGGATGGCATTTTGTTGTAATTTGACATTGATAAGATTAACTTATTTATAGGTCTAACCTTCAGGTCACATGCAAGAAGTAAACTCCAAATCCCAATTCACAATTGGACAGAATACAGAGGCAGAAATGTTGTAAAACTTCCTTCAGAAAAAAAACATAATGATGGCAATGTTCTAATTGTTCAGGCTTTGAAATCTTCATAGCATTTTCATAAATAGAACTGGGTGGACGCTTTTTCGTGGGATGGATTGCACCAAAATCTCATGGCTGAAAATATGTTGCTGGAAAAGCGCAGCAGATCAGGCAGCATCCAAGGAACAGGAGAATCGACGTTTCGGGCATAAACCCTTCTTCCTGAAGAAGGGCTTATGCCCGAAACGTCGATTCTCCTGTTCCTTGGATGCTGCCTGACCTGCTGCACTTTTCCAGCAACACATTTTCAGCTCTGATCTCCAGCATCTGCAGCCCTCACTTTCTCTCCAAAATCTCATGGAACAATTAATTACTTCCGTAAAACTAAATCTCAGAATCTAGCAGCAAAATGAAGTAAACATTGATGTCCTGACTCTCTGAAATAGCTCTCCATTTACTTTAGTGCCCTTTATTGCTAGAAGCTTCAACCACCACTTACAATCATATACCCTGAAAAGGCACACCCTAAAAACTAAAATTGACATCCAAGCCAACTTATTACCACTACTTATTTTAAAAATCATACTGAAATAAGTGGTTTTTCATGGTACAGGCTAAAAGAAATCATCTCACACATTATACCAATTTACCAGCTGTGTCCGTTGGCAAAACTCACAGTGGAGTCAATGTGGCAACTCATCCTAGCTTCCCAAAATCTTCTGCTTGGTCAATAACAATGGGACAGCAGTGACAGGGCCATCAGCATGCTCAGACCTTGTTACAGTCACAATTTATGAAATTCAAACTGCATCCATTGTGGTGGAACAGTGCTTGATGCAATTGAATCAATGATCTCAAACACCTGTACCAGACCAATTTTAAAGATAGCACAATATTTCATCTTAAGGATGACGCAATTTACAGGAAGTGCAATTTACACATTCAGGAGAAGTTTCAAGTGGAACTGAATGCGATGGAACAAAATGATACAATTCAGAAGGTATATCTTTGCACAAATTGTCACAACTCAAGAACAAGTGTTTTAAAGAAAGATGTCTCCATGTGAGTATGCCTAGATCCAAGTCATCTCAACCTGTCACTTCAAAGGTATAAAGTAGTGATGCAGAAAGAATTAAGTCCTAAATTATTCAGAGCCATATTCCTTTCCAAATTATAGCACGTCTACTGGTCTGTTCATTTAGCAGAATCCTAGGACCATAAGCTCATAAGAAATAGGAGCAGGAATAGGTAATTTGGCTCCTTGAGCCTTCTCGCCATTCAATAGAATCATGGCTGATCCAATATTCCTCATGTCCACTTTCCTGTCCTTTTCTTATAACACTTGATTTCCCTAATGATCTATCTACCTCAACTTAAATATACACAAGGACTCTGCCCCCACAGCTCTCTGCAGCAAGGAGTTCCAAAGATTCACAAACCTCAGAGAATAAATTCCTCCCCATCTCAGTCTATCCTAGGAGCTTGAAACATTTAGGATACCATTTGGATGTACTGTTTCCAGGAGTTACCATCTGAACTATTAGTAAGCCATAGATTATTCCAGCAGCTCATGGATAGGACTAATGAAACATACTCAGATTTGTTTGTGTAGCTGACGATATCATGATCATGCGTAAGACAAGGACACAGTATCACTACAACTTTCATGTACTGATGGCAACAGAACAGGAATTGAAATTTAACAGCATGAAGTGTCAGGTCAATGACAGCCAATAAAACATCTTCAAGTCCATTTATTTCACCCAGGAGTCCATCCCAATCTAGGTAAGATCGGGGATACACATGCCCACCCCAAAAGGATCTGTGATACATTCCTTGGATTTCTCATCTCACCACATATTCTAATTTCATGGGAAACATATTCTGCTGAGAGATTTCCTCAAGAAGGATATCTTCAGTGGTAGCAAAACAAGCACCAGTACATTATGATCTTCTCAGCAAAACCTTGCCAGCTGCAATACTATGACTCCAGGAAATAGATGATTCTCAAAATCAATGTATTGCAAAAAAGCCTAGGTGCATATTTTTTACAAGACAAAAAATGAATTGCATTTGGTTCAAAACCCTTTCATCTGCACAAAACCTACTCCAATATAGAATGTGAGACATCAACTCTGATATTTGGCATCATGTAATGTCACACCGACTTATTTGGTAAAAGAAATTCACTGTTGAAACAGAACATAAGCCACGAGCAATGGTCTGCTGTAAACCATGAACAAGTGCACTGTCATATTTGCATAGTCAACTAGTTAAAGTGCAAAGATACAACATTCAAATGAGAGAGAAACCAGGTACCAAGTTGATCATATTTAACATGCTAAACAGATTACACTCCAAAGGTAAGATACATGTCTTCATCTACATGGAGATGTTCTCAACCATCAAGTTGATGATGTTCTCAAAGTTGAACTGTAATGCTTTAAAATATAGAAAAAAACATTATAGCACAGTACAAGCTCTTTGATGTTGCACCGACCTATGGAACCAATCTGAAGCCCATCTAACATACATCATTCCATTCTCGTACACATGCCTATCCAATGACCATTTAAATGCCCTTAAATGTGGCGAGTCTACTACTGTTGCAGGGAGTGCGTTCCATGCCCCTACTACTCTCTGAGTAGCGAAACTACCTCTGACATCTGTCCTATATCTATCACCCTCAATTGAGAGCTATGTCCCCTCATGCTAGCCATCACCATCCGAGGAAAAGGGCTCTCATTGTCCAACTTATCTAATCCTCTGATTATCTTATATGTCTCAATTAAGTTGCCTCTCAACCTTCTTCTCTGTAATGAAAACAGCCTCAAGTCCCTCAGCCTTTCCTCATGAGAGCTTCTCTCCGTACCAGGCAACATCCTGGTAAATCTCCTCTAAAACTTTTCCAAAGCCTCCACATCCTTCCTATAATGCGGTGACCAGAACTGTATGCAATACTCCAAATGTAGCCGCACCAGATGTTTGTACAGCTGCAGCATGCTCTCATGGTTCCGAAACTCAATCCCTCTTACCAATAAAAGCCAACACACCATACGCCTTCCTAACAACCCTATTAACCTGGGTGGCAACTTTCAAGGATCTTTGTACCTGGACACTGAGATCTCTCTGCTCATCAAAACTACCCAGAATCTTACCATTAGCCCATTACTGCATTCTTGTTACTCCCTCCAAAGTGAATCACCTCACACTTTCAGCATTAAACTCTATTTGCCACCTCTCAGCCCAGCTCTACAGCTTATCTATGTCTCTCTGTAGCCTACAACATCCTTTGTCACTATCCACAACTCTACCGACCTTAGTGTCATCTGCAAACTTACTAACCCATCCTTCTATGCCCACACCCAGGTCATTTATATAAATTACAAACAACAGTGAACCCAAAACAGATCCTTGTAGTACACCACTAGTAACTGAACTCCAGGATGAATATATGCCATCAATCACCACCCTCTGTCTTTCAGCTAGCCAATTTCTGATCCAAACCACTAAATCGCCCTCATGCCTCTGTACTTTGTGCAATAACCTACCATGGGAAATCTTATGAAATGCCTTACTGAAATCCATATATGCCACATCAACTGCTTTACCCTCATCTACCTGTTTGGTCACCTTCTCAAAGAACTCAATAAGGTTTGTGAGGCATCACCTACCAATCACAAAACCGTGTTGACTATCCCTAATCAACTTATTCATCTCTAGATGATTATAAATCCTATCTCTTATAACCCTTTCCAACACTTTACCCTACAATTGAAGTAAGGCTCACAGGTCTATAATTTCCAGAGTTGTCTCTACCCTTCTTCTTGAACAAGGGAACAATATTTGCTATCCTCCAGTCTACTGGCACTATTTCTATAGACAATGACGACATAAAGATCAAAGCCAAAGGCTCGGCAATTTCCTCCCTGGCTTCCCAGAGAATCCGAGGATAATTTCCATCCGGCCCAGGCGACTTATCTATTTGTACACTTTCCAGAATTGCTAACACTTCCTCCTTATGCACCTCAACCCTATCTAGTCTAGTAGCATGTATCTCAGGATTCTCTTCAACCACATTGTCTTTTTTTAGTGTGAATACTGACAAAAAAGTATTCATTTAGCATGTCCTCTATCTCCTCTGATTCCACGCACAACTTCCCACTACAAAACCTTACTCTAGTTATTCTAGGTATAGAAAGCCTTAGGGTTTTCCTTGATCCTATCCGCCAATGACTTCTCATGTCCCCTCCAGGCTCTTCTTAGCTCTCTCTTTAGGTCTTTCCTGGTCTAACTTGTAACTCTCAAGCACCTCAACTGAGCCATTATATCTCATCCTAACATAAGCCTTCTTCTTCCTCTTGACAAGAGATTCAACTTCCTTAGTAAACCATGGCTCCCACACTTGACAACTTCTTCCCTGCCTGACTGGTACATATTTATCAAGGACCTGCAGTAGCTGGTTAAAGAAATACTTGAGAGAAATTAGCTATCTTTGCCATACAATGAAGAACTTGGTCTATCACAATAAGTCATTCTCAACAGCAACCAAGTCCTAATAGTAAAAACATTACCCTTGGATATCATGACCAGAGACATATGGGTATTGAATGCCCAAGACAGCTACAGCTTGAATGTGTGTACTAGCCAGGGATAAATCAGGATATTCAATGACTCAAAATGCATGTGAAGCATACTAAATGTATCAATCCTAACAGTGGAGGGAGGTTCTACAATCACATCATATTCCACACGTGTTTATATATATATATATATATATATACACGTGTGTGCTTTTAAATGACAGTAGCAACACATTTACTCACCTTTTTCAGTGAACACCTCAAAATTTCCAGTTGGTTGACAACTTAGCAATATGAGTATGACCATCTCTGATACAATGAGAAGTATTTTCAGTTTATTCAGTATACCAGATCAGATGATCAGACCAGATCATCGAACCACAGTTCACAAACAAACTGGTTCAAGGCATGTGCAGTAAGTACTTGAACAAGGAGGGCTACATAGAATGAAGGAGCACCTGGCTAAAGTAGACTGGAAACAAAGATTCTATGGTGGCACAATTGATGAGCAGTGGAGAACTTACGAAGAAATTTTTGAAAATGCTCAAAACAAGTATATTGCAGTGAAAAGGAAGGATTGTAAGAAAAGGAGTAATCTTCCATGGGCGTCTAAGGAAATAAGGGAGGCTACCAAATTGACAGAGAAGGCATACAAAGTGGCCAAAAACACCATGAAACTAGAAGACTGGGAAAACTTTAAAGGTCAACGGAAAGCCACAAAAAGAGTTATAAAGAAAAGTAAGATAGAACATGAAAAAAAAACTAGCACAGAATATAAAGACAGATAGCAAAGGTTTATATAAATATATAAAACAAAAAAGAGTGGCTAAAATAAACATTGGTGTCATTCCTGATGAAGGGCTTATGCTTGAAACATTGATTCTCCTGCTCCTCAGATGCTGCCTGACCGACTGTGCTTTTCCAGCACACACTCTTCGACATTGGTCCTTTAGAGTATGAGAAGGGGTATTTAGTTTTGGGATATGATGAAATGACTGTGGCATTGAACATGTATGTTGCATCGGTCTTAACAGTGGAGGACACTAACAACATGCCAGCAATTGACAAAGGTATGTGAGGACCTGGAAACAATCATTATTACGGAAGATGTAGTGTTGGGCAAGTTAATGGAGCTAAGGATAGATAAGTCTCCTAGGATACTAAAAGAGATGGCGGGAGAAATAACATTTGCACTGGTGGTAAGTTTCCAAAATTCGCTTAACTCTAGAGCAGTCCCAGAAGATTGGAAAACAGCAAATGTGATGCCACTGTTTAAAAAGGGAGGTGGACAAAAGATGGCAAATTATAGACGAGTTAGCTTAATCTCTATCATGGGGAAGATGCTTGAGCTTATTACCAAGGAAGAAATAGCAGGGCATCTCGATAGAAATTGTTCTGTTGGACAGACAGAGCATGGGTTCATGAAGGACAGGTGATGTTTGACAAATTTTTTGGAATTCTATGAAGACATTACAAGCACGGTGGACAACAGGGACCCAGTGGATGTGGTGTACCTAGATTTCCAAAAGGCCTTTGACAAGGTGCCACACAAGACACAGCTGCATAAGATAAGGATGCATGGCATTTTGGGTAAAGTATTAACATGGATAGAGGATTGGTTGACTAACAGGAAGCAAAAAGTGGGGATAAATGAGTGCTATTCTGGCTGGAATCAGTGACTAATGGTGTGCCTCAGAAATTGGTGTTGGGACCACAATTATTTACAATTTAAATAGATGATTTGGAGTTGGGAACCATGTGTAATGTATCAAAGTTTGCAGATGACACTAAGATGAGTGGCAAAGCAAAGTGTGCAGAGGACTGTGAAAGTTTATAGAGGAACTTAGATACATTGAGTGAGTGGGCAAAGGTCTGGCAGATTGAATACAATGTTAATAAATGTGAAGGCATCCATTTTGGTAGGAGTAACAGTAAAAAGGATTATTACTTAAATGGTAAAAAGATGCAGCATGCTGTTATGCAGAGAGACCTGGGTGTCCTTGTGCATGTGCCACAGAAGATTGGTTTGCAGATATAAGTAAGAGAAAGGCAAATGGAATTTTGCCCTTCATTGCTTCAGGGATTGAGTTTAAAAGCAGAAAGGTAATGTTGCAGCTGTACAGGGTGCTGGTGAGGCCACACGTGGGGTACTGTGTGCAGTTTTGGTCTCCATACTTGAGAAAGGATGTACTGGCACTGGAGGGGGTGCAGAGGAGGTTCATGAGGTTAATTCTGGAGTTGAGGGGGTTGGCTTATGAGGACAGACTGAGGAGACAGGGATTATATTCATTGGAATTTAGAAGAATGAGGGGGGAATCTTATAGAAACATATAAAATTATAAAGGGAATGGATAAGATAGAAGGAGAGAGAACGTTTCCACTGGTAGGTAAAACTAAAGCAAGAAGGTATAGCCTCAAGATTAGAGGGAGCAGATTTAGGACTGAATTGAGACGGAACCTCTTCACCCAGAGGGTTGTAAATCAATGGAATTCTTTGCTCAGGGAAGTAGTTGACACTACTTAGTAAACGTTTTTAAAGCGAAGGTAGATTTTTTTGAAAAATAAAGGAATTAAGGGATACGGTAAGAGCATGGGTAAGTGGTTCTGAGTCCACAAAAAGATCAGCCATGACTTTATTGAATGGCGGAGCAGGCTTGAAGGACTAGATGGCCTACTCCTGCTCCTCATTCTTATGTTCTATTATGTTCTTATAAGTGGATGTAACCCATATCACATATTCACTTCACTATCCAGATTGAAATGTTCTCGGAAATATATGGTAGGTACTATCAAGTTAATGAGCAGGTGGCACAGTGTCACATCAGCTAACACTGCTGCCTCACAATGCCAGAGATCCTGTTTCGATTTCAGCCAGATTCTGTGTGGAGTTTGCACATTCTCCCTGTGTCTGTATGGTTTCTACTGGGTGCTCCAGTTTCCACCAACGTCCAAAAATGTGAAGGTTAGGTGGATTAGTCATGGTAAATGCAGGGTTGGATATGGGTGGGATGCTCTTTAAAGGATCGGTGCAGACTCAATGGGCCTAATGGCCTCTTTCATAGTCAGAGAATCCCTACAGTGCAGAGTGTTGAATAACAAAACAAGATTTTCATTTGGATTGCAACATTTTCATGCAAAATCAATGGAGAAGAGATTACAAGTCTGCTATAATGCATGTTTCATCAATGCAAATTGTCTGTAACGTGATTGACAAATAGGGGATGCTATTTCTAAAATGCGAACTTTAAAATAGTGTGTTGGCCATAACACGATTACACCATCAACATTTTAACTGTTATTTTCCTTGCACAAATTTCATATAGCGCAGGGTCGCACAAGAACACAACCATCGCATTATAGAAGAACTGCCTGAATATCCCCAGCTCATGCTTGATATTCAGAATGTAAGTGCAAACAACTGCATCCAGCAACCAATTGTCAAGCAATTCTGAGACAAAGGACATTCTTCTTCAAAGACTGAGGAAGATGAAGAGTTACATGATGAGTGAAATCAAAACTGCACACTGGCTACAAAATGCAAATTAGAAATTTAAATACAATATAAATATTTGGATAGCAGCAAAGGTTAGTAAAATATGCAACCAGCTCAAATCATTCAAAGTCTTATGGATCATGGTGTTATATTGTAAATAAATAGAACCTATCTCAATCATGAAAGAAGAGAGTGAGGAGAAAATCACCAACATTGACTTGTGCACAGAGATGTTCAGTGTCAGCAACCAACAGCCAGACAGCCAAGTTATCAAATAGGTGCAATGAAGAACAATGTGTACCTCTCCAGGTAGGTGTATGATCACCAGATCACAATAAGTTGTCAAAATTTCCAAAGCATTATACTGAAATTTGAACCGTTAGTTTTGTCAACAGTGTTTTACCTGTTCGTAGGACTGTTGAATGGAGAAAACATGTCTATGGACAATCATATATGTCTGTATGGGATAATTTATTTTTCAAAAAAAGAGGGATTTTGTCTTCTGTCTTACAGTCAGTATTCCTTTTGTCAACATGCTAATTAAATCATCATAATTACGTGGCTCAGGTTACAAAAGTCTTAGACACTATCTTATAGAACCCACTTGAAGCATGACTTGCTGCTCGAACATATTCTTCTGTAACAAAATAGCCTTATAACATCCGAGACATTTCTGTGCCCGTGATTGTAATAATTGCATATAATAGCCGTTTAATTCTTTGATATCACATGATTTACAACCTAGTTTATGTTATGTGGATGGCATAAATATTGCCCTA
The DNA here is from genome assembly GCF_037043375.1 of Chiloscyllium plagiosum. Lineage (NCBI taxonomy): Eukaryota > Metazoa > Chordata > Chondrichthyes > Orectolobiformes > Hemiscylliidae > Chiloscyllium > Chiloscyllium plagiosum. The sequence continues at coordinate 42,293,734 of NW_028270152.1, forward strand.
TCAGTTAAGGATACCCTGCTAGAGGCAAAAACTAACAGCAGTGAGCATTTAGATTAAGGAAAGGCACTGATTGACCTTTAAGAGTCTCTTTCTATTCTCTGTAGTTTCTTTTAGAGATGTCGAGTAGATTGGTCAGAGCATTGAGTATAGGAATTGGGAGGTCATGTTGTGGTTGTACAGGACATTGGTTAGGCCACTTTTGGAAGATTGTGTGCAATTCTGGTCTCCCTCCTCTCGGAAGGATGGTGTGAAACTTGAAAGGGTTCAGAAAAGATTTACAAGGATGTTTCCAGGATTAGAGTCATAGAGTCATAGAGACGTAGAGCATGGAAACAGACACTTCGATCCAACCCGTCCATGCCGACCAGATATCCCAACCCAATCTAGTCCCACCTGCCAGCACCCGGCCTATATCCCTCCAAACCCTTCCTATTCATATACCCATCCAAATACTTCTTAAATGTTGCAATTGTACCAGCCTCCACCACATCCTCTGGCAGCTCATTCCATACACGTACTACCCTCTGCGTGAAAAAGTTGTCCCTTAGGTCTCTTTTATATCTTTCCCCTATCACCTCTAGTTCTGGACTCCCTGACCCCAGGGAAAAGACTTTGTCTATTTATCCTATCCATGCCCCTCATGATTTTGTAAACCTCTATAAGGTCACCCCTCAGCCTCCGATGCTCCAGGGAATACAGCCCCAGCCTGTTCAGTCTCTCCCTGTAGCTCAGGTCCTCCAACCCTGGCAACATTCTTGTAAATCTTTTCTGAACCCTTTCAAGTTTCACAACATCTTTCCGATAGGAAGGAGACCAGAATTGCACGCAATATTCCAACAGTGGCCTAACCAATGTCCTGTACAGTCGCAACATGGCCTCCCAACTCCTGTACTCAATACTCTGACGAATAAAGGAAAGCATACCAAACACCTTCTTCACTATCCTACCTACCTGCGACTCCACTTTTAAGGAGCTATGAACGTGCACTCCAAGGTCTCTTTGTTCAGCAACACTCCCTAGGACCTTACCATTAAGTGTATAAGTCCTGCTAAGATTTGCTTTCCCAAAATGCAGCACCTTGCATTTATCTGAACTCCATCTGCTACTTCTCAGCCCATTGGCCCATCTGGTACAGATCCTGTGTTATCTGAGGTAACCCGCTTTGCTGTCCACTAAATGACAAAAAGTAGAGGGCCCAGCACTGATCCTTGTGGCACTCCACTGGTCACAGGCCTCCAGTCTGAAAAACAACCCTCCACCACCACCCTCTGTCTTCTACCTTTGAGCCAGTTCTGTATCCAAATGGCTAGTTCTCCCTGTATTCCATGAGATCTAACCTTGCTAATCAGTCTCCCATGGGAAAACTTGTCGAATGTCTTACTGAAGTCCATATAGATCGCATCTACCACTCTGCCCTCATCAATCTTCTTTGTTACTTCTTCAAAAAACTCAATCAAGTTAGTGAGACATGATTTCCCACGCACAAAGCCATGTTGACTATCCCGAATCAGTCCTTGCCTTTCCAAATACATGTACATCCTGTCTCTCAGGATTCCCTCCAACAACTTGTCCACCAACGAGGTCAGGCTCACCGGTCTATAGTTCCCCAGCTTGTCTTTACCACCCTTCTTAAACAGTGGCACCATGTTTGCCAACCTCCAGTCTTCTGGCACTTCACCTGTGACTATCAATGATCCAAATATCTCAGCAAGAGGACCAGCAATCATTTCTCTAGCTTCCCACAGAGTTCTGGGGTGCATCTGATTAGGTCCTGGAGATTTATCCACCTTTAACTGTTTCAAGACATCCAGCACTTCCTCCTCTGTAATCTGGACATTTTGCAAGATGTCATCATCTATTTCCCTACAGTCTATATCTTCCATATCCTTTTCCACAGTAAATACTGATGCAAAATATTCATTTAGTATCTCCCCCATTTCTTGTGGCTCCACACAAAGGCCGCCTTGCTGATTTTTGAGCGGCCTATTCTTTCCCTAGTTCCCCTTTTGTCCTTAATATATTTGTAAAAACCCTTTGGATTCTCCTTAATTCTATTTGCCAAAGCTATCTCATTTCGCTGTTTTGCCCTCCTGATTTCCCTCTTAAGTATACTCTTGAAGGGGTTTGAGCTGGAGGGAGAGGCTGAATAGAATGGGATTATTTTCCCTGGAGCTTCGGAGGCTGTAGAGCAATCTTATAGAGGTTTGTAAAATCATGAGGGGCATGGATAGGGTAAATAGACCCTATTTAGACCTTCATGCAGAGGGTGGTACATGTATGGAACGAGCTGCCAGAGGAAGTGGTGGAGGCTCGTACAATTATAACATTTAATAGGCACCTGGATGGGTATATGAATAGGAAGGGCTTAGAAGGATATGAGCCAAGTGCTGGCAAATGGGACCAGATTAATTTAACATATCTGGTCAGCTTGGACGAGTCGGACCGAAGGGTCTATTTCCATGCTGTACATCTCTATGAATCTATCTGGGAAATTAAAATGCCATTCGATAGATAATTGCAATAAAGGGGAGCAGTTATATTAATTATGCACCTATGCTCAATTTCTGCAGGGAGGATTGGATTTCCCAACCCCAGCAAATCATATGGAAGTAGCAAACCAACATCACAACTTGTACATTGACAAATTTAAGGCAAAATTATAAAATGCACAAAAGTTGTAAAAAGTTCTAATTAGACTTGAGGGCTGCTGGTCCAGTTTTGAATGCCTTGAGTCTTCACTATTTCGGATGGGTAGTAATGTAGATTGATCAGAATGACACCAGAGTATCCCGGTGAAACTATGAGATCAAGTTCCATAAACTAGTCCCAGTTTATTACGCTCAAAGGATTCTAAGAGTTGTCCTAACTGAGATACTTAACATGATTGAATTATTCGATAAGGTAGAAGGTTTTGCCTCTGGTCGGGTTGTCACCTTAACAATAAGAGCTGAGTGACATAGTTTGAAGCTCCTCTTCGTCACAGTGGAAAATTGAAATTTCCACTATAAAGCTGTTGAGGCCAGTTTCAAAGAATGGTCACATTGGATCAAAAAGTTAATATTCTTCTGTCCACAGGTGCTGCCTGTTAAGGTGCTCCAGCACTTTCTATTTTTATTTCAAACCTCCAGCATTTATAATCCATCGCTTTTAATTAAGCCTTTGAGACTAGTTGAATTGAAACATTCAAATAGATGGATATATTATTAGGTTAGGATAATAAGGGATATGGAGCTAATTGAGGTAAGGTACAATAATGTGACGAAGTGGCAAGATAGGCTTGACAGACTTCTCCTGTTTCTGTGTTTCTGGTAATGTCCCACTTTTAAATGGCCACGCCTTCAGTCGCCAGGGGCCGTAAACTCTCTGTCTAAACTTCTCTTAGTTCTTTGAGGCGCTCCTTAAAACACATTTCTGCTTTCTGACGCAGCTTGGAGTCTTGCAATGTTAAGAGTTCTATTTATGTTGCCACTTTGTTATCTGAACTCGCTATATAATGGTTTTGTAACCAAAATCACAAACATTATTGAACAGTAGCTGGCCGAAATAGATGTTTAATTCTGTTTCCAAAGTCTCACAATAAGTATTTCCATACAGTAAGTATATTCATGACTTTCCAGACAGATGCCGTGAAATTTTAAATTCTCTAGATTCTAATCTAGGTTATCAAAATGGGAACTATTAAAGTGAAGCAAAGGTTTTGACGGAAAATGAAATGCAAGTCCATGAATAACTAAGGTGTATGAGATACACAGGGCAAAATGTATTCATCATCATCAGCTAAAGGTTATTTTATAAAACTACCTTCTTGAGTCAAGGGTGTAGTTTGAAGCCTCTTACAAGACACACATCTCTCGTTTAACTTCAGTGCTAAATTGAGAAAGTGCTACAAAGGAGGTGCTTCTTGCAGAAGAGGCTTAAAATCAGTTGAGATAGATGTTAAAAATCTGATGGTGCTATTTCTCCGAATGTCCTGACTGCATCTCCTTCAATCAGCACCAATGAAAACGCATCAACTTGTCTTTCATCTATGTGTATGCATGTATTAACTTACTGTAAATCTAGTGACTCAAAAGTGAATCATTTGTTATGAAGGTACTGTGTGACAGTGCAGGAAGTTATTTGGTCATAGAGGTATACAGCACAGAAAAAACTCTTCTCCCCACTGAGGCAGTGCAAGTCAAAAACAAGCACTTAACTACTCTAATTGCATTTCCAGCATATGATCTTGTATGCTTTGTTATCCCAAGTATCGTCTAACTACTTAGAATCATAAAGTCCCTACAGTGTGCAAACATAGCATTTGGCCCATCGAGTCTCACCCAACCGTCTGAACAGCATCCCATCCAGACCCCCCACGCTATCCCTGTAACCCTGCAATTCCCATGGCTAATCAACATAGCCTGCACATCCCTAGACATTATGGGCAACTTAACACGGCCAATCCACCTAATCTGCACATCTTTGGGCTGTGGGAGGAAACTGGATCACCTGGTGGAAATCCACGCAGACATGGGGAGAACATGCAAACTCTACACAGACAGTTATCCAAAGCTGGAATTGAACCTGAATCCCTGTTGGTGTGAGACAGCAGTGCTATCCACTGAGTTAGTATGCCACGCTTAAATCTTACAAACTTTTCTGCCCTTAGCACCCTTAGCCAGTGAATTCCAAATTTGTATTACCTTCTGAGTGAAAAAAATGTTTTTCACAGATTTTCTAAACACTTGCCCTTTTCTTAAATCTATGCTGTTATTAATTGATCCCTCCATCAAGGGGAAATGTTTTGACCTATCTATCCTGTCTATGCCCCTCATAATTTTATATATCTCAATCATGTTCCTATTCAGACTTGTCTGCTTCAAGGAAAAGAACTTCAGTCTATCCAATCCCTCTTACAACTGAATCTCTCCAGGTCAGGTAACATTCTGGTAAATCTCCTCTGCACCCTCTCCAGTGCTGTGACATCCTTCCAAAAAGTAGATTCCAGAATTACACAAGCTGAATATTTGAGTTGTGGCCTGACTAATGTTTTATACAGTTCCAGCATCACTTCCCTGCTCTTAAACTCTATGCATCGTCTAATAAAGGCAAGTTCTCATAAGCCTCCATAACCATTTTAACTAGCTATCCAATTACCTTAAGGAGCTGGTGACATGCACACCAATGTCGCTCTGATCCGAGGTACTTCCCAAGATCTTACCATTCATCACTGGGAATATACTGCTCCCTTATATTGTTTGTCCCACTTAAAGACATCAGCTCACACCTATCCAGAGTGAAGTCCATTGCAATTGATCAGTTCATCTGACCAGTGCTTGTACATCCACCCGTAACCTAAGGCTAGTGTCATTTACATAAATGATTTGGATGCGAGCATAAGAGGTACAGTTAGTAAGTTTGCAGATAACACCAAAATTGGAGGTGTAGTGGTCAGCGAAGAGAGTTACCTCAGATTAAAACAGGATCTGGACCAGATGGGCCAATGGGCTGAGAAGTGGCATATGGAGTTTAATTCAGATAAATGCGAGGTGCTTCATTTTGGGAAAGCAAATCTTAGCAGGACTTATACACTTAATGGTAAGGTCCTAGGGAGTGTTGCTGAACAAAGAGACCTTGAAGTGCAGGTTCATAGGTCCTTGAAAGTGGAGCCGTAGGTAGATATAGTGAAGAAGGCGTTTGGCATGCTTTCCTTTATTGGTCAGAGTATTGAGTACAGGAGTTGGGAGGTCATGTTGCGGCTGTACAGGACATTGGTTAGGATACTGTTGGAATATTGCGTGCAATTCTGGTCTCCTTCCTATCGGAAAGATGTTGTGAAACTTGAAAGGGTTCAGAAAAGATTTACAAGGATGTTGCCAGGGTTGGAGGATTTGAGCTATAGGGAGAGGCTGAACAGGCTGGGGCTGTTTTCCCTGTAACATCGGAGGCTGAGGGGTGACCTTATAGAAGTTTACAAAATTATGAGGGGCGTGGATAGGATAAATATACAAAGTCTTTTCCCTGGGATCGGGGAGTCCAGAACTAGAGGGCATAGGTTTCGGGTGAGAGGGGAAAGATATAAAAGAGTCCTAAGGGATGACCTTTTCACACAGAGGGTGGTACGTGTATGGAATGAGCTGCCAGAGGATGTGGTGGAGGCTGGTACAATTGCAACATTTAAGAGGCATTTGGACGGGTATATGAATAGGAAGGGTTTGGAGGGATATGGGTCGGGTGCTGGCAGGTGGAACTAAATTGGGTTGGGATATCTGGTCAGCGTGGATGGGTTGGACCGAAGGGTCTGTTTCCATGCTGTACATCTCTATGACTCTATTCATATGGACATGAAAAAGTACCATTTTAAAAAAAGAAATCTATTTCTTCCAATATTATTCACTGAAAACGAGTGACCACAGGAAAAAAAGTCTGGTTTAGGTTTCAGTGAATTGACACATTAGCAAAAATAGATGCACAATTCTTCTGATTTATTAATATTTATAAAGCTATTAGACAAGGTGATTTAATCACTCTTAAATCAATCAATTGCAAGTTAATAAATCATAAATTATCTTTCAATATTACCAACTATTTTACAAGCTATATTGTTTCATGAAGAAGTACAATACATCGAGCTCTTTGTTATACGTTACTTGTTCAGGGGAATGACTGGAATTTGCAAACTATGGTTTATATGAAGACAAAGACTCTTTCAAAAACTAAAATTTTTGAATACTGTATGACCAAATGCTGGCAATCAATAACAGAAGCAGTACAGAGTTTAGGAGTTTTACCATTCGTTTCTGTTTTTTTATGCCTGGCTCACGCAGCCTTAAGATAAACCAGTGCCACTGAAGTTTCATTTGAGCAATCCCTGTCACTAGGAAATAACAAATTGCCTGAGTAACCATGCCTCACAGTCAATCTGAGGAATGAGACAATGTAAGCCGTCCATAAAGTCTGATGTTCCTTTCTGGTTATTCCAGTGCTTTTTTTTACTGTCACATCTTCCAGAAAATGTTGTTGGCAATTGAATTCACAATAACAATGAAGATAATATTTGCAACCATGGGTAAAAAAGAACACTGGGAAAAGGCATTCAAGTTAATACTCTTATTGGGGAAGCTACTATCTGCATGGGCAAAATGGGTTCACTGGCTAGCATCTGTACTAATCTTGTTACATTTACTTGTTACTCCACAGTCTTACTGAGTTACATTTAACCAGTAATCAATAATAACCTCCATTAGAACATTTAACGTTTGCGACATTCCACGTTGCTTCACATAACTGTTATCAGACGTTTTACAATTAGCTAAAAAGAAATTATTGAGATAAGTGATCATTTGGTAATCCAAAAGGTAGGCCTTCAGGAGCATCTTAAAGTGAGCAAAAGAAGTGAAAGGATACTTCAAAATATTTTTGCCCTAATCTCATTGTTATGGTTATCTTATTTCTTTCATTACATTTGAAGTTATCAATAATCAGATTATATATAAACATGCACAATAGGAGTCAGGAGCGGCTACTCAGTCCCTCAAGCTGCTCTACAGTTCAATAAGGTCATTACTGTTCTGACTATGGCTTCAACTTCACATTCCTCCTACTCCAACATTGTCAATTCCTTGATTAATCAGGAATCTATCTAATGCTGCCCTAAAAATATTAAATGGCCCTAATATTTCAATTTCCAAACTGTAGTTAGAGCAGATTAGACTGGCCCATGCAGAATCCCCAATGTAGCTGGCTCCTTGGGAATTGCCCAGAAAATTGTATTTTCCAAGGCTAATTCCCTTCCATATGCAACCCACTGAAAAAGTCAATTAAAGTCAGAATTCAGAGGGTTCTGATCACTCAGGGAGCTACCCATGGAATGATAAAGCAGAGTTAGAAATCTGCTTTAACTACTAAGTAACTATTAAACTGATTCTTTGACTCATCACTGACACCCAAACTACTGCTCCCTCTGACCACCTTGATGTGACGTTGCTGAGAACAGCTTACACTGTCTTACCCAAACAAACAGGACATGACGTCCTGGCTGTACCCATCTCAGCTAGAAACAACCCCATTCCAGCACAGTCCAACACTATTGATCCCTCTTTCACTCCCAGGCCAGCCTGGTACCTTCTAACCTATGCAACCAACACTTCCCTGGCATCCTACACCCCTCTCAACCAATTGGCAAAGTCACCTGGTCACTCTAGTTGCCCACCGTAAATACCAATGTCACTTTATCTCTTCACTTCTCTTACACACTTATCTTTTCTCAGTCACTGGTAAAGTGCCTTTGAGCCCATAAAGTTCTGAAAATAAAACAGCAACTGTTAGCGAAAGGCGCAATGCTATCCCTGTGCTTTGTGAATTTCCCTCTGGTTTCCTCTGATGGATGTATTCAGACAGTCGAGACTCGGAACCTTGGCAGGAAAAATTGTCGAAACAAACAAGTGGGTAGTTTTGAAGAGGATTATTGTCTGTCAAATCTGTTTTGATGGAAATTGGAAAATCTAGGCCATTGAACCTGTATCCTATGCTTGCTTGAGAGGAGAGTTCTAAACACTCAGAGAAAATAAATTTTCTTTATCTCTGCTTAAATAGGAAGCTGTTTTTTTCTGTTATTTGCTTGCATTAATTAATTAAAATGAATCTAATTTTCTTACTACTTTTTTAACAGTGACCAGAATGAGATCTAAAATTATCAGGTTTCATATTTGTGGCTTCTGCAAACCATGGATGGTCTATTTGATGATTTTTAGCCCCAAATAAAAGTCTATGCAGACTATTGATAATAAAACCAACTTAATTTCAGATCTTAGAATATGATTGTAAAATGAGTTCAGCTTCAAAATTGGGGATTTTCCATATTCTGACCTTTCTGAAGGAGGAAGGATCATGTGAAATGTAAACGTCTTCACTGGCTAGATGCCAGCTACATTCAGTGTTTCAATTGATAGCTTCGCTTGATAGGCATAGCTCTCTCTTCTGAACTGAAAGGTTGCAGAATTCCGTTCAGAAACAAAAGTGCATAATTAAGGTTGATACATCAGAATACAAATGAGGGAATGCTGCACTGGTGGAATTTATATTATTCTTTGATGGATGTGGGCATCAGCAGCAAGACCAGAATTTATTTATCCATCTTGAAGAGCTAATTTTTCTCTTATCTGAAAGCAAGTGTAAAGTGTTGCGTTCCAGATGTAATTCAATTGGTCACACGATTTGACTCTAAACAAAAATTACTTTATTCTTAAAATGCAAAGAAAAGAAAGTAAGTGCAACTGATATAACCTTAACTATGCTGGGGGAAAAAATAGAATAACAGATTACTTGACTTCTAAACAGCAACTGTTCCAAGATAGTAACTTCCCATAAACACACCCTTGGCAAAGGCAAATTCAGTAAAATAGATTATCTCACACGTGATTCTTGCTGAGAGAGAGAACTCAAACATTTTGCAGTAGCAGGGAGAGATGTATGGAAGCTTTGAAACCCCAACAACTACTGAAAGCTAAACTAAAACCCTGGTTCTATGAGAGCTTGACTCTACCCAATCCTGCTGCTTCTACTGTTCCAACTTTTCAAAACGCCGAAGGCCACACAAGCTGCTTACCTTGTTGGCTTGGTGTTTCTATCTCAACCTCTCTTCATAAAAGAAACCAGGAGACATGAGGGACAAAATATGCCTCTTAAAGCCATAGTATTGTCACAGTCATTTATCTAATTGCAGTTCATAGAGTTTTCCAGTGTGCAAATGACTTGTATTTACTGGAAAATTTTTAAAATTCTATATTTCAACATTAATGAGCTGTTGAAAATTACTATCGGTTCTAATGTTTTTTCAACACCGTACAAACAATGTCAAAAGCTCAAAAGATTGACAAGATGTTTTCTTTCTCTGAGGTCCAATATCTCAATAATTGCTAACTGCTAGCCTCAGCTTCCCCATGCTGCAACCAAATCCCAATTTTAAAAAAGAAATCTACTGAGTTAAGTTTCAGCAGATGGTAATAGCCCACCAGCCCACAGGTCTCATCTAGCTGGCGACAATCTCAAGTTAAGTGTGCATTTTAAAATGTAGGCAGCTGGGAAGAATCTTCAGGCTTATAGAATCAGAAGATCTTACTTTGGTCTTGTTATGGGTTGCATAAGACTTGTAAGTCAAATGGCCCTGACATCAGTGCTTTTTGAATGTAGATTTGCTCACTGTGCTGGAAGGTTTATTTCCAGACATTTCGTTACCCTACGAGGTAACATCTTCAGTGGGCCTTAGGCAATGCAATGCTGAAAATGCCTGCTTTCTATTTATATATTTGGGTTTCTTTGGGTTGGTGATGTCATTTCCTGTGGTGAAGTCACTTCCTGTTCCTTTTGTCAGGAGTGGTAGATGGGATCTAACTCGATGTGTTTGTCGATAGAGTTCTGGTTGGAATGCCATGCTTGTAAATCTCGTATGTGTCTTTGTTTGGCTTGCCCTAGAATGGATGTGTTATCCCAGTCAAAGTGGTGTCCTTCGTCATCTGTATGTGACGATACTAATGAGAGAAGGTCATATCTTTTTGTGGCTAGTTGGTGTTCATGTAGCCTAGTGGCTAGTTTTCTGCCTGTTTGTCCAATGTAATGTTTATTACAGTTCTTGCACAATATTTTGTAAATGACATTAGTTTTGCTTGTTGTCCGTATAGAGTCTTTCAAGTTCATTAGCTGCTGTTTTAATGTGTTGGTGGGTTTGTGGGCTACCAAGATGCCAAAGGGTCTGAGTAGGCTGGCAGTCATTTCTGAGATGCCTTTGATGTAGGGGAGAGTGACTAGGGTTTCTGTATGTGTTTTGTCTGCTTGTTTGGGTTTGTTGCTGTGAAATCAGCGGACTGTGTTCATTGGGTACCCATTCTTTTTGAATACACGGTATAGGTGATTTTCCTCTGCTCTGCGTAGTTCCTCTGTGCTGCAAAGTGTGTTGGCTCGTTGAAATAATGTTCTGATGCAGCTTTGTTTGCTTTGGGATGATTGCTTCTGTAGTTTAATATTTGGTCTGTATGTGTTTTTTTTTTCTGTAGATGCTGGTTTGAAGTTCCCCATTGGCTGTTCGCTCTACTGTGATATCTTGGAATGGCAGTTTGTTGTTGTCTTCTTCTTTAGTGAATTTTATGCCAGTAAGGGTATTATTGATGGTCCTGAAGGTTTCCTCTAACTTGTTCCGTTTAGTGATGACAAAGGTGTCATCCACGTAGTGGACCCAGAGTTTGGGTTGGATGGTTGGCAGAGCTGTTTACTCAAGTCTCTGCATTACTGCCTCTGCTAAGAACCCTGCTATGAACAGTGCTTTCTGTTCAATATACAGGGCACTATACTCTCACTTACACTATAACCTCACATAAAAGGAAAACACCTAAAAAGAATGAATTCCACATCACTACCTTTTATACTTGCTGTTTACTGAGGACCATTACTGGATCCTTCATCTTGACTTCTGAGAATAAAGGTAAGTTTACACAAGTTTAAAAATCAAACTGAAGAGTAACATTGTGAGAGAAATTAAATGTATGACCTATAGGTATATAAAATGAACATCCAAATTCTTAAGACTTTGGATGATTCAACATTTAAAATCCTGACGTTTTCTTTTCTCCATTGCATTATTGAGAAAACTAGTCTGTCAAAATTAATGCTCTAAGTATAGTTAACATGATTTTGGGCAAAGAGCTCTGCAATTAGCCCATGGTAGCAAATGTTAAGATGGAGATTGACAAGAAATATATTTGTGGGCATCTGAGTGTCACTGGTAATTTGTCACCCATTCCCAGTTCTCTGAGGTGGTGTAGTGGACATACTAGCAGCTGTCTTCTTTCCAAAAGTATACTTTACTCCTAAAATCTCTAAAATTATGAAAGCTTGCAACTTGCAAATTACAGAAAGTGCAATTGAATTCAACTTGTCTCGACGCAGTACATTCCACTCTTATGAGTCTCCACATGTCGTCACACTCGTAATATTTAAAATGTGCATTCCATGTTAGGCATACCAGCTAAAGGGAAATATTGTAAACCGCAAATACAAAAAATGAAACAAAAAATCTTGTCTCAACATAGCATGTTCCATGCTGAGGAGACTCAAGGCAATTTCAATATTCTGAACATTCACAATGGACTTTGCTTGTCAAGCACAGAGCCCAAGTGGTTCTATCATTTCAGTTCCTTGGTTACCATTGTTAAAAGGCCTCTATCAGTGATCTTTTCCCATTGTACCACTGAGGCAGCTGCCTCAGACTTTATGTCTCCCTCACCATGTAGCCCTGGACCTTAGAACATGCCAAACTGAAAAATTTGGTCCAAGACAACTCTTTGCATCAGAAAACCAGCAGGTTTCAGCCAGACCAAAAATTGTATTGATGGATCTGCAACCATACTTTAAGATTATTTCAGCACATACCCCTGCGAGCAACCTGTATAATATAGAGACTGGTGTCAAGGTGCTACTTGAGAGGAGCATCAACCAAAAACCTGGTATCTCTCAGCAGCTTTGTTAATGACCAAGAAGCTAACTGAATCAGAGATGAGCTAATAATGTAAGTGAGGTACTGGAGCCACAAAGATCAGGTTGGGTAAGACTGGCAGGTTTCCATTCATAAAGAACATCAGTAGACTAGTTGTACTTTGAATAGATTGGACTTCTGATAGATTCATAGTCAATTTTCTAACTCCAATGTTTTACTTTCAATTCCTGCAAATTGTATTGAAATTCATTATTGTGGAACTTTAATGGAACCTCTCACTCACTCATCTTACACACTATCACATATTACAAAGATTAGACACAGATGAGGGTAAACAAAAATGACAACTCTCTTACATAGTAGGTCTGTTGTTTTTAAAATGAGTTGATGCTATAGTTGAAGTGAATCTCTTGTAAAGGATTCTCAGTCAGCTGCAAGTAGTTGAATTGTAGTTGCATTTCTAGAAGACTACTTCTTAGGCAAATGCAATGTTTTCAAAGCATTGCTGATTTGATATTTTCTAATCAATCGATTCACAGATGTTATCACACACCTAGAGTGCATGTGGGACTTGAACACAGTTCTCTTGGCTAAGCATTGTTGTTTAGTTTTTATGTTATCGCACACAACCAAATGGCTTTTTCTCCCCGTCACCAAATCACCTGTGGGGCATTGTTATTTATTGACTTCGATAACGCGCAGTTGGTTTGATGGTTTTCTGATTGTCTCACAGAACAAATTCTTGTTGTTATTAAAAAAGCAGGCAAACAAGATTGCTTTCTCACTACATCTGATGTAGTTTCCTATATATTAGTCCACATAACATTTATCAGTGACTTGGGTTTTAACTGAGACAGATACATGGAAGCTTACTAACTCGGCTATAGTATAGTCACTTTCCTCATCCAAGTCATTAATATATATTGGAAATAATTTGTTCCTAGCACTGATTCCTGTAGACTTCACTAGTTACAGGTTACCATCTTGAAAATATCCTGTTTTTACCGAAGTTCTGTGTTCTATTAGCTAGCTAATCCTCCACTCAAGCTAATATATGACTCCGACTCCATGAGCTTTTATATTATTAAATAACGTATTGGATGGTACCTTATCAAACACCTTCTGGAAATTCAGGAGAATAAAGGAGAAATTTGGTTAGATCATGGATAAGCTCAATGTTGCAGTGTGGAATATTTGGTATTGAAATTGACAGGACCATGGATTGTGATTATACAGAGATCTATACATGTGTAGATCTCTCAATCAATACATAGACAGCCCAGATAGAGAAGGGGCAAAACTTAACCTCCTTGTGGGAAATAAGGCACAGCAAGTGACTGAGGTGTTAATGGGTGAGCACTCTGGAACCAGTGACCATAATTCCATTAATTTTAAAATAGTTATGGAAAAGGGTAGGTCTGGTCCATAAGTTGAAGTTCTAAATTAGAGCAAGGCCAACTTTGATGATATTAGTCAAGAACATTTAAAGTTGTTTTGGGGAGGCTCTTCACAGGTCAAGCTACATCTGGCAAGTGGGAGGCTTTCAGAAGTGGGATAACAAGAGTTCATGGCCAGCATGTTCCTCTTAGTGAGAAGGGCAAGGCTGGCAGGTGTAGGGAACACTGAATTACTCCAGGTATTGAGGCTCTGGTCAAGAAAAAGGAAGCATATGTCAGGTATAGGCAGCTCAGATCAAGTGAATCCATTGAGGATTATAGGGAATGGGATGTAGGAGCACACATTAACCGGAAATCAGGAGGGCCAAAAGGGGAAATGAGTTAGCTTTGGCAGACTAGGTAAAGGAGAATCCAGAGATTCTACATGTATATTAAAGGCAGAAAAATAACTAGGGAGAGAATAAGGCTCCCTAAATCCAACAAGATCATTTATGTGTGGAGCCACAGGAGATGGGTGAGATCCTAAATGATATTTCTCATCAGTATTTACTGTGGAGAAACACATGAAAGCAAAGGAACTCAGGGAAACAAATAGTGATTAATTGAAAAAAGTCTACATTACAAAAGAGAAGATGTTGGACATTTTAAAACACAAAGATAGATAAAACCCCAGGTGTACGCATTGTGGAAAGCTAGGGAAGAAATTGCGGAGCCATTAGCGGAGATATTTGTATCATTTTTAGCCAAGGGTGAAGTGTTGGAAGACTGCATTTGAAAAAGCAAGGAGTTATTAGGGATAATCAACATGGTTCTGTACGTGTGGGAAATCAGGTCTTACTAACTTGATTGAGTTTTTTGAAGAGATGATCAAGAAGATAGTTGAAGGAGAGTGGTAGATGTTGTCTATATGGAATTTAACAATGCCCTTGACAAGTTCCACGTAGACGGCCAATTAGTAAGGTTAGATTATGTGGGATCCAGTGAGAGTTAGCCAACTGAATACAAAATTGGCTTGATGGTAGGAGGCAGAGGGTGATGGCAGAGGGTTGCTTTTTGGACTGAAGACCTGTGATCAGTGGCATTTCAGAAGGATCGGTATTGGGTCCATGGTTGGTCATCATTTATTCAAATGATGTGGTTGAGAAAGTTAGCAACGTTGTGGATGACACCAAGATTGGTGATATAGTGGACAATGAAGAAGGCTGGTGAAGAGTTCAACGGGATCTTGATCAACTGGGCCAGTGGGTCAAGGAATGTCAGATGGAGTTTTATTCAGATAAAGATGAGGTGTTGCATTTGGTAAAGCAAATCAGGGCAGGACATATACAGTTAATGGTAAGACCCTGGGTAGTGTTATTGAACAGAGAGACCTAAGGGTGCAGGTACAAAGTTCTTTGAAATTTGCATCACACCTAGTCAGAATGGCAAAGAATGCTAATGACCTGCTTTCATCAGTCAGAACACTGAGTACAGGAGTTGGGACATCATATTAAAGCTGTAAAAACATTGGTAAGGCCACATTGGGAGTACTGCGTACAACTCTGGTTATAGGAAGAAGGTTATTAAACTGGAACTTACATTAACAATTAGAAGCAGAAGTAAGCTGTCTTCCCCTTCAAGCCTGCTCTACCATTCAATAAGCTCATGGATGATCTTTTCGTGGTCTCAGATTCACTTACCCGTGCTCTCACCATATCCCTTAATTCCTTTATTGTTCAAAAATATATATATATATCTTAACTTTAAAAATGTTTACTGAAGTAGTGTTAACTACTTCACTGGGCAAGGAATTCCTGAGATTTACAAGCCTTTAGGTGAAGAAGTTCCTTCTCAATTCAGTCCTAAATCTGTTCCCTCTAATCTTGAAGTTATGCCATCTTATCCTAGTTTCAGCTGACAGTGGAAACAATCTCTCTACTTCTATCTTATCAATTTCCTTCATAAAATTATATGTTTCAATAAGACCCTCCTTCATTCTTCTGAATTCCAATGAATATAATCCCAGTCTCCTCAGTCTCTCCTCGTAAGCCAACCCCCCTCAACTCCGGAATCAACTTAATGAACCTCCTCTGCACTCCCTCCAGTGCCAGTACGTCCTTTCTCAAGTAAGGAGACCAAAACTGTTCACAATAATCCAGGTGTGGCCTCACCAGCTCACCAGCAGCCTGTATAGCTGCAACATAACTTCTCTGCTTTTAAACTCAATCCCGTAAGCAATGAAGAACAAAATTTCATTTGCCTTCCTAATCACTTGTTGTACCTGCAAACCAATCTTCTGTGATTCATGCACAAGCTCACCCAGGTCTCTCTATATAGTAGTATCAAGTAATAATCCTTTTTACTGTTATTCCTACCAAAATGGATGACTTCACATTTATTAACATTGTATTCCTACTGCCAAACCTTTGCCCATTCACTCAATGTATCTAAGTTCCTCTGCAAAGTTTCACAGTCCTCTGTACATTTTGTTCTGCCACTCATCTCAGTGTCATCTGCAAACTTTGACACACTACACGTGGTTCCCAACTCCAAATCATCTTCAAAAATTGTGAATAATTGCGGAGCCAACACAGATCCCTGAGACACACTACTTGTCACTGATTGCTAGCTAGAATAGCACTCATTTATCCCAACACTTTGCTTCCTGTTAGTCAATCAATTCTCTATCCATGCTAATACTTTACCCATAATGCCATGCATCCTTATCTTATGTAGCAGCCTCTTTTGTGGCACCTTATCAAAGGCCTTTTGAAAATCTAGATACATGACATCCACTGGGTTGCCGTTGTCTTCCTTGCTCGTAATGTCTTCATAGAATTTCAAAAGATTTGTTAAGCATGACATACCCATCATGAACCCATGCTCAGTCTGCCCAATGGGACAATTATTAGTGAGATGTCTTGATATTTCTTCCCTGATAATAGACTCAATCATCTTCCCCTCTACAGAGGTTAAGGCAATCGGTCTACAATTCCCCATCCTTTGTCTATCTCCTTTCTTAAACAGTGGCGTCATATTTGCTGTTTTCCAATCTACTGGGACTGCCCCAGAGTCCAGCAAATTTTGGAAAATTGCCATCAGTGCACTTGCTATTTCTCCTGCCATCTCTTTTAGTACCCAGGGATGCATTACATCAGGACCAGGAGACTTGAGCCTAGATTAGAGTGGTGCTGGAAAAGCACAGCAAGTCAGGCAGCATTCGAGGAGCAGGAAAATCGACGTTTTGGGCAAAAACCCTTCATCAGGAATGGAGGCAAGCAGCCTCCAGAGTGAAGCCTAGGTTGGGGGAGTCCAAATCAAATCCTATCGAACTGTGACTTCATGGATTTATGGTGACAGGAGGAGGATTTAAAAGGGACCTGCAGGGCAACATTTTCAACAGATAGTGGTGCCTAAATGGAACAAGCTGCCAGAAGAAGTGATAGATGCAAGTACAATTACAACATTTAAAAGACATTTGGACAGGTCCATAAATGGGAAATATTTGGAGGTATTATAGGTCAAATACAGGCAGATGTGATTAATTAATTTAGGAAACTTGGTGGGTATGGACAAGTGGGACTGAAGGGCCTGTTTCCAGATTGTATGACTTGATGCAGGTGGACAAGGATAGAACATCCAGCTATATCAATGATGTATGAAGCATCAATCCTGAGGAGCCATATTAATATTTAATATGGATCACTTCAATACTGGGAACGTCACATTATGACAATTTCCTGAATACATCTCTTATAAAATATATATAGAGATGATATTTGCACTTATACCACTGTCAATTTGGCATGCTGTGTAGTTTGTCTATTTCCTTTAAGTATATCATTTGGACGGAGATAAAGACTTCAGCTCTCCTCATGGCATTCACATACAGTCATACAGTCATAGAGATGTACAGCACGGAAACAGAACCTTCAGTCCAATGCATCCATGTCGACCAGAAATTCCAACCTAATCTAGACCCATTTGCCAGCATTTGGCCCTTAACCCTTGAAACTCTTCCTATTCATATACCTATGTAGATGTCTTTTAAATGTCATAATTGTACCAGCCTCCACCACTTCCTCTGGCAGCTCATTCCATACATGCACCACCATCTTCATGAAAAAGTTGCCCTGATGTCCCTTTTAAATCTTGCCCCCTCACTTTAAACATATGCCCTCTAGTTTTAGACTTCCCTAGACCGAGGAAAAGACCTTATCTATTTACCCTATCAATGCCTCTCATGATTTTCTTAATCTTTATAAGGTCACCCCTCAGCCTCTTAGGCTTTAGGAAAAATAGCCCTAGTCTATTCAGCCTCCCCCATAGCTCAAACCCTCCAACCCTGGTTCCATCCTTGTAAATCTTTTCTGAACCGTTAAAGTTTCATTATATCCTTCCTATAGCAGGGAGACCAAAATTGCACATGGTATTCCAAAAGTGGCCTAACCAATATCCTGTACAGCTGCAACATGACACCCCAACTCCTATATTCAATGCACTGACCAATAAAGGCAAGCCTATCAAATGTTTTCTTCACTATCCTATCTACCTGTGATGTCACTTTCAAGGAACTATGAACTTCCACTCCAAGGTCTCTTTGTTCAGCAACACTCCCCTGGACCTTACCATTAATTTGCCTTTACAAAATGCAGCAACTCATATTTATTTAAATTAAACTCCATCTGCCTCTCCTTGGCCAATTGGCCTATCTGATCAAGATCTCATTGTACTCTGAGGTAACTTAGTAATCATACCTCTTATGTTCACATTCAGATAATTTATATCAATGATGAAAAGCAATGGACCCAAACCGATCCTTGTGGCACACCACTGGTCACCGGCCTTCCGTCTGAAAAACAACCCTCCACCACCAACCTCTGTGTTCTACCTTTGAGCCAGTTCTGTATCCAAATGGCTAGTTCTCCCAGTATTTCATGAGATTGAACCTTGCTAACCAGTCTACCATGAGGAACCTTGTTAAACATCTTACTGAAGTCCATATACATCACATGTACTGCTCTGCCATGATTAATCTTCTTTGTTACTTCTTCAAAAACCTCAATCACATTAGTCATAATTTGGAGATGCCAGTGTTGGTCTGGGGTGTACAAAGTTAAAAATCACACAACACCAGGTTATAGTACAACAGGTTTAATTGGAAGCACACTAGCTTTCGGAGCGACGCTCCACTATCACCTGATGAAGGAGAATCGCTCCGAAAGCTAGTGTGCTTCCAATTAAACCTGTTGGACTATAACCTGGTGTTGTGTGATTTTTAACTTACAATCACATTAGTGAGGTACGATTTCTTACACACAAAGCCATGTTGTCTATCTCTAATCAATCTTTGACTATCCAAATACATGTAAATCCTATCCCTCAGAATTCCCTCCAACAACTTGCCCACACTGACAACAGGCTCACCAATCTGTTGATCCTTAGCTTTTCCTTACCACCTTTATTAAATAGTGGTACTACGTTAGCCAGTCTTCAGGCACCTCACCTGTGGTTATCGATGATATAAATATCTCAGGAAGGGGCCCAGCAATCACTTTCCTAGCTTCCCACAGAGTTCTAGGATACATCTGATCAGGTCCCAGTGATTTGACCACTTTTCTGGTTTTTAAGATGTCCAGTACCACCACCTCTGTAATATGGACATTTATCAAGGTGTTGCTATTTATTTCTCCACATGTTATATCTTCCGTATCCTTCTCCACAGTAAACATTGATGCAAAAGATTCATTTACTATCTCCCCAATCTCTTGCAACTCCACACATGGGTGGTCATGCTGATCTTTTAGTGGCCCTATTCTCTCTCTAGTTCCCCTTTTGTCCTCGATGTGTCTATAAAGTCGCTTTGGATTCTCCTTAACCTATTTGCCAAAGCTATCCCATGTCCTTCTGATTCCCCTCTTAAGTATACACCTATTTCCTTTATACTCTTTTAAGGATTCACTTGATCTCTGCTGTCCATACCTGACATATGCTTCCTTCTTTTTCTTGTCAGATATTGTGTCAATTATGCTCATGTAATGTCTGAGTGGATCGGCAAGCTGGAACATTGTGGTTCCTTCTGGGTGTCATTGACATGCTTATGTGTCATAGATGGAAGTATGGAAATATCTTTGACATTGTACCTTGGTTGGCCTTTGTCATGTGCTGCTGAGGAGCATTGTGTTGTGCCTTGGGTTTCTCTAAACACTTGAACTTCTTGCACATTTCAGCTCAATGTAATTGTGTCGAGCACAGCTTACATATGTCAGGAAATAATCGTGAGTTTTGGTCAGGTGACACAATTCACATCTCATACAATATTTGGATGGATGCTTCACTACTCTATTGCAATAGTTGTTGTGGAGTTAGGCACGAGAAGATGCTACTGTCCCGCTCCAATTGCTTGAAATCTGTCTTCATTTTCTGGCAGTACGTCAATTGTGTATTCTTTCGATTTGGCCTGACATGTATTTTGTAAAGATTTGATAGCTGTGGTAGAAATGAGCAGTTCCATAAACATTTTAGTAAGTTAGCTTCAGTGAAATCTCATTCTGTGCCTTAACATCAATATCTGCCTACAAACTGATTGATATTTTCACCAGCTTGTTGGGTGGCTTTACCTAAACTCAAGCCTGTGAATCCTCCAGCCGGCTCAGACCTTCAGCTGATATTCTAAAAATTGGAAATGTTGTCAGGTCTTTGTGGTTATCGCTAGAAATACCAAAGATTTTATTCTCAATCCTTCGTCTCAAAAGGTGATAAGAAGTTTGACTAACTGTCTCTCTTTATCAGCTATCTGTTGATCTATGAAGTGAAGATTCATTCTCTCTTTGAATAACTGACATTTTGACATATTCAGATGTTTGCTTTCCATCTCTACTGTGCATCATTTTGCTCTTTAAAAAATGCCTGTTTTGTCCGTATTGTCGTGTAAAGATGTTACATTTTTGTTACTTCCTCGTTCTGTTTCACCCCTGATTGCTGTTTAAAAGGTTACTGCTTTCTATTTTTTGTATGATTTTTTAAAAAAATAATTAGCTCAGCAGTGCCTGTGCATGGTGTTCATACTAAAAAGTATCCATGTGGTTACATGTAACTTTCAGTTGCCTTTGCAGTTTCGCCAAAGTAAAGGAATCAATCAAAGTTTGCAAAGGCTTGAACAATATGTCAATTTCTTTTCTTTTGGCATTTTAGACTGTACTTTACTCCAGGGTCACTTACTAAATTACAGCTATCTTGGGTTCCTCATTGGTTTTTGGGCTGAAGCGGGAGGGTAAGGGTTTGGCTCAATCAGCCTTTGAGTTCACATGTTCTGGTGGCCATTTAATGCCTTGTGTACTAAATATTGGGCCAGATGACTTCATGGAAGACTAACTCCATGACTCACCCACAAGAAAGTATTTCCATTCAGGAGCCTGAATAATGAAGTTCCACATCTTCCGAGATTGGAAGCAACATACACAAATATCCTTTCAGTGTCTCTCTCTCTCCCTCTCGCATACACTCTTCCTCAGTCCTGTCTCTCGCATGCACTCGCTCTTAGTTCCTCTCCCTCTCTCACATATGCACTCTCCCTCAGTCCCTCTCTCTCTGGCATGAACTGTCCCTCAGTCCTTCTCTCTCTCTTGCACGCACTCTGCCTCCGTCCCTCTCTCTCGCATACACTCTTTTTCAGTCCCTCATTATTGCATGCACTCTCCCTCAGTCCCTCTCTTTCTTACATGGACTCTCCCTCGGTCCCTCTCTCTCTCTCTCGCATACATTCTCTCTGTCCCCATCTTTCTTTCTCTCTCAAGTACTATCCCTCAGTCCTTCTCCCTCTCTCTCATAAATTGTCCCTCACTCTCTCCCTCTCTCGCACACATTCTCCTTCAGTCCTTCCCTCTCTCTTGCTTAACAAAGGTTATTTTTCCACAGCATACTGTTCTTCCAGCAGAGGCCATTTCTCTTCTGTGTTTACTGATCACTGGTGAGCCCAGCATCAGCAAATGCAGGAGAGGAACAGATTCTTGAAATGACTTGACACTTGTTCAAATGTAATAGGTATCATTGGCAATCAATGTGAATTTTTTTCACTGGCTAGAGTCATATCACACACAAAGGAAGATGTTTTTGATTATTGGAGGCCAGTCATCTCAAACCCAGGATGCCTATAAAGGAGTTCCTCAGGGTAGAGTCCAAGATTCAACTATCTTTAGCTGCTTCATCAGTGATTCCCTCTGTCATAAACTCAAGCCATCACCATTAAAAAGGACAAGGGCAGCAAATTCTCTAGCAGTCTTGAGATAGACAGATTTCAAATTATCAAGTTAATCAAGGGTTTTTAGGGGAAGGCAGGAAAGCGGAGTGGAATTTTATCAGATCTTCCAATGACATCACTGAATGGCAGAGCAGGCTAAATGACTACTTCGATTCATGTATTTTATGGTCTTATTATCTTCCAAGGTCAGAATAGGGAAGCTTCATTAATGATTAGACATTATTCAATACCATTCACTGCTCAGATATTGAAACAGTACATGTCCATATGTTGAAAGATCTGGACAACATTCAGGTTTAAGCTGATTAATGGCAAACATTCATGTCACACAAATGCCAGGGAATGACCATCTACAACAAGAAAATCTCATCATCAGTTCTTGACATTCAGTGACGTTACCATTGCTAGATCACCAATACTATCAATATCCTGAAGGTCACCGTTGACCAGAAACTGAATTGGATCATCCTTTCAATACTATGACAAAAGAGCACATCAGAGGCAAGTAACTCATTACCTGTTTTCTTAAGCTGTCCACTGTCTATAAAGCAAAGACAAGAGTGTGAGGGAATATTGTCCATTTGCCTGGATGACAGCAGCTCCAACAACACTGAAGAAGCTTGACATCATCCAGGACAAGGCTTGATTGGCACCCTTTACAAATCATCAGCATTCACTGCTTTTACCACTGATACACACTAGCAGCTATGTGTACCATCTACAAGATGCACTGTCGTAACTCACTGATGCACCATTGAAAGCACTTTTCAAAGATTCCATCACAACCACCTAAAAGGATCAGGCAGTAGGTACATGGAAACATCACCACCTGGAAGTAGCCCTTTAAACCACATACCATCATGAGTTTGAACTAATTGCTGGTGCTTGCTCAAAATCTTGGAACTCTCTTTTGAACAGCAACATGAGTGGTCCTACATTTCATGAACTGTGTTGGTTCAAAAAGACAACGCAGCACCACCCCTGAGGGGCAATTGAGAATAGACATGAAGTGCTGGCCTAGCCAATGACGAGTAGATCATATGAAGGTGGTTTTAAAAAAATGTTTTTTAAAAATTCCTTCATGGGATCTGGCGATCATTAGCTAAGTGAGCTTTTAAAGCAAAAACTGCATCCCACATTTGTATTACTGCATTTGAAAATTACAAAGTGAATCTACAAGAGCCAAGTAATGTGAATGTCATAAAGCAATGCACAAAATTGTCAAACTATCTTAACAGCAGAATTAACTTTATTTCTCCATGACAGATTTGTAGTGGTTCAAAGGATTAAAATAGTATATCACTGAGCATAATTCAACAATAAGTAATAATCCACTAAATTTATAATGAGGCTTAAAAGAACAACTTACAAATCTTAGTTAAATCCAAAGACATGTCTTTAAAATTCTCTTTAACAGAAATAAGTTCTACATTTTCATGCAATAGCAGAGTGTGTATTTACTGTCATGCCCACCACAGGCATAATGATAATATATATTGCCACAAAAGCTTTTAAGATAGTTACAGCGTTTCATGTAACTTTGACAGAATAAGTGCTGGACACTCCTGAAATGTAAAAAAAACAATGTGAAATACCATAGTTTACCATAAAATTCAGACAACTCTGTGGTTGAAGATGAACTGTCAACAAAAGGGACTCTAGTATAAAAGTGGATTTGTCTTTCTGTTTCATCATGAGCAACAGAGACATCAAACCTCAATGGATGTTAGATGAATCTGAAGTGGGTCTTATCACATTGTGACGGCTCCTCAACCAGAAACACCAAGACATTTGTTGTCTCAAATTCTCAGTGTCAAAAGCCACATCATAACATGTTTGATTGACTAACAGATAATGATATTTTATTAACAACTAGGTTTATTATCCTTTCAAAACTACAATACACGTTCTGCTGCATGACCACCTGAAAAACCATGAATCAGCTACAAAATAAATATGCAGCCAAGGTAATAGAAAGTTGAACAGGGGATTCTCTCCTCTCAGATAGTCTGTTCCTACTTCAAGTTTATACGAGAGCTAAACACCTCACCATTCAACCGCAACAAATCTTCCAGATTTCTGAGAGATTTGCTTTTATAAGACCTCTATTTCTCTTACAGCAGCAATTCTTCTAAGAACCTACAGACTGCAGATTGAAATAATCCCAAATTATAACCTTTTTAGATTAGATTACTTACAGTGTGGAAACAGGCCCTTCGGCCCAACAAGTCCACACCGCCCCGCCGAAGCGCAACCCACCCATACCCCTACATTTACCCCTTAGGTAACACTACGGGCAATTTAGCATGGCCAATTCACCTGACCTGCACATCTTTGGACTGTGGGAGGAAACCGGAGCACCCGGAGGAAACCCACGCAGACACGGGGAGAACGTGCAAACTCCACACAGTCAGTCGCCTGAGGCGGGAATTGAACCCGGATCTCAGGCGCTGCGAGGCAGCAGTGCTAACCACTGTGCCACCGTGCCGCCCACAATTTTCTTCCTCTGTATCTAGTGTTTGTGTGTGAAATAGTGCATGAGAGGTGTCATAGGGTGTTGGGGGGAGGCAATTGTGTCTGGTGGTAGGGCAGTGAGTTCAGGTCCAGAAATGGGAGGAGAATGGGGAATGGGGGGGTCATCTCCACAGGGTTAAGGTGGGAGGTTCAAATACTGGGGATGATAGGGATTATATCTGGTTCCAAGAAGCATGGGAAATCAAGTCTCACAAACTTGACTGAATTTTTTGAAGAAGTAGCGAAGAGGATTGATGATGGCAGAGTGATGTATGCAATCTATATGGACTTCAGTAAGGCATTCAACAAGGTTCCTCATGGTTACCTGATTAGCAAGGTTAGATCTCATGGAATACAGGGAGAACTAGCCATTTGGATGCAGAACTGGTGTAAAGGTAGAAGACAGAGGGTGGTGGTGGAGGGTTGCCTTTCAGACTGGAGGCCTGTGACCAGTGGAGTGCCACAAGGATCGGTGCTGGGTCCACTGCTTTTCATCATTTATATAATTGATCTGGATGTGAACATAGGAGGTATAGTTAGTAAGTTTGCAGATGACATCAAAATTGGAGGTGTAGTGGACAGCGAAGAAGGTTACCTCAGACTACAACGGAATCTTGATCAGATATGCCAGTGGGCTGAGGAGCGGCAGATGGAGTTTAATTTGGATAAATGTGAGGTGCTGCATTTTGAAAAGGAAAATCACAGCAGGACTTAAACACTTAATGGTAAAGTCCTGGGTGTGTTGCTGAGCAAAGAGACCTTGGAGTGCAGGTTCATATTTTCTTAAAAGTGGAGTCGCAGGTAGATAGGATAGTGAAGAGGTCATTTGGTGTGCTTTCCTCTTTTGGTCTGAGCACTGAGTATAGGAGTTGGGAGGTCATGTTGTGGGTGTACACATCATTGGTTAGGTCACTTTTGGAATATTGCGTGCAATTCTGGTCTCCCTCCTATTGCAAGGATGTTGTGAAACTTGAAAGGGTTCAGAAAAGATTTACAAGGATGTTGTCAGGGTTGAACAATTTGAGCTATCGGGAGAGGCTGAAAAGGCTGGGACTGTTTTCCTTGGAGCGTTGGAGGTGGAGGAGTGACCTAACAGAGATTTATAAAACCATGAGGAGCATGGATAGGGTAATTAGATAAGGTCTTCCCCTAGGGTGGGAGGAGTCCAGAACTAGAGGGCATAGGGTTATGGTGAGAGGGGAAAGATTTAAAAGGGACCAAAGAGGCAACTTTTTCATACAGAGGGTGGTGCACATATGGAATGAGTTGCCAGAGGAAGTGGTGGAGGTTGGTACAAATACAACATTTAAAAGGCATCTGAATGGGTATATAAATTGGAAGGATTTAGAGAGATATGGGCCAAATGCTGGCAAATGGGACTAGATTAGGTTAGGATATCTGATCAGCATGGACGAGTTCGTCCAAAGAGTCTATTTCCGTCTGTACATCTTGACTACTCCATGACTCTATCTGAGCCAATTTGTGTGCCTTAAAAATTTGAATTTGACCACCCTAACTTATTAGTAAGATTTTAAAAATGAGCTCAATAATTGAATGCAAGTAAAGCAAGAAATATATTTGCAATTTCTGCAGTAACTGCTCAGGTATAAAACAACATTTGGAAATAATGTTCCAAATATTGAAACCAAAGACACAACACAGCTTAGCTTTAAATATCCTTGACATTTGAGACAATGAACCTATTCCTTTTTAACTCATTAAAATGATATAGCCATTACAAAGACAAAAATAGGGAAAGGAACCCAAGCATGATTCAATTAAAGGTCTCATTGTCGATGACAGGACAAAATTGATTCAACAAATAGGCAGTTTATTAAGAGCAGCTGCTGCCCAGTTAATGGAGGGATCCAACAGTGGCTCAAAACCTCATTAAAAATATTTGAATTGATGACCACCAGTAAGTAACAGTGACTGGCTGCTGTAGAATGGTTCTTTATCACAATGATTCAAACCAGTTTATAAGATGTAGAAATCTATGTGGACTACACAGGTACTTCTTTCACATCATTAACAGTTGCGAGAATTTTGGCCTTAAAAGTAAAAATACATGAAGAAATTCAATGAAATAGTGTAAATGTTATCATTTGCGAAGCATTAAAGAAATGGGATAGGAACGTGATAATGTTCCTAATGTTCCTGAGGTGAATTCATTTAATATTCATGCCATTACTAAGGTTGCCTTTTATCTGCCTTCGTAACACTACCTGCCTTTGCCTCAGTCTCAGCTCATCTGCTGCTGAAACCTTTCTTGGTACTATCAAGGCCTCTACACTTATTGTTCTTGTATACACCGGGATAATTTTCCACAGTCTACCATCATTAAACTTGAGGTAATCTAAAACTCTGCATCCCCAGTCTTAAGTCATTATTCCCCTTTTGCCCTATACTCGATGGCATTGATTGGTCCCAATTGAACAGTTGAAATAACTACACAGAGGCTAGTATCCTGTCGTCAAATCACCTACTTGAACTCTGACCAACTAGTTTAGAGCCACTCCCTAAAGTGAGGAGATGATCTTTGACACCTTTTTTTTAAGACCTGCCAATTTTCGTGCGGATATAAAATAACCCATAGAATCATAGAACATTTATGGCACAAAAGGAGTCCACTAGGCCTACTGTGTGTGCATTTACCCAAAATCAAGCCACCCGGCCAATCTCACTTTGGTTTGTAATCCTCCAGGTTAGGGTATTGAAATAACTCCAAGGAAGCCAGCATCCAGTCACCAACTTTCCCTTTATGCACATGTGGTGAGTCCTTGACATCAATCCAACTCCCTCAGATCCAGTTCTCAGAGTGAACAGAACCCTCTGACACTCCTGTTTATTTTATTTCCTATTTTTGGTTTCTCTTTTCCTTCCCCCCACATTACGCCTATCAGCGGTTGTACTTATTTTTCCTCAGCACCCATTTTTTCTTCTCTTTGTCGTTTAGAGGTCAATAACTTAACGAAAGGTCATCCTTTATTTACATTGCATAGTACTAGAGGCTATGACTTTCTTACAGCCAGCTCTCAGAGTGAAGAGAACCTTTGACAGTGTATAAGTCCTGGCTCTGATTTTCCTTTCCAAAATGCAGCACCTGACATTTATTTAAATTAAACTCCATCTGCCACTCCTCAGCTAATTGGTCCATCTGATCAAGATCCCGCTATATTCCGAGGTAACCTTCTTCGTTGTCCACTACACCTCCAATTTTGGTATCATCTGCAAACTTACTATAAAAACAAAATACTACAGATATTGGAAATCTGAAACAAAAACTAAAATTGATGGAGAAAGTCTGCAGAACTAGCAGTATCATCTGGGGAGAGAGAGAAATAGAGTTTAAATTTTGAGTCTGATATGATTCTTTTTCAGAATTGGGTCTGTGGTTTTGGCACTACGAGAGCTGGCAACTGAAACAAATGACACAGGTCCCACTTCTAGAGATTACCTGCACAGCCCATGTGAATCATCATGTTTGGAAACAAGACTCGACATGCCATGATTGAAAGGCGGAGCGAGATCGATGGGCCGAATGGCCTAATTTCTGCTCCTGTATCTTACGGTCTTTCACCAGACATCAGCAAAGTTGAACTGTTTTTTATCCACAATCTGCCATGTTACACCTGCAGATCATATTAACATCCTCTTAAGCATGCCTGGGATTGTTCTTCATCAACATAATTATGCTTTTGACTTTCACTTGCTGCTATAGTTCATCAAAGTGTAGTGTACTGCGTTGTTGGAGGAGTTTTCAAAGTTTCTCAGTCAGCAAGAAGTTTTTCTGGACTTCTGGAAGGGAAGGTGTGGATGTGATTAGCCTGTAACTGAGAACATGCTTTCAATATGGGCAGGAGCAAAACACAAATATGGGTGGAGTGTACAGATGTTCACAGAAGAAGAAGGATAAGGTTTTCTGTTGAATGTCTTATACACTGAGGACTTCACAAGGCAGTTCTTCAACCTTCAGTTCAGTCAAGGACAACATGCATGGTAGCTACACTTCACTGAAAAGGTTGCACAGAATTGCAGGCATAGAGAGGAGCAGGATAGTGCTGTAACTGGCCATGCAAGACATTGTGTCTCTCAATTTCTTCCTTAGATGATCCTTCACAATGGAGCCAGTGGCAGTGCCAACACATCTCTGAATGCAGGACATCACTGAGCATCTGTAGCCAGGGAGAGGGAACTTCATTGTCTTCTCTTTAAGTTGGGGGAGAAAAAGCAAGATAAGCAGGAATATGCCTTTAACAGGGTAGTGGGCTTCCCAATTGCAAAGGAAGCCATTTGGCTCCATTGGTAACAGATTTCAACAGGAAGATTCTCTGCAACCCAGGGGACAGAATTCAGGTTCCAATAGAGCACCTGCCCCGACTATCTGCAGCCCCAAGTTAAGCATAGCAGCAGGCCCCTTGTTTCAGTGCTTATTGAAACCACAAAAGGTTTCACTTCCTGACAGAGCAGTTCATGTGTGAATTTTCACTACCTTGACAGTGTTTGAATCGTCTGTCAGTCAGCCTGATCTCTCAGCCCAAAGGTCACGTTGAACCAGAAATTAGCGACTTGTGATGAGGTTTGCACACAATTATAGTCCTCTGCAACCTCAGCATATGTGGACAATGTTGCCACAATGGGGACTATGCTACAACTAGCAGCCCAATGGAACTGATCATCCACGTCCTGAAGCAATGAGTGGAATTTAACCAGGCAATCAGATCTTGCCCACTCACTCGGGAGCCAGTGACAATACTGCATCATCT
The DNA here is from genome assembly GCF_037043375.1 of Chiloscyllium plagiosum. Taxonomy (NCBI): domain Eukaryota; kingdom Metazoa; phylum Chordata; class Chondrichthyes; order Orectolobiformes; family Hemiscylliidae; genus Chiloscyllium; species Chiloscyllium plagiosum. Next base: position 42,323,116 of record NW_028270152.1, read on the forward strand.
CCTTTGGGGAAAATGTGCCATATGAATTGCTAATCAGACACTTCCGTAGCCAACTGCATAGCTTGAGCATTATTCACAATGTCTGAAAGAGTCCATGTTCATTTGCAGTAAGACCTGGCTTGGAATAATAAATAGTGCTAAACATTTGCACCATAGAGGTGCCAGGCAATGACCAATTTGTGCAACAGGGAATCTAACCAAGTCCTTTTAACATTCAATGGCACAACAGCCATTGAATTTCCCACTATCAATGTCCTGGGGTTGCCATTGACCAAAAACAGAACAGGACCAATTGTATACATGCTGTGGCTACAAAGGCAGTTCAGATGTTAGGAATTCTGTGAGTAACCCTGTGTCTTACCTCCCCAAGGCCTGTTCACCATCCAGTCACAACCAGCCCACTGGCTTGGTACCCAACCCACTAGCTTCAATATTCACTCCCTTCACAACTGATGCACAATGGCAGCAGTGTGAATCATTTACAATATGCACTGTTGCATCTCATCTTGGTTCTATTGATATCACTTTACAAATCTGTGACCTCTAACACCTAGAAAGACAATGACAGATGCATGCAACACCACTATTTGCAACTTGCTCTCCAGGGTGCACATGTTCTGAACATGGAATGAATCACTGTTTCTTCACTGTCACTGGGTTAAAATCCTGGAACTTCCTTCCTAAGAACGCCCTTCTACACTATCGGGATACTTATATTAAATAGACAGCAATGGTTCAAGAAAGTAACACACTGCCACTTCTCAAGATGGGCAGGATATGCTGACCTAGCCAGTGACACACATATCCTGTGTAACAGTAAGAAAAGCAATGGCTTCTCATTTGATTCTTTAATCTCCAATAACCACAGCTACCAGTTTGAAATTTCACTGAATTAAAATACAGTTTTCTACTATTGTCTTGCGAAGGTAAACAGAGCTCTCTGGCATCAAAATATTCCAGCAAACCCCAGTCATGCTAGTCCTGCTCTTTGCTTAAGATACCATTAAAGTCACTTCCTCCTCAAATTCCAGCACCAGCCCTTTTGATGTTTATCAAATCCAGCACCTGATCACCCAAATTGTGTAGTAATATTAACAAACTTTTCCATCTATTTTCCAGCATTTACAGATGTCCATTTCATGGGACCACTTAGGCTTGACGTCCTATCTTCAGAATCTTGTCTTCAGACAAATATTGATGTGTATACAACCACACAATTGCATCTTCAATACTAACTCTACTCCACATCAGTGATGTCACGATTTGCATCCTGTGTTACTGCATCCTGCATGGATTACTGACACCTTTAATCGTTAGGCCATTCTTTTACTTTCTCTTTCCAATTCCCATTTCATGTTCCACCTTTTTTGGCGATTTCACTGTGCTTTATTATGTAAGTTACTTTGCATAATTATACAAATAAGTCCAGTCAGCTCAGCTGACGAGATAGCTAGTATGAGGTTCAGCATAATGCCATAGTGTAAGGTTAATTCCCATTGCAGGTGAGGATGATTTGGGACCTGCCTCCTTTTGTTGCCCTGAGATTAGAAGGCCATTGGCAATCCCCATCACCATCTATAGATGCGACAAAATTGTCTGCTTTGAACCCAGTGACCAAAGCACAAATAAATGTATGATATGAAGTTTCATCTTGTTCTATTTCCTATTTCCAGCAACATCACAACCCAAGGAACATTTCCGCATGCACACCAACAATGTCAAATATTGTGGCTTTTTCATTGTTTGACATTGACTTGGGGGCTGTTACTGAGCAATCCAACTATTTTCTGAAATAAAGTTCCCAATGATTTTAAATTTTCGACACAAATCAAACCTGACAAACCTGAAGTCATTCTGTTCAGCCTTCACTAGCAGCTATATCCCTCTGGCTCTGATTCTATCAACTTCCCTGGCAGCTCACTCAAGCTGAACACAGCAAAAGGTGCAATTTTTAGCTTTCAGTTCAATCCTCAGCTAAGCTTTCAAAACTCAAATTCATCTTGGCCACTGAGATCACTTTCTCACTGTTGAAATATCAGCCAACTACGCCCTCCCCAACTGCTCCAGTCTGAAAACTTCATCAAAGCCTTCATATTTTAATTTGCTTTCATCACCAGCGTCACACTTGAGTTACACTGTATAGTTAGCTCTTACATAAAACTGAGCTATTGCACATTGATAATTAGCATTTGTTAACTTTAATTCCTCAGTAAAAAATAGAGTATAGATAGAAGAAACTGTTAACACATTCATCACAGAGGTAATAGCATTTCACATTGGCTGGATTTTGTATTCATAATGGTGGCAGCAATATTGTTCACTACTAGCACAGGGTAAATCTGACAGCTACTTTTAATATGTTGTACTTAACTGCAAATGTGCAGGTGACAGAATTCCTCGCCTTCAATGATCTGTATTCAGACTACATAGCCAACAGATCCACACTAAAGATCACTGAAGAGGTCATTGATGGTCATGGAGTCATACCGCACAGAAGAGGCCAACCGGCCCATTTCGATGGTGCATTCAACAACGTCTGTTTTTAAAAATATGATGAACTAATTTGTTACTGATCAAACTCTCTGGCCCTGAAAGAAATTTGAAAAAAAAGTTTCATTTCTCTGGAAGATAACCACAGTTAGAAATGGTATTTTGAAAAATCTTTTCTTTGACTGATGTTGCACAACAACATTGTGTCCACTGTCGTGGGAGGTTGGGGGCATGGTGGAGAGGAGGTGAATGGTTAACACCATTCCTTCATCATAAGGACAAGGGCATTAACCCACATGATTGATCCAATTCAGATTAAAGTAGTAAATTTTTACATGTATTTTGCTTCGAAATTTATATGAATATGCTGATTAGTAGGCTAATGGACCAGACTTTAAATTAATTGGAACATGGAATACATTTAAAGAGTTTTAAAAGATGAAAAGCTTTGAAAAACCTAATGAGTTGCTGGATAGATGGTAAAACTATTCAAAAAGATTTATCTTTATGTTGAATTATGGAGCAAAGGGAGTTCTCTTTCTTCTTTTATACAACTGCATTGCAATTCCTGCTCATTGAAGATTCTAATTTACATCTGAGGATTGCAGCATAAGTTCTTATTGAACAAGATTTACTTTTTAATAGATTCATTTTTAATAGGAAATACAATGTCCACAAGTTATTAGGGAAAGTTTTTCACAGCAAAACCATGAAATACTTGAAACATCATATAATTAATTGCTAATTTCTTCAGAATTTGTAATTTACAAAAAATTAGAATTAACTATCTTGAGGTCTTGAAGTGCTAATTATAAGTGAGGACATTGGTTCAGCTATGATTTGGCTACTCCATTATAATATTCATATATGCTGTTTATCATTTTAATTCCAAATTGTTCTTTCTACAAATCTTTGGATAATTTTCCCTTGAAAATTCTAATGATTCTTCTTTACAATGCATGGTACAGCATCTCATAAACTATGTTGACTGCAGATTTAGCTTTTTTTTATTTACAGGCAATCATGAAATCCTTGCAGTTTAGCATGCTGTGAAATTAACCATAATGCAATACACTTGACGCTGAGCAAAACAGAATCTAACCACAGAAAACCGTCAGCAATGTGGTCTTTCTTAACTTTAAGAGAATGAAGCATGATTACCGTACCAATGAAAAATGGACACTTTAGTAGTAATGTGGCATGTTGTATAGTTCATTGCATAAACACTGAACTACAGGTTTGAAGGCTGTCAACTGTGTTAAATGAATATTTTCATCCAGACAAGTTTGATGAATAGAAGAAAAGTTTACATTTTTCTCTTTTATTGTCTAAAACAATCTTATTAGGGATGGCAGTGCAGCTCAGTGGTTAGCACTGCTGCCTCACAGCATCAGGGGCCATAGTTCGATTCCAGCATTGGGCAACTGTCTGTGTGGAATTTGCACATTCTTCCCGTGTCTATGTGGTTTCCTCTGGATGCTTCTGTTTCCTCCCACAATCGAAAGATGTGCAAGTTAGATGGATTTGACCATGCTAAATTGCCCAAAGAGCCCAGTGACGTGCAGGGTAGGTGGGTTAGCCATGGGAAATGCAGAGTTATAGGTTTAGGGTACAGAGGAGTGGGCCTGGGTGGGATAGTCTTTGGAGAGTTGGTGTGGACTCAGTGGGCTGAGTGGCTTGCTTCCACACTATAGGTATTCTATGATTGTATGAATCTATTGCTTTCATCATATATCTCATATTCTTCATCTGTAAATGTAAACTCAAAAGACCAATTCATTTTCTGTTCAAGGTGCAAAGACAAATTCTTTTCGGCAAGATCTAAATGATGATTCTTTATGGAGAATAAAATGTGTAAGCCATTGAAAAATATAATAAGATAATTTTTTTAAAAATTGATTACAAGTAATGATGATATTCTACAGGTTTTGATTATGCTGTAACAGCTATGATCTTGTTGTGGTTCTGTTCGCCGAGCTGGGAATTTGTGTTGCAGACATTTCGTCCCCTGTCTAGGTGACACCCTCAGTGCTTGGGAGCCTCCTGTGAAGACCTTCTGTGTTGTTTCCTCTGGCATTTATAGTGGTTTGTCTCTGCCGCTTCCGGTTGTCAGTTCCAGTTGTCCGCTGCAGTGGCCGGTATATTGGGTCCAGGTCGATGTGTTTGTTGATAGAATCTGTATGTGTCCACCATGTGTCAGATACAGATCACCAGTGAACAACCCACAAGCTAACAGATTCTATCAACAAACACATGGTTTTGCACTTCCTGCGGTGGCAAGGGAAGGTGCCGGGAATGGGGTGTGGGCTGGTGGGGGGCGTGGACCTGAGAGGGAGTCACGGAGGGAATGGTCTCTCCAGAATGCTGATAGGTGTGGGGAGGAAAATATATCGCTGGTGGTGGGGTCCGTACGTAGGTTTTCACTTTCTCCTACAAGCAATAATCCCCATAAATAGGTAACTCATCACTCCCGAGTGAAAATCTCACCTCAATGCATGGAACCTATTTAAAAGGTATAGTGTGTTGTTCCCAATGTTGAGTTAGACCTTGCTAGAGTTCTTGCACAATGCTGCGGCATTTCTTGCCACAGTGCACATGGCTTAGGATCCTATAAGATTTCGTCCTAGGTTAAAATCAGACCTAGAATAATAACTTCTTTCAAGCAAGAAAATAGGGCATGGCTGTCAATGAATAACATACTTTGGATTTTATTTGGTTCTGAATAGCTGTGACAGAGAAGTCACTTTCTTTTCAACCCAGACCCATATTAAAACTCAAACCAACAAAAGGCAAAAAAAAAGCCCTTCCAATCAACTCACATTTTGAACTAACGCCCAAAAATTACATGGACGCAAGGATTCAATAGAAACTATTAGAGTCTACTATTGAATGCAAATCAAATGAATATATATCTAAGAAAACCACCAGGGAGCATTACATAAAGTTTCTTGCACCACTGTAAAGGAAGAGAAAACTACATGCCTCAAAATTTGCATCATTAACTCTGCACATATCAATAACAAATTAACTTAGTGCTTTTATTGATCAATCAAATGGCATAATAAATTAGGTTTACATTTCGAAAATGTATCCATATTAGACATTAAATATTGAAATAATTCAGCATACATGAAATTTAAATTCGATCATCAATTTTTACCAAATGGAACCCAGATATAAAGTCTTAGAATGCATTTGTGTTCTTTCCAGAAACATTGTGGTAATGGTGTTAATTATAAATTATAATTATGACCAATGGGCATGTTCAGCACAATTTCATAAAAGTATAGTTAATTCCGTCCTAAATTTGGCTGACATTGGTACCTTTAGGATTCATCTGGTTTTTGAGAATAATTCAAACCTTTGCCCAATTAGAAAATAAGCAATAAATATGTCTCCAGCTGCAAAATAACTTGTTTGTTGTTTCCAGACTGTTTTTGAAAGAAGTTTGTGCATGTAAATATTAGAACTGTCAAAATGATTTATTGAAAATACTATTACTTTTGCTAATTTTAATCATATTCATCACAGTGAGTCAGACTTTGTTTGAGTAGAGCATGCAGCAGTGCTTATCCAGAAGTCACTGGGAAATCTCAGGTCTGGCAGCATCTGTGATAGTGCCAGTTGCTATTTGGACTTGCCCATACAAGTTTCGAATTTTCAATTATTCTGTGTAGCATTCTACTTGGAGTTCAAGCTGGTCATGTCACGTCAAGAGAACTACACATTTGGTCCAGAGTGAAGAAGATAAGCTATGCATTCAACCTGATGTAGGAATTGTGAACTTGACAATGCAAGGACTGATAAAGACATGAAATTAGAATCATAGAATCCCTACAGTGTGGAAGCAGGCCATTCAGCTCATTGAGTCTGCAAGGACTCTTCGAAGTGCATCCCATCTTGACCACAATTCTTACCCTATTCCTGCATTTCCCATGGCTAATCCACCTAGCTTGCACATCCCTGGACATTATGGGCAATTTAGCATGGCTAATCCACTTAACCTGCACATCTGTGGACTGTGGGAGAAAACCAGAGCACTTGGAGGAAACTCACACAGACACAGAAAGCATGTGCAAACTCCACATAGACAGTTGCCCAAGGCTGGAATCGCATCCTGGTGAGGCAGCAGTGCTAATGACTGAGCCACCATGCTGCCCATCAATCAGGTACAAATAAAAAAGAGCTGAACAATTTGGATCAGGGAAGGAGAAAAGAGACTGACTGGAAAAGGAAAAATAAATTTTGATCTTCTTTAAATTTCCTTCGTCAATGTAAACTTGAAGGGATGTGACACCAAGCTTCACTCAAGTTTTGAGCAAGAGTCACACTGAACTCATATCATTAAGTCTGTTTCTCTTGCTGGAGTTGCTGTGTTTCTCCAGCATTTTCTGTATTTGTGAGGGAGCTTAATTATGTTGGAAGCAAAATGTCAGCTTCCAAAGGTGGGATTAAAGATCATTATTAAGTTGGCAACGAATTGGGTTTCCTGACAGCAAATAGCAGGAAACTATTCGTAATACATTAGTATGTCAAGAATACTAATTAAAACACATTTTAAAACACATCAATTTAAATGGTATGCAATTAGGTCAACAGCAAATGAGAAGCACGTGCCTTGAGATTCTTGATGGATTAATGGCAGTGTGTAGCAGGCAAGTGGTCTTCCTGGTAGATATTGAGAAAGGAGGATCCTTGCAGAGGAAACTTTGTTAGACTATGCAGAGGAGTTTCAGCTGTTGCATGGAGCTCAGGTGTTCACTGGACTAGAGGAGGTCAGATCATGGTGGTCCCAAAAAAGGCCATGGGAACAGAGATAGGTTGTGAGCAACAAAGGGAAAGTCAATCTCCACTGAAGACAGATCAAGTATGAAAACAGTCATTGAGGATGGGTCAATGGTGAGGTTGCTTGATTTGAGGATAATCCAGGGAAGTCAAGGGTGATAGTGGTAAGTTGAAACTTTATTGCTGGAACAGCACAGCAGGTCAGGCAGCATCCAGGGAACAGGAGATTCGACGTTTCGGGCACAGGCCCTTCTTCAGGAATAAGCAGAGAGTGTTCAGCAGGAGAAGATAAAAGGTAGGGAGGAGGGACTTGGAGGAGGGGCGTTGGAAATGTGATAGGTGGAAAGAGGTCAAGGTGAGGGTGATAGGTCGGAGTAGGATGGAGGCGGAGAGGTCAAGAAGAAGACTGCAGGTCAGGAAGGCGGTGCCGGGCTGGAGGGATCCAGCTGAGACAGGTGGGGGGAGGGGGGATGAAGAAACTGGTGAAGTCCAAGTTCATCCCCTGCGGTTGGAGGGTTCCCAGTCGGAAGATAAGACGCTCCTCCTCCGACCGTCGGGTTGTTGTGGTTTGGCGGTGGATGAGTCCAATGACCTGCATATCCTCGGTGGAGTGGGAGGGGGAGTTGAAATGCTGTGCTACAGGTTGGTTGGGTTGGTTCGTCCGGGTGGCCCAGAGGTGCTCTCTGAATCGCTCCGCAAGTAGGCGGCCTGTCTCTCCAATATAGAGGAGGCCACACCGGCTGCAGCGGATGCAGTAGATAATGTGGGTGGAGGTGCAGGTGAATCTGTGGCGGATATGGAAGTTTCCTTTGGGGCCTTGGAGAGAAGTGAGGGGGGAGGTGTGGGCGCAAGTTTTGCACCTCCTGCGGTTGCAAGGGAAGGTGCCGGGAGTGGAGGTTGGGTCGGTGGGGGGTGTGGATCTGACAAGGGAGTCGCGGAGGGAGTGGTCTCTACGGAAAGCTGATAGGGGAGGGGAGGGAAATATATCCTTGGTGCTGGGGTCTGTTTGGAGGTGGCAGAAGTGACGGCGGATGATGCGCTGTACATGGAGATTGGTGGGGTGGTAGGTGAGGACCAGTGGGGTTCTGTCCTGGTGGCGGTTGGAGGGGCGGGGCTCAAGGGCGGAGGAGCGGGAAGTGGAGGAGATGCGGTGGAGGGCACCGTCGACCACGTCGGGGGGGAAATTGCGGTCCTTGAAGAAGGAGGCCATCTGTGTTGTACGTATTTTGAACTGGTCCTCCTGGGAGCAGATGCGGCGGAGACGAAGGAATTGGGAGAATGGGATGGCGTTTTTACAGGGGGCAGGATGGGAGGAGGTGTAGTCCAGGTAGCTGTGGGAGTCGGTTGGTTTGTAGTAGATGTCCGTGTTGATTCGGTCGCCTGAGATAGAAACAGAAAGGTCTAGGAAGGGGAGGGAGGAGTCCGAGACTGTCCAGGTGAATTTGAGGTTGGGGTAGAAGGTGTTAGTGTAGTGGATGAACTGTTCAACCTCCTCGTGGGAGCACGAGGTAGCGCCGATACAGTCATCAATGTAGCGAAGGAAAAGATGGGGGGTGGGGGCCAGTGTAGTTGCGGAAGATGGATTGTTCCACATACCCTACGAAGAGGCAGGCATAGCTGGGGCCCATGCGGGTGCCCATGGCTACTCCTTTTGTTTGGAGAAAGTGGGAGGATTGGAAAGAAAAGTTGTTCAGGGTGAGGACCAGTTCGGTCAGTCGAAGGAGGGTGTCGGTGGAAGGGTACTGGGTGGTACGGCGGGAAAGGAAGAAGCGGAGTGCTTTGAGTCCTTCGTGATGGGGGATGGAGGTGTACAGGGACTGGATGTCCATGGTGAAGATGAGGCGTTGGGGACCGGGGAAGCGGAAATCCTGGAGGAGGTGGAGGGCGTGGGTGGTGTCACGATCGTAGGTGGGGAGTTCTTGGACTAATGGGGACAGGACCGTGTCGAGGTATGCCGAGATGAGTTCGGTTGGGCAGGAGCAGGCTGAGACGATGGGTCGTCCGGGGCAGTCAGGTTTGTGGATTTTGGGCAGGAGGTAGAAACGGGCGGTGCGGGGTTGTGGGACTATGAGGTTGGAGGCGGTGGATGGGAGGTCCCCTGAGGTGATGAGGTTATGGATGGTCTGGGAGATGATGGTTTGGTGGTGGGGGGTGGGGTCATGGTCAAGGGGACGGTAGGAGGAGGTATCTGCGAGCTGGCGTTTGGCCTCAGCGGTGTAAAGGTCAGTGCGCCAAACTAAGGACAAGAATGACAGCAGGTGGAGGATGTCGCAGGTCAGGTCTAGGGTACTGGAGACAGCGACATGTTATAGAGTCATAGAGCTGTACAGCATGGAAACAAACTCTTTGGTCCAACTCATCTATGCGACTAGATAATCTAAATTAATCTCGTCCCATTTGCCCCATATCCCTCTGATCCCTTAGTATTCATAAACCCATCCAGTTGCCTTTAAATGCTGGAATTGTACCAGTCTCCACCACTTCCTCTGGCAGCTCATTCCATACATGCACCACCATTTGCATGAAAAAGTTGTCCCTTAGGTCCTTTTTAAATCTTTCCCCTCTCATCTTAAATCTATGCCCTCCAGTTCTGGAGTTCCCCATCCCATGGAAAAGACCTTGGTTTTTTACCCTATCCATGCCCTTCATGATGTTATAAACCTCTATAAGGTCACCCCACAGCCTCCAATGCGCCAGGGAAAACAGCTCCAGCCTATTCAGCCTGTCTCTATAGCTCAAACGCACCAACCCTGAGAACACCCTTGTAAATCATTTCTGAACCATTTCAAGCTTCCACTGCCTGGACTGTTCTGGTGAGGCACTGCAATTGTGCCACAGAAATTAGGTTAGTGTAGTGTTGGAAAAACACAACAGGTCAGGCAGCATCCGAGGAGCAGGAAAATTGCCCTTCATCAGGAATGGAGCCTGCAGGGTGGAGAGATAAGTTGCGGGGGGGGGGGTGGAGCTGGGGAGAAGGTAGCAATGAGTACAATAGGTGAATGGGGGTGGGGATGGAGGTGATAGGTCAGAGGGGAGGGTGGTGCGGATAGGTGGGAAGGAAGATTGGCGGGTAGGACAGGTCATGAGGACAGTGCTGAGCTGGAAGGTTGGAACTGGGGTAAGGTGGGGAGAGGGGAAATGAGGAAACTGGTGAAGTCCACATTGATGCCCGGGGGTTGAAGTTTTCCGAGGGGGAAGATGAGGCGTTCTTCTTCCAGGCATCAGGTGGTGACGGTGCGGCAGTGGAGGAGGCCCAGGACCTGCATGTCCTCGGCAGAGTGGGAGGGGGATTTGAAATGTTGAGCCATGGGGTGGTGGGGTTGATTGGTGCGGGTGTCTCGGAGATGTTCCCTAATGCGCTCTGCAAGGAGGCGTCCAGTCTCCCCAACGTAGAAGAGACTGCATCGGGAGCAACGGATACAATAAATGACATTGGTGGATGTGCAGATGAAACTTTGGATATGGAAAGCTCCTTTAGGGCCTTGGATGGAGGTGAGGGAGGAGGTGTGGGCGCAGGTTTTGCAATTACTGTGGTGGCAAGGGAGGGTGCCAGGAGGGGAGGGTGGGTTGTTGGGGGACGTGGACCTGACCAGGTAGTCATGGAGGGAACGCTCTCCTATTATACTCTTTGCTACCTTCTCCCCAGTCCTAGCCCCACACCTACCTAATTAACCCCCCACCCTCCCCACTTATCTCTCCACCCTGGATGTCCCTTCCTCCATTCCTCATGAAGGGCTTTTGTTTAGGTTAGATTCCCCACAGTGTGGAAACAGGCCTTTCGGCCCAACAAGTCCACACCGACCCTCCGAAGAGTAACACCCAGACCCATTTCCCTCCGATTAATGCACCTAACACTATGGGCAATTTAGCATGGCCAATTCACCTGACCTGCACATCTCTGGGCTGTGGGAGGAAACTGAAGCATCTGGAGGAAACCCACGCAGATACATGGAGAATGAGCAAACTCCACACAGACAGTTGCCCGAGGCTGGAATCGAACCTGGGACCCTGGTGGCGTGAGGCAGCAGTGCTAACCACTGAGCCACCGTGCTACCCTAAACGTTGATTTTCCTGCTCCTCAGATGCTGCCTGATCTGCTGTGCGTTTCCAGCACCACTCTAATCTAAATTCTGGGTTCCAGCATCTGCAGTCCACACTTCTGCCCTGTGCCATAGAGAGCCTTACTGATCACTGTGGTCCACATTGTACGACAAGAAGGTGTAGGAATGGCAGACGGAGAGATGGAGAACTCACATTCATCCTCAGACAAGGATGAAAGGAAAAAAGGGATGTTGTATGATCCAACTTGGGCTGCAGATGCCAGGTTGATGGAATGATGATCAAGACTCAGTGAATCCTGATTTCACTCAGAATGTGGTTGAAATGGCACCAGACGGAGTAGTCTCTGTCCAGATCAACCTACTGCCCTGCGATGTTTGGCATGTAGAAATGGCTGCAGGTTCTTGGCATGAACAAGCCCATATGCAAGTTCCAAATCCCTGCTAAGAATTCTAAACACACACACATGATGGTATGCCTCAGGTGCACACACTCTTCAGAAGGATAGTAAAGTGGGTGAACAAAAATGGCCCTTACAAAGGCAGTGGCAGTACTGTCAAAACTGTACCTACTTATAGGTGTTGTCTGGCAGAGACTCTATATAGTTTTAAGTTCACCTACAACGTTTAATTTACTTTTAAACTTTACAATATATAGAAGGGTTGGACAATGGTTTCAAGCCTTCAGCTTGTACTGTGATCCACAGAGTGGTGAATACAACAATGACCACTAATACAAACAAACATTAACATGAAATAAACAATAAATAATGTTGTTTCTTCTGCAATGAATATCACGCCTCTTTTCCATAATCTTGCGTTAATACAATGGAGTTAGTCTGAAAGTTGTGTCTGTTATAGGATTGAGCAAAAATCCCTATCATTTAAAATACTGACCCAAAATACTGGACTTTTCACAACTTTTAAAAGTAAAAGAAAAGGCAGCTGGGCTGAGCCCTAGGAAAAATACAAAGACACAGTGGGAGCTGTTTGGAACCATTGTTCAGGCCAAAAGCCCAATTCACACCTTGACTCTCGGAGAACAATCAACCAGACTAACACTCTAGACTGAAACTAACGTTTTCCACCTTGGGCTACAAAAAACTGAGACATCTTGGAACCTGTACAGATACTGGATATTCAACTTCAATCAATATTCATTCACATACATATCGGGCATTCAACCTCAATCAAAACACATTCACACATACTCTTAACTGCCAGGAAGCCAACTGACCTGAAAGGGAACACCAGTAAGACAATACAAGCACAGATTTGACAGGAAGAGGCACGCGGTTCGTATAATTGCAGGTTCCGATCTTAATTTAAGGAGCTAACTCCCTGATAGCTATCTCCACAGCCATCTCCACTACAGGGATCCCAAACAGCTATCTCCTGAGAGCGATCCCCCAGGAGCTGTTCAAACAGCGATCCCCAGAAGAGGAATTTCAACAGCTAATTATAAAGTTAAAAATCACCCAACACCAAGTCATAGTCCAACAGGTTTAATTGGAAGCACTAGCTTTCGCAGCACCGCTCCTTCATCAGGCGAAAGCTAGTGTGCTTCCAATTATAACTATAATTGGAAGCACACTATAACCTGGTGTTGTGTGATTTTTTAACTTTGTACACCCCAGTCCAACATCAGCATTTCCAAATCATGAAGTTTTTTTGGAAGCACTGGCTTTTGGAGCACTGCTCCTTCATCAGGTGGTAATGCACAGCCACCTGATGAAGGAGCAGTGCTCCAAAAGCTAGTGCTTCCAAATAAACCTGTTGAACCGTAACCTGGCGTTGTGTGACTTTTAACTTTGTACACCCAGTCCAACACCGGCACCTCCAAATTAGAACAGCTAATTCCACCAGCTATTTCCAAGAGCTATCTCCAGAAAGGGGATGCCAACAGCAATTTCCAACCCTACCAACACAGGCCTGTTCCATATCAGGATAACTAGCAACAACCAACCACGACCTGCAGACCGAAGAACCGACAACCTCCATAAACAACTGACCCAATTGACACCAGAAGGCCTCAGCTTAATGTGCCAGGATACAGGTGCTTTAGGCAGGATAGAGGTGCTGGAAGGAGGGGAGGGGAGTTACAGTAATCAGAGATAAAATAACTGAAGAATCATCCAGTAAGACTTTGTAGGAGGAACTAAGAAAAAAGAATGGGACGGTGATGTTATTGGTGTTGTACTGTAGGCCACCAAATAGTCAACAGTAACTAGGGGAACCAATATGCCGGGAGACTGGGGAGACTTGCAGGAGCAATAGGGTTGTCATAGTAGGAGATTTTAATTTTCCTAACCTGGACTAGGACTGCAGGGGCTTTGAGGGCTCAGATGGGGTGGAATTTGTTAAGTGCATTCAGGAAAGTTTCGTCAAGCAGAATATAGAGGGTCCTACTCGTGAAGGGGCGAAACTCAACCACCCTTTGGGAAATAGGCTAGAACATGTGACAGGTGAGTGGGGGAGCCATTTGGGACCAGTGACCATAAGACCTAGGAGCATAAATTTGGCCATTCAGCCCATCGGGTCTGCTCCGCCATTTAATCAAGGCTGATAAGTTTCTCAGGCGAAAGTGAGAACTGCAGATGCTGGAGATTAGAGTCAAGACTGTGGTGCTGGAAAAGCACAGTAGGTCAGGCAACATCTGTGGAGCAGGGCAATTGACATTTTGGGCAAAAGCCCTTTATCAGGCAGGGCTTCCTGATGAAGGGCTTTTGCCCGAAACGTCGATTCTCCTGCTCCTCACATGCTGCCTGACCTGTGCTTTTGTAGCACCACACTCTCGACTGATAAGTTTCTCAAACCCATTCTCCTGCTTTTTCCCCCAAACCCTCAATCTCCTTGATACTCAAGAACCTATCTATCTCTGTCTTAAATATACTCAATGACCTGGCCTCCATAGCCTTGTGTGGCAATGAATTCCATGGATTCACCACTCTCTGGCTGAAGTAGTTTCTCCTCAACACTGTTCTAAAATGCCTTCCTTTTACGTACAGCATAGGGTGGCACTGTGGCTCAGTGCTTAGCACTGCTGCCTCACAGCACAGGGACCAAGGTTTGATTCCAGCCTTGAGCAACTGTCTTTGTGGAGTTTGCACGTTCTTCCCATGTCTCTGTGGATTTCCTCCAGTTTTCTCCCATAGTCCAATAGTGTGAAGGTCAGGTGAATTGGCCATGCTAAATTGCTCATATTGTTAGTGCATTAGTCAGAGGGAAATGGGTCTGAGTGGGTTACCCTTCGGAGGGTCGGTGTGGACTTGATGAGCCAAATGGCCTGTTTCCATAATTTAGGGAATCTAATCTCAACTACTGTAAGGCTATGCCCTCAGGTCCTAGCCTCTCTTTCCAACCGAAACATCTTCCTAACATCTACTCTGTCCAGGCCTTTCAGTATTCTGTATTATTCAATTAGATCCTCCCTCATTCTTCTAAACTCCATAGAGTATAAACCCAGGTCCTCATGTTAAGCTTTTCAGTCCTGGGACTTATTAATTTTAAAATAGTTATGGAGAGGGACAAAACTGGTCTACAAGTTCAATTGGGGCGAGGCGAGGTGAATTTTGATGGAATTAGACAGGAGCTGCAGGGGTTGATTGAAGTAGTTTGTTTGCAGGCAAAGGGACGTCGAGCACGTGGGAGGCCTTCAAAAGTGAGATCGTCTATATGTTCCTGTGAGGGTGAAGGGCAAGGTTGGCAGGAATAGGGAACTCTGGATGACAAGAGATATTGAGACTTTGACCAGAAAAAAAGAGGCATGGCTCAGGTACAGGCAGCTGAGACAAGAGGAAACCTGGGGGGGGCAACGTTTTTTCACAGAAGGTGGTGCACATATGGAATGAGCTGCCAGCAGAACTTTTAAGAGGCATTTGGACAAATACATGAATAAGAAAGGATTAGAAGGATATGGCAAAAACAATGACTGCAGATGCTGGAAACCAGATTTTGGATTAGTGGTGCTGGAAGAGCACAGCAGTTCAGGCAGCATCCGAGGAGCAGCAAAATCGACGTTTCGGGCAAAAGCCCTTCATCAGGAATAAAGGCAGAGAGGCCTGAAGTGTGGAGAGATAATCTAGAGGAGGGTGGGGGTGGGGAGAAAGTAGCATAGAATACAATAGGTGAGTGGGGGAGGGGATGAAGGTGATAGGTTGGGGGGGAGGGTGGAGTGGATAGGTGGAAAAGAAGATAGGCAGGTAGGACAAGTCATGGGGACAGTGCTGAGCTGGAAGTTTGGAACTAGGGTGAGGTGAGGGAAGGGGAAATGAGGAAACTGTTGAAGTCCATATTGATGCCCTGGGGTTGAAGTGTTCCGAGGTGGAAGATGAGGCGTTCTTCCTCCAGGTGTCTGGTGGTGAGGGAGCGGCGGTGAAAGAGGCCCTGGACCTCCATGTCCTCGGCAGAATGGGACGGGGAGTTAAAATGTTGGGCCACAGGGCGGTGTGGTTGATTGGTGTGGGTGTCCCGGAGATGTTCCCTAAAGTGCTCTGCTGGATGGCGTCCAGTCTCCCCAATGTAGAGGAGACCGCATCGGGAGCAACGGACGCAATAAATGATTTTAGTGGATGTGCAGGTAAAACTTTGATGGATGTGGAAGGCTCCTTTAGGGCCTTGGATGGAGGTGAGGGAGGAAGTGTGGGCACAGGTTTTGCAGTTCCTGCGGTGGCAGGGGAAGGTGACAGAATGGGAGGGTGGGTTGTAGGGGGGTGTGGACCTGACCAGGTAGTCACGGAGGGAACGGTCTTTGCGGAAGGCGGAAAGGGGTAGGGAGGGAAATGTATCCCTGGTGGTGGGGTCTTTTGGAGGTGGCGGAAATGTTGGTGGATGATTTGGTTTATGCGAAGGTTGGTAGGGTGGAAGGTGAGCACCTTGTTACGGTTGAAGGGGTGGGGTCTGAGGGCAGAGGTGCAGGATGTGGACGAGATGCGTTGGAGGGCATCTTTAACCACGTGGGAAGGGAAATTGCGGTCTCTAAAGAAGGAGGACATCTGGTGTGTTCTGTGGTGGAACTGGTCATCCTGCGAGCAGATACGGCGGAGGCGGAGGAATTGGGAATACGGGATGGCATTTTTGCAAGAGATAGGGTGGGAAGAGGTGTAATCCAGGTAGCTGTGGGAGTCGGTGGGTTTGTAAAAAATGTCAGTGTCAAGTCGGTCGTCATTAATGGAGATGGAGAGGTCCAGGAAGGGGAGGGAGGTGTCAGAGATGGTCCAGGTAAATTTAAGGTCATGGTGGAATGTGTTGGTGAAGTTGATGAATTGCTCAACCTCCTCGCGGGAGCATGAGGTGGCGCCAATGCAGTCATCAATGTAGCGGAGGAAGAGGTGGGGAGTGGTGCTGGTGTAATTACGGAAGATCGACTATTCTACGTAGCCAACAAAGAGACTGGCATAGCTGGGGCCCATACGTATGCCCATGGCTACCCCTTTGGTCTGGAGGAAGTGGGAGGATTTGAAGGAGAAATTGTTAAGGATGAGGACCAGTTCGGCCAAACGAGTGAGAGTGTCGGTGGAAGGGTACTATTGGGGACGTCGGGAGAGGAAAAGATGGAGGGCTTGGAGGCCCTGGTCATGGCGGATGGAGGTGTAGAGGGATTGGATATCCATGGTGAAGATGAGGCGTTGGGGGCCGGGGAAACAGAAGTCTTGGAGGAGGTGGAGAGCGTGGGTGGTGTCTCGAAAGTATGTGGGGAGTTCCTGGACTGGGGGGGAATAGGACAGTGCTGAGGTTGGTAGAGATGAGTTCAGTGGGGCAGGAGCATGCTGAGACAATGGGTCGGCCAGGGTGGTCAGGCTTGTGGATCTTGGGAAGGAGGTACAACTGGGCAGTGCGGGGTTCCCGGACTATGAGGTTGGAAGCTGTGGGTGGGAGATCTCCTGAGGTGATGAGGTTCTGTATGGTCTGGGAGATGATGGTTTGGTAATGGGGGGGTGGGGTCATGGTCGAGGTGGTGGTAGGAAGAGGTGTCCTTGAGTTGGCGTTTGGCTTCAGCAGTGTAGAGGTCAGTGCACCAGACTACCACTGCGCCCCCTTTATCTGATGGCTTGATGGTGAGGTTGGGATTGGAGCAGAGGGATTGGAGGGCTGCGCGTTGTGAGGATGAGAGGTTGGAGTGGGGGAGAGGGGTAGACGGGTTGAGGCGGTTAATGTCCCGGCGGCAGTTGGAAATGAAGAGGTCGAGGGCGGGTAATAGGCCAGCACGGGATGTCCAGGTGAATGGAGTGTGTTGGAGGTGGGCAAAGGGGTCCTCGGAAGGTGGGCGGGAGTCCTGATTGCGAAAGCAAGCTCGGAGGCGGAGGCGGCGGAAGAAGTGTTCGACATCACAGCGTGTATTAAATTAATTGATGCGTGGACGGAGGGGGATGAAGATGAGTCCTTTGCTGAGGACTGATCGTTCATCCTCAGTGAGGGGAAGGTCTGGAGGGATGATGAAAACTCGGCAGGGCTGGGAGCTATGAGCCAAGTGCAAGGAAATGGGGTTAGCATGGACGGACATTTTTGGTTGGTATGGACCAGTTTGGGTCAAAGGGCCTGTCTCTGTGCTGTAGGACTCGATGACTCTATAACATCCTGATGCGAAAACCAGCTTACAAAAGACACCAGAAAGTAAGGAAAACCAAGTACTCACCCAACAAATCCAAACTTTGTTGTACCCATGAGTGGACTCATCCTAGACTGAAGACTTATGTGGTTTGAATTGAAGCTGTACCTCAAAATTGCATTTATCCTCGGTGGTGAGCTTAAACTCCAGAGACCCCAAAGAATCCAACCTAGCTAGCAAGGAGAGGAAGGTCAGTGGTGACAGTGCAGGGAACACCAAGGATAGGAAACCTGATGAATGTATCTGTGATTCAAACTGCTGTTTAGCTTCTAATAGTGTTTAACCTGTGTTTAATTTCATTGTATATTTAATTACTGTCTTCTGCATAATTGTGTTAATTTTACTAGTATATTGCTCTTGCCTTTATTTCTTGTATTATACTGACCCTGTATTTAATAAATGCAGAGATTCTTTTGCTCTGAAACCCTGTCTCCTTCTTCTTAATTTCACATTCCTAAATAAGTCCAGTGTCAGAACCAAGGACCTGGGGGTGATCAAACCATCTAAAAATCAGCAAATTATTGATTGCAGAACCCTACACTGTGATGCAGAGCCTCCTTAGTTCACCATAAGACTCTTCAATAGAGATGCAGCATTGTCAGTTAATGATAGTCTTCACCAATGACAAGCCTCACTAGCTGTTGAAGCAAATTTGTTTTACATTCAAGACAGTGGCACTTGGTTTTTAATTATAATTGTGGGAAATAGTAAAAAGAGAGAAAGCAAAGTGCTGCACACTTCTAATTACAAAATAAAGAATAGCACATTACTGAAATAAATTCCAATCACATGCACCCACTTGTTGTGTCTTAAAAGACCATAGGGGCTGCTCTCTCATTAGAGGGAGAAATGACTGGTGGTGATTTAACCTGAGGGCCACCAAACCTCTGGCAAGGGAAGAGGTTGAGAAGGAGAGCCCTTTTGACAACCTCAAACTAGAGATGGAAATTGAACTCACGCTGTTGGTGTCACACTGCTCTGTAAACCAACAATCAAGCCAACTGAACTAAACCATCCAACTTGTCAAACCCTTGGTTCCTGAGAAAGATTTGACAAACAGAAGAAAACCTCATCTCTCAATAAGCACTGACATGTGACTACAGTACTCCTGATTCAGTAAGAAAAATGGCATGTCCTAACGCCTCATAGATGGCAGCTCACCACCACCTTCTCAAAGTCAGTTTGGAATATGTTGTATATGGCCTCTTCAGCTTTACGCAATCCTGGGAATGAATTTAAAAATCTGCCATCTTACGTCATCCAGTGTCATCTCTCTTTATAACTGTAGAACAAATGCAGTCTCTTGGAAGTGGTAAAACATTCACAACATGATCTGCCTTCAAAAACCTTCACTCCACATGTTTCATCTGAGGCCAAGGCCGAGAACCCAATTCTGGCTTGCATTCACCTTCAGTTGCACATTTCCTTTGCTTGTTACCAGTGAGTGCCAATGAGCTGTGATATTTAGCCTTGCAGAGTGCAGAAGGTCAGTCTCTTTCATTGCTTCATTTTCCTTGTGACGACTATGGTTACTAACCACAAGCTCTATCCATGCTACCATAGACGTGCTGGAAGGTTTGCTGCTGCTATCACTGGGAAGGAGAACATCACACTACTTCCAGATAGTCGGCAGGTAAATCTGGAGGGAACCCTCACTAAAACAGGGGGGAACCACTTATCCTCTGTGTTGAGACATTAGTCAAAAGCAGCAGGTGATTGCAGCAGCAGTTTTCTGGGGTGGAATAGGCAGACAAAGATCAGTTCTGCTGCACAGCCTCGCTTTCACATATGGAGTGTACGTGTATTCAGCTGTCATTTAGAGATAACACCAGGATCTTCAGTTCTGTGAAGTAATATTGAAACTGTCAACCTCTTGCCCAAAACTGTCTGGGCCCTTTGACTATGAATAGCTAACTGGTTGGCTGCTGAGTGATTGTGTGTGCCCTATTATCCTGCCTCTATGTCGACGTGCCCCACACTTTAGTTTGGACATCATGATACTCGAAGCAACAACAAGATTCTGCCCAGAGACTCTGAATGTAAAACAGAATACAGGAATGTTGTTTATATTCCTCACGCTCTGTAAAAATTTTACAATTCCTTGTTGTTTGATGACATATCAACTAATATAGCCTCAAACTGTTACAAAACCGATAAATCCAATTTATACTGAATACAGCACCACTGGATTACTAATACATTTTGATTCACAAATCTTTCCTTCTCTACACATACTGCTACCATAGCTACTGGCAGAACACTTTACCTAAGACAGTGTGAATTGTGTGATGTTTCTCCAGCTATTTAGACTATTGCCTGCATGACACTGATTGATAAAGAAGTCATTTATTTCGCAGGATGTTGGTAAAATGTGCTATTCTGTGTTTAGTTCAAGTGTAGCATAAATTATGAACTGTCCCTGTCACTTTGCTCCAGTTCAGCTCCCAGATCAGAGCAGCTTTTGATGTGCATCAACATTGATATGCTTGTCAATTTAAATGTTCACAATAATGTTCTTCTGTAATAAAGAGGACTCCTTTGCTAAGAAAGAAACATTTTCAGAATACTTGTTTCATCTTAAATTCACATGTGGGACAACAGTGAACATTAATACTTAATGAACAAATTACTCAGTAACAATTCTTGAAAAATAGTTTTTCCAGGGGTGAATGGTGAGTGTATGGCAGAAAAAGTGCTGATGTTGTCTTTGTGCTATTAAAATAAGTGAACTTTAATGGAAATTTCTCCTCCAAAATATTGGTGAAGCTCTGTCAATTAAAAATTTCAAACTCTAGATTGATACATTTACCAAGACGGATGAATGGAATTGTGAAACAGATCAGGAATGAATTAAGTGGCGTGCCAAACAGACTTGGAGGACTAGGTTTTTATAAACAATTTCAACTTGATTAGGTGAGGAATTAAATTGTATTCTGTCTGATTATGTTAGTTTTAATACACATTCTGCAAGGAAGAATAGTTATACACCCACATAAAAAGTGAGATCATGGGTTTATCGTTGTTTTTATGGTTCAGGCTAATGTAAACTTACAGTAAAAAATGTGAAAACATAGAGATAAAAAGTTTTATATTCAATGTTTTAAATCTATGTTTTAAATTTGTTTACGTTTTAAATTCTATGTTTCAAATTCGTTTAGCTCTGTAACTTATGTATGTATCAGGAAGAATGGAAATATGTTTGCAGAAGACACCAAAAATTGGAGGTGTAGTGGACAGTGAAGAAGATTATCTTAGAGTACAACGGGATCGTGATCGTAAGGGCCAGTGGGCTGAGGAGTGGCAGATGGAGTTTAATTTAGAGAAATGTGAGGTTCTGCATCATGGAAAGGCAAATCAGGGCAGGATTTATATAATTAATGGTAAGGTTCTGGAGAGTGTTGCTGAAGAAAGAGATCTTGGAGTGCAGGTTCATAGTTCCTAGAAAATGGACTCACAGGTAGACATGATAGTAAAGAAGACATTTGACTTACTTGCCTTTATTAGTCAATCCATTGAGTATAGGAGTTGGGTGGTCATCTTGTGGCTGTACAGAACATTGGTTAGGTCACTTTTGGAATACTGCATGCAGTTCTGGTCTCCCTGCTGTAGAACAGATGTTGTGAAACTTTAAAGGGTTCAGAAAGGATTTACGAGGATGTTGCCAGCATTGGAGGGTTTGTGCTATAGAGAGAGGCTGAATAAGCTGGAGCTATTTTCCCTGGATCATCGGAGGCTAAGAGGTGACATTATACAGGTTTAAAAAGTCATGACGGGCATGGACAGGGTGAACAGACAAGGTCATTTTCTCTAGGATGGGAGTGTCAAAACTAGAGGGCATAGGTTTAAGGTGAGAGGGGCAAGATTTAATAGGGACTTAAGGGGCAACTTTTTCCCATAGAGGGTGGTGCATGTATGGAATGAGCTGCCAGAGGAAGTGGTGGAGGCTGGTACAATTACAACATTTAAAAGGCATCTGGATGCATATATGAATAGGAAAGGTTTAGATGGCTAAATACTGACAAGTGGGATTAGATTAATTGAGAATATCAATTTAGGTTGGCATGGACGAGTTAGTACGAAGGGTCTGTTTCTATGCTGTACAGTACTATGATTCTATGATTCTATAGCAGGCCTCCATTTATTAGCTTTGTATGGTGATTTTGAGTTTTAATTTGTTTCAAGCATCAACGTTCTTTTAATTATTGCGAGGCTTTGGAGTTTTGAAAAGAGACAAATGTATCAATTGGGACATTTAGTTTGATTGGTATTTGCTATGGAATGGTACTGCATAACTATAGGCACATAAAGTGCTTTTTTGATGCCACATTATGACCAAAAATGTAAAAGGTTGGTTAATACAGACAATCTGTTACAAAAGGAGTGATATAACCAAGTGTTGGCATGTCCAGGAATGAAACAAGAGTCAGCATTAAATAATATTACTACGATGACCATTACCTTTTAGGCAATCAATTAGGAATTAGGCATATATTGTTTCAATATCTGATACTGATCATGTTGTGTCCATGCATTAATAAGAAAATGTGAGTTCAGAATGTTTCCAATCATATATAGGAGATAGTGGCTAGAAAGAGTTAATAAGTTATGGTTAGGTGCACAAGGGAACATAACTCAAAACAAAAGGAGAACTTCAGTCAACATGAGAGTGCAACTACAGTCATGAACTGGTATTCTGAAGGGGATTAACTTGAAATCAATGTAATATGTTACTAAGGAAAGGTTGGACAGCTCCGCAATGCATAATGAGGAAAGACTGCCATCCAAGATTTATCTGCCAAAGTCCAAAGAGGGTCCATTCACTTATCAGACCCTCTATTTGCCTCAAAATCTATGCAAATCATGTCTTGCATGATGAGGAAATGAGGAGAAAGTGAGGTCTGCAGATGCTGGAGATCAGAGCTGGAAATGTGTTGCTGGAAAAGCGCAGGTCAGGCAGCATCCAGGGAATAGGAGAGTCGACGTTTCGGGCATAAGCCCTTCTTCAGGAAGAATGGCTTATGCCCGAAACGTCGACTCTCCTATTCCCTGGATGCTGCCTGACATGATGAGGAAATGCCTTTGGTTTCTTTAACTGCAGGGAATGTCAAATTCCAATGTTTTTTTTTCTTTATATGCAAAGATCCGATATAAATAAACATATCTTTTATGAATAAAGTATATTTTTGCAATTTAAAAAATAATTTATTTTGTACTTGCTTGATAAACTTAATAAATTTTGTGAAACTTGTGGAAACACATTTGTACCAAGAATTGATATTGCAATAGTCAGGATGAATAAACGTCTAGATTGACTCTCTCAGTGTTCATAGTTCAGTCTACAACTATAACTTTAACTGACTTAGGTGTTACAAGTAAATTTAAACCCAAGCCCAAAACCTGAAAGGCTTGAGACTGAACGGCCTGTTCTTTTCCCTAAGTTACTTCAGAATAAAAAGAGCTATTGATTTCATAGACAGCTCAATTGGGACTATTATTTAGGAAAGAATTGACTTTAAAAATTCAATTGCCCTGATTTAACAGATCTATCAAATTCATCATATAACTTTGAAATAATATCAAATAACTCTTCACAATTTCTCAATTAATAGTAAAATATCCTTCATTCACCCAACCTTGTACATCACACATTTAGTGAAAATTGCTCAATCTCCAAAAGAACCTTTACATTTCTTTAATGTTTTTAAGAACCAATCTTTATGTTCTGCCAATGGTTGAGTGAGTAAATTTGTCACCCAGTGTCATATTGATCCAACTCTCAGAAGTCATTAGTCAGAGTAATTTTAGGGTGTTTGACTCTAAACGAGGGTAGGTAAATCAAATCTTAAACCTCCACAAAGCACTCAATGTGTGCTTTGCTGAAGGTGGAGCTAACATTTCAGGCCATTGATCATTCACTAGAACTGAGGACTAGTCCAGGGAAAAAGCTTATAAGAAGAAACGTGACCTGGAAAAAGGAGTAGGAAGCTAAAAAAAAGCTTACGGTTTGTTTGTTACATCTATTGCAGCAATTTTACTCAGAGCTGAAATTACATGTTCCTTCCAACATGGCATGTTTGACCAGCTCCTCAGGCAACAGAAGGTGCATGACAGTCTAGATCGCCAGAGAGATGGTGGCTGGTTGTTATTCTAATGAGCAGATGGGAAACCTTGCCAATGATGTGTTTGAAAATATCATTCACAAGAATATTAATGATACTCATGGCCTTTGAGGAAAGCCTGCAGATTGAATAACTCTCCTTAGCCTTCTCTGTTTTTGTTTCGCCATGCTTTGCTCAAGCTGTATTTAAATGTGTTTTTTTTTTGCACAGCATCAGATAACAGCCCCATCAGAATATCATCTTGGGTAATTTTTTCATCTAAACAAACTATTACCCAGGATGGGTGATCCACTTCATTAGATACCTTTTAATCAACCTGCTCAGATATTCTTAAATACCTCTGGAGCAGGCAGGTCTTGAAACTGGGCCTCCTGACTTGGAGATAAGGACACTAACACTACACCACAAGAGCTCCATCACTTCAATCAATTTTACTGCAAGGAATTTGATTAATCTCACCAGATCAAAATACAGAGCACTTGATTCATTGAACCAGATTATCAAACAAGGTGAGTGAACCACCCAACAAGGGTGCACAGGATAAAAGATAGATCCCAGCAGATTACAACAGCAGACAGGGGAATGAAGTGTAAAATCTCCTGTTTTTATATCATACCAATAGACTTGCTCAGAACAATAAGCTCTTAAACATGCAGACTGTGAGAGTAGTAGGGAAATCTTTTCATTCTCTCATAAGATGTTTCTCAAGATTTTTTTAAAAATTCAAACATGCTCCCAATTCCCCAGCATCTCTGAGAAAGATTAATCAACTTAATCTTATTGGCAGAAAAGACACAGCGATTTTCACAGTGAGCAACGACTGACATATGTTGCTGTTTTTAATGCTAAGCCCCACAAAGTAAAGAGGTTAGAAATGTCAGCCATGAATAGATACAGTGAACTTCACTCTTCTGCTGTCTCATAACGAATATTCTACACATGGACTGCAGTTCTCTTTGCTTCTGTGAATATGACACCAAATTTGTGACTCTATGAGACACCATTTTCAAATGTTATTTTAAAAAGGGAAGCAATTCAACACAGATTTAAAATGCTTGCACTTTATTATAATCATCATGATCATTTGGAAATGTACAGTGTTTGATTAATCTTTCAGCAAATCTCAGAAGTTCAGCCTGTTAGGATGAAAAAAATAACCTTTAAATGATTATAGCAGCCCAGATAAGAGCAATGTAAAATTCTGATCAATACTGCAAAGTCACACAGGATCCAAATTTCCTTCAATATTGATTGAATAATCATTTACCACTATACTAATTCCTTCCTTTACTCCAAAATGCATGTTTCAAACTATTTCCAAGATTCCCAATAACTTTGCATTCTGTCAAACGTGATCAATTACAACACAATTTTGTTCTCAGTTCAAAGGTTGATATTGATCTTCTTAGAAACTGAATGACCTTCAACTCTTGTACATTCACATAAATGCTTCTGTTTGTACCAGAACCTTGCTTTGAACATATGCTGGAGAGTTGAATGTCTTTTCAGTTAGTATTTATGCCAAACACACTATTGGGAGCTGGGGGGAGAAGAAGAATCTTACATGGTCCTGAGAACTTGTCTCTTGAATTATCAAAGCATAATATAGCCCAGATACAAAATATGCAGCAAACATTCCACTATAACAATGTCTTAGGCATCCAAAAAGCAGATTAGAAAGCTTGCATTATACTGCTTTTTCATGAGCAAGAAGTTATAACTAATGCATGATTAATCTGATATGGTGGGAAATCAGTCTTGCCATGAAGGCCACCTAGATTGGCTTGCAAATACACACTTCAATCAACAAAATGAGACAGCACCAATGACCCGATATGGTAATGGTAAGAGAGCTGACTTCGTTACCAGATGTCCCTACTTTTAGGTTCAAAAGCTACTTGTCATGCCAATCAACCTGTCACAGTGGAGGTGACTTTCATCACTACTTTGGCAGTCGACCAGATGAAACAGCTGGTGGGAACAGAATGATACACAATATGCACAAAATCTGTCAATTGATTACAGAGCTCCCTTAGTAGTGTTTAAGGAGAAATTCATGGCTTGCATCAATTTTCTTCCCCAGCATTCCCCTGCTATCCCAAACCCTAACTGACCAACCTGCCAAGTAGACAAATAACACATTAACAGGTGAATACACATGAAAAAGAATTGAGTCCAAGGCTCCTTAATCTGCCTCACTACAACATTCTTGTTTTTGTGCACATGTTTAGATGTTGCAGCTAGATTATTTCACCTATTAATACAAGTAAAACCTTTGATTTGACTTCTTTCAACAGCAATGACATTTATTAGATGTAGGTTAAATATTCCTTAATTAATACAAACAGCTGTATGTCATCCAAATTCAGTTAAATTAGAGTGCAAATGTGTACTTTTACTTTGGGCCTGTTTCAGTTAATTAACTCCATGAATATTTGCAAATTATGCAACTGTGATGAAGATGCAAGAACTCCAGGTATTGGCCACTTTCGAGAAAACACACTGCATACTGCTGCTGGTTTAATCTCCCTGAGATGCTTTAATGTTTGCCTCGTATGACGGTTGAACACAAAACATTTTCTCTGCAACTTGTATTGACCTTCTCCTTACTCCAAAAGGAGATTCTCATTGGTGCAGCAACATCGGTGGACAGGGCACAAAAAAAAATGACTGGAATAACTCACACAAACCATCTTGATAATAAATGGCAGCAGAAGACATGTAAATAAAGAAACCAAAGAGCTGTCCGGAATGCATTTGTTTTAATAATAATGTGTCATTAACCAGAAGTGCACACCCAATTTTACCATTGGTTCAATCTCAAAATTGTATCCTAAATCCAGGCCAAAACATCAGAAATAGTATGTCAGATGTTCTCACTCTTAAATTAATATTTTAGTAAGCTCTTGTTTGCTTTGTAGTACGGGTTAGAAATTATTTAGAACACAGGTTGAACCAAAAGTAACTGAACCCAACTGCCTTTGCATTGGGCCTGCCAACCTAAACCAGTCAAAACTGACTGGAAAATCCACATTCTTGTCTTAACTATTGAATTTAAGAAATTATGATGATTGAGCTGTCTGAAACTTGTGGGGTGAAAGAAATCTTTTTCAGGAAGGTCTGCTTATTTTCTCGTATCTCTCTCATCTTTACCTTGTCAAGGTTAGTACAATAATGGAAGACAATATCAGTTTTCAAACCATAATATTTGATCATTTGACTTAGTTCACTCAGTCATGGATTCTATTACACGTATAGAAACAATTATGTACTGAATATGTGGAATGTCATAAATTATTCTTTGTATCCTGCTAAACACAATGGCAATTGTAACTTTTTCAATTGTTTTTGTTGCAAAACAACAGTTGTCTGAGATGCAATCTCAGAAGCTGTTTGCAATCTTCCAAACTTAACTGGTCTGAAATATCAATACTGGTACGATATTTGAAGACTGAGACCATGTTGGTCATTATAAACTGATGTCTGTACAGTCCGTATTCAGTCTACACTTCAGAAACTAAGAAGCAGATCAGTTAAATTGTTAAAATTCACACTGGCTGAGAAGCTGAATGTGCAGTAAGTTTTATTAAAAAATACTTTAGAGATCACATAGCTTCAAAAATCAAAAATGATTTTTATATAATCACAACGTGCACAACATTTAGAGTACAAATCTTAGCAGGACTTATACACTTAATGGTAAGGTCCCAGGGAGTGTTGCTGAACAAAGAGACCTTGGAGTGCAGGTTCATAGCTCCTTGAAAGTGGAGTCGCAGGTAGATAGGATAATGAAGAAAGTGTTTGGTAAGCTTTTCTTTATTCGTCAGAGCATTGAGTATTGGAATTGGGAGGTCATGTTGCGGCTGTACGGGACATCGGTTAGGTCACTGTTGGAATATTGCTTGCAATTCTGGTTTCCTTCTTATCAGAAGGATATTGTGAAACTTGAAAGGGTTCAGAAAAGATTTACAAGGATGTTGCCAGGGTTGGAGGGTTTGAGCTATTGGGAGAGGCTGAACAGGCTGGGGCTGTTTACCCTGGAGCGTCGGAGGCTGAGGGGTGACCTTATGGAGGTCTATAAAATCACGAGGGACATGGATAGGATAAATAGACAAAGTCTCTTCCCTGAGGTGGTGGTACGGGGGTGTGGGGGGGGGGGGGGGGGAGGAGTCCAGAACTAGAGGGCATAGGTTTAGGGTGAGAGGGGTAAGATAATAAAAGAGATTAAGGGGCCACTTTTTCATGTAGAGTGTGGTACATGTATGGAATGAGCTGCCAGAGGAAGTAGTGGAGGCTAGTATGATTGCAACATTTAAAAGGCATCTGGATGGGTATATGAATAGGAAGGGTTTGGAGGGATTTGGGCCGGGTGCTGGCAGGTGGGACTAGATTGGGTTGGGATATCTAGTCAACATGGATGTGTTGGACCGAAAGATCTGTTTCCATGCTGTACATCTCTATGACTCTATGACATGAACATATTTCGACTTAAAGGAGACTAGAGCCTGAAAACAGAAAATATTTCTCTGTTATCTCTCAGTGTAGTCGTAATATATCTTAATGAATCCATCATAAGATGCTGCTAAAATGCTTTTATGTCAAGATGTTTCAAAACCAAACATTAATTATTTCAAATGTATGATGCTTTGAAGACTGCCAAGCAGAATTTGTGACATTACTCATTTTCTGTCGATGATTTGAGAGTAGATGGTAATGTAATGATAATGTAAAGGAACTAGTAATCCATTTCTAGGGACATGTTCGAATTCCACCATGGTGAAATGGTGAAATTTGAGTTCAGTAAAATCTGGACATAAAATTGGTCTAATGATAATCATGCAACCGCTGTCGATTGTTCTAAAAAGCTCATCTCGTTCACTGCTGTCCGTTGGAGAAGGAAATCTGCCATTATGACCAGGTCTGGCCTACATGTGACTTCAAACCCACAGTAATGAGATTGACTCTTAGCTTACCATTGGACAACAACAATGACCAATAAGGTCACAGCAATGTGACTGATTCTCAATTAACCATTGAACTATAGGGATGAGTAATAATGCCCATATCCCAGTGACGTTTAAAATGAAATGTTAGGATTGAGCTAACTAAATGGTATTTCTGTCCGCATGCAGCAAGACCTGGATAACATGCTGGCATGAGCTGATAAATGGGAACTACCATTCATCCCACATAAGTGCCAAACAACATCAGCCTCCAGCAAAAGACATTCTAATCATTTCATTTTTACGTTCAGTGACATTACTATTGACCAGAACTAAACTGCCACTACTATTGACCAGAAACTTAAACTGGACCAACTATAAATACTATGCCTATGAATTCAGACCGGAGGTTGAATGGAGTAACTAACACCTTGCTCATAAAGTCTGTCCACCATCTACAAGGCATAATCAAGAGTGTGACTGAATACTCTCAATATGTGAGCAATTCCACCTACACTTAAAAAAACTTGATACTATAGGACAAAGCAGCCTGCTTGATTGGTACCCCATCCATCAGCTTAAACATTCTGTCTTCTACCAATTACATTTTGGCTGCAGTCTCATCTATTTATTGTCCAGGTGCCTTCAACAACACCTCCCAAACCTGTGGAGGCCAGTGCTTTGTCCTTAAGATGGACAAATGTCATGTCACCTCAGTTTGGACTGAGGCAATCGTCTGGGCAATTTCAATGTCCTGGGTGGAAGTTAATGTACAGACATGCAGGGAGAAGGTAAATGATCTTCTGCATTCCATAAGGTCAAGTGATACCACATCTCCTCTGCTGTCTCATACTCACAGGTTCAACACTGACTAACTCTAACACTGAATATGACTCTCATGGATTACAGTTCTCACAACTGAATACATTATGTCCACTCAATGGCTCGCTCTCACTCATCCTGGCTTCTGCCCTCTGTGCTTCCTCCTGACATCTTACCATCTCTCCTGCTCTTACATTGTTAATAATTGTTCATGTATCCACTGTCATCATACTCAGTCCCTGCCTTTGTCTCTTGCAGAGAGAATTGGCCTCCATCCCATTGGTCTGGAATTGGACGAGTGCGTTGACTGACTGTGGTGGGTACCGCCTGATTGACTGTATCCCCTGTCCCTTCTGCCTTGACCCCATTAAGGGGCAATCCTATTGAATTTTTACACAAGGCCATTTGATTGAAGCCCATAACTGTCAGTTTGCAGCATAAGTTGCTGGCACATGCTGTAAATGTGACACTGATGTAGTATGGTGCCATGCAGCAACATGTCCATCACCTTGACTACAGTGCTCTGAGGCATGACATGCTACTACCTTTCTCTGTGCATAAAAAAGAAACGTAAGTCACACAGTCTCGTAGTGTCCAAGTAAGCACAAAGTGAGTGAACATGAAGAAATGAAGCTAAGATGCATGAGATGCATGTTTATTCCAGACTGCAAGGCAAATTGGCAGAAGCATAGGTGTCATGAGCTCCAAACTGAGCCTGACGGACTGAATTGATATGACAGTTGGTCCAAGCTAAGGCACAATGATGTACTGAGGCTCCCACTTCCTCCAAAGGAAAGGAGTAGCCATGGGCACCGGCATGGGCCCCAGCTATGCCTGCCTCTTCGTAGGATATGTGGAACAATCCATCTTCCGCAACGACACTGGCCCCACCCCCCACCTTTTCCTCCGCTACATCGATGACTGTATCGGCGCCGCCTCGTGCTCCCACGAGGAGGTGGAACAGTTCGTCCACTTCACCAACACCTTCCACCCCGACCTCAAATTCATCTGGACAGTCTCAGATTCCTCCCTCCCCTTCCTCGACCTTTCTATTTCCATCTCAGGCGACCGAATCAACACGGACATCTACTACAAACCGACCGACTCCCACAGCTACCTGGACTACACCTCCTCCCATCCTGCCCCCTGCAAACACGCCATCCCATTCTCCCAATTCCTTCGACTCCGCCGCATCTGCTCCCAGGAGGACCAGTTCCAAAAACGCACATCCCAGATGGCCTCCTTCTTCAAGGACCGCAATTTCTCCCCCGACATGATCGACGATGCCCTCCACCGCATCTCTTCCACTTCCCGATCCTCCGCCCTTGAACCCCGCCCCTCCAACCGCCACCAGGACAGAACCCCACTGGTCCTCACCTACCACCCCACTAACCTCCATGTACAGCGCATCATCGGCCGTCATTTCCGCCACCTCCAAACGGACCCCACCACCAAGGATATATTTCCCTCCCCTCCCCTATCAGCATTCCGTAAAGACCACTCCCTCCTTGACTCCCTCGTCAGATCCACACCCCCCACCAACCCAACCTCCACTCCCGGCACCTTCCCCTGCAACCGCAGGAGGTGCAAGACTTGCGCCCACACCTCCCCTCTCACCTCCCTCCAAGGCCCCAAAGGAAACTTCCATATCCGCCACAGATTCACCTGTACCTCCACACATATCATCTATTGCATCCTCTGTACCCGATGTGGCCTCCTCTATATTGGGGAGACAGGCCGCCTACTTGCGGAGCGTTTCAGAGAACACCTCTGGGACACCCGGACCAACCAACCCAACCACCCTGTAGCTCAACATTTCAATTCCCCCTCCCACTCCACCAAGGATATGCAGGTCTTTGGACTCCTCCATCGTCAGACCACAGCGAAACGACGGTTGGAGGAAGAACGCCTCATCTTCCGGCTAGGAACCCTCCAACCACAAGGGATGAACTCGGATTTCACCAGTTTCCTCATTTCCCCTCCCCCCAGCCTGTCTCAGTCAAATCCATCAAATTCAGCACCGCCTCCCTAACCTGCAATCTTCTTCCCAACCTCTCCACCCCCACCCCAATCTGTCCTATCACCCTCACCTTGACCTTTTTCCACCTATCACATTTCCGACGCCCCTCCCCCAAGTCCCTCCTCCCTATCTTTTATCTTAGCCTGCTGGACAAACTTTCCTCATTCCTGAAGAAGGGCTAATGCCCGAAACGTCGATTCTCCTGTTCCCTAGATGCTGCCTGACCTGCTGCGCTTCTCCAGCAACACATTTCCATCTCTGATCTCCAGCATCTGCAGACCTCATTTTCTCTTTAAAGGCTTGCCATTGCTGACTTGCTATAGGACAGAGGGTAGAAGAGGACAGAATCCAGGGAGCATGTAGGGATGTTGTGGTGAAGACAGAGTTGACTGCATACCTGAAGAAGCAAACAGTGAACTGTTGTTACCAGGTTACCACTCTAACTTTCATGTCAGGGATTAGCACTGTCTAGTTTCTCAAGCAAGGAGAGGAGAATTGGATCGAAACAAGATGATTTTAGACAATGCATGGAAATATGGTAGTCACTGAACACTTTTTCTCCTCATTGAGATCCTAATTTTTTTTGACTTTCACTGCATTTTGCACATTTTTCACAATCATCCATGTTACTTAAGGCAATGGAAATTTCAACCATTTAAAAGACAAAGATAGCAGGTGTATGGTAAGACTACCAGACCTCGACGTTTTCTTTAAGTCACACATCATCCTCATTTGTAAATATATTATGACTGCAACAGTTGAAGAAGTCATTCTTATCACATTTTCAAAGGCAATTAGAGTTGGACAGCATGGTGGCACAGTGGTTAGCACTGCTGCCTCACAGTACCAGGAACCTGGATTCGATTCCAGCCTTGGGGACAATCTTTGTGGAATTTGCTCGTTCTCCGTGTATCTGGATGGGTTTCCTTAGCATGCTCCAGGTTAATCCCACAGTGCAAAGATGAGCAGGTTTGGGTGGATTGGCCTTGGGAAATGCACAGTTATGGGAATAGGATGGGATGCTTTTCGGATGGTTAGTGCAGACTCAATGGGTTGAATGGCCCTCTTCCACACTGTAGAGATTATTATTTTCATGAAATTGCTTCCTGACTCAGTGTCATCTGCCATGATTAGCACACATGCAGTTAGCAGCTTGGTGGCTCAGCTGATAGCAGTGCTGCCTCACAGCACTAGGAACCCAGGTTCAATTCCAGCCCTGGGCAACTATCTGTGCAGAGTTTGCACATTCTTCCTGTCAGGTTCCTTTGAGTGGTTCACTTTCCTCTCACAGTCTGAAGATGTGTGGGTTACATAAATTAGCCATGGAAAATGCAGAGTTACAGGGTAGGGGGTGGGTTTGTGTTGGATGCTCTTCAGAGGGTCAGTGTGGACTTGATGAGCTGAATAGCCTGCTTCCACACCACAAAGTTTCTATGATTCTGTGACTGCTGGCCTTCCCAGTGATGCCTACATCGCACGAATAAGTTAAAATAAAATCCCATGTTAGCCATACTGAGAGACAGAGAGAAGTGGTCCTCTGACAGCATTGAAATATACTATCTAGACTATAAACAAAGCAATGAACCAGACTATATTCCCAAATGTGTTCACTGTTGATAGAACTGTCTGAAATGAACAAGTTGCCCGATCCTTTGACAGTTAAAATCTAACTGTGCAGATGATCCAAATAGGTTTGCTCTATTCAGAAAGTTTCTGATATGATGCAGCACATAAAATAAAATCAATCATTATAACTTACAAAAGTTTGCAAGTTCCTTAAAAAGTGTCATGTCACAAGGACACAAAGAATACATTTATCAAATACAGTGTGTCAAAAGAAGTAATCTCGGGACCAAAGCCATGTTAGCATTTGGATTTTGCCGGTTTTGAGAAAAGTGCCCAATGCATCTATCCAGTATTTGTAATATAATAAGATAATGATTGCTAGCAATCAATTTGAATGCCACAATAGCTGTACCAGAACCCGATATTGCTCTAAGGCTGCAACTTAAAAATCATTTCACTGTGGCACACTGCAGCACTAGAGAAACGTTCAAGGGGAAGTTATGCAAAGAAATGCAACTGCCTGAATATTTCAAGTTGGGTCAGATAGGGTTAAGGGCCATTCTGTTTTCACCACTGGGAGATTAAGAAGCAACAGGAGTATGGAGCAGATAACGACTTGGCATGACACTGTATAGATGCAGCAACTCCTCGAACAAAACAGTGTACAGAATTATGCCCTCTTTATAGCTGGTGGGGCATGTGGCAGGAAGTCCAATTAATTGGGTGAGTTGGTACTGGACAGATACATCCCTTTCTTGCCACATCAGCAATCAAGCTCTGGATGGGAAGGTCCATGGACAGCCACCAACTGAGGCCTGTGCAGGTCTTCATGGCTGGTCAGCTCTCTCTGACTGAAGTTCACCAATTGGCTAGCAGCTTCGGGGGACTTCAGTGGCGAGCCAACCAATGGGATGAAAATCCTGCCAGCAGTACTAAAGTGCCTGAATGGTACTTGTCCTGGGGGGCTTGCTTGCCAGTGGGGCCAGGGAGTTGGTCACTGTCACCTGCCCTCTCTACAGATTTAGTGCAAACAGCACTAAATCCACCCTAGAAACTTTCTCAGTCATTTAAGAACATTTAAAATTCTTGCAAGGCACACTAAAAAAGAAATGTCTGACTTACCAACAGTTTTGTATAGCTGGATTTGACGTGCCTGTAATAAATTTCATAATATATTGCTTCAAAATAATTAATTTAAAAGTTAAAGAAGTACATGTATCCAAGTGGCTTGAAGAATTTGTTGCTAAGCTATTATCCTTATTTAGGAGAAAGTGAGGACTGCAGATGCTGGAGATCAGAGTCAAGAGTGTGGTGCTGAGAAAGCACAGCAGGTCAGGCAGCATCTGAGGAGCAGGTGAATCGATGTTTCAGGCTTATGCTCCTCAGATGCTGCCTGACCTGAAGTGCTTTTCCAGCACCACAGTCTCGACAACTACCTTGAGGCTATCTGCAATCCATGGTAGATATTTCAATTAAAAATGTTACAATTAAAATATTCTACTGACTTGAACCTTTCCTCTACATCGCTTTCACTCAATATCATGCATGTTGCTAGCTCACTGAAGCTTATGTAAATGAAAGTTCATCAAATACATCAAAATATCAATTGAACACATTTAGACATTTTGAACATTTCGACATTTTGAATCTCAGTCTTGAATCATGCCTTTCTTTTCCCTCTAATTCCTAACCTCAGGATGTTTGCTAATCAATGTGAATTAAGGAATCATACATATCTTTTAAATATACTCTCAAAGTAATCTACCAATTTAATGATGTGGGATAAACATAACTGATCTGGTGAATGGTACTTTCTTTATTCTCTTTCTTGTAAATTGCCTTGTGTAATATTAAAATGTTAGGAAAAATATATTATTTCTATGCTGCAGGCAAGCATCACAACAATAGCAATCTGGGATTTGCTTTAGTCTTTGTAGTAGCTTAGCAACAAATTCTTCACAGCATACAAGAAGGACAACGTACAGTGTGAAATGTGCAAAATTATTTTGAGGAGACAAGGGAAAAGCTGAGTTATTATCAGCATATTTAACTCAGACTGATAAACCTTTTCAAGTTTATCATGTAGAACAGAAGTGTTGAGGTTCTAGCCTCAAGGTTAACTAAGTTTCTCCAGTACCATTATCCAAGCATCATAACAATGGATATATCATAGAATCATCATAGAATCCCTACAGTGTGGAAACAGACCATTTGGCCCAATAAGTCCACACTGTCCCTCTGAAGAGTAACCCACCCAGACCCATTCCTCTACCCTATTACTCTACATTTACCCCAGTCTAATGCACCTAGCCTACACATCGCTGAACACTATGGGTAATTTAGCATGACCAAATCACCTAGCCTACACATCTTTGGATTGTGGGAGGAAACTGGAGCACCTGGAGGAAACCCATGCAGACAGGGGGAGAATGTGCAAACTCCACACAGACAGTTGCCCGAGGCTGGAATCGAATCGAATTCCCTGGCATGGTGAGATAGCAGTGCTAACTAATGAGCCACCATGCCGTCCCCATGTATGAAATGCATAAAAATATTTCCAATATTCTAATAATTATTTTAAAGAATGAGGTTCACTGTAATTTTATTTATTTTAAGTGCTTTCTGCATCTCCAGTGACAAACAATTAAGGAAATATTTTGTCTTAGATGTTATAATATTGAGATAGTCACAGGTTTAACAATGAGGCACAGGATTAAAATAAGCAGCATCCCTCAGCAATATCATATTCTGGTAATGATTTGGAGATGCCGGTGATGGACTAGGGTGTACAAAGTTAAAAATCACACAACACCAGGTTACAGTCTAACAGGTTTAACTGGAAGCACTAGCTTTCGGAGCGCTGCTCCTTCATCAGGTGGTTGTGGTCAATATTCTGGTAAAGGATTAAGGAAAAGATCGTTTGGCTAGAAACTGAACTTTTACATAGCAAATGCTGTCTAAATATTCTTTTGCAAGCTGAAAAATAAGCATGCTCTCTACCACTTAGTCTACAAGTTAATCAAAAAGAAAAAAAAAGGAAAGAAGGTATATGTAAGGTTTAGGAAATTGAAGATAGACAGAGCCCTTGAGAATACAAAGATAACAGAACAGAACTGGAACAAAGAATTAGGATGGCAAAAGGGTGTCCATGATACTTCTTTGGCAAACAGGATTAAGGGAAATCCCAAGGAGTTTTATTCATATATAAGGAGCATGAGGGTAGCTGGGGAAAGGGTAGAGTCATAGAGTCATAGAAATGTACAGCATGGAAACAGACCCTTCGGTCCAACCCGTCCATGCCGATCAGATATCCCAACCCAATCTAGTCCCAACTGCCAGCACCCGGCCCATATCCCTCCAAACCCTTCCTATTCATATACTCATCCAAATGCCTCTTAAATGTTGCAATTGTACCAGCCTCTACCACATCCTCTGGCAGCTCATTCCACACACGTACCACCCCCTGCGTGAAAAAGTTGCCCTTAGGTCTCTTTTATATCTTTCCCCTCTCACCCTAAACCCATGCCCTCTAGTTCTGGACTCCCCGACCCTAGGGAAAAGACTTTGCTTATTTATCCTATCCAAGCCCCTCATCATTTTGTAAACCTCTATAAGGTCACCCCTCAGCCTCCGATGCTCCAGGGAAAATAGCCCCAGCCTGTTCAGCCTCTCCTCATAGCTCAAATCCTCCAACCCTGGCAACATCCTTGTAAATCTTTTCTGAACCCTTTCAAGTTTCACAACATCTTTCCGATAAGAAGGAGACCAGAATTGCACACAATATTCCTGTACAGCCGCAACATGACCTCCCAACTCCTGTACTCAATACTCTGACCAATAAAGGAAAGCATACCAAACGCCTTCTTCACTATCCTATCTACCTATGACTCCACTTTCAAGGAGCTATGAACCTGCACTCCAAGGTCTCTTTGTTCAGCAATACTCCCTAGGACCTTACTATTAAGTGTGTAAGTTCTGCTGAGATTTGCTTTCCCAAAATGAAGCACCTCGCATTTATCTGAATTAAACTCCATCTGACACTTCTCAGCCCATTGGCCCATCTGGTACAGATCCTGTTGTAATCTGAGGTAACCCTCTTTGCTGTCCACTACACCTCCAATTTTGGTATCATCTGCAAACTTACTAATTGTACCTCTTATGCTCGCATCCAAATCATTTATGTAAATGACAAAAAGTAGAGGGTCCAGCACCGATCCTTGTGGCACTCCACTGATCACAGGCCTCCAGTCTGTAAAACAACCCTCCTCCACCACCCTCTGTCTTCTCCCTTTGAGCCAGTTCTGTATCCAAATGGCTAATTCTCCGTGTATTCCATGAGATCTAACCTTGCTAATCAGTCTCCCATGGGGAACCTTGTCGAACGCCTTACTGAAGTCCATATAGATCACATCCACTGTTCTGCCCTCATCAATCTTCTTTGTTACTTCATCCAAAAACTCAATCAAGTTTGTAAGACATGATTTCCCACACACAAAGCCATGTTGACTGTCCCTAATCAGTCCTTGCCTTTCCAAATACATGTACATCCTGTCCCTCAGGATACCCTCCAACAACTTGCCCACCACCGAGGTCAGGCTCACTGGTCTATAGTTCCCTGCCTTGTCATTACCACCCTTCTTAAACAGTGGCACTACGTTTGCCAACCTCCAGTCTTCCGGCACATCACCTGTGACTATCGATGAGTCCACTCCAGAACAAAAGGGAATTTATACGTGAAGTTGGAGGAAATGGGTGAGATCCTTAGAATACTTTGTATTGGTATTCATTAAGGACAAGGACATGGTGGATGGTGATGGTGATGGATATTCTGGAGCATGTCAACATAAAAAAATGTGTTAGATGCTTTAAAAAGCATTTCGGTAGACAAGTCCCCAGGACCTGATGGGATCTATCACAGAATGTTGAGGGATACAGGTGAGGATGTTGCTGGGCCTTGAATGAAATCTTTGTATCCTCTTTAGTCACAGGAGAGATCCCTGAGGATTGGAGGATAGCCAATATTGTTTCTTTCTGGAAGAAGGGCAACGGGAATAATCTGTGAAATTATAAGCTGGTGAATCTTTGGAAAAATAAGAACATTAGCAATAGGTATCACGGCTTTTTGCAGGGTTATTTGTGTCTCGCAAATTTTACTGATTTTTTTGAGGCAGTGACAAAGATGATAAATGATGGCAGAAAGGCAGATGTTGTCTGGATGGACTTTAGGAAGGCTGATACAAAAAGTGAAGTTGCATGGTATCCACGGTAAGCTGGTAAGATGGATATAGAACTGCTTAGTCATAGAAGTCAGAAAGTATTGGTGGAAGAGTGATATACTGACTGAGATCTGTGACCAGTGGTGTTCTGCAGGGATCAGTGCTGGGACAATTACTTGCAATATATATAAATGATTTGGAGGAGAATGTAGGTGCCTTATTAGTAAGTATGCAGATGACACAAAGACTGAAGATAGTGAGGAGGATTGCCAGAGGATACAGATGAATATAGATAGGCTGGAGACTTGAGTGAAGAAATGACATTCTGAGTTTAATCTGGACAATTACGATGTGATGCATTTTGGAAGATATGACACAGGGTGGATGTATACAGTAAATGGCAGAATCCTTAGCAGCATTAATATACAGAGGATCTAGATGTACAGGACCAGTTCCCTGAAAGTGACAACTCAAGTGGAGAAGGTAGACAAGAAGGCATATGTCATGCTTCCCTTCATCAGGTTCAGCATAGAGTATAAAAATTGGCAAGTCATGGGGCAGTTGTATAGAACTTAAGAGTCGAGAGTGTGGTGCTGGAAAAGCAGAGCAAGTCAGGCAGCATCTGAGGAACAGAGAATCAATGTTTAGGGCAAAAGTCCTTCATCAGGAATAAGGCCTCATTCCTGATGAAGGGCTTTTGTCCGAAACGTTGATTCTCCTGCTCCTTGGATGCTACCTGACCTGCTGTGCTTTTCCAGCACCATACTCTTGACTCTGATCTCCAACATTTGCAGTCCTCACTTTCTCCCTGGATAGAACTTTAGTTCAACCATATTTGGAATGCTATGTACAGTTCTGGTCGCAATACTACCAGAAGGACGCAGAGCCTTCCGGCAGGGTACAGAATTGATTCACTTGAAAGTTGAATGATGAGGGACAACCTGATAGAAGTTTACAAAATTATGAGAGGCAAAGGTAGAATGGATGGTCAGACTCTTTTTCCTAGTTTTAAGGCAAAAGGCTAAGTTTAAAGGTGATGTGAGAGGCAGCTTTTTTATCATTTAACATTTATTAATATTTCTTGCAGATATGAATAATGATTTAGAGATTTAAATATTGTTCAAGTATCAAGTGAATATTCTGTCAGCAGGATAAACTGGTGATGGTTTATTGTGTTAAGCTGACAAAGCATGACCCTTTTATGTCAGTTCCAGGTTGCATTTATTTTTTGTGAAAGGGAGATGGAGGGGGAGGGAGGGATTATAGAAACAGGAGGGAGATGGGAAGGGGAAGGTGAAAAGGGATAGTTAATCAGTGTTTCTGTGGCCAGAGAACAGCTTGGTCAGAGGGTTCACAGTGGGAACTTTTGGGAAATGTTTGGATGGTACATGATAGACTGCTGAGATGGGAGAATTAGAGGCCTTGTGATGGTAGTGAAAGACAATCCTGAGAGTGGAGTTTTGAAGTCTGATGGGAAGGAGAATTCAAACATCAGGATGGGGAAGGGGAACCAAGGAGGCCTAACCATGGACATAAGATTGCAGGTATCATGATGAGTTTGGAGTTTTGTCGGGAAAGTGTTACGACACAGAGTAAACTCTCCTGCTTAATTTAAAACCAGCAACAAGAAAACATTTAACTGTGCAGTAATCTGTAAAAGTCGAGTGGCCAAGAACTATTTAAAGTAAAAATTAGCAACTTTATTTCTTAAAGTATAACAGTGAATAATTAACTGACCACTATTTACAATTTCTTTCTCTAACCTATCTTTTAGCTTCGCTTCTATAATACTAGTTTGATAAAACTCCCAATTAAAATTTACAAAACAACACCTATCTCAAAACCAAGCAGCGATAGATTCTTGTCTTCGGATCTTCTTCTGTCTTCTTTTCTCCTTGTTAGGAATTTCTGCATTACACATTACTGATCGAAAAGGGAATTTTAAAAGAGATACTTTTTTCAAACAGTCTCTTACATGCTAGGACATGGCAGATCTCCTCTCAAGTGTTCAATTTTCCTTGGTCTTGTACTCCAGAGCATTGGATTGTCTCATTAGCTTTTAAGATTGTCAATATACTCAATACAAACTTGAATGGTGTTTGTAATGTCTTGGGTATAATTCAAACTGATTGGCCGAATTCAAATTTGTTTTTGTCTCCAAGCAACGAACTAATCGAGTTGTTCGATCCAGTATTACATTGTTACCTTTTTGAGAACACTTAGTGCTGTGTCCAGTAGTTTTGCTGCTTTTAACTCTCTTAAAGGTATACCCACACCTTCATAACAAAAGTATATGTGGGTGAGTTCTGATTGGTACCTGGATTGTGGGAGGTAGCCGTAAAGGTGCAAAACTCCTGAATCTATCAACTGCTTGTTCTGAAGTAGTACAGGTTTCCAGATACTTGGGAAATCTGGTTGACAGTAAAGTCAAAAACCTGGACTACAATGAAGTTTCAAGATCAAACTCACTTCCTTGTGACTTACTGAAAATTGGAAATACATTTTTGAAGGAGGAGAAAATTGACTTTTTCCACAACGTGAAACCCCTAACGATAAGTTGAGATATAAGAACTAAACCATGCAGTGTCTGAATGTCATTAATGGGTGAGTAATTACAAAATAAAACAGGCACACTTCCAGCAAGAGAAAATTCTTCAATTAATAATTCAAATTCTAAAATAACTTTAATGCTGAAATAATTTATTTCAGCATTATAGGAAACATATTTTTAATTATTCCAAGAATTTGTTCAAGACTTACCCTAAAGACACAAAACTAGGGCAGAATCTTATAGGGCCCGAACCACATGGGTTGTCGCAAGATTTGTGGCAGAATCTGGTGAGAGGTCTGGGAAGGCCTTGGGAGCATCTTGCTCCAACTTTTATGATTTTGCCGAGCAGCACAGCACATTTCTTGTTCGGCAGTGGCAAGTTGCCAATTACGGGGAAATAAATCTTGTTAAATGCCTTATTAATAATGCAATACATTATTGCATTATATATATTTATATTCAGATTCCCATCTTATCAAATGCTGCAGGCAAGCCAGATGTCATGAATTCTCCAAATGGTCATCAGAGCAGGTATCTGGCGACTTCGGTTTGCTGTTTGGACATTCACATTGGATGGCAGGCACCAACACCACAAAACATGCTCCACAAGCAAAAGCCATACAAACCATGACAAATGCCAAGGTCTATGGACATATGGTAGCCATTAAGAATCCATATGGCACATCTCCGATCCACTTCTGCACTCCAATACTGCACCACCAACTTTCATTATACTGCTGGCAGGACACTGACAGCCCTGACACTGACCACTGCTGCATCCCCAGGTGTTTGTTTGCTGTCATAGCATTAACTCATTTTGAGCATATCTGGATGTTCACAGCCTTGCATTGTCCTGTCTTTCTTTTTAGCACTTTGCCCCTCAGCCAGAGATACCTGGGTCAAATTTTACTTTGTACTGCCTTGCCATTTAGCACAGACGCAGTCAGGAATCTTGTCATGGTTGTAAGTAGGCCTCAGTCAAGTCAAAGGGAATAGCCTTCACCATGAGATCTCAGCACCGTATGTCTGATACAAGGCAAAAGTGGGGACTGCAGATGCTGGAGATCAGAGTCTAGATTAGAGTGGTGCTGGTAAAGCACAGCAGGTCTGGCAGCATCCGAGGAGCAGGAAAATTGACATTTCGGGCAAAAGCCATTCCTGATGAAGGGCTTTTGCCCGAAATATCAATTTTCCTGCTCCTCGGATGCTGCCTAACCTCTGATAAAGACCAGTAGCCTGAACATGGTCAGTCAGCCATGTTGGATGGTCACGGTCAGCATCTTCTCCACATAAGGAGTGAGGACTTGAATGTCTGTTGTCTCACCTACCTTGAATCTTTCTGCCCTATTTTGGGCTGCTTGCCAATAAGACAGACGTAGGTATTATAATGAAAATGAGTGGCATGGCTGTATCACATGGTGAGTGTGTAGGCATTGTAGAGAGCATGCAAAGTTAGTGGTGTTGGGGGTTGAAGTAGAGACAGTGAGTGAGGAAAGGTGTTGCAGGCAACAGTGAAAGAATGGTAGATGGCGAGCCTTGGTGGGAGGTGCAGGCAATTGCTGTTTTTGAGTGAAGGTAAGGTAAAGGAGAGAAAATGGTAGCACTTACTCTGGCAAAGTGGAGGAAGACATTGACCTTTTTCCTTCACAGCTGGCCTATCCTCCAGATGGCTAAGAGACCACTAGCCTGGTTGCAAGCTCGGACCAGGCTAACATGGTCTGATCCCATAGCCTCCAATGGTGGTGGTGGAGGAAAAGGAAACCTCAAATCTGCACCTGCTGTTCATCAGGATCACCAGGTCCTTGACGACTAAGTGAGGTGGAAATTACCGTCTGTGTGCCATGTCCGGATCAAATGTCAGGAACCCAGCTCCACTGACAGTGTTTGTTTGAACGCAAAATGTATTTTAAATATGGAGGGGATAAAAGGGATGCTGGTCTTTTGGCAGATATCCAGTGAGTGGGCAGTTCCTTTGGAAATGACGTGTATTAAGAATCAGACATGAGGGACATCAAAGGGCAGGGTAGGTAGTTAATGAGGTGAACTTGGTAAATACAGCAAGGAATTGCATTGAGTTCTACAGCAAGAATCCCTCAAAAAATTTTAGATTGTAAACTGCAAGCAGTGCGAGCAGCAGCTAAGGTAAGACAGTTTGTTTTAAAATTACTTACCGGTAGCGGGCAGCGGTGTTTTTTTTCTCTCTTTACAGAAAGAGTGGGAGCAGCAGGGGGAAGTGACGAAGACCAGAGGGGCAGCCGGGAAGGAAAGCAGTGAGTATAAATACTCACCCTTCGACGCCAACGGTCACTTTGAGTGCGAGCAACAGCTAAGGTAAGACAGTTTGTTTTAAAATTACTTACCGGTAGCGGGTAGCGGTGTTTTTTTCTCTCTTTACAGAAAGAGCGGGAGCAGCAGGGGGAAGTGACGAAGACCAGAGGGGCAGCCGGGTAGGTTTTTTTTTCCCTTTAAAAGCGC
Source organism: Chiloscyllium plagiosum (assembly GCF_037043375.1). NCBI lineage: Eukaryota > Metazoa > Chordata > Chondrichthyes > Orectolobiformes > Hemiscylliidae > Chiloscyllium > Chiloscyllium plagiosum. Next base: position 42,366,768 of record NW_028270152.1, read on the forward strand.
GCAGGAGGCAGAGGGGGTCATAGATCGGAGCTTTAGGGAAGTAGTAACTCCAAAGATGGCAGATAGATGGGTGACAGTGAGGGGGACTGGGAGGAAGCAGCCAGTGCAGGGACCCCCTGTGGCCGTTCCCCTCAAGAACAAGTATACCGTTTTGGATACTTGTGGGGGGGGGGGGGGACTTACCAGGGGTAAGTAACGGGGCTCAGGCCTCTGGCACGGAGCCTGTCCCCGTTACTCAGAAGGGAAGGGTGGAGAAGAGCAGAGCAATAGTAATTGGGGACTCCCTAGTTCAGGGCACAGATAGGCGGTTTTGTGAGAACGAGAGAGACTCATGTTTGGTATGTTGCCTCCCAGGTGCAAGGGTACGTGATGTCTCTGATCGTGTTTTCCGGGTCCTTAAGGGGGAGGGGGAGCAGCCCGAAGTCGTGGTCCACATTGGCACCAATGACATAGGTAGGAGGAGCACTGAGGATGTTAGGCAGGCTTTCAGGGAGCTAGGTTGGAAGCTCAAAGTTAGAACGAACAGAGTTGTTGTCTCTGGTTTGTTACCCGTGCCACGTGATAGAGAATCGAGGAATAGGGAGAGAGAACAGTTAAATGCGTGGCTACAGGGATGGTGCAGGAGGGAGGGATTCCGGTATTTGGATAACTGGGGTTCTTTCTGGGGAAGGTGGGACCTCTATAAACAGGATGGTCTGCACCTGAACCTGAGGGGCACCAGTATCCTTGCTGGGAGGTTTGCTAGTGCTCTTGGGGGGGGTTTAAACTAACTCTGCAGGGGCATGGGAACCCAGACTGTAGCTTTAGGGTGCAGGACCTGGAGTGTAGGGAGGTTAGGAACATGGCATCAATTTCAAAGGAGGGTGCCTGTAAACAGGAAAGTGCCTTGAAGTGTGTATACTTCAATGCAAGAAGTATACGAAATAAGATAGGTGAACTTGCAGCGTGGGTTGGTACCTGGGACTTCGATGTTGTGGCTATTACGGAGACATGGGTAGAACAGGGACAGGATTGGCTGTTGCAGGTTCCAGGGTTTAAATGTTTTAGTAGGGTCAGAGGTGGGGGTAAAAGAGGGGGAGGTGTGGCATTGCTTGTCAAAGATAGTATTACAGCTGTGGAAAGGACGATGGATGAAGACTCGCCATCTGAGGTAGTTTGGGTTGAGGTTAGGAATAGGAAAGGTGAGCTCACCCTGTTAGGAGTTTTTTTACAGGCCTCCTAATAGTCCTAGAAACGTAGAAGAAAGGATTGCGAGGATGATTCAAGAGAAGAGTGAAAGTAATAGGGTGGTTGTTATGGGGGACTTTAACTTTCCTGATATTGATTGGGAAAGCTATAGCTCAAGTTTGTTAGATGGGTCAGTGTTTGTCCAATGTGTGCAGGAGGGTTTCCTGTCACAATATGTAGATAGGCCAACAAGCGGTGAGGCCATACTGGATTTGGTTCTGGGTAATGAACCAGGCCAGGTGTTAGAATTAGAGGTAGGTGAGCACTTTGGGGATAGTGACCACAATTCGGTGACTTTTACTCTAGTGATGGAGAGGGATAAGTGTGCACTACAGGGCAAGAGTTATAGCTGGGGGCAGGGAAATTATGATGCGGTGAGGCATGACTTAGGATGTGTGGCTTGGAAAAGTAAGCTTCAAGGCAAGGGCGTAATTGATATGTGGAGCTTGTTTAAGGAGCAGCTATTGCATGTCCTTGATAAGTATGTACCCGTCAGGCAGGGAGGAAAGGGTCGTGTGAGGGAGCCGTGGTTTAATAAGGAATTTGAATCCCTTGTTAAATGGAAGAGGGCGGCCTATGTAAAGATGAGGCGTGAAGGTTCAATTGGGGCGATTGAGAGTTATAAGGTAGCCAGGAAGGACCTGAAGAGAGAGCTAAGAGCAGCAAGGAGGGGACATGAAAGGTCCTTAGTTGGTAGGATTAGGGAAAACCCTAAGGCTTTTTATAGGTATGTCAGGAATAAAAGAATGACTAGGATAGGAATAGGTCCAGTCAAGGATAGTAGTGGGAAGTTGCGTGTGGAGGCTGAAGAGATTGGGGAGACATTGAATGAATACTTTTCGTCAGTATTCAATCAGGAACAGGACATTGTTGTCAATGTGAGTACTGAGTCACAATTAAGTAGAATGGATGGCTTTGAGGTATGTAGAGAAAAGGTGTTGGAAATTCTGGAAAGGGTGAAAATAGATAAGTCCCCTGGGCCTGATGGCATTTATCCTAGGATTCTCTGGGAAGCAAGGGAGGAGATTGCAGAGCCATTGGTCTTGATTTTTATGTCCTCATTGTCTACAGGAGTAGTGCCAGAAGATTGGAGGCTAGCAAATGTGGTTCCCTTGTTCAAGAAGGGGAGTAGGGATAACCCTAGTAACTATAGGCCGGTGAGTCTCAATTCTGTTGTGGGCAAAATCTTAGAGAGAATTGTAAGGGATAGGATTTATGAACATCTGGATAGGAATAATGTGATCAAGGATAGTCAGCATGGTTTTGTGAAGGGCAGGTCGTGCCTCACAAACCTTATTGAATTCTTTGAGAAGGTGACTAAGGAGGTGGACGAGGGGAAAGCGGTAGATGTGGTGTATATGGATTTTAGTAAGGCGTTTGATAAGGTTCCCCATGGTAGGCTACTGCAAAAAATACGGAGGTATGGCATTGAGGGTGAGTTGGAGGTTTGAATTAGGAGTTGGCTGGCTGGAAGAAGACAGAGGGTAGTAGTTGATGGCAAAGGTTCATCTTGGAGTGCCGTCACTAGCGGTGTTCCGCAAGGATCTGTTTTGGGACCATTGCTGTTTGTCATTTTTATAAATGACCTGGAGGAGGGGTTAGAAGGTTGGGTGAGCAAGTTTGCGGATGATACGAAAGTCAGAGGAGTTGTAGACAGTGAGGAAGGATGTGGCAGGTTACAGCGGGATATAGATAAGCTGCAGAACTGGGCAGAAAGGTGGCAAATGGAGTTCAATGTAGCTAAGTGTGAGGTGATTCACTTTGGTAAGAGTAATAAAAAGATGGTGTACTGGGCTAATGGACGGATACTTGGTAGTGTGGATGAGCAGAGGGATCTTGGTGTCCATGTACACAGATCTTTGAAAGTTGCCACCCTGGTGAATAGTGCGGTGAAGAAGGCATATGGCGTACTGGCTTTTATTGGTAGAGGAATTGAGTTCCGGAGTACTGAGGTCATGTTGCAGTTGTATAAGACTCTGGTGCGGCCGCATCTGGAGTATTGTGTGCAGTTTTGGTCGCCATACTATAGGAAGGATGTGGAGGCACTGGAACGGGTGCAGAGGAGGTTTATCAGGATGTTGCCTGGTATGGTAGAAAGATCGTATGAGGAAAGGCTGAGGCACTTGGGGTTGTTTTCATTGGAGAAAAGAAGGTTTAGGGGTGACTTGATAGAGGTGTACAAGATGATTAGGGGTTTAGATAGGGTCGACAGTGAGAATCTTTTTCCACGTATGGAGTCAGCTATTACAAGGGGGCATAGCTTTAAATTAAGGGGGCGGGGGGTAGGTATAGGACAGATGTTAAGGGTAGGTTCTTTACTCAGCGAGTCGTGAATTCATGGAATGCCCTGCCAGTAGCAGTGGTGGACTCTCCCTCATTATGGGCATTTAAGCAGGCATTGGATAGGCATATGGAGGATAGTGGGCTAGTGTAGGTTCGGTGGGCTTGGATCGGCACAACATCGAGGGCCGAAGGACCTGTACTGCGCTGTATTCTTCTATGTTCTATGTTCAAATATGTCTTTACAGCAACTTATTGTGCATTTTTGGACATCCTTTGATTTTATTTTCAGAAAACATATGAATAAAACCGGTGTACTGAGGTCAGCTTTGCTCAATATTTTTCTACACTTCTCAGGTGGCACTAGTTTAAAAAATGTGTGAGAAGAATTTTGTTTAAGATGATTGATAGAATGCAAAACATTCACCTTCAAAAGCATCAGTTCACTTTTGTCTTATGTGATTTACAAGTCATTTCAGGTAATGCAGATGATCAGAATGATAAATGAAGCTGGGGGGAGGCAGCCTTACTGCTCAGATAATCACCTGCACAGCTTATTGAACTCCACTTAATGCTTCACAATGACACGCAGTCTACTTTTGTCAGCTGATGTCAAAAAAACTAAAAATGAACTACAACACATCAATATAATTAAAGCTAACATTAGATTTCATTGGCCTAGTAACCTTATTTATTCAGTAGGGGTACACGCTATAATCCGAGCTAAAGACCAACCAACAGCATTTAGATTATGTGCAATTATTTCCATTAAATTGTTAGAGAAGATTATTTATGAAACATCATAGGCAAGGCAGAGTAAGTGGTAGTTTGTTCATTTTTTAGTCAAAGATTGACTGTGGAATTGCAATAAAGGTTACTTAGAGGTCTTTTCCACAATAAACTAGTTGTTGCAGTGCACTTATACACCAAAAACTGACAATTTAATCTCAAAAGAAAACATAGGGTTGAATCTTCTGATGAGGAGCAATAGCAGTCAGAAATTTTTTTTTCTGACTCTGCACTGGAATCCTACTTTTCTTGCCCCAACTTCTGAAGTGGCATTCTTTAGAAATGTGGATTGGACGTAATCTGGGAATGTTCCAGCACAGTGCAAAATTCATATCTGAGGCAAAGCCATGACTCTGTTTTCCAAAATGAACCTCAATATTCCAGGCTTAAAAATCTAAAAGATGCTTTGACAAGCTAGGGAGAGAAATGTGAAAGGTGATTGAACAGGGTGTGTGCCAGGTGGGCATTGATGGAGAGTGTCAGGTAGCTGAGAAGATAGAGTTGCAGGTAAGTGATGAAATAGAGTAGCATTGGGTATGTAACGGGGTAGGGTGAATCAGGGGAGTTACATTGCAGCTTGTCAGACAAGCCAGGTCTGGAGTGTCAAGGTGATTGATCAGATTGAGATTGTTGGACTGGGTAATGTTGAATTGGGTGGGTCTTTTTGGGGGGTAGTTAGTTGAAAGCAGGATGGCTGTCCAGGTGAGGCAATATTTTGAGAAGTAGTGGGTTGGGTCTGGTCAGGGTTCAGTCAGTTTGAAAGTGGGTCTTGAGGAAGGGTACTCAGGGTCTTAGTGGTGAGTCAGAGAAAATCAATTACGTAAGATGCTATTCAATGATAAATCACGAGTTTGATTCATTGTTTTAAATTACAGTCATTGACCTTGCCTGACCAAGACCAATCTTCTATGTTATACTTTGTTCAAATTTATTAATACAGACATAGGTTTATGTACCATCCAGTTACACTACAAGAAAGCAGTTCTACAACAAACTATTCTTGAAGACTGCTTACTAATGCTAGAATCTACGTGACGAGAGCTGCATTGATAAACAATTGGACAAAGGTAGCATTAGTCCTTGAATCCATCTTATCCTTGATTGTGAGTTTGTAAAAATCCTTCCCAGTCTTCAGTTTTAATCTTCATCAAATTATAACTAAAATATGTACAAAATTGTTAACACCCGACTGAATTTGCAGTATGTAAACATTTAATTCAGTCTACATAATTATCACTACAACAATAGAATTTAAGATTCTTTTCAAGAAAAGTGAGACACAAGGAGCAGAAACTGCAGCCAGTTACCTCAACATTGGCCTTATGGCATTTGATAAGGCAGAACATCAAAATGTGATATCACAAAACAAGAACTCATGGCATAAATGTTGCATATTTGCATGGATAGAGGATTAATTAGATGGTATGAAGCAGAATATAGTGATCATCAATCTTTTCAGACTGGCAACATCTAATCAATGAGGTGCCACAGCAATCAGTGTTGGAGCCATAACTATTTACAATATACATAAATGACCAAAATGAATGACCAAATGTATGGTTGCTCAGCTTGCAGATGATTAAAAAGTAGATAAGGGAATAAGAGTCAAGAGAAGGTTGGCAAATGTGGTGCCACTGTTTAAGAAGGGTGGTAAAGACAAGGCAGGGAACTATAGACCAGTGAGCCTGACCTCAGTGGTGGGCAGGTTGTTGGAGGGAATCCTGAGGGACAGGATGTACATGTATTTGGAAAGGCAAGGACTGATTAGGGACAGTCAACATGGCTTTGTGTGTGGGAAATCATGTCTTACAAACTTGATTGAGTTTTTTGAAGAAGTAACAAAGAAGATTGATGAGAGCAGAGCAGTAGATGTGATCTATATGGACTTCAGTAAGGCGTTCGACAAGGTTCCCCACGGGAGACTGATTAGCAAGGTTAGATGTCATGAAATACAGGGAGAACTAGCCATTTGGATACAGAACTGGCTCAAAGGTAGAAGACAGAGGGTGGTGGTGGAGGGTTGTTTTTCAGTCTGAAAGCCTGTGACCAGTGGAGTGCCACAAGGATCGGTGCTGGGCCCTCTACTTTTTTTCATATACATAAATGATTTGGATGCGAGCTTAAGAGGTACAGTTAGTAAGTTTGCAGATGATACCAAAATTGGAGATGTAGTGGACAGCGAAGAGGGTACCTCAGATTACAACAGGATCTGTACCAGATGGGCCAATGGGCTGAGAAGTGTCAGATGGAGTTTAATTCAGATAAATGCGAGATGCTGCATTTTGGGAAAGCAAATCTTAGCAGGACTTATACACTTAATGGTAAGGTCCTAGGGAGTGTTACTGAACAAAGAGACCTTGGAGTGCAGGTTCATAGCTCCTTGAAAGTGGAGTCATAGGTAGATAGGATAGTGAAGAAGGCGTTTGGTATGCTTTCCTTTATTGGTCAGAGTATTGAGTACAGGAGTTGGGAGATCATGTTGCGGCTGTACAGGACATTGGCTTGGCCACTGTTGGAATATTGTGTGCAATTCTGGTCTCCTTCTTATCGGAAAGATGTTGTGAAACGTGAAAGGGTTCAGAAAAGATTTACAAGGATGTTGCCAGGGTTGGAGGATCTGAGCTACAGGGAGAGGCTGAACAAGCTGGGGCTGTTTTCCCTGGAGCATCGGAGGCTGAGGGATGACCTTATAGAGGTTTACAAAATTAAGAGGGGCATGGATAGGATAAATAGACAAACTCTTTTCCCTGGGCTTGGGGAGTCCAGAACTAGAGGGCATAGGTTTAGGGTGAGAGGGGAAAGATATAAAAGAGATCTAAGGGGCAACTTCACGCAGAGGGTGGTACATGTATGGAATGAGCTGCCAGAGGATGTGGTGGAGGCTGGTACAATTACAACATTTAAGAGGCATTTGGATGAGTATATGAATAGGAAGGGTTTGGAGGGATATGGGCCAGGTGCTGGCAGGTGGGACTAGATTGGGTTGGGATATATGGTTGGCAAGGACAGGTTGGACTGAAGGGTCTGTTTCCATGCTGTACATCTCTATAACTCTATGAGAGCAGTGCTGGAAAAGTACAACAGGTAAGGAAGCATCTGAGGAGCAGGAGAATCGATGTTTCTGGCATAAGCCTTTCATTAGGAATGAGGCTTGTGGGCCGGGGAGGGGGGAGGCTGAGAGATAAATGGGAATGGGGTAGAGGGAAGGTGGCTGAGAATGCAATTGGTAGATGAAGGTGGGTGGGAAGATGATAGGTTGGAGAGGATGGTGGAGCGGATAGATGGGAAAGATGATAGTCAGGTCAAGAGAGCGTACCGAGTTGGAGACTTGGAAATAGGATCAAGTGGGGGAGGGGAAATTAGGAAACTGGTGAAATCCACATTAATCCTCTGTGATTGCAGGGTCCCAGGTTGGAAGATGAGACATTCTTCCTTCAGGTGTCATGTGGTTAGGGTTTGGCAATGGAGGACGCCCAGGATCTGCATGTCCTTCATGGCGTGGGAGGGGGAGTTGAAGTGTTTAGTCATGGGACAGTGGAGTTGGTTGGTGCGGGTGTCCCAGAAACGTTCTTTGAAGTGATCCGCAAGTTGGTGCCCTGTCTCCCTGATGTACAGAAGGCAAGAGAATAAGTTGTGAAGAGAACATATGAAATCTGAAAAGGTATACAGATAGTTTAAGTGAACGGGCAGAAAAGTGGTAGAAGGAGTATAATGTGGGAAATATAAATTTGTCCACTTTTATAGGAAGAATTGAAAAGGAGCATTTTCTCTAAATATAAATTACAGAATGCTATGTCACCAACAGATCTGAGTGCCCTTGTATGTCACCAAACGTTAGTGTGCAAGTACAGCAAGTAATTCAGAAGGGAAATGGAATGCTGCTTATGACAAGGGCATTGGACCATAAAATGTCACCGCTGTACAATGCTTTGGTATGGACATGTCTGCAGTGCTGTGCACAATTCTGGTCTCCTTACTAAAGAAAGGATACAATTACATTAGATGCAGTACAGGGTCGGTTCACTTTACCAATTATTGGGAAGTAGTTGTTTTATGAGGAAAGGTTGGACAATTTGGGCTTAGGTCCATTAGAGTTTAGGAGAATGAGAGGTAAAAATAGTATCCTGAAGGGAATTGACAAGGTGATGTCTAATGTGAGAGACAAGAATTGGGAAACTCAATTTAAAACGAAGAGGTCTTCCACTTGAAACAGGGATGACAAGACCTTTTTTCTCTCAGAGAGCTGAGAGTCTGTGGAATTCTCTTCCCAAGAAAGCAATGGGGGCAGGATCATTCAATATTTTAAAGATTGTTTTGCACAGATTCTTGATTGACAAAGGAGTCAAAGGATATAAGGGGTAAACAGGAATGTAAAGTTGAGACCACAATCAGATCAGCCATGAACTGATCATATGGGGGAGCATGGTAAAGTCACCAATGGGGTAACTCCTTCTTATTTGTATTTTTTGCACATTATCTTAGACAGAAGTATGTTGATCAATTTCTTCAGGCTCTCTAAATAGCTTTGATGTTTATAGTGGTCATAAAACCAGGTTTGCCTTCAGAGTGAATGTATTGTCTTTTAAGGCAAATCACTGAATGTGCAAATACTTATGATGAACCTGATCACCAAAATAAAATGCTACCTAAATGCAAGATTTTTAAACATATTACTGCAGCAGAATGTTTTCCCACTGAGGATTTTTTCCCTCCTGGCACATTGAATATCTGTTCCAAGGGTTTTGAACTGAAAGAAATGGAACATTTGATGCAAATTGCACTGAATCGATCCAAAATGTATATTTTATAGCATCATGAAGAAGAATCTCCAGAACTAGATCAGTATGTGGCGATTATTCGAAACTACAGCTCAGAGTAAGGAACACTGAAAGCACCATTTCAGATAAAGGTACAAGGTGATAAAACTTGTGAATGGTTAACTTTTATGTACAACCAAGAACCTGACAAAAGTGGCCATGTGGAAGCCCCAGTTTAGAATCTTTGTGAAGGCAGTTATCTCTGGAACTCTACCGATAACCTTGGTCCCCTTCGCTTCTATATCTGCATGCTGTTCCTTGGTAATATCATCCACAAGCATGGGGTCAGTTTCCACATGCACACTACTAGCACAGATCGCTAACCCTCCACATCTTCTTGTACGCCTCCAAAGTTTTTGTACAGTCAGACTGCTTGTCTGATGGCAGTTTCTTCCAGCTAGACACTAGGCAGACTGAAAGAATCGTCACCGATCTCCACTAAAAGCTCTGCAACTTGATCCTATCCATCTCTCTATCATCATCCAAGGTCTCAAACAGAACCAGACTGTTTACAACCTCAGCTGAGCTTCCAAGCCAACATACCCATTTCACACAGATCATCTAAAATTCCAAAACATTTCTGATCCAGCTTCAGTACATTCAGTGATTGAAGATTTAATTAAGTCTTTGCCACTTCACACTCCAAAGCAAGCCTAGTTAGTTTTCCATTCCTCCAACTTGTTGCTAGTTCTGCATTACAGTTTGTCAACACCGATGACACAGCTCAATCACTTTCTACTATTAAAACAACCACATTTGTTATATATAAACAAATAGATGACATAAGAAAGGCAAGCCAATCTACATCTGATTCAATTACAGCACCGTCAATCAATTCTAGATTCAGAATGTGGAAGAAGTGTTATAATTAAAATAGATTTAATATACAAATGGATTTTCATTATGGCAGTATCCTGCTTTAGGAATGTTGCTGTCTTGAAAGACATATTAAGATTGATTGTTGGAAATTGTATTTTTATTAACAAAATTCAACCACAAACCTACAGTAACAAGATGTAGTAATTCACCCTCAAACATTGTTAAGCTCACTTTTGTTCAACAGAGTGCAGCTCAGCCATGCCATCAACATTATTTAACAAAAACATTCTAAAAGGTTAATAAGTAAAACACTCCTTTTCAAATTGGCCTTTAGAAAGGGATAATAAGAAAATTACAGCTGTGTTAGCTTTTGCACCATAGAAGCAAATACAAGGAACTTGCACAACAAACTAAAGAACTGATTATTGACTTTAGTAAGAAAGGAGAACATGTTCCCATCTATATCAACAGAGCTGAGGTCAAGAGGGTGCGAGCATCAAGTTCTTCAGAGTAACGATAACCGACAAGCTGTCCTGGTCTTCCCATGTCGTTGCAATGGTCAAGAAGGCACAACAACACCTTTTCTTCCTCAGGCAGCTCAGGAAATTTAGCATGTCCGTAAAGACCTTCACCAACTTCATAGAATCATAGAACCCTCACAGTGTGGAAACAGGCCATTTGGCACAAGTCCACACTGACCCTCTGACAAGTATCCCACCCAGACCCTTTCCCTAACTTATTACTCTATATTTTCCATGACTAATTCACCTAACCTACACATTCTTGAATGCTATGGGCAATTTAGCAAGGCCAATTGACCTAACCTGCACATCTTTGGACAGGAAACCCATGTAGACACAGAGAGAATGTGCAAACTCCCCATAGGTGGTCGCCCAAAGCTGGAATCGAACCCTGAGCCACCGTGCCACTCTTCTAATAATGCACAATTGATAGTATAATGGCCTGGTATGGCAACTGCTCTGTCCAGAATCATAGGAAACTACAGACAGTGGTATGCAGACCCCAGGCCATCATGGGAGCCAACCTTCCACCCATGGACTCCATTTACATGGCTCGCTGCTGCGGAAAAGCTGCCAACATCATCAAAGACTCTTCACAACCTGGTAATAATCTCCTACAACCTCTTTCATGAGGCAGAAGATACAGAAGCCTGAACACTAGTCGGTTCAGTGACAGCTTATTCTTGGCCATTATAGACTGATGACTGGACTCTCTATATTCAGTAATGCTGATCTTGCTAACATTGATCTCTCTTGTATTTCCTGTGCAATGTTACCTGTATGCCTCCTTCTAAACCTTTTGCTCTATACACCCTTGCTCACTATGATCTGTCTATACTGCTCACCAACAAATCTTTTCACTGTACTTCAGTACAAGTGACAATCAATCAATCAATCAACAGCTGCTACTTGCCATTTTGATGGAGTAGGAAGCAGGGGACCCTTAGGGGCCCAATCAGTGCCTGATTGATGAATTGGACATCAAGCAGCGCGAACCTACTGGGAACCATCCTTTGCCCTTGCTTTTGATCTTGCTGCCCACTCACCCCACAAACCAAATGCCAAAAACCAAAAACCATAACCCATCAGCCCCATTGCACCTACCTTTATCCTGGATCCTCCATAATAACAGAGGATTCCGAACTGGCGTGGAGAGAAGGTTGCCGTCATCTAACAGAGGCTACAGAGCACTGTTAGTTTACTATTTACAGCATCTTATGTTTTTAAATACTATTTTGCATCACACACTTCACTATTATGACAGAACAGAATGTATTGCAGTGGTCTTTTCAACTTAGCCTCCAATAATTACTGATTCTGCAGAGATGAGTCCTTCAAGGACTGGACCAATAAAGCTTTGAGTGTATAATCTGGCCAGTTTAAGCACATCATTATTTGGGTTTTTTTTCAATACTCATTCCCATTTCTATTATCATCCTTCCCTCCAGAAATATATCACCATTCTTTTGTCTCACAATTTGGTTCTCAAACTGAAAAAGAATGACATTGCAGCTTATTGTCAGGTGATCTGACTGCTTTTCGTGGTCAAGCTCATTTCAATACCACAGACCAGCTGTGAGGGTTAATTGTGTTGCTAATAAGCAGCTCGCTAGATGGAAAGTAAAGAAATCCACCTCGGCAACTAATTACCATGGGCCAGCTAAAACATCTTGCAGAATTTGGGTATGCGCATTGACTTTTCACAGAGGTTTGATCAGCAGGGAAATTAAAATAGCAACTTCAGTAAAATGTAAATTAAATAACCGTAGTATTTAAGACTGAAATGGGATCAATTCAGGTCTGGGTGTTGGTTGGTCTATCAGCACGGGGTCATGTTAAGTCTGGTTGAACGGTTTTGGAGGGTGGGGGGGTAGAGTCAACTCCCATCTGAAACAGTTGTTGGGTCAGGGTCATGGGGTGGGGGGGTTGGTGGGTGTACATGGCATGTGAGTCCGGTGTTGGTCAGGCCAAATCTGGTGGCAGGATTTTGGGAGATCGGAATAGTCAGGTCCGGGATGTAGGGCCTGGTTGGGTCTGGCAGGAATGGGGTTGTCAGGTTGGTTCTGGTTGTAGGGCTTGTTGCATCTTCTACTCTCCATATTGATCAGTTTAAATGTATATCTGTTGTTTCTGCTCTCATGCTCCAAGTTGGTATTCTGTTTATGTTTGTGCATCATGTTTAAAAAAACCTGAATCAGCTTTTCTTAAATAATTCATGTCTAAGAATCTCCAAGCATAAATTATACCTCAATGCAAGAATTATTCTGATTGTTTCTCTCTAAGCAACCATTTAATGCTGTGATTTTTCTTTTGCAGTTGGATGCTTATGTTGTACTAATATTTTAAATGTGGTTATGCCATTGCTTCCTAGAAAGTACAGATAATTTATTTTGGATTTCAATCAAATGCCTTAGCGACATATCCTATATATCCTGCACAAACATTGGCAAGACAGAATCACATGTTGGATGGAACCAAAAATAAGTGATTGGCGTATTTTTACTTATTACTTATTGTACTAGTTCATTGTCATTAGAAGGCTGATTAAAATACAGATCTAACTATGCAAAGCACATTCATTTAATATAAAGAATTCTGAATGTGTACAATTGCAGGATAGTTTGTCTTAAGAGTTATCTTCAAAAAGTTTCTCAAAAATGGTCCTATCATTATTTCCAAAAGCATATACACCTTGGATTAATTATGTGCCTGTTTGAATAAATGTTTCATTAGATTTAGCTCAACACTTTTTATCATGATTTTTAAACCATTGGTTGATTAACTATTGTATGTGTAGTTATTGATGATCATAGACTCCAAATTCATGTGGCACCCAAGCAGAATTCTCACTTGAATCAGTATCTACTCTATAATCCTGAAGCTAATTAATCACATGTGAAGCCAGAAGTTCCAATGCACGTTTTAGGAACTCTCATTTTTTTTTTCACTTCCTTGCACTTATCTCCTGCCAAATTTAGGCTTTTCAAATTCCTAGTGCTTTGAACATTTCAAAAAAGCTAATTTGTCTGTGAGGTAGTTGCAAATGAAAACAGCTGAATGACAGCACGCGTATGTGAATTTCAAAAATAGAAGTATGAACACAATAAATCAAATTATAAATCTAGATATGGATCTATACCTGTACTCACCATAAGCCATCCATTTAAATGGATATCTGCTGTAGGGGTAGCTTTAAAATTTCAGTCAGATATTCCATATGTACGAATAAGGATAGCTGAAAGGAACTTCTTAACGTTAGTTATACCTATTTCCTAATTATTCATTTTAGAAGAATAAAATCTTTCAAGCAAAAGCAAATGTAGACAATAGTTAAATCTCCAGGGCAAGAAGCTAACAGAGAGTAGTGTGAATTGCTAAGAAACAATGTGAATGGAGCATATGAAAGATGAAATAACTCCACTGAGGCCAGCACCCTGTATTTACACATCATAATACTAGACACTAGCCCAGCTCTCTCAAAGCCAAATCGCAGAGTGAGCAGAAGCTCTGGTGCTTCCGTTTATATCTGTCAGCCAGGGCTCCCTGATTGGAACAAGATAACAACCCCAGTCAAGGAATTCATGTTCTACGAAGTCTACCTAGTTGACCTTGTTACAACAACTAGAAAACATTAGTATGCAGACAGGCTCAGGTTTCTGAACTGAGTACAGTCTTCATAACCTTATAAGCAGCTTCACCTTATTCATATGATTCTTTCATCATGTTGTGCATTTTGCACTAAACAGTTCAAAAGAGATCATCAACAAAAACTGAAACAGTTCTTTAAATTTAATATAATTCTGAATAGTTAAATGCTTCAGTTTTTAAACAAAATTCCTTGTTCCACTTATGAAATTGCAAATATCATTGCCCCTTTCTTAGATCTCCTTCTACAAACATGTGGTCCCAGTATGGGTGACAGTGTTGTTTGCAGTCACTAGAAGCATCACATTGAGTTAATTAAGAGAACCTCATGCCAGCCTCCCCACTATTTTTTACTTCTTTTTCAAACACTGATCACAATCAACCAACAAAGACAGAGTTCAGAATCCTGAATGTTAATCAGTATCTAGTATCTAATGACTGATTTTAGTTAAAAGAAAGGAAATTATTTTTGAACTAAGGTAATAAGCTATTATTCATGCCTTGACAAATAGATGGGGAGCAGCATAGAGCAACTCAATTTCCAGCACAGCAATGCTTTTGGGAAAGTAGCAATTTGTTTTAGAGGACATACACTGAAAATTAAATCTCTGTACTTTTCTGAAAATGTATTAAATCAGTAAAAGTGAAAGATGTTAGCAGTTGACATTTTTGAACAACATTCAGCAACACACTATGGGCACATTTCCAAAAATGACAGCAGTCTTTGAAATGAAAAAAAAAATTGTTCTACACCAAGGGATGAACTCAATGGAACTAACATAAATCTCCTACATTACAGACTTCCATTAGTTTATACTCCTTAAACTTGAGGTCAGTTCTTTTTTTTTAAACTACATAGAAACGTTTATTTTAAAATTCACACTTCTGATTCAGAAATAAAAGATGTGCTCAGAAGGACCTCTATATCTGGTCTGACAATGAAGTGGGAGTGTTCAAAAGTATTCCATTCCATTCAATTTTCAGGGTATGGTATAATTATTGTACCAAAAAAGGAATACAATGTGAGAAAACAGCTGGCAGTAAACTAAGATACATTTCCTGGGGAATTCCTTACATTACCAAGGGAAAACTGACGGTTATGTAAATAAAGCATAATATTGATTCCTGCTGTTACAGATTAAGTTTAGTTTGCAGGAATCCATTTTATGGATAAAAAGATGAAGCAGCTACTCACCAATTACACTTCCCCTGCTGAATACTATGAAATAATTTAAATTAGCTATCATTAAAACAAACAACTGTAAAACAGCCTCAATTCTGTTCAAAAAATAAATAAAAAATTTTGCTGATGAAACTAAATGGGTAACAATGGACATTGACATCATTCAGGTCTACATACCAATAAACTGAATATCCAAATAAAGGGAAGTATGTAATAGAAAAGAAGAAAAAATTGAATGTGACAGAGGACGGACCTATTTGATTCTTATAGGAGATGGAAACAATACTGTTAGGGAAGAAAGAGATTTTTTTAAAAAGTAGTACTTTAAATTGGAAAAATAAATGACTGAGGCTGAAAGTTGCAGATTTTTGCAGAAGACCAAAACCTATGAAAACAACAAGATGGGTTGGGCAGCTTTAATAAATGGGAAATATTTAGCAGCAGACTATTTTTTAACTGGGCTATATAATAGTGAGAGCGGAGTAGATCTTATGTATGAAAAAACAATTGGGATTATTGGTATTCAATACAAAGGATTGAAAGTAACAGCATTTCAGAGTAAGGGAGGTGTTAACTCTTAAGTAATTAAAAAAGTATGGACAGAATACACTGAGGAACTGTATACAAAAAATGATAAAATCTGGAATGATAGAACTAAAAGAGAATAACATTAACATCAATTTCATTCGTCCATACTTGACAGTGAGATAAGAGCAACAATAAATGATAAAATCTGGAAAAGCAGCTGGAAGAGATGAAATATATGCAGAATTTATTAACAACAAGGAAAGGACATAACGGAAATGTTTACCAAGCTGTGCAAAGATATCTATTTACAGAATAATGGCCGGAGAATTACATGCTGACAATAATGATCATCTTAAGAAAGAAGTAAATGGCATGCTGACGTGCTGACTTTGTCCAACAAGTTTGATTGCCCATGCATGAAAAGTGTGTTGAAAATTCTAATAAACATTGCTGAAAAGAGACAAAATGCTGAAACTTTCCATTTTGTACACATCTGAACTGGGATGGAAGAAACCAAATCTAGAAAGGGAATCTTATTTTATGCATGAAAAGGGGCTGTTGATTGGTCAGACCATGGAGATACAACAGGAACTGCTAACTTTCAATATTCTTATTTCCAACACATATGCCTCATTTGCAAATTGTTGCTGCCCTCCAAAGTGTGGTTTTCTTGCAGGCCAGCTCTGATGAGTGCAAGGTGAAAAAAATTGACTTTGTGTTTCTTTTTAGCAATGCTTATGTTCTTTATTGTCGAGCAATTAATTGTAATACAGAGAGTGGCTGGGGAGATGCAGAATCACATTGAAGGTGACCAATTTCTGTGAGGAAGGAGGAGCTGAGAAACAATGGGAATTATAAGATTAATGAGTGAATGCAGTTGTTCTAACACACAAGTGTTTTTTTTTAGACTTTATAAATGTATTTGATCAGATTGACTGGATTAGACACTTGACATTGCTAACAGACATTGGAACAGACTGGAGAAATACACAGATAATAAGAAATGGGACAAACAACAATAATGTGATTAGTCAACAGGGAGTTGAAACTATGTATAATTGAAACAGGTGTACAAAATGGATGCTGGTTATCACTTTCATCTTCAATGTTGATATTGAAACATTGATTAAAGAAACATTTGAAAACAGAGAATCTGGGATTATGATTTGGAAGAAAATGAAAAGATTAGTGCAAACTTGAGATTGCCAAATAGTTGCAGCAAGCAGAGATGTTGTATTCCAAGAACTATTAGATAGACCAATAAAGAGCACATGAGAACATTGGAATGAAAATGAACATTGGAAAAACCAAAGTGATGCACAACTCAAAATCGGCAAGAAATATTCATGTATTCATAGAGGAAATTGAACTAGAAGAAGCACAGGTGCAAGTCTTTAGGAAGCATAATATTTGCTGATTGCAAGTGAAACAAAGAGTTCAGAACACAGATTGCTATGGTGAAAGCTGAATACAGGAAGAAGAGACAGTTGCTAACTTGAAAGCTAGATGAACAATCCAAACAATGACTTGGAAATAACTTGGATTGCTTGTGCGGATTTGAGACCTGACCTTATTGAAATAGCAGATTAATTTGTGCAAAATGTTTTAATATGGGTTTTGAGGGGATTAGTGAGACAGAAAAAGTAACAATGGATGAAATGGTGAGGAGAACAAATGAAACAAAATACTTGCTGAATGCAATTAGTAAAAAGCATAGACTGGACAAGTGCATATCTCGAAGGAAACAGACTTGAAAAAGATCTTATGAATGGAAGATTAAGGATAAAGACAAAAAGGAAGCACAAAAATATCAATGCTATATGGGTATAAAAGTGAAGGAAATTATGGAATATGAAAACACAGGCATATGAATGAGAGACAAGAAGAAGGCTAAGATCTCAGGTCTTGCCTTTGGGTGAAGTACACATGACTACATGATAATTATTTCGGACAATAGCCAGAAAAGTTTGGAAAAAGACAGTCAGTTTGGCTGTTATTTCCTGCCTTGCTTTTCTTAGCAACCTGGTTTACATATCATCCAGACCTGACACACATCCAATTTCACAGGTGCTAAATATTATATTCCTTCACTCAGTCTGATAGTCTAAACTTCCTTAACTACAATGTCCCCCTCTTTTGTAAAGACAAATTCCAAGTATTCATTAGGAATCATTAACATATCAGTTCCCTCCAAAAACACAGACATATTTTATGGCCTGAAGACTTGCCTATGACCTAATAGAATGAGAGAACAGATGATGGATATATTAATTAAGAGCGAACTGGGTCTGAATCGGTTGTATAAATATGGAGAGCTAGTCATCAGTAGTGTGAATGTTTTATGGAATGTGGTTAGCTAAAATTAGGCTCTCATTAAAACGTTCGCTGCATTCTGTTTAAACAATGTTATCTTATAGTGAATAACATTAACATTTTTTTGTTCTTTAAGTATTTACAATGTATCATTATGTTTCCTTTGATTTCACTTGTCATTCCGTTCCTTTTTGTGCTCCCCTAATTTGCATCATGCCAAAGATTGCTTTTTAACATACTGGCAGGAAAAAAATGAACAAAGATTTTTAAAACAGATTTTAAAAAAACATGAATGAAAAGGAACTTGAACTCCCAGCCAAGATGGCCAATTAGTTTCCATTATATTTCACACTCTAATCCCCATTAGGTGGCAAGTAATTGTTTACAAAGACTCACCAAAAAGAATGTCACCAGAGGAGTGTTAAAAAACTCTCTCACCTGTGCTTAACAGGACTCTCCAAGTCATCCTTCCCCCCTGTCTTCACTTTCCACTCCTCCATTTTCTGTATTCAAAGTACATGC
This sequence comes from Chiloscyllium plagiosum, assembly GCF_037043375.1. NCBI lineage: Eukaryota > Metazoa > Chordata > Chondrichthyes > Orectolobiformes > Hemiscylliidae > Chiloscyllium > Chiloscyllium plagiosum. The sequence continues at coordinate 42,385,412 of NW_028270152.1, forward strand.
TTTTCCATTTCTGCCACCTCCAGCAGGAAACCACTATCAAACACATCTTCCCCTCTCCTTCACTGTCAACATATCAAAGGGACCATTCCCTCCATGATACCATGCTTGATTCCTCCATTCCCAATAAAAAGTCCTCACTCTCCATGACACCTTCCCATGCAATCATTGAAAGTGTAACACTTGCCCATTCACTTCCTTCCTCTTCACTGTACAGGGCCCCAAACACATCTTTCAGGTGAAGCAGCATTTTATTTGCACTTCTTTCACTATTGTCTATTGTATTCTTGCTTGCCTCATTTACATTGTCGAGACCAAATGTAAACCGGGCTGTCAAGGCTGGATTTTTAAGTATATTCAAGGCTGAGATAAATAAATATATATATTCTTTTATTTTCAGGGAGGATCTAGATTTGAGAGTACCACTAATCTTCATGGCAATGTATTTGTTTTGAGCCTTTGTTATTGCCTCCAAATGCCTTCCACATCTTCGACAGCGATTTACTTTCACGTAGCTGTTTCCAGTCCCCATTTTAAAAAATCACATTGCATCTGCCCTTCCCTTGTTAATGTTCTTACTGCAACAGAGACCTCCATCTTCAGAGTTCTTTTAATGAAGTTTTGGCAAACATCAGCAAGTTTCATGACTCTAAACAGAGTATATTATAGGATGATCCCAAATGAATTCAGACACCAAACCTACATCATTAACATGCTTTTGGTTTGCTCAAATATTTCCTTGATGCTGAAATGTTTGTTTTCATCCCAGTGACCACATTATGTCATGGAATACCAATCGGTTATCATGACTCACCATTACCAATTATTGTCTGAACTTTTCAGGCCCTAACTCAAGTTTTGTCTTTCTGGATCAAAAGAGATCTGGGTGACAGAGTACCTCAAAATGGAAATTTTAAGGCAACACAGTGAAATAAAAATTAACTAGCACAACATGGTGCAAATGATCACAAACAAGGGTTTGAACACTTTGTTGTTGATGTAAGTTACCGTATTTAGCAAAGTAATAGGTAAGGCCATATGGTTGCAATTTATGTAACAACAAAAAAAAACTGAACTTGCTGGAGAAACTCAGCAAGTCTGGTAGCATCTGTACAGAGAAAGCAGAGTCAACATTTCATGTCCTGTGACCCTTCATCAACTCGTTCTCAGAACATTTGGCATAATTCAATGAGAGGCCTTCTGACAAACTGAAACTTTCACAAGTAACTGCTACTCAGCAAATTGCTTGTATATTGAGTGATGGCTCATGCCTCGGTTAGGGCTATTCATATTCAATGCTTCTGACAGGCATTTTTTCCCTAAATACAATGATGCAGAGAAATTGTAGAAATGGTACCTACCTAATGTACCCTTTCTGAAAAACCTTCACTTCCCTCTCTTTTCAATCTACAAAGCCACAAGACTATAAGGCATAAGAGCAGAAAATAACCATTCAGCCCATCGAGTCTGCTCTGCCATTTAATCATGGCTGATAGGTTTCTCAACCCCATTTTCCTGCTTTCTTCCCATGTCCTTGGCAATCAAGAGCTTACCTGTTTTAAATATACTCAATGACCTGGCCTCCAGAGCCTACTGTGGCAATGAATTCCACAGATTCACCACTATCTGGCTGAAGAAATTTCTCCTACTCATTCTAAAGGGTCTTTCCTTTACTCTAAGGCTGTGCAATTGGGTCCTCATCTCTCCCGCCCAATGGAAACATCTTTTCAACGTCCACTTTGTCTTACCGTTCAGTATTCTGTAAGATCCTCCCCCCATTCTTCTAAACTCCATCGAGTATAGTCCCAAAGTACTCAAACATTCCTCATATGTGAAGCCTTTCATTCCTGGAATCATTCTTGTGAACCTCCTTTGGACCCAGTTCACGGCCAATACATCCTTCCTGGGTTTGGGGCCCAAAATTGCTCACAATACCCTAAATTTGGTCTGACCAGAGACTTACAAAGCCTCAGAAGTGCATCCCTGCTTTTATATTCTAATCCTCTCGAGATGAATGACAACAGGATTCTGGGTAATCCAAGATGGAGGACGGGAAAAATTTCAGGCTGTAACAGCTGCTCCTTTTTTGAGATATTTTAGGTTTTGGAGGTGATTTCCTTGAATTCCCAGAGCAGCAATTAGTGTTTTATATGCTGTTGTATTGTTTTGGAACTTTGGGAAAAAAAAAGTCAAAACAACAGCAATTTTAAAAAGGAGAAGAACAGACAAAGGAAGCACATAATGAGGTCAATGCAGGAGAGAGAGAGAGAAAGAAACTGACACCACAGTGAACCGGCACAGTGAACCGCAGAGAACAGCCTTTGCTGTTTGAATTCGTGTATCGCTGGACATCAGAGTGCATCTGGAAAAAATAACAAACAGTGAAATTCACAACTGATTTTGGAGGAACCTATTGGGTGAAGTCACAGCACAGAAACAGATAAGTGAATTGTTTTAAGTGTGGCATACAGAAAATCTGCAATAGTGAGTAGAGTGGTTCTTTCTTGATTCTATGTTTTTTGAGATATGTCTCTTGATTAAACATATGAAAAATATAAGCCATAACAATTAAGTTAACCTGGGGCAGTGTTTTGTAGAGAAATTAGACAGTGTTATTTTCTGGGTGTGTGGGTCTGTAGATTGTGAAGGAGCAAAAATGGCCTTTAGTAGAGTGATATGTGCTTCTTGTCAAATTTGGGCGTTTAAGGAGAGTTTACAAGTTACTGCGGATTATATCTGCAATAAATGCTGTTGGTTGCGAATCCTATCAGCTTGAATGGATTGGTTGGAGAGACAGTTAGAGGCAATGAGGAATTTGCAACAGCAACGGTAGATGATGGATGGCATTTATAGGAAGTGGGGGGAAGTCTCAGATACAGTCACATTGATGGGTTAACTCCTGGAATGGTAAGAGAGGTAGGCAGGAAGTGCAGGAGTCTTCTGTGGCTATTCCCATTTCAAACAAATATGCTGTTTTGGAAAATGTAGGGGGTGATCGATTCACAAGTGAAGATAGCACGACCAGCCAAGTTTCTGGTATTGAGACTGGCTCTAATGCAACGAGGGGTACGTCGGCTTCCAAAAGATCAATTGTGTTAGGGGACTCTCTCGTCTGAGGTAGAGACAGACATTTTTGTGGCCAGCAGCGAAAAGTCAAAATGGTGTTTTGTTTCCCTGGTGCCAGGATCAAGGATATCTCAGAGACGGTGCAGAATGTTCTCAAGGGGGAGAGGAGCCAGCAAGAGGTCATTGTCTACATTGGAACCAATGACATAGGAAGGGAAAAGGTTGAGATTCTGAAGGGAGATTAGAGAGAGTTAGGCAGGAATTTTAAAACAAGGTCCTCGAGAGTAGTAATATCTGGATTACTCCCAGTGCTACAAACTAGTGAGGGCAGGAATAGGAGGATAGAGCAGATAAATGCATGGCTGAGGAGCAGGTGTATGGGAGAATGATTCACATTTTTGGATCATTGGAATCTCTTTTGGGGTAGAGGTGACCTGTACAAGAAGGACGGATTGCACCTAAATTGGAATGGGACTAATATACTGGCAGGGAGATTTACTAGAGCTGCTCAGGAGGATTTAAACTAGTAAGGTGGGGTGGGGGGCTGGGGGTGGGACCCTGGGAGATAGTGAGGAAAGAGATCAATCTGACAGTGGTACAGTTGAGAACAGAAGTGTGTCAAACAGTCAGGGCAGGCAGGGACAAGGTAGGACTAATAAATTACACTGCATTTATTTCAATGCAAGGGGCTTAACAGGGAAGGCAGATGAACTCAGGGCATGGTTAGGAACATGGGACTGGGATATCATAGCAATTACAGAAACATGGCTAGGGTTGGGCAGGACAGGCAGCTTAATGTTCCAGGATACAAATATTACAGGAAGGATAGAAAGGGAGGCAAAGGAGGAGGGGGAGTGGCGTTTTTGATAAGGCATAGCATTACAGCTGTACTGAGGGAGGATATTCCTGGAAATACATCCAGGGAAGTTATTTAGATGGAACTGAGAAATAAGAAAGGGATGATCACCTTATTGGGAATATTAAACCCCCTAATAGTCAGAGAGAAATTGAGAAACAAACTTGTAAGGAGATCTCAGCCATCTGTAAGAATAAGAAGGTGGTTATGGTAGGGGATTTTAACTTTCCAAACATAGACTGGGACTGCCATGGTGTTAAGGGTTAAGATGGAGAGGAATTTGTTAAGTGTGTACAAGGAAATTTTCTGATTCAGTATGTGGATGTACCTACTAGAGAAGGAGCAAAACTTGACCTATTCTTGGGAAATAAGGCAGGGCAGGTGACTGGGGAGCACTTTGGGGCCAGCGACCATAATTCTATTAGATTTAAAATAATGATGGAAAAGGATAGACCAGATCTAAAAGTTGAAGTTCTAAATTGGAGAAAGGCCAATTTGGATGGTATTAGGCAAGAACTTTCGAAAGCTGATTGGAGGCAGATGTTTGCAGGTAAAGGGACGGCTGAAAAATGGGAAGCCTTCAGAAATGAGATAACAAGAATCCAGAGAAAGTATATTCCTGTTAGGGTGAAAGGAAAGGTTGGTGGGTATAGGGAATGCTGGATGACTAAAGAAATTGAGGGTTTGGTTGAGAAAAAGAAGGAAGCGTATGTAAGGTATAGTCTGGATAGATCGAGTGAATCCTTAGAAGAGTATAAAGGCAGTGGGAGTATACTTAAAAGAGAAATCAGGAGGGCAAAACGGGGACATGAGTTAGCTTTGGCAAATAGAATTAAAGAAAATCCAAAGGGTTTTATAAATACATTAAGGACAAAAGGGTAACTAGGGAGAGAATAGGGCCCCTCAAAGATCAGCAAGGTGGCCTTTGTGTGGAGCTGTAGAAAATGGAGGAGATACTAAACAAGTATTTTGCATCAGTATTTACATGGAAGATATAGAATGTAGGACATGGAAGATATAGAATGTAAGGAAATAGATGGTGACATCTTGAAAAATGTCCATATTACAGAGGAGGAATTGCTGGATGTCTTGAAACGCATAAAAGTGGATAAATGCCCAGGACCTGATCAGGTGTACCTTAGAACTCTGTGGAAAGCTAGCGAAGTGATTGCTGGGCCTCTTGCTGAGTTACTTCTATCATTGATACTCACAGGTGAGGTGCCAGAAGACTGGAGGTTGGCTAATGTGGTGCTACTGTTTAAGAAGGGTGGTAAGGATAAGCCACGGGACTACAGACCAGTGAGCCTGAAGTGGGTGGTGGGCAAGTTGTTGGAGGGAATCCTGAGGGACAGGATGTACATGTATTTAGAAAGGCAAGGACTAATTAGGAATTGTCAACATGGCTATGTGTGTGGGAAATCATGCCTCACAAACTTGATTTGAGTTTTTTGAAGAAGTAACAAAGAGGATTGATGAGTGCAGAGTGGTAGATGTGATCTATATGGAGTTCAGTTTGGCATTCGACAAGGTTCCCCATGGGAGACTGGTTAGCAAGGTTAGATCTCACGGAATACATGGAAAACTAGCCATTTGGGTACAGAACTGGCTCAAAGGTAGAAGACAGAGGGTGGTGGTGGAGGGTTTTTCAGACTGGAGGCCTGTGACCAGTGGAGTGCCACAAGGATCGGTGATGGGTCTGCTATTTTTCATCATTTATATAAATGATTTGGATACGAGCATAAGACGTGTAGTTAGTAAGTTTGCAGATGACAGCAAAATTGGATCTGTGGTGGACAGTGAAGAAGGTTACCTCAGATTACAACAGGATCTTGATCAGATGGGCCAATGGGCAGATGGAGTTTAATTTAGGTAAATGTGAGGTGCTGCATTTTGGGAAAGCAAATCTTAGCAGGACTTATACACTTAATGGTAAGGTCCTAGGGAGTATTGCTGAACAAAGAGACCTTGCAGTACAGGTTCATAGCTCCTTGAAAGTGGAGTTGCAGTTAGATAGGATAGTGAAGAAGGGGTTTGGTATGCTTTCCTTTATTGGTCAGAGTATTGAGTACAGGAATTGGGAGGTCATGTTGCGGCTGTACAGGACATTGGCTAGGCCACTGTTGGAATATTGCGTGCAATTCTGGTCTCCTTCCTATCAGAAAGGTGTTATGTAACTTGAAAGGGTTCAGAAAAGATATACAAGGATGTTGCCAGGGTTGGAGGATCTGAGCTATAGGGAGAGGCTGAACAGGCTGGGGCTGTTTTCCCTGGAGCGTCGGAGGCTGAGGGGTGACCTTATAGAGGTTTACAAAATTATGAGGGGCATGGATAGGATAAATAGACAAAGTCTTTTCCTTGGGGTGGGGGATTCCAGAACGAGAGAGCATAGGTTTAGGGTGAGAGGGGAAAGACATAAAAGAGACCTAAGGGGCAACGTTTTCACGCAGAGGGTGGTATGTGTGTGGAATGAGCTGCAAGAGGAAGTGGTGGAGGCTAGTACAATTGCAACATTTAAAAGGCATTTGGATGGATATATGAATAGGAAGGGTTTGGAGGGATATGGGCTGGGTGCTGGCAGGTGGGACTAGATTGGGTTGGGATATCTGGTCAGCATGAATGGGTTGGACCGAACGGTTTGTTTCCATGCTGTACATCTCTATGTCTCTATGACTCTAACTTCGTATTCCCTTCGTAACTACTAAATCAATCTGCAAGTTTAAGTTTAGAGAAAACTATCTAGAACCCCCAAGTCCCTTTGCACTTCAGATTTCTGAATTTTCTCATCATTTAGAAAGTAGTCCATGGCTCTATTCTTCCTCCCAAAGTGCATGAACTCACACTTGCACATTGTATTTCATCTGTCACTTCCTTACCCTCTCTCCTAACCTGTTGAAATCCTTCTGCAGCCTCCCTGCCTTCACTTACCTGTCCCACCACCTATCTTTGTATCATTTGCAAATGTAGCCAGAATACCCTCAGTTCCTTCATCTAGATCATTTATGTATAAAGTGAAATGTTGTGGTCCCAATACTGAACCTTGTGGAACACCACTAGTCACTGGCTTCCATCCTGAGAAGGGCCATTTCATTCCCATTTTCTGCCTTCTGCCAGACAGCCAAGCTTCTAGCTATTCAACCTTGCCTCTTACACCATGGCCTCTTATCCTACTCAGCAGCCTCCTGTCTGGCACCTTATCCAAGGCCTTCTGGAAATCCAGCTAGATATCATCCATTGGCTCTCCTTGGTCTAACCTGCCCATTACCTCCCCAAGGAATTCTAACAGATTTGTCAAGCATGACCTCCCCTTGATGAAACCATGCTGACTTTGCCCTACTTTACCATGCACTTCAAAGTATTCAGAAATCTCATCCTTCGCAATGGACTCCAAAATCTTACTAATGTCTGAAGTCAAGCTAATCAGCAAACATCATCTCTCCTAACTCAGATTCAAACACAGTTAACCATCACCCTTCCAAACTGAGAGTTGAACTTAGCCCTTCACCCCTCAGTTGGAAAATGAAGTAATTGGGAGAAAGAAGTGTGCAGGCCATTCTGAAGATCCATCCCTCCAGAAACTTCCTTATTTCTGCAAATCGTCTGATAATTGTAATCCTTTCTAGTGATGACAACCAATTGGAGAAGATGGGTAGAGGGTCCTGGGAGTGGATTATTCCCCTCTCTGGATGAGTAACTGATTGCGCTCTCCCTCCTCTTTCACAGTATGAACTGTGAACACTGCAGCTCTGCTCCAGCTTCTCCAAGGCAACTAGGGATGGGTAATAAACACAGCCCCAGCCTAGCCCAGTGACACACTCATCCCAGGAGTGAATAAAAATAAAGGCCCTGGTGGAGTGAGGATCAAGTTAGATGGGGGAGGTTAGGCTCCACCAGGATGACTGGGACCTAGGCCAGAGGAGCTGGGGTGGCAAGTACACTGCATCCAGAGCAGAAGTTTCAAAGCACAGATAAATCTTGCCCCCAGCAGAATGTTTCAGTGATTGCCTGGTTGATGGGAGGTTGAACACCTGAAAGGATATTTGTCCATATAACCCAAAAAAATGCTTCTCCCCTCAGTTTGAGTCCCACACCATTCTCCATTGCCAGAATATATATAAGTATTAAAGCCAAACAGTGAATTATATTGAAAGCATGAATATGTATCTTGACTTGAAACTTTAAAGTCTGCAACTAATTGAAGATAAGAACAAGTGACGAGAGCATTTAGCATTTGCATAGCTTTGCTGTATTAATTCAACATTATTACAATTATACAAACCTCTTCCTTGAGGTTTTTCTCTGCCTGGTTGATGCTCTATAACTACAAAGCTGAAAAATATATCTTTATTAACAGCTTTCATCTATGGAGATGAAAACTGCTTTGAAAAATCTGCTCACATTTTGATAGCTGAGACAAAATCCACCACAGTAGCAAAGGGCACTACTACATTGTGAAACAATCACAACATTCAAATGTAAAAGAAACACAATATTTATTTAAGAAAAAAGTTAATATGCCCCACCTCTTAAATCAACAAATCTTTGGGAAAAGTTCCAGGATCAGCATCTGCATCTTGACCAACGCGTCACCAGACTCAATACATTACCTCTGTTTCCTGTATGGTTCTGCCAGACCTACTGGTTTCACCAGCAATTTCTCATTTGATTTCAGATTTCTAGCATCCACAGTTCTTTATTTTGTTTGACCGAACGTGAATCATTTCTTCCTTGGGCGATACCCTACTTTATACCAGTTTTTTAAAAAAACTTGTTAGTTTCTGAGATATAGGAGAGATTTTCAGGACCACAGTGGTCAACTCAAGTTTTTTTTTGTTTTAGCATACAAGCCATATCCTGAATATTATTGTTTTTGCTCTAGTAGTTTGGGTACAGCATGGTGTAACATCTATTGGTCCGAGATACAGATCCAAATCAGTCACAAAGGCTGCTGAGTGCCGAAATGGGCTGTTTAAAAGCCATGTCTAGTTCCCTGGACTTCAACTCAATAGTTTTTTTTGATAAATTATGCCCTCTCGGCCTTGCTACTTAACCCCTAACCAACTCTTTATGCCCACAAAAATCAATTTACACCAACCCACACACCTCGTCCAACCCAACGTCCAATTCATGCTATCCAACCCATCACCAGGACCCCTTATAATCCTTATGACAACATAATGCCAACTCACTTCAATTCATGCATTCCCTACGCACCATCTTCTACCTTGTAAACTAATGCCTAGCTCACCCTGAATCTCGTATACAAATTTTAGAAGGGTTGCTGAAATGAAGTTCTATGTACTTACTGTAGGGTTCAATATCTAAAGAACATTTAGATCTGCTCAGCTGTAATTCAAACTGTGAATTTACAAACTCGTTTATCTCACTGTAATAATGATAGATTGTGGAAAGCAATCAACAACAAATAATACACCATACTTAAATGGTGTTGAATCCTCTATAACTCCAAGAAACTCTAACCACATAGCTTACAATCTAACAGGAGAAAAATAATACCTTTAGCTACATTCAATGATGGAGGTTATGATGGTCTGGTTCAGAACATACATCCACTAGGAACGGATGGATTATTGTGTTTCAAAATATTCAAAATACAAAATTGTCAGGTTCAGTTTTGTTGCCTCAAACAATTATTTGTATTTTGTTTTACTACCAATCGGAAACTAATTATTTTATCCTGCTTTTTATTCAGATGAGGATTGGAAACTCACCATGAGAAAGAAGGTAAGATCTTGTGTTTCAAAATAAAACATCTTTAAAATATAAAATAAAATTGACAGAGAATTGCAGAGATTAGGACATTGAGTCAGGATATGCAAGAATGACTTGAAACAAAGTATTCGAAACACTTTATTGACAATATTTTAAACAATGTCATTTTTTCCTACTTTACAATATAATTTGAGTGTTATTGCAGTTTCAGGAAAATATTTAGCTTCATAGCACTTGAGCAGAAATCATTGACAGGCACAGGGTGTACAGAAATCTTACTTTGGTGGTGGGTAAGTTGTTGAAAGCAAATCTGAAAAATACAATTTATATGCACTTGAGAGGCAACGAATGATTAGAGATAGTCAACGTGGTTTTGAGTGAGGGAAATGTGTCATGTCTCACAAACTTGATTGAGTTTCTTGCAAATAACCAAGAAGATTAATGAAGGCAGAGTGATAGACATTGTTTTCTTGGACTTCACTAAATCCTTTGACAAGGTTCCGCATGGTAGACTAATTAGTAAAGTTAGATCAAATAGGATTCAGGGTAAGCTTGCCAATTGAATACTAAATTGGCTAAATGGCAGGATACAGTGAGTGATGGTGGAGGGTTGTTTTTCAGACTGGAGGCCTATGACCAGTGGTGTTCCATAGTTAATGATGCAAGGTCCACTTTTGTTTGTCATTTATATAAATGATTTAGAAAAGAAAATAGAAAGTATGGCTAGTGAGTTTGCTGATGACACCAAGATTGGTGGTATAATGGTCAATGAAGAATGTTATCTAAGAGACCTTAATCAATTGGGTCAATGGGCTGAAGAGTAGCAGATAGAGTTAAATTTGGATAAATGTGAGATATTGCATTTCAGTAAAACAAATAAAGGCAAGACTTATGCAATTAAATGTGAGGCCTAGAGCAGTGTTGTCGAACAGAGAGACCTAGGGGTTCAGGTACATAATTCTTCGAAGTTTGAATCACATATAGATAAGGTGGTTAAGAAAGTGTTTAGCATGCTTGCCTTCATTGCTCACGTCTTTGAGGAAATAAGTTGGGGCATTATGTTGAGGTTGTACAGGATTTTAATGAGGCATCTTCTGGAATATTGCGCCCAGTTCTGGTTTCCCTGTAATAGGAGGGATATTATTAAGCTCGAGAGTGTTCAGAGGAGATTTACCAGAATGTTTGCAGGAATAGAGGGTTTGACTTATAAGGTGAGGCTGGATAGGCTGAAACGTTTTTCACTGAAGCATAGGAGATTGAGAGCTGATCTTATAGAGGTTTATTAAAATAATTAGAAGTATAGATAAGGTGAATGATAGGTGTCTTTTCCCGAGAGTGGGGTATTTCAAGACGAGGGGACATATTTTTAAGATAAGAGAAGAAAGATTTAACAGAGATATGAGGGGCAATTCTTTTTACATAGAGAGTAGTTTGTGTTTGAAATGAACATTCAGAGGTGGATAAGTGTACAGTTACAATGTTTAAAATACATTTACATTAGTACATGAAATAAGAAATTTTTGAAGGGATATGAGGCAAATGCAGGCAGGAGGGATTAGTTTAGTTTGGAGTTATGGTTGGCATGGACTGTTTCTGTGCTGTATGCCTCTAACTTTACAAATTCTTGGGGTTACATTTGGGATAGAGCTACAGACCGTGTCACTGTTTTCAGACAAATCTTATTACCAATCATTGTTCCTTCAAACAACAGGCAAGGTTCTTTCAAAATCACAATTACATCATCATCTATTCTTAAAAATTTTCCAGTTGAGGCATAAGTGCCGGCACAAAAACACCCAGTAAGGTTAATTGTCATTCTTTTTGTTCTGAGTCAGAAGTGAAGGCCTGAAAGGTTCAAAGCATGATAAAAGTACCTAAAGGACACCAGATTGTCATCAAACTTTAACTACTACCCAATTAATGATCTAATCTGTGTGTATAAGGAGCCAGGTCTCTTGAGAAATCTCTTACAGTCACTCCAGATATTACAGCAATGTGATATTTCATTAAAGGTTTACTTTTCATGTATCTCATGTATATTGTGAACGACAAGTCATTGTCAAAATTTCTCTTCAACAAATGGAAGTGGTGGATGAGAATACAACATTTAAAAGATGTTTGGATAAATAGGGAAAGTTTGGAGGGGTATGGGCCAGGAGCAAGCAGGTAGGACTAGTTTAGTTTGGGATTATGTTCAGCGTGGACATAAATTGGACAAAAGAGTCTGTTTCTGTGTTGTATGACTCTATGACTATAAATGAACAATATAAGTGAATTTGAACATTGCATTCATAGCTTTTCCACTACTTGAGTGGCTACATTGCTACTGGATATTGAAGCTTTAAACAAGATGACTAAATTAGAAAAACCATTTTGTAAATGACTAGCGCTTGAATAATTTATTATATATTAGATTCATCCACAATAAATTAACCACTACTGAATACAATTCAAGGTTGTGCATGAAGAAAGTCCAAGCAGAATAATCTTTTCAAATCCTTTGTTATTTTATGAAACAATGATGTTTTCTGTCAATTAATATTCTATACTGGTATACTTTTCTATCTTACTATTTTAAAGAATCAATAAGAACCAGAACAGACAGCTGTGGTACAGATATGTTGATGATACATTAGTCCTTAAAGTACTGATCTTCACTGATACTAGATTTAAACATTTGAGCTACTCAGAAACATTCTATCAAATTTTGAGAGTTGACATTATTTTGATGAATAAATATACAACCTGATTTTGTATTTCTCTTCTTTGCACTTGACTGTTTATACAGACAGACTTCTAATTTCAAATTAAGATAAATTATTACTGACTAATTCAAATTCTCTGAGGAGAAGTTGGCCATTTGGGCCTAGTACTTCTGGGAAGTTATTTATGCCTTCTTCTTTGAACAAATACAGTTGGTTAATTGCTCTACCATTTCCTTGTCCTTTATTAGCAATTCTAGCTTTTCAGACAATAAGGGGCATACATTTGTTTCACTAATCATTTTTCTTTTTACATTCTTATACAAGCTCTAACAGTCTACTTTTATGTTCATTGCAAGCTCACTCTCATATCTTATTCTTGCCCTCTTAATCAACTTCAAGGTCCTTCTTTGCTGAATTCCAAACTGCCCAGTCTTCCAACTTACCACATTTTCATGCAACTTCATATGATTTCTCTTCAAATCTAAAACTATCCTTAATTTCTTTTGTTAACCATGTTAACATATTATGTATTTCACCCAAAAGGAAAGTACACCTGCTGCAATGCACACACTCATTCCTTAAATATTAACCATTGCCAATCCAATGTCAGCATCTTAATGCGGTTACCGAGTCTATCGCAGCCAATGTGTTCCACACACCATTGTAACTTCATTTTCTTCTAGTTTTGGATTGAACCACTCACTTTTTCCTAAAGACCTCTGACATAATTATTAATTAACCTTTTCTCATTCCATAAAATCCAATTTTCCATCTTCCATTTCCATCTTTGTTTCCCTCACTTGTGTCCTCAATCTGGTTTCCATCTTCCTGCCACGAGAGTTTCAACCATCTCCCATAGTAATAGTGAATGCTCTAGCGAGGCTATTTGTCTTAGTCCTACCTGGGTAGATCCAATCCTCCTGAGAATTGTTCCCAACACCTTAAAATCTACATCCCTTCCTCCTACATCATCCCAACAACTATGCATTATTTTGGTCTGTTTCCCTATTCTTTTTTTTAACATAGAGAATAGTTTGTGTTTGAAATGAACATTCAGAGGTGGATAAGTGTTCAGTTACAATGTTTAAAATACATTTACATTAGTACATGAAATAAGAAATTTTTGAAGGGATATGAGGCAAATGCAGACAGGAGGGATTAGTTTAGTTTGGAGTTATGGTCGGCATGGACTGTTTCTGTGCTGTATGCCTCTGACTTTTGGGATAGAGCTACAGACCGTGTCACTGTTTTCAGACAAATCTTATTACCAATCATTGTTTTTCAGCATTGGGAGTAATCCTGATGTTACTATCTTTGAAGTCCTATTGTTTATTTCCTAAATCCTCCTGTTCTGTCAGACAGCCACCAATTGAAATAGGATCAATTCTGATTGTCTTAGCTACTTTGCTTCAGCAATCATCCAAGGTTCCATTTCAGAGTACATTCCAGAGCAATCTATATCAAATTTACAGTGTACAATTTACTGGCCATTCAGCTGAACCAATCATTCAAGAAGCATATGAACTTCTTCCCAGCCCTCTTCATGTAACTCTCTATAGAAATCTTTCTATTCCTTTCTTCATAATGTGCTTATCTAGCATTACCTTAAATCATCAAGCTTTTCACTTCTAACATTCCTAGTAGCTACATTCTAACCACTCCATGGATCAAGAGATTTCTCCTGAATTTCCTTTTAGATTTTTTTGGTTGCCATGTTATATTTACAGTCTCTACTACACCCATGTCTCTCTATTAGGTCTCTTAAACAAAAGGTCTCTAGCTTGTCTTCTGTACGCATGCAAGATTTTCTGCATGATGTTATTTGTAAGAAACAATTTTTGTTTTCTAGTGGAAGATCTTTCAGATTTACTTGAGTTTCTGATTGCTATAGACTAGATTGTATTGCTAGCCTGCACAAAACTGCTATCTGTGAAACAAGGGCAAAAAACTGAATACATTGTAATCACATGAAATATTTTTTGATTTAATTCTCGAATGGCCAATAGTGGCAAAATGTCATCTTAAAAACCAAACTGGACTTCTATTATGGAATGAATTGCACATGTTCCTTTGGTCAGGATCTGAGTTAAGAGCAGAAAGATTGGCAAAATCATTTTGTAGAAGTACACTTTCTACCAATCAATTACAATCCAGTTCTGTCTGCAAAGAAGCTTGTAAGGCAGATCCATTTTTATATTTTTTCCACTGATCGATAAAGGACATCAACTGGGGAATGCTACAACAGACTTAAAACTAGATGGGAAAATTGGTAAATAACAGAAGGATAAAAAGAGAATTGCTAAGTACAGATTTTGGAACAGATAAATTTAAATCTGGAGTTTGGAACATTTTTCAAGTGAGAAATGTGAACTTTAAATAAAAGGTTGTTAAAAATCTTGGCATTGCCTTTCTCCTGTAATCCAGTGAGCAGATGCACATCTTCTAATGAGCAAATGACTGACATAGGCACACTGATGATTTTGATAATAAGGTTGAGTAAAAGATCAAACACAGTGACTAATGTGCAGTATGAATAGATTGTCTCTACAGGTGAGCCAGCCCACCCTACTGTGATTACTGCAAGCTATATGAAGGCGGAATAATTGTAGGGCAAAACCTAATAAATCTGCTGCTTCCCTTTAAATTACACTGTTTCACAGCAATCCAGGTTTAAGTACTTAATTTTGAGGAAACAAGCAGTTATTTTTTTCTGTCAAAGTCATGGGGTCTAATGGGAATCAAACTCTCTTATGATACAAGTTCAGTGAATGACATATACTGTAATTGCTTGCTCAGACTAGTCAAATGAAATCCTTTGAAAAAGTGAGGATCAATTAAGTATTAAAATTGCTCTTAAGAGCAGATCACCCTGTATCATCCTTGCTTCTTCAAAGTTCTTATGAGTTTCTGATACAAAGAGAATGCACGTTAACCTTTCAATGACTATATTACTACACATGTCTGGACTTCTGAAATGTTTCATTTGAGTGCAGCCGCATTTTTGTATGTGGACCAATATGCTTGTTTTTCTGACAGCTCTGATTGACTTTTAATGAACAATGCCTAATAGAGCCTCAAATTACTGTATGTTTTTAAGGACAGATTACACAACCCCAATTTAATTTAAGGAAATGAGTAATAGTGCAGTTATTTTATTGTGGTCCCCAAGTAACAATCACTAATACCTTGTACAAAGTTGTTAGATCCTTGCAATAATGAAGCTTACTATGCTTTAACCACGTTTGTAAGCTTGGAAAGAGAAAGAACAGCTCACCTTTCCAATACAATCAATGTTACTTATATCCATCAGCTTTATAAACATGGAGCATTAGATGCTGAGGGATGACCTTACTGAAATTTGTATAATCGTGAAGGGCTTAGATAGGGTGAAGAATGAAGAAGGGCTTATGCCCGAAACGTCGATTCTCCTGTTCCCTGGATGCTGCCTGACCTGCTGCGCTTTTCCAGCAACACATTTTCAGCTCTGAATAATGAAGGTCTTTTCCTCAGGATAGGAAGGTCCAAAACTAGAGGGCATAGGTTTAAGGTGAGAGGAGAAAGCTTTAAAAGGGACCTAAAGGGCAACTTTTTCATGCAGAGGGTGGTGTATGCATGAAATGAGCTGCCAGAGGAAGCGGTGGAGACTGGTGCAAATACAATATTAAAAGACATTTAGATAGGTAGATAACTAGGAAGTGTTTAGAGGGATATGGGCCAAATGTTGGCAAATGGACAAGATTAATTTTGGATATTTGGCAGGCAAAGACGAATTAGACCAAAGGGTCTGTTTCCGTGTTATAGTACAACTCTATGACTCTCTGTTCTTCTACTAACCTGTGATTGCATTTACACTTCAGAACAGTAGACAGCTCATCAAAATGTTTACAATCTGGCTTGATAGATTTTCTATTGCCCAAGCTGTTCAAAATAAAAGAATGCATGGTTTTCTAAAGTACGGCCATCAATCCTATAGCAAATAAAATTGTGGGTGCTCAAGAGACCAGATTTAAATGAGTGCAGGTTTCTCAGAGAATTGTAGGGTTGAAGGAGATTACAGAAATAGAAAAGGGGAAGGCTATGGAGGGATTTGTGAATGATAATGAGGTTTTTAAAAATAAGCCATTGCTTGACCAGAGGCCAGTTCAGGTCAGCAAGTTGAGTCAGTGAGACTTGACTGAGTGAAGACATGGGCAGCAGAAGTTCAAATGGTTTCAAGTTTACCAAGCATTGAATGTAGGAGTCAAGCCAGGCTTCATTGAATAATCAAAGTTCGAGTTAACAAAAGTATGGATAAGGATTTTGGGCAAAAGGTGAGGTGAGGCCAGGCAGAGAGCGCAGAGCAGCCTTTACAATGAATACTTTGTTTTTAAATCAATAATAATGGGACCAGGTATGAGCAGTTCAATTGAGCTAGACCATGTGAAGGGACATTGGAGGAGGAGGATTCAATCAACTGTATCAAAGGAGGAATAATTTACCAAAATGGTAATAACTGTCAGAAAAAAATGTTAAATAAGTTATAATGGGGGGCACTTGGATAAGTTGAAGGTAATCAGGCAGAACCAATATGGTTTTGTCAAAGGGAAATCATGTTTATTTTATTAGAGTTCTTTGAAGAAGTCATGCATGCTGTAGATAAAGGGGAACGAGTAGATGTACTGTATTTTGATTTCTAGATGATATTTGATATGGTGCCACATCAAAGGTTATTGCAGAAATTAAAAGTCACAGTATAGGGGGTAACATATTAGATAGAAGATTGGCTGACCACCAGGAAACAGAGCTAGCTTTCGCTAATGTGAGGGGCCACATCACTGTCTCAGTATCATAAAAGTCTGTAATACAGAATCGGGTAGCAGACAAGTTAAAGACTTCAAGCATGACATATGATACCCGATCCTCTTAATATTGGCATTTTTCAATGTAGATTCTCATTCAGTGCTGACAACAAATTCTTAGCTAACATAAATTCTAAACAAGATCATGTTAGCTAGCAGGGTTCAACTAATAATTATGAATATGGATTCAGGAGTTTTTAAATGGAATCCGAGATTAAGTAAAGATGGTAAGCCAATGAACTCACAGGAAACAGATCATGATGGATTGAGAGGCAGATTGCAATCTGAAAAATGAAATGTCATGCTGTGCAGAAGCTGGGGGAAAAAGCCCTAAAAAAGGCTCATTGAAAAAATTGGTAGGATACTTGAGTAGGCAGTAAAGAACCAGGATGGGAAATTAATACTGAAACAAAGTGAGTTGCTCAAAGAAGGAGAGCTAAAACAGATTAAATGCTATTTCTCTAAAATGGTTTTTGGGTGACTTCCCTGTGCACAAATCGGCTGTCTTTCCTTGCAGTTGAACAATGACTTCATATCAAATTGTATTCCATTGGCAATTTGGGATGATCTGTTTGTGAGAAACGTGGTCTATACATGCAAGCTTTTTTTTCCCATTTGACAAATCCTTAGAACAATTATTTGTGAGAATTATTTTGCATGAATAGGAAAACTGGAGACTCACATTCAAATTATGATACCATTCAAAATTCTTGATGAAGCATAACATTCAAATATACAGCATTTATCTAGGTTACACCAGGAGGATCCAGGTGACCAAACGCATTTATCATGGTCAGCCATATTGCTATGAAATTCATATTTTCATCCAAAAAGAGGACTTTACAAAGGTTTTGCAATGATCTTCTTAATAAAACAATATAATCAGGATTAGTGCTTACGTCGCTTTGTTTATGCAAACTGGATTGAGTATTTTGTATCGATGTAGAACAGATTTGTGCTCCAGGCAGGCCTTGCAGTAGAATTTGTAACATTAAGTGATTTCAATTCTGTTAAAATGCTAAAGAAACTTCTGGGAAAGGAATGGATGTAGAATGTTCTTTTTCAAAATATCAGATTATCTCAACAAGAAAAAAATATTCTACTGCCCCTGCAGCTGCTACTTCTGTCAAGGGTACATCATGTTGCTCAAAACTGAAAACACCTCATTAAAAATAAAAGAATATGTAACAAAATCTTCACAGAATTCATCCTAATTCTTTGAACCTACTATTTTAAGCATATCATAACAGTAAACTTAGCTAATAACATTCATTATACTGCCAAACTACAATTGTGATAATCCAGCTATATGGAAATCGTTTGATAAGTAATAACCTATAATTAGCACCAATGTTTTATTTCCAGATGTAATCTCAGCCAGAAATATTAAAGTCAGAAATAATGGCTCTTTAGTTGGTTTCTAATGCTGCAGCCAATCCACTGACTACTGTTCCAAATATTTGCGGGGCAGAATTTTCCCATTTGGAGTTAAAATATAGCAGCGAGTATGTTGGATGGCACAATTTCCACCTTCAGCAGAGGTGAGATATGTTGCCTAATTACATGCTTCTCATCTCATTATAAATGCAAGCAAGGTGTTACGCAGACTATTTGCCAAATTGGGTGGCGAGCCTGCTGGAGATTCCCATCACAGGTCACACATTCCAGATTCCAAGACACCAGTGCCATATTTAAAGGCAAGCTAGACACCATTCCAGCCACTGCAGGTCAGGAACTGCCCTTCAGACTGTGGTGGGCACTCTTACAACGTAAGTGATACCAGCAGTGATATTTCATTGAACATGCCTGGCCATCGTTGCTGGATAGGGTCACAAAAGGACAGGACTATTTTCTTCCCAATGAATTGAATCAAGAGGCTTGGATACAGACAGTAGCTCAGTATGATGGGGTCACAGAAAGGAAAGGCAAACATGATGGAAAGAAATTTCAATGATCTCCAGTGATCTACAAGCTAACTAGCACCATCTTTTCTCTTGGACCTAACACTCAGTTTGACACATCCATTGCAAACGCATAACACCAAAGCTGGCAGACCGCAAACCTCGGTGTCATGTCCATTTAAGGGCTCACATCCATCTCATCATCTTAACCTACCAAAACTACTGACCTCTGCAATTCATACTCAGTCACAGGAGTCAGCTCTCTACAGTGCCTGGTTATGCTCACAAACTACTGTTTGCACCATTTCTATCATGCTCAATACTTCGCTTTTTCTCCTTGCAGAAAAGAAGCAGCCCACTGTTAGACTCAGAGGATCAAGGTCCATGGATTGATGGTGCATATTGAGCTAGTTGTTGCCTTTGAGGAAAGGATTGTCAAATGCCAGGAGAAGAGCAGGACCTTTTCTCTGGTGTTTAGGTGACAACAATGGACCAGCAATATACCAATGTTAATTCATTGCTCTGTATAAGATTCTCTCCATCTTCACCAACTAATCCTTTCCTTCTCAACAGGAATCTACAACTAGAAATAGGCTACAGCCCTAGCCCCACTGTGCCAGCACCAGCTCCGAGGAGGAAGCATGTGAAATGTGAGAGGATGCTCTAGTAAGACACTCATCTGCACCATCCACCAGACAGATGCCATGAGCACACGTACACATAGAAAACATAGCAACACAATCTGGTGAACACATCACTCCCACATGTCCATCCCCAAGGACTGCAGGAGATCAGACAGATGCCCAGCACTAGGTAGATGTTCCTCTGTACTCAGCCATAAGTGACACAGGAGAGAAGCACAGGAACATCAGGAAGATGCGCCAGAGACACTCAATACAAAGGACATTCTCATTAGGCCAGGGCTACATGGGCCAAAAGCTTTTAGGGGACAATTGCCAAGTCTTCAAAATCAACACAGCAGCTTCCCTCCATCCCACCTGCAGTGCTAGGGCCTGCACCTAGATGCAATGGGAGGGAGCGAAAGAAAAAAAATACCATGTGAGGGCACATCGGGTGTTCAATCATTGTAATAACATTTGCACTTTCATAAGTATATGTCCTGTTCCACTATTTGAATATCTGTTGTCATCTTTTTGTTCCAATAGGCCCAGACTACATGGAGTGATATTGAAGATGTGAAGCATTTTCAAAAAGCAAAAAAGAATATGAGATGTTGGTGATGTAACACAATCAACAAAATCAGTGACTGCAGAAACCCTCATCTGGATGGAAGCCATCCATCTATGACTAGGGAATTGTCAGTTACTACATAGAAATGTCAGGGCTACTAAGGCTAAAGGTAAGATGTAAAGGAGGGTCCTGGATGTCTAAATTGTTCACACTTCAATTGCACATTGAGGGGAAGATTGAAATAGGTGATGCTTCCATCCCTTGCAGGAGGGAAAGGTTTGCTCTATGTCTGGACTCCACAAAGGAACACAACTTTGTTTAAAGCAGTGAGATGGCCAATTGACAACTCAATGTTTTCTCGTTGCATAATGCTCTGGAGAAATCAAGATGCACAAATCACATTACTGCCATTGAGGATGATCAGGCATAGCAAGGGCACACCGAAGGCTCACAGCATTCTGAAGCATTGAAGGGACAATGAAATAGAAAAGTTTATTCTCAGGATGAGTGACAACTTAGTCATCCTCATGAGGGTGCAGACCTCCTGATGTGACTCATAGCTGTTATGCTCAAGGTATATTTTCACATAAACATCCAGGAGAGTGGTACAGCTGAAGTGCTCACTGTATCACTAATACTGGGCTAGGGAAAGGTTTGTGCAGGCACTTTAGTTTACAAATATTTGAAGTGATCAGGTCCACATTTGAAAGAAGAACTGAATGTTTTTTGGCATATAGTAATGAACAATAAAAACACGTCAATCCAACACCAATGTGGAATACATAAGGCAGAGGGTTGACTGCCAACTGTACAAAATAAATTAGACATTGCAAATAGAAAGTGTCCTCCTAGCTCAGACATCCTTGAAGCCTGAGGGTTTCCCTGCCCTCTCAGCCTTCCAAAACATTGCCCTGTCTTCTTCTCTTTGTCACAGCTCTTTGGTTACTGAAGAATCCTCACCCTCATCTACTCCCCAAGGGATTCCTCTCACTTTTGAATCTCCTCCTCCTCAGGACATTCATCCATTTCCAACTCAGATTGTGGAGGGCCTAACACATCACTGTAATATGGGACATACTATTTGGGCTGCATGGCACCCTGGTCCAGGCATTGCAACGGCATCTTCAAGAAGCTTGTGATCTGTTCCATAACTGCCCTAATAGAAACATCACCAACATATCATCTTTGCTCTGCAGGACTTCAGATTTTTTCGAGGTGTCATGAGCCAGTTTTGGAAGGGTATCCCTTCCCACTCATGAACCATCGTTGTGTATGCCAAAGGCACACATGGAAGCTGGCATGTGTGAGTGCTCCAGTACTTAAAAGTTGTGGTAGCTCTCTGGATAACTAGTATTGGCCTAGAAAATTTGGCTGTTATTGCTACAAAAGTGACATCCTTTTCTGTTCGTGAAAACCACTTGCTGGTGATAGGCACTCTCAAAACAATGTGGCTAAATGGACTACAACTTTGGGAAATCAGTGATGAGTGAGAATTGCATCAGTAACATCTTAGCTGTACTTATAAATTAACACTCTACAGATATATACAGACTGATGAGCAGAACAAAAGGCTGGAAACGCAGCTCAATGGTCCCTGTTCACGGGGTCCACTGAGCTATTTGATTAGATTAGATTCCCTACAGCGTGGAAACTGGCCCTTCGGCCAAACAAGTCCGCACCAACCCTCCGAAGAGTAACCCACCCAGACCCATTTCCCTCTGACTAATACACCTGACACTAAGGGCAATTTAGCATGGCCAATTCACCTGACCTGCACATCTTTGGACTGTGGGAGGAAACTGGAGCACCTGGAGGAGACCCACGCAGACACAGAGAAAATGTGCAAATTCCACACAGACAGTCGCCCAAGGCTGGAATTGAATCTGGGACCCTGGTGCTGTGAGGCAGCAGTGCTAACCACTGAGCCACCATACCGCCCAAGCTTTGGCTTGTCAGTATGTGCTGTTCTTTGATGCTCCTTCTCCAGGTAGTTTCACTTGCTTGTAGAAGTTACAACACGTTTTGTTCATATTTGTAAGGGCTCTGGCTTGCTGGTTAAGAGCTTCAGTTTTCAGCATCTACTGTGAGAAAATTCAACTGACTGTCTTCGGACTTGAGATTTTACTTTACTGCAGAACAAAACAGCTCCTTCTTCTCCAGAACTCCAGAAGTGGGTTATGCCAAAATATTCAGACTCCTGCGTTGTTTAGCTACCTGGGAACCACACATCATCATAAATGGTCTCAAGTATAAAACCTCTTCAGCTACTTCTTGCCAGCCAAAGCTCCATTTAAATACACCACATAGCTCCAGCTCATCTGCAAACTAAGTTTCCACTACCTCTTAAATAAGCAATTATATAAGAAGCATTTACAATGGGTGTCAGGTTACTTGCTTTTAAAACGTTCAGCAATCTTTGGTTTTTAAAGCAGTTCTTTTGCTAATTCAGTTCACAATAGAAAATGCAGGAAAATTAAAATATGTAGTTTTTACAGATATTCTTTAAATGTATTAGGCAGTCTTGTTCGTAATTGGCCAAGGCACACAGTCTTGAAGCAAACCTATGATAAGTGCATTATACATGGGTTGTTAAAAGTATATCTGAATCCTGACATTAATCACACTGAAGCTAAATGCTACACCTGTCACGGAGTAAATTTTATGGTACAAGGAACAAAATAGAATGCTGATAAGGAGTTTATCCTTCCTTCATATTAGGTAGCCCAACAAAGCTTCCATGATTCCTTGGCATTTGGCATCTGCCAGAAGACTTCCATCCGAACTCTTCGCCTCCCTCCTCCATCCCACAAATCTAAGTCATAGTCTAGCAGAGTTCCTGTGTGAGAGGATATGGCAGCTGTAACACATCAGCTTGTGCTCCTTGGAACTGTGTGCCTTGGCCATTTTGGAAGATGAAGTTGTGATCAAGTGTGCCCTGTTCCATTATAAAATCATGAGGGGCATGGATAGGACAAATAGACAAAGTCTTTTCCATGTGGTGGGTGAGTCCAGAACTAGAGGGCATAGGTTTAGGCTGAGAGGGGAAAGATATGAAAGAGACCTAAGGGGTAACTTTTTCACGCAGAGGGTGGTGCGTGTATGGAATGAGCTTCCAGAGGAAGTGGTAGGAGCTGGTACAATTACAACATTTAAAAGGCATCTGGACGGGTAGGAAGGCTTTAGAGGGATATGGGCTGGGTGCTAGCAAATGGGACTCGATTAGGTTGGGATATGTGGTCGGCATGGACGAATTGGACTGAAGGGTTTGTTTCTGTGCTGCACATCTCTACGAGTCTATGAGTATTGTTGATCTTGGAGATCACTAAATGGCAATCAATGGACGCAATGTATTACTCATGATTATTTAATGGATGCAATTTTTGAACTGAATGCTCTGACAAGTGTTGATTTCCAGATTAATTAAAACAAGGCAGCTGAAGGCAACCAGTGCAATTGTCCCATAAAGGGTCTCACATTCAAGCACTGCACTCCAATCCTTATTTGGCAAAAAGCAGTAACCTATTCCTCCACATTTGGAAGCAATGTTTTGTGCATTTTTTTAAAATCAATACAGTGGGCGTGAACAACATGCACCTTTCAGCAATGGATAATGTCCCCCACTTCTTCATTTCACATCTGGTGTTATAATTCCATGATCCCCATGACCCTTCACCATCCTCTCATTTTGGTTGAGCCCCTTTAAATTACCATTAATGGATCAGAATCCATTGTCCTCAAGTTTGACGTTGTTGCTGGCCCTGCACCCCCCCCCCCCCCCAACTTTGAGGCCAGGATGACCATGACTTTCTGGCCATCTTGAGACTGCACAGCCCACTCTGATATACTACTAAGTCCCAACCTACAATCTGAAATTATACCATATTACCATGACTATTCCATCAGTGATAAAACACAGTGAGGCTAATCACCAGAATTGAGCTACTAGCAGCCTTGGCAACATTATGGATTGACTCCTAAAACAACCCAGATTATATGCGACCCAACTCCCGATAGCTGTATCTCATCATGCAGACTGATTTGGCAGGACAGTCATAACTGACATCAGCCCATTCTGCAGTGAATTTGCAATATCATCCTTAATGACCCTCTTGTAAGGCCCACACTACTTTTACTTAACTTCAAGGATTGACTGTGACCTTATCCCTGGACTGTACAAGCATGGAATCCAGACTTTCTTAGGACCAACTATCTGGCTGAGCATGACCAACCACTTAGATTAGAAATGTCCCAGTCATGGTCTGACTGTGGCAATATTCCCTGACAGACTCGAGTCTAACCTTACTCCATTAAGCATTCCTCACTACTGTCCTTCACATATCACCATTCTCTTCAAGCATGTATCTGCTGACACATACTGCATCTCAGACATTGACACAGCCCTGTGCCATATGGCAACAATGATCCCACTCCACACTGTCCTATTGTTGCTACATGTCCTCTTCACTGCCTCCTAATGCCACAACCTGCAGAGTTATTCTTCTCTGATAATTTTCTACCTTTGAGCCAGAGAATGCCTCTTTTCTCTGTGCGCTAACATTTTACCTCAGACTTGGAGGTACCTACCCTGGCACTTGCTTTGCACTAAAATTCTACTTCTGATAGAGGCTGTCTGCTATTTCATTGTGCTAAAATTTGCTCAGAGTCAGAGACTGCCTGAAAATCATTATTTCACATCCAAGAAATGGTGCCTCAGTCTGTCTGCAAAAGCTTCCTGTGAGTTAGCATGTGCTTTTTGACCTTGCCCGAATAACAAAGTAACCTGATTCTGAGGCTGCTGTGTTGCTTCTACTCCGTTGTGTAGATGGAGTTTCCAGGCAGATACTCAGCCCGGTAACCATGGTGTTACCTATTGCCAGAGTAGTGGTTCCATCTAAAGTAGAGAGAAAGAAGATGGCAGGCACAGCTTGAAGTGACACATACTCGAATCAGAGGAGCCGAGTCGCAACTACCCACTCCGTTCTTACTGTCAAGTGTTTGAAGCATTGGGTTTCTTGATTTTGGGGCAGTTAATCAGAAAGAGGACGTTGTAGGGTCTCCCTTCCTATCCTTTACTTCTGTCTCCATTTCTGGGGATAGCCTGACTATTAACATTATTTAGAAACCCAAGACATTCCACAGCTACCTAGACTACACTACTGCATCCTGTAAGGACATCATTCCATTCTTTTAATTTCTCCATCTCAGTTGCATTTGTTTTGGTGATGCTATCTTCTGCAATGCTACTTCACACATGTCTGTTCCTCAAGCAAGGATTCCCTCATGCCAACAATGCCACAACCACTCTGGTGGACACAGACCTCAATAGTGTCCAAGCTATTTGTGGCATTTATGCCCTCATCCCTTCTACTCCCTCCCACAACAACAATAGAGGTCCACCATCCTCACTTTCCAACTTATCATCTTCAATATTCAAAGGATTATCCTCTGCCATTGTCACAACCTCCACCATGATACCACCACTGAACACATTATCAACATTTTGCAGAGACTGCTCTCTCCGTGACACCATGGTTCACTTCTCTATTATCAAAAACCTCATCTCCTACTACATCAACTTGCCACATGATTATAAGAGGTTCAATAGTTCCCCTTTACATCTTTGCTCAGCACTGTACAAAGTCCCTAATATTCCTTTCAGCTGAAGCAGTGATTAACGTGTCCCTTTTTGCAATTTTATCTACAATGTGGTCTCTGTCCTCTAAATGGGGAGACCAAACACAGTCATCTCCACTCAGTCTGCAAGCATGTTGCCTACTCCTGTTTGCCTTCTGTTTAAACACACCACCTTGCTCACATTTCCATCTTAAGTCACCTGCAGAGTTTCAGTGAAGCCAAATGCAAGCTGGAGGAACAGCACCTTATCTTCTGATAGACAGAGAGCCTTCTAACTTCAACACAAGTTCAATTAACTTCAGGTCATAAAAACCCTGCCCTCTTTTTTCTCATCTGCCTTTCCAATGCATCACCCTGCCGTTCCCTTCAGAATCTACTTTTTATTGCTTTGCTTACTGCAGAGCTGAATTAATTCTGCTGTTAACACCCATTCTGGATCTCTCTCACTTCACAATCATCCTTATCTCTTTTGCTTTTTGTTCTGTGACACCCATGATCTCCAATCTCACCCTCCAAACTTCCTTTGATCTTCACTTCATCTTCTGTTCCACTTTGCCCTCTGCACCATTTTCTCACATAAAACCCATCGCTTCATAGTTTTCAGAAAAGAATTACAATGATGTTACCTTGTAAGGATGTTGGAGAGTTCGAGCTATAGGGAGAGGCTGAATAGGCTAAGGCTATTTTCCCTAGAGCATTGGAGGCTGAGGGGTGACCTCATAGAGGTTTATAAAATCATGAGGGGCATGGTTAGGGTGAATAGACAAGGATGATTCCCCAGCGTGGGGAGCCCAAAACTAGAGGGCATAACTTTAAGGTGAGGAGGTAAGGGTTCACGTATGGAATGAGGTACCAGAGGAAGTGGTGGAGGCTGGTACACTGACAATATTTAAAAGGCATTTGGATGGAATTATGAATAGAAAATGTTTAAAGAAATATGGGCCAAAAGCTAGCAAATGGGACGAGATTAATTTAGGATATCTGGTCGGCATGGACAAGTTGGACGGAAGGGTCTGTTTTTATGCTGCACAGATCTATGACTCAAAAAGCCATATGACACTTCACATCACTCTTCAGATGCTGTCTGACCTGCTGAGTTTCACTCATCCTCTCTGTTTTTATCAGCAGTATTAAAACCTGCCCTGACTACTCAATAGCGATAAAACATATTCTCAGTCACTCACAGTGAAACAGCAATACCTCCCATCCAGAGCTCCCTGCTACCCTGTCCAACATCTCCCGTAACCCCTGCTCACCCATCATAGGCATCACAGGATTTATCATAGATATCCAAATGGCCCCTGTCCACCAAATGTCCATGGCATCTTCAACATCTGGCCAACCACTATCCATTACCCCAAGATACCTGAATGATCAACCCTCATCTGGAATACTAAATCCGAGCCACCAAACTCCATCTGGGACATGCAAATGCTCCCACACTGATACCAGACCCACGCAAACCTTTCACCCATCTACATGCCATTTGTCGCATCCACCTGACACACTCCATGCACTTGTCACCATTAAGCATTGAACACAGCAGCTATTATTGTAAAAAAAAGCTATGGTCTCAGCACAACTCGTACCCAGCTGTTTGGTTGGTTTGCTGGATTGTTTTGGTAATGAAAGCTCTTGCTTTGGAAATTCAACTGAAAAGTTCTGGAAAAGGCAAGTGGGCAGTTTTTTTAAATTTGGGTCATAAATAGGATTCTGACTCAAATTGGAACATTCAGATCAATGAGATCCACTGAATCAGAAACCCTCTGTATCTATTACTAATAATCCATCATGACACATTTATTCAACATTTGACAATACAATTTTAAGTTAACATAGTTGTCAAAATGTTACTGTTTGGAGTAGTCAATTAGATGAGAGCTAAAATACACCATGGCAGTGGAATTTTGTGTTCAACCTTTGCAAAAAGAACAGTAGTGCTTGCCCTTCACATTTCCATTTTAGACTGTAAACACAGCTGATCAACTCACAAGAGAAATACTCAGCCTGTCCAGTTCATTCTCCCATTGGATGGGATCATGGCAGGTATGACTGAGGCTTCAATTCCACCTTCCTGCATATTTCCCACATTTCACCACCTGTCCAATCAAAGCTCTTGGTGTGAATACCCTGTTGCAGGTGGCCAGCACTCATTAAAACCAAGAGGAAGCTAAGTTGCCTTTAAATGTACCCGTAAACTGGAAGGACAATAAGACAAGCCAACTAGAAAGGAAACCAACTTTGTAATACAAACAGTATAGGCACAGAATATTACAATGTCCCTTTCAGAATGGTGGGAGATCAGCAGTAGACACAAATAAAGGTTGTGTAGCGTTTCAAGGATACACACATTTGTTTGAATTAGTATAGTAATCCCTTTTAATTCTTGATAATCACACAAAAATGAAACAAATGACCTTTGGCTATTTTAATGGTGGTTAGAAAATACTGACATTGATTTCCATTTCTGGGAATCTCACTTTTTAACCCTCGATTGTGCACTAGGGAAGATCCAGTATGAAACTGCAAAGTTTAGCTGCGTAGAGCAAAGGATAAGCTTGTCCTTACTTGTGATGCAAAGGCATGCAGGTTGTCTGGAGCTAACTGGAATTTTAAGTCAATCCCATTGGCAATGAGCCAGAATACCTAGTCAATCATTTTGTCCTAAAATACTGCAGACCTGCTGAAACCTGCAGACCTTCAGGTTTCCAATTTCTGAATTCGTCACAGGAGTTTGCCTTGATTCCAGAATCTCAATTCCAGATAACTCTTTTTGGAGCCATGTGATTTCAATTAGATACTGATCACATGTGCTCCAAAGGCATATAGATATTATTTTGACACAAGATAATGAATGCAGTTCAGTCCTTGCTCAAGAAATTTGCAGGGGACAAGGACATCTCATTAATGGCATGGTGAACAGCACATCTCACTATAAAATGGGTGAATATATTATGTCTCCTTCACTAAGTGCATGGAATACCCCAGGAGTTTGTGAAATAATGGTTTAACACGTATGAACCTAAGAAATCCTGATGAAGTATCCTACGACTAACACAGACAGCTGTGGAGAGATCTCATAGGGGCAACACCGTAAAGCTTGTGTCGATCCATGACTATATATAGTTTTGGATTAGTGGTGCTGGAAGAGCACAGCAGTTCAGGCAGCATCCAAGGAGTAGCAAAATCGACGTTTTAGGCAAAAGCCCTTCATCAGGACTTTTGCCCGAAACGTCGATTTCGCTGCTCCTTGGATGCTGCCTGAACTGCTGTGCTCCTCCAGCACCACTAATTCAGAATCTGGTTTCCAGCATCTGCAGTCATTGTTTTTACCTCTATATATAGTTTTAGTCTGTAAATAAAAGATTGTTCTTGAAATGTACCTATATAATAGTGGACTGATTTAAGAGACAAAACACTCCCATCAAACCAAACAGAAAATAAAACATGATGGCAACAAGGTAGCAAATGGAGCAAATCAGAGAAGATCAAAGTAGAGGTGAAGAACTTTTGAAGATAATAAGATATTGTCAGGAAGTAAGTAATCCTAAGTAAGTAATACTTTGAGCAATGAAAACATCTATTATAAGTAAAATAAAACAAACAACTGCTGATGCTGGAGATTTGAAACACAAATAGTAATTGCTGGAGAACTTCAGCAGGTCTGGCAGCATCTGTGGGAAGAAAAATGCGTTGAGTCCGGTGACTCTTCTTCAGAACCGATGAAGCGTTTGGAAGAAGAGACACTGGACTTAAAATATTAACTCTGTTTTCTTCTCAGACATGCTGCCGGACATGCTGAGTTTCTTCAGCAATTTCTGTTTTTGTTTCACTATAATAGATCATTTGTGGGCTTTAATGAAAAGTTGTTAATACCTAAAACACACAAATGGTAAAAGAGGAGGTGGGTAGATTATAGAAATATTGAGGAGTTGAGGATTGTGAGGAACTGCCATGAAAGAACAATCAAGGCCTGGGTCTTAATGGTTGGTGAGGAAGGTGGAAAAAGCAGAATGGCACATCCCTGCTTCTATTCCTTATATTCTATTGTAGGAACAAATTGCTGCAGATACTGGAATCTGAACTGTAAACAACAAATGCTGGAGACCACAGCAGATCAGGCAATATCCATGAAGAGAAAGCACGCTAACAGCATGAGTCTAGATGATTCTTCAACAGAGCTACATTGAAGTGCAGAAGAGGCAGCATTTAAGCAACAGTGGGATGTGGAGGGGTTGGAGTGGTGGGAGAGAAAGGATGTTGGTACGTCAAATTAAGTATCGGAATGTGGTAAGAGCAGCACAATACCTACAAGCAAATGGTGAAGTTCAATAAGGGTCAAAATCATAAAATTACTCTGGAAGAATAATAATATTTATTGGTTCTATTGAGCTATAGATCATAACAATTGCAAATGGATTTATCATCTTTAGAACTATCAATGGAGAAAATACTTCAAATGTACATTTCATTCTTGCCTAAGAAATTAAAGTCTCATATTACCGTGGAAGATGTGATCGAGTGAGACAATGGGAAGAAGTCCGGAGGGAAAAACAAACAAGGAATTTCAATCACTGATATTGAGCAAAATAAATTGTCAATTCTTCAGGCATGACAGCACAGATCGGAGACCAACAGCAAGAGGAGTTGTTGTTAAGAATACGGATCAGCCAACTTGACATTTGATGCCAATATCACAAGGAGAAATCGAAGAGCCTTTGTATCCTTGAACAGAGAACCTGCACAACCTGATCACTTCAATCCTGAACAAAAGGAAGCATTGAAATCTCTACACAGAGTCAAGGAATGCAAGCAGAGCAAAGGGCAACAAAGTCCTCATTAAAAGTAAATCCAAAAAGATTGGGGAACATAGTAAAACAAACAGAAGGCCTGTCCCTGTGCCATTTGATACTCTGGGGAGAGGTGGGAGTATACTGTAATTATGGGACCACAGATTTTGGGGAAGATGTATTAATAATTTATCATTAGCCTATGGGATCATGATTCAATGATGTAACAACATGACTAAGAAAGAGAACTGAAAGAGAGACAGAAAGAGAAAAAAAGAGATTGACGAAGAGAGGAGATAGATGTGCTTTTAATTTTCACTTAGTAACACATTAGACGGTTATGGAGACCAGGTTGAGTCATAGAGCCATACAGCACAGAAACAGACCCTTCCATCCAACCAGTCCACGCCGAACATAATCCCAAATTAAACTAGTCCCATCTGTCTGCGTTTGGTCAGTATCCCTCCAAACCTTTCTTATTCATGTATTTATCCAAATGTCTTTTAAACATTGTAACTATACCCGCATCCACCACTTCCTCTGGAAATTCATTCCACATACGAACACAAGTATTAAGAATGATTAGATTTGTTTCTTGTACAATACAGCAAGATTTCATTTATAAGTGCGGCTTTTACTTCAGCATTTGGTCATGCAGATGCTGTAATGGTTAATGACAATGGCTATGTAAAGTGTAGATTTCTGGCAAAGGGGATTCTGTTTTGTTAAATTGTAATCAGATGAATTCTTCACACAGAGTCCAGGAAAAAAAGAGCTGTCGAGGCTGCTTACTCCTACCACTTCATGCTCCTGATTCTTCGATGCTGTCATATAGTTACAAGAGAGAACTGAGAGAGAGATACCTGAACAGGTCATGCAGCCTACAGAAGACTACACAAATCTTCTATCCAGTGCCATGTAATGCAGGATTCCTCCAGACTGACCCATGAAGCAGAAGCTTTGTTTCAGAATGCCAATTATCTCTCTTTATCACGTCTGTGTGGGGTCAAATCAATGTTGTATGTTGATTGACATTATAATCTGTCTGCTGTCTGCATTTCTGGCAGACATCACTGTGCACACCTAAGCCATTTTGGAAAACAAAAAGCACTAAACAGCACTCAGAAGTGCAAAAAGTCCTATTTTTGTCATAGAGTACCTGCTGTGTGGAAGCAGGCCCAACGAGCATCCCACCCAGACCTACCTCCCACCCTATCCTTATAGCCCACATTCCACATGGCTAATCCACCTAGACTGCACATCACTTGACACAATGGACAATCTATCAAGGCCAATGCAACTAATCTACACATCTTTAGACTGTGGGAGGAAACCAGAGCACCCGGATGAAACCCACACAGACATACAGAGAATGTACAAACTCCACACAGACAGTTGCCCGAGGGTGATATCAGCTCATTGTGCTGCAAGCAGTAACTTCAGCACATAGTGTTTACTGGTTTTTCCATTAAATCAATGTTAGCTACATTTTGTAATTGCTCGCAAAAACATACTTCTGGAATAATTTTATGATGGCACTGTGTATTGATATTTGTTTAATCTTACCTATTAGAGGTACTCATAGTACCAAGGAAATTAATTGCTCATTCCCCTATGAAACTGATACATTCAGATTACAATTTATATTATTTTATACACCAAATGAATGGCATGCCAATTTCCTCATTTAAGCTCATAGAATTGACAAAGGAGGGGATGATTGTTGGCAGTTGGTCATCTTAACAAGGTCCATGATAGTCCATAGCTGAAAATGTGTTGCTGGAAAAGCGCAGCAGGTCAGGCAGCATCTAAGAAGCAGGAGAATCAATGTTTCGGGCGTGAGCCCTTCTTCAAATCAATGTTGTATGTTGATTGACATTATAATCTGTCTGCTGTCTGCATTCCTGGCAGACATCACTGTGCACACCTAAGCCATTTTGGAAAACAAAAAGCACTAAACAGCACTCAGAAGTGCAAAAAGTCCTATTTTTGTCATAGAGTACCTGCTGTGTGGAAGCAGGCCCAACGAGCATCCCTTCAAGAAGAAGGGCTCATGCCCGAAACGTCGATTCCCCTGCTCCTCGGATGCTGCCTGACCTGCTGCGCTTTTCCAGCAACACATTTTCAGCTCTGATCTCCGGCATCTGCAGTCCTCACTTCCTCCATGATAGTCCATAATCAAGTTGTAATAATAGAGATTGTTATAGTGCTGCACTTAGTTCTATGCTGATCTTCCAGTTAATTAGTCCCCAATTGTGAAAGAAATGGAAACAAGTCATGTGAGGACTGAGTGCGTATTGATTTTGGCTTTGACTTTAGTGAAGCAGTTTTAACAATAATAGAACTCAACAGCAAACAGTAGGCATTTCACCTCCAGTAGGCTGATTTGGTAAGATACACAGAAGATTCACAAAGTGTTTGCTTTCCAGAGGCCTCGTGAAATAGATTGGACTGCCCTAGGTTTTCACTGACAAAATATATAAAGTCAGCTTACCCTCACATCTACTTAATGTCGCTTGATGCTTAATACCAGCAACATTTATTTCGAAGCATCAGTATTGTACAGCTAAATTGTGAAATATACAAAGCCATAAAATGTTTAATTTGTAATGCTTTTCAGAGGACTTTAAGGACATTATTTTCAGAATAAATTATCTGTAAATATATTCGCCAAAACTGCAAACTATACATTTAGTGTTGGGTATCAGCCCACATCCATATCAGCACCACATGTCTTTGGTGAGAACAATGAAACAAAAGCTTTCTTTCTTAAGGAAAGTTTTTTTTTAATGAAGGTGTTGGATAGAAAATGCTCAGCTTCTGCATATTTTATATATGGGGTAAAAGCTACCAGTTTTATAGGAATAAACCTGTAGTGATTGTAACGCGGTCAGCCAGATGGATCTCATAGTGTTTCCTGATTGGGGCTGTTAACCTAGTCCAAGCAGGGAGCCCAGGCTGACAAATATAAATAGGAGTGTCAGAGGTCCTGCTCACGCTGAGAGCTGGCTCTGAGGAAACTGGATCAATGTCAAGGACTTCCTTCATGTAAATAAAGGGTGAGTTAGTAATGGGACAGAAGTCCTCTGTGGAGTTTTTCTCAGTGCAAAGAGAGTGGGATTAATGATATTTCCATGCAAAAGTGCCTATCAGCTGAAGTCCAGCAGGACTTCAAATAGGCACTACTAACTGGCTTTGCCATTGAAAAATACAGGAAGTGGAAACTATGAGTTACAGGGTATTCCAATGGAAGTAGACACCTCGCTGGGCTAAGCCTGGGGAATACCACTCAATTGCATAGCCTCGCTCAGGACATATCCTGAACAGAAAGATTCTAGGTCAGCCCAAAAGAAAGCCAAGTCTTGGTAAAATGGTTAAAGTTTTCTTGAGGATCTGGGCCACGCTATTTTATAGTTACTGCTGGTATGCAGGCTCGAGACAGTAAAAGAGTCTCACAAGACCCAAGTTGAGTAAGAGAACTCAAGCCAGTATCTAGGAGAGTGCACACCCTGGAAAGTCCACCTGCATGTTGCTTGGAATGGTTAAATTACTTAGCAACATCTAAATCAGAACCAATCAAAATAAATATCTGGTTAAATGGTCACCCAATTCTAATGGAGATCAAAACCAGTGGAGATTCTAATGGAGATTCTAATGGAGATCAAAAATTTCAGTAATTGCAGAACCAGTCTTTAACAAAATAAGCTCTGAATTCCAACCCTTAATTTTGCGCAAGGCCTTGGCAAGACTGAGAACCTATACTGGGAAACCTTTACAGATTAAGAGTACAACTTCAGTTCTGGTCTCTTATGAGGAAGCAACTGAATCAAAAATAACTGATTGTTGTAATACGATAGGGTCCATGCTTGATGGAGGAAATTTGTGGAGCAAGATTCACCTAGGTTGACTCAACACTTTGTGATTAGAAAATAGCTGTCTGAGTGAAATCCTAATTAAATATCCAGAAATCTTTTAGGAAGATGTAGCACTATCAGAGGAGACAAGACCACCTTGTATATTGACCAGGAAGCAATTCCATGATTCTGCAAGATCACCCAGTGCCATTTACCTTATGGGCATAAGTAAAGGCAGAAATCAGAAGGCTGGAAAGTGAAGGGATCATCAAACTAGTCCAGTTTGCTGAATGGGCAGCACTGGTCATACCAATTGTGGGGATTTCAAACAAACAGTAAACCACTTAGAGTCATAGAGTCAAAGAGATGTACAGCATGGAAACAGACCCTTCGGTCCAACCTGTCCATGCTGACCAGATATCCCAACCCAATCTAGTTCCACCTGCCAGCACCCAGCCCATATCCCTCCAAACCCTTCCCATTCATGTACCCATCCAAATGCCTCTTAAATGTTGCAATTGTACCAGCCTCCACCACATCCTCTGGCAGCTCATTCCATACACGTACCACCCTCTGCGTGAAAAAGTTGCCTCTTAGGTCTCTTTTATATCTTTCCTCTCTCACCCTAAACCTATGCCCTCTAGTTCTGGACTCCCTGACCCCAGGGAAAAGACTTTGTCTATTTATCCTATCCATGCCTTCTCATGGCTGTTTAAATACTCAATCCCTTGTCCATGTCCATCTGCAACTTGCAACTGCGATTAGATGAGGATTCTCAGAAGTATACTCCAATTAATACCGATAAGGGCTTGTGCCAATATACAAATCTACCATTTGGGATTCTGTCAACCTGTGTAATCTTTCAGTGGATGACGGAGAACATTTTACAAGGTCTATCCCAGGCCTCCATTTATCCAGTTGGCGTGATAATAACAGGGAAGACCAATAAGCAGCGCTTAAAGAATTTGGATATTGTCCTTAGACATTTCTCCCAGGATGGCTGGGTAAACCCTGGACTTGGTTACACATCGAATATACACACATGTCCTTTCATTGGCTCAAAGTTCTTATTCATAACGGATGCCCACTCAGAATGGCTGGATATGCATAGAATTTGTTCATCAAACATAGGGTTGATGATAGAAAAGCCATGCATATCTTGTGCAGTACATATATTCCCAGAAGTTTTGGTCACAGATAATGGGCCATTATTTCCCAGCAGGAAATTTAAGTATTTCCTAAAGTTGAATGGTATGCGTCATGTAAGTTCAGCTCCATACCATCCATCAACCAATGATCTGGCAGAAAGAGCAGTCCAAACTTTGAAGGCAGGCTTAAATAAACAGCCTACAGCTTCATTAGCTACCAAGCTGTCCCCATTCCGATTTGATTATAGGACCGGTCCTCATTCAATTACAGGGATAGCTCCAAAAGAGTTGCGAATAGGGAGAAGAGTCTGCACCAGACACTGGGTGAGATGGGGTGGAATGTCCTCAGGAACATCAATGCAATACAAAACTCCACCAATCGAGAGATAGCTTACTTCGGGAAACAAAGTTTGCTGTAGGAACTATGGGAATGGCATTGCATGGGTTAGAAGCATGGTTGACGCAAGGTCAGGTCCAGTAACATAGGAAGTTCAGGCAGGTGGGACAAGCATGTGGACCATATGAAAGCTGAAAACATGGAAATGGTGTGGAATCAAAACGTGGTTGGTCTTCAACTGCTTTTCTGATTGTTCCGGAAACAATGGGTTTTCTAAGGACACAGCAGATGTCACCATCTTGGCACCTTTGCCACCTGAAAAGGATAATTGATTTCTTCTGAGATACTCTAGGTTAGGAGGCAGGTGCTCCAAAAAAAAACAACTTGTGTCATCGAACTCAGAGGGGATGTGATGTAGTGATTGAAATGAGGTCAACCAGGTCAATCTCATAGAATGAGTTCCCTGATTGGGGCTATTAATCTGGTCCAATTAGGGAGCCCTGGCTGACAGATATAAACAAAAGTGTCAGAGGTTCTGTTCACTCTGAGAGTTGGCTCTGAGGAAGTTGGATCAGTGTCAAGGACTCTTCACACATAAATAAAGGGTGACTTGGTGATGGGATACTGGCCTCTGTGGAGTTATTTCAAAACCTGGTGCCTCAAACTTCCCTCAATTAACTCAGATTATCTTCAAAATATCCCAGGTATATGCTAATTAAGGGTCTAATGGCTGTTTAAGGCCCTGCAGCAAAATTCATCATTTCTCTCAAGCCAAGTAAGTTGCAGCCGACTTGAAGGCTTTGGTGGGATTGCTGTAGTTTAGAAGTGTACCAAAAATGTTCTTTTCCTAAACATTGTCTCATTTATAGTCAGGAAGAAAGGGAGTGCTTCTACCAGCCAAAGTATGAGTCAGTTCATATTATGCAATCATACTATATGATCACTGCCAGTTCAAGTTGGATCAGCCACTAAGTTGGCTTAATAAAATTAAGTCTGAGGCACAATGTTATGTAAGCCTTAGGCCTCCCAGTTTGTGAGTATGCCAATAATGGGTAAAATCAAATCAAATTTTACCTCTTTGTAGACTGTAAAGGAACATCTCTACTTCTAATTTCAAAGAAGCAAAGGAAACTTCAATCGCTGCAAGCAATGCAGGCAGTCATTCAGGTTCTTGGTATCAAGGATCTTAGCTATTAAAAAAATGCAAAAAAGCTTTGATTTCTAGAAACGAAGCCACAGAGGTCTTGATAGGGTGGGATGTGTAGCCAGAGGCATGAGTCAAGGTTTCAGGTGGCAAACCCAGAAGGTTGTCTTTCTGCACATGCTATGGAACATTCATTCCTCATCATATAAATATTTATTATAATGCCTCAAAAAGGAACATTTTCTTCATTACTGTGGTGTTCTAACAAGAGGTTTAACAGGTTAGTCTTTCAAATTTCATTTCAGATGGACAGAAACCATAAGTAACGATAAAGGTCTCTATCTCAAAATGTGGAATTAAATGACAAATATGGTCATGTTTTAAAATCAGAATGTTGTCATCTGACAGATAATGAACATTGAACACTTCAGTTCAAGCTCAAAAATGAAATAAGCTTTTGTATTCAGTAATTTTAGTGATTCCAGTGATCAACTTTGCTTTTCCCCCACCTGGTTCTTCTCTTAATTCATTCAACTGTTTCTTCCAGCACTTTGCAATGAACTGTCAACATTTCAAATGAAAAATTACAAGGAAAGATGGATGTCAGATTCAACTTTTTCATGAATGTTTATTGAATTCAGGAATTCCAGCAGAGGTTACTGTAGTTGTCAGCATATCTAGGTGACAATTAGATACATTTCTGAAGATGAAAGTAATTGCTGAATAGAAAAAACATAGTTAAGAAGGGTTGAGATTCATCAAAATAAATTGAACATTGATTCTTTAAAAGGTTTTCCATAAAAATATTAATGTTCTCTTTTAGTTAGGTGCTTCACATTATTCAATTTGGCAGATTTTTGGGGCATAGAAATCTTGGTGCTGATCTTTGCAAGAAAGTGAGCTTTAATAAAATCCTTTTAAATTAATGAGAGTGAGGGGTGTTAGAAACTATTGTGATTTCTTCTTGATTAAAATGTCATGCCTTTCACACAGTTTTAACTATATTATTTCAAAAAGAATGCTTTCCAGACAATATGTATAATTTTGAAAATCTAATCTTTTTGTTGCATTTATTGGATAAAGCTACTCAAAGAACTTCTATCATCGCTTGGTAATGCAGAACTTGAGTACTGCTGAAAAAAAGGAGACTTTTTTTTCTGTTATTCATCATGACACAATCACAAAAATACCAAATCTCAAGTGAAACAATAATACTGTATGAGAAGAGAGCAAATGAGTGGCAAATAGACACTGATTGGTACAGGCTTTGCCATGGAGAGTGCGGCAGGGAATCACATGTTGTTGATATACTTACTTTATTTGAATCCGCAACTAAGAGAAAGTGAGGACTGCAGGTGCTAGAGATCAGAGTCAAAAACTGTGGTGCTGGAAAAGCACAGCAGGTCAGGCAGCATCCGAGGAGCAGGACACTTGACATTTCGGGCATAAGCTGACAGTCCTGATGAAGGGCTTATGCCCAAAACATCATCTCTCCTGCTCCTTGAACGCTTCAGCAGTGAGAAAGGGACTCACTGCGTACATGTCTGAGGGAGGCAGAGAACTTCTTCAAAGTGGGCATCCTTTGAAGAGACTTTGCAGTGGTACAAACTTAGTTGGAGACAAACAAAATTGCAGATACTGGAATCCAAGATAGACATCCAGGAGGCTGGAAGAACACAACAAGCCAAGCAGCTTCAGGAGGTGGAGAAGTCAATGTTTTGGGTGTCTTCTAGCCTCTTGCTTGTCTATCTCGGATGGTGCCTGACTTGCTGTGCGTTTCCAGTGCCATACTTTTCAACCTTGACTCCGCAACTGTGTGCACAAGTTTCCCTATATACCTTAAGACCATAAGACATAGGAGCAGAGGTTGGGTCTTCAGTCCATTGAGTCTGTTCTGCCATTCAATGAGATGATGACTGATCTGATAATCTGCCTTTTTCCCACAACCTTTGATTCCTTTGCAGGAAATTGGCTCTATCCTGCATTCGGTTCACCTTAAAAATGGAGCAGTGATATAATATCTCTTTTGACATCCTAGCTGAAAAACCTGTTTATGGGTTCTGTACTATTGTCCACTTAAACCTAACTTGACAGGCCAATGTATCAAGTTGGGCTTCCTACAATTCCATGCGCTACTAAATTGGCCTTGCTAATAAATTCATAAATAAGTCCAATTTGCTTATTATGTAAGCTTAATGCTGGAATAGGAACTGTCAAAGCCATGCTACATGCTAATGGCTACCCTAATTATATCGTTGTTTGCTATATATTCTGCAAATTCATGAATGGGTTTAAGGTCACCTGTTTCAGTCCTGAAAAGTGCCCAGTCTATTTCAGATTATCTGGAAAGGGCAAAGCGTCTCAAATAATCAGTGACAAATAAAGCTGGTTGCTTCATTCTATCATGCAATATCAAGATGAGTTGTTTTCTCTACTAACGGGATACTGCCCTCACCAAAATTTACACTTTGCCTACCACAAAATGAGTCTGTGATATACGAATTTCAGCATGAATATGATTCCTCGAATGATGGCAGTACATCACAACATTGTATCAAAAACATGTCGATTTGGCTGTTTGCAACTGGCAGAACAGTGACAATACCCAACCAAGTTGTGTTCGCAAAACTGAGAACAATATCTGACCAGAAAAAATTGACATTAGTCTGCACTCAACACCATTTGATCATACTTATTTGTGGCAATCTGTATTCCAAAGTGTTCATTCAGTCATTGTTTGATTTCAGTAGATTACTACTAAATGTCAATGATCATGAAATTAAATCACACAACACTCCAAGCCTATCAATTGCTTACATTTATTTTGCTTTCAAGTACTCAACAATGTTCAGCTCAAATCATTTGAAATCAACAGAAAAAAGTACAAGCTGAAACAAGCTTAATCAGCCCAGAAGTGATCAAAAGAAGGAAAATCTTTCTAAAATCACAACTGCAAGTTTTGATAGTTTGACAAGAAAG
The DNA here is from genome assembly GCF_037043375.1 of Chiloscyllium plagiosum. Classification (NCBI taxonomy): domain Eukaryota; kingdom Metazoa; phylum Chordata; class Chondrichthyes; order Orectolobiformes; family Hemiscylliidae; genus Chiloscyllium; species Chiloscyllium plagiosum. Next base: position 42,425,582 of record NW_028270152.1, read on the forward strand.
GGAAGAACTCAGAATCAGTTTCAAGTTGCAACTGCGATTGTTTAACAGAAATAAATCACTACAGTGACATTCTAGTGTTATTAATATTAGATGTATTGATTGTTATAGTTACTATAGTTAGTGATTATATTGTGATATAGTATTTTTATTGTTATACGTTATTATAGTCCTCACGCCTCCACTCCCCTTCTTCTCCTTCCTCATGTGGTCTGCTTCCCCAACACCCTCTTTCTTGCTCATTCTCCCTTCCATCCAACTACTTTTTTTTTGTCCAATCCCCACTTGCTCTCCTTTATCAACCTTTCCTCCTCCTACTCTGCTTTCTCCTTTATCCTCTGGCTTTCTACATCTCCTCCTCTGGTCCCTGCATTACTGCCTCTATCCCCAACACCCTGTTCCCTTCCCTACCCCCCCAAATATCTGTCTCTCAGCCAGTACTGCTATTTCAGCTACCAACTCCACTTCCCTTAGGTGGAGTAAGTGGTTGGAAGAGTCATCCCAATTTTAAGTTCCATTTGACACTGTCCACACTGCAAAGTGAATGGTGTGAAGATCAGGCAATGGGGTAAATGGGAAGCTAACGGGGCCTGGAAGATAGGGAAATCCCAGGGGTTGAAAAACTGCATGGAGGAAATTAGAGATTGCAAGAGGGAGAGGAAAGGGTTCATAGAGATATGGGAGGGGTTATCCCATGGAGTTGGAGGGATGTAAGAGGGGTGATTATGAGCTCCAAACATGGGAGACGTGGTGGGTTGTATGTTCCTAGCCTGAGGAGGAGGAGGGGATTGTAAATCTCAAGACTGGGGAATGATGTAGGGTTGTAGACTTTGGAGGTGAGTGTTATGAGTTGTGAACGTGGTTGGAGGTGAAGGTTGTAGTCCCAAGCCTGGGAGGGAAGAGGATGTAGCATTGAGACTTTGGAGGGTGTGTTGGGTTCAGGCAGACAAGCACTGCCAGTTTCCGGCAGTGATAGTCTCAATTCCCGGCCTATCAGGAAGGTGGTTTCATGGTGATTTGGAAGAATGGGGAGATCTGTAAAGTTGTGGTCTTAATATGATTGGGGGTAAAGATTTTCTTTCGACACAATACATTGTTATCTTTTTCTCATCTTGCCCACTTGGATTAAAACCTTGTTGAGATGTCTGTTTTTTTTTGTGTTGGACAGACCACACTCTAAGCTGTGGTGACTCTGCCAGCAGCCTGTTGAGTTTCTCATTATCGAGAGTGAGATGCAGAGGATGGAGTTGAAGTATGTCTTTAGAATAGCAGCTGTTAGGCAGTTCCAGTTTTATGACAGTAAAGGAATAGTTATGCTTTTCCAAATCTGGATGGGGAGTGGCTTGGGGAGGAACTTCCAGGTGGTGGTGTTCCCCTGTGTCTGCTGCCCTTGTCCTTCTAGATAGCAGAGGTTGTAGGGTTTGAAGGTGCTTTTTGAATTGGTGAGTTGCCAATTTTCATTTTTTCATTATACATTTTTGCATTTAATTTCAATGATTTCACATTTACGTTGTTAACTATTTGTTTATCATCTCCCCAACCCCCGATCCTCTGGTGAAGTATCACTGGTCTTTTTTCTACAGTGTTGATCACCTTAGCAGAATGGGCCCAAAGGTACCACAGAATGATCAGAAGGAAGGATAGTATTGTCAAGACTGAAGGAAGCTTCTAGGAAACATTTTGAAATAGCATGGCAAGATTTGTTTATTTTTGTTAATATACTTGTGGAAAATGCATTTGATATCTATGTCACTCAACAAGCTGTGATCACTTTTGAATGCTCACGATCATTTTCACAAATATCACAAACTGTGGTTACTTTCGAAAGCTTGATTGCTCAAGCATGATTATCTACAATCAAGATTAATTCCAAAACATGTTGTTTGATGTCCATTGATGCCAGCTACAGTTTCATGTGTTTTAGAGCATGAACGAATACTTAAGTCTTTTCTGACATTGATATTGTTCAACATCAGATGCGACTTTCCAGTTGGAAAACATTTGCTAAACAATCCTGACTCTGCTAAGAATTCCACTTTTAAGAATCACATAACACCAGGTTATAGTCCAACAGATTTATTTTGATGCACTAGCTTTCGGAGCATAGATCCTTCATCAGATAGTTGTGGAGCAGGACCATAAGACACAGAATTTATAGGAAAGGATCACAGTATCATGAAACCAAAATGATATATCAAACAAACCCAGATTGCTGTTAGGTCATTCATCTTTTAGAAGGGGTTGCAAGTTTCAATTCATTAATATGTAAATCTGGGAACTTTTTTTAAAATCACATTCTCGAGATAGGTTTTATGAAAAAAAGGTGACATCTCAGCTCAGACAATGCATTAAAGGTGTGAGGTTAGAGTCTGTCTGTATCTCAATCCTGAGTCAGACTGGTTCTATTTCCAATGTGGAATTTATAACATATACATGGATTGACTGCCTGCAGATTGTGCACTTTTTAAGAAAAGTATAATTCTGCAAATGCAAATTCATTCCATAGACTTAGATGTGTATATGTGCATGAGAGAGAGAATGTGTAGTGTCTGCATGTGAGTGCGAGTGCACGTGAGAGAGTGTGTTTGTGCGTCTGCAAACTTGGTAAAGTGTGTGTGTATGATGGAGTATAAGCCTATGAGAGGGTGTGTGCGTGGGTGAGAGTGTAGGGGGTGCATGTTGGACCTGTTGGAATGAAACCTGTTGGACTATAACCTGGTGTTGTGTGATTCTTAACTTTGTCTACTGCAGTCCAACACCGGCCCCTCCACATCAAGAATTACCCTGACAGCAATGTAGGGTGATCATTTTAACTTGTAGTTTGTTTCACCTCTGTTTTCTCAAACTACATATTCATTCAGAGGGCATTGTTCTTTGAAAACAGAAATAATGTTCACTGAGAAAAAGTTGGCAGGGACAGCCATTCCTCGATGCATTACACATGGAAATGTTTTGACTTGTCATGTTTGAATTTAAACAAAAGTTGCTGGTTCCTGGTACATTCTCCGTAGTAGTGCCTCAATTATCAGTAAAATCACAGAACTTCAATGATACAAAAAGAGGCCACTTGGTCCATCATGCCTCCACAGTTAAACTCAGTTTTTAACTCTCCAAGCAATAACTTGTAAGAAGTCAGTAACTAAAATTGAAGGAGGGCAGGAAAGAAAATTGTTGCTATATTTACTGGAAAACATCAAATGGATGAAAAATTAATGGAGGCTGTTTAATTTGATGGAAAACATCAAGGTAGTTTCTGGTACTGTCAATTAAAAACAAAATAGAAGATTATGTCTTACTCAAGAAGTGATGGTAAAAACAGTTCATAGTGCTGCAAGAACTGCCAATGATACAGCTAAAACCAAAGGGACAGAGGTCTAACCTGTCAACAAATCTCAATTTCTGGCTTTATCAGCAAAGGGTACTGTAAGGATCATGAGGTAAAGCTCTTACCACAATCTTTAGCCACGGGTTTATCATTGTGCTAAGGTGTAGAAGGAAACAGGGATAAGGTGATTATGGCAGAAGATTCACTAAAGTACTTCCTAATTATTTTCTGGAATACAGAAATGATCCAATACAATGGCAAATTGTGCTGGGTGCAGAGATTATTCAGTTTTTGGCCATTCTTTGTTAAATTCTGCCAGGTTTATCTTTGTGTTTAAGCATATAAGGAAACAGGGATAAGATGATCATGGCAAAAGATTCACTAAACTATTTCCTAATTATTTTCTGGTCCAACACAGGGGCAAATGGGCTGAGTGAAGAGAAGAATACTTAAGTCTGAAGATTGAATGGACTGGAGATCTGATGTGATACTATTGAAGTCCTACACTACTTTCTCCATATAAATAGATCAAGAAAAATATCAATAGGTGTAGCCATACTATGAAGCATAGAAACCCATAGCAGAGAAGGAGGCCATTCAGTCTTTCTCACCAATGCCAGCTCCTCATTGGAATCAAGTACATTGAAAAAAATCACCTGGACCTGCCCATTTTCTCTTATATTCCTTCTTTTAAAATGTTCATTTGACTTTCTTTTTAACGATATTCTCTGTCTGAATTGCATAGTGTTGTAAAGCATTCACTGTTCTTAAACATTGTCTACACGGACTTCAGTAAGTAGGGGAAAGTGAGGACTGCAGATGCTGGAGATCAGAATCAATAAGTGTGGTGCTGGAAAAGCATAGCTGGTCAAGCAGCGTCCGAGAAGCAGGAGAGTCAAAGTTTCGAGCATAAGCTCTTCATTAGGATGAGCTTTTCATCCTGATGGAGAAGTTATGCTCGAAATATTGACTCTCCTGCTCCTCTGATGCTGCCTGACTGGCTGTGCTTTTCCAGCGCCACACTTAGTGATTCGGATTTCAATAAGTGTTTGACAAAGTTCCACATGGTAGACTGGTTACCATTTCAATACAAAATTGACTCTAAGGTAAGAGACACAATGTGGTGGTGGAGGAGGGTTGTTTTTCGGACTGGAGGCCTGTGACCAGCGGTGTGTTGCAAGGTTTGGTGCTAAGTCCACTGCCTTTCATCATTTATATAAATGATTTGGATGTGAATGTAGGAGGCATGGTTAGAAAGTTTGCAGATGACACCAAAAGTGATGGTGCAGTGGACGGCAAAGAAGGTTACCTCAGAGTACAATCTTGATCAGGTGGGCCAACAGACCAAGGAGTGGCAGGTGGAGTTTAATTTGGATAGATGTGACGTGCTGCATTTTGGAAAAGCAAATCAGGACAGGACTTATACATCTAGGCATAAGGTCCAAGAGACTGTTGCTGAACAAAGAAACTTTGGGGTGCAGGTTTATAGTTCCTTGAAAGTGGAGATGCAGGTAGACAGGGTAGCAAAGGTGGTGTTTGGTATGTTTGCTTCTATTGGTCATAGGTCATATTGAGTATAGGAGTTGGGATGCCATGTTGAGGCTGTACAGGACATTGGTTAGGCCATTTCTGGAATACTGCATCAATTCTGGTCCCCCTGCTATAGGAAAGATGTTGTGAAACTTGAAAGGGTTCAGAAAAGATTTACAAGGATGTTGCGAGGGTTGGAAGGTTTGAGCTAGAGGGAGAGGCAGAATAGGCTTGGGCTATTTTTAAGGGGTGACCCTATAGAACTTTATAAAATCACAAAGGACTTGAACTATGTGATTGGTCAAGGTCTTTTCCCCAGTGTAGTCAAAAACTCGAAGGCAGAGGTTTAAGATGAGAGGGAAAGATTTTAAAAGGGACCTGAGGGGCAACTTTTTCACACAGAGGGTTGTGCGTGTATGGAATGAGCTACCAGACAACATTTAAAAGGCACCTGGATGGGTGTATGAATAGGAAGGGTTTACAGGGATATTGGCCAAATGCTGGCAAAATAGGACTAGATTAGTCGAGAACATCTGGTCAGCTTTGACGAGTTGGACAAAAGGGTCTGTTTCTGTGCTGCACATCTCTATGATTCTATGACTCTTATGAATCTTACTGTGAAAATATTCTTCTATAGCACAATCCTCAATTCCACTTTTATCAGAGCAGCCATGATCTAATTGAGTAGCAAAGCAGATTGGCTGAGTGACCTACTTCTGCTACTACATCTCAACGTCTATCTTAAGGTCTAATTTATCCTTTGTGTGACTATCTTCAGTATAGTGTAGGTACACATTTCAGTGAAAAATTGCAAGCACAGACACTCTTACAGGAACAAAGATATTTTCACGGATTAGTCACTGACAAGTATTTCCAAATTTATGCATTTAGATGCTCTATTTAAAGTTGATATTTGAGGTGCTTTCCAGTTAATGTTATCTTTCTCTTTCAATGATTGAGACTCTAGAAAGACACTGACTTCACTGCCAAAAAGAGAACAGTGAGAACAGCCTGAAATATTTTGTCAATTGAGATTTTAGTGAAACTGTGATGCATTTGGATGTGAACTGTGTTATCACATTGTGGTTGTTAAATAAGCTTTTCACAAACGGTGCCTTTTAATATTGTCATAAGACTTGCAACTGTAGCTGTCTCCTTCTGAAAATTACTTACATAAAAGAGTGAACCATAATCCATTCAATGTTCAATTTCAAACTTAATATGGAAAGGCATGGTGACCACAATAGAGATTTTTCAGAAAAACTAAGTTCTTAGAAAAATGAAATTACATTTTTCCAAATTCTTGAAAGTCAGCTAATTGCACACCATATTGATTTTTAAAATTCATTTTGGAGTCAGCAGGCTGTAGCTTTTTCAGTGGAATGCTTTGCACTAAAATAGAAAAGAGTCTATGTAGTCAAAATCTATAAATCACTGCTCTAAAGCATCTCAACAGGACTTTTAACTGTCCAGTTAGCCATTGAACGATAATGGCACTAGATGAGTACAAAAAGCTACAAAGAGGCTAAACCACAAAACAGCCCATTTAGTCCTGGTTTATGTTCCATGTGAGCCTCCATCATCCCCACATAGTTTTCCACTTTTCTTTCTCCCTTACATAACTACCAAATCTCCCCTGTAAAACATTTTTGACATATTCGAGACAACGTTTGTTGTATACATTGAGTAGGATCACATTAATACCTATATTTGTCATACAGAGGATATATTTACAAGATAGATTGTCTCCAATAAAATATGTATACATAATTCTGATGTTTCTGGTGAAGAGTCACTAAATGCAAAACATTAACTCTTCTTTCTCCTCACCAATGCTGCCAGACTTGTTAGTTTCGTCAGCAATTTCTATTTATGTTTATATAGTCACTTGGTTGTGAACAACTTCAGTATTGCTGAATAAAGGCATTTCATTGAAGCTTTTTATCTTGCATTCATCAAAACATATCACAGGAGTACAAGTTCAAGGAGAATACCGAAATTAATACTGCATGAGAGGAGAGGACTGATTGTTGGCCAGTGGACTCTGATTCGTACAGGTATTGGTTTGGACAATGCATCCATTAATCAACAAGGTAAATTTCTTTCATTTCACCAAACATTGTGGTACAAAAATGGGAATCATACTAAATGACTGCAGCACAAAATATCAGCGTCAGAAATATTTGTCTCGATGAAATGACAATCCAGAATTACTAACTTTCTTTCTCTCTGCATAGATAATGCTAAATCCACTATGTATTTCCAGTTCTCTGTTTCATTTTTATATGTGCCCAAGTTTTTATCTTGGTGGCAATTCTTTTAAACTCAGTCTTTATGCAAAGAGAATTTAATAGCTAACTGAAAAACAAAGCCTTTGACTGATGGTGAAATTATTTGTTCGCTTCTTTCAATGAGTTTCGGAAGCAAGCAACTTCAAAATATAGCAATTTAAGCCACCAAAATAAAATGATTTTAGACACGTTTAAAAAGATCCAAAAATATTAAAATCAGCATCACTAAAAATGAAGTTATGTACTTGTATTGTACTTCACCATATCTGGCAAGATATCCCAAAGCATTGACAGATAATAAATTGCCTTGAAGCATAATCACTGTAATTCTGTGGGCAAAACTGTCAACTATTAATGCAAAGCAAAGTTCTTCCAACAGCAAATCAGATAAATTAATGTTTTTGTCATTTTGGTTTGGAGAATATTTGTTTAGACATCAGGAGATCTTTTTGTTCCTCTTGCAATAGTGGCATGGAATTGTTAGTCTTTACCAGAAATATTTACCCTGTACTGCAGACACACACCTGGACAATTCATCATCTGAACGATATTATCTCTATCTCTACTATGAGGTGTTACACTGAGTGTGCAATTTCATTCTATTAACCTACAGTTCAGAAGTTGTTCTCTTTCCAGCAGCTAAGAGAGAGCCTCTAATTATGTAACTTCACAGTATCCATATTTCTACTGATCCTTTCTGTGAAAAATTATTCTGACAAGTCCACAATAGAAACTATTATTTCTGTTGGTTTTTATTTTTGTTGTGCAGATACACAATACATTTTAAATGGTAAATTAATTGCTCCTGTTGAGTCTGTGGTAAAGGTTGATTTGTTAAAAGCAACCTCTTTAGATAAACAATGAGCATCTTACTATTGACTAACTACTCAAATCTAACCAACGTAAAACTGTACTTAGTTCTTTAAGTTGCCTTAAAACACTCATATACTGTAGTTGTTTCTAAACAGCTTCTTCTACAGCAAAAAGCATATTTTATCAGTGTAGTCAAGTTAAATGTGCACTCGAGAGAATTGACAAAAAGTGAGGAGAATCATGAGCGTTTGCAGAATGATACTCTACTTGGAGTAATTTCAGTACAAAATAAGCAAAACACATCCATCATTTAAAAGTCTCTTCCATGCAATTTGTCAAAAAAAAAGTTCTTAAATAAAATTATTAATAATTTTGTTGAAAGTGCAAGGAAATCAAATGTTCTAGTTCAGTTCAGATCAGATCAGGGTCTTGATTTTTGCTATATATCAGTCAGCTTCATGTTGGAAACTGGTTCAAAATAGGCATATTTTACTGTGCCACAATAGCAAAACTAAAATTAGTATGTGTTTCATGATTAAAAAGACACTACTTATCTTTATTGTGATTAGATTTGTAACCTGAAAAAAAGTTCAGAGTTGATTTTACTTAAGTAATTCAGGAGAGTTCTGACTGCATTTGTTATTGATACTATCTTGGGATATAACAGCAGATTGATCAATCCAACTTCAATTTCCAGTAAAAAAACCATTTTGAGACAGAACATCAGCTCAATGTTCGGATATCATTTGGAATCATCAGAGGAGGAGGGGTTGAAATAATCATACTGAGTGGTCAAAATGACTTTGCTTGCTACAAAAATACTTTGGCTTTCCACCAGCTATTAATTATCAGAATACTTATAAAATAAATAAGCGGACTGATATACAGCAATCATTACTGATTGATAGCAAAATCTAGGCATTGGAAACTTTGTACATGAAACAAGTATCTTACACATAAAATTTCTACCAACACTCGATTTACAGTATTTAAATATAGTAGTTCATATGCGTAATTATATTTACGTGAAGCAAAAATTGTAATCATCTGAAAAGGAGCATGAATTTTTATGCCTGAATCATTCAGTGATATTCAGGTCAGTACCTGTTAAAAATAATCAGGCTGCTTCCATACTTGGAACTGAACCTTTTTCTACCATTTTCAACATTTCCTTGACCATTCCAAGCAAAAAACTAATCAGCAGCCTTTAAACAATTGGTTAACAACAACAGGCGTTTTTCTAAAATTTGATTTCAGAGCACAGATAAGTTTGACCACATTCTTCTTTATATAAAAATGGTTTATCGTGTTATATCAGAGAGCATCTAAGAGTCTACAGCATATTTTGGAATCAGGTGAACACTAAATTTGGTAAGGGTCGAAGGTCTACTCTTTTTAAATAAGATGAATGAATTTTTTTTGCAGTAATTCAGTAGCATTCATTACCATTTCTAAATTCAATATCACAATTGATCAGGAAAGATTTGAGGTCACAATATCTGGATTGAAAATCCGATGTTATAAATGATATAAACTGTATTCCAATCTGTATCACTCCAGATAGAACTTGTGTATAATTTTAAACTTGGTTATCGCTAATGCTAAATTATAAGATAAAAATACATGGCCACTTTTGGAATATTGTGTGCAATTCTGGTCTCCTTCCTATCAGAAGGATGTTGTGAAACTTGATAGGGTTCATAAAAGATTAATAAGAATGTTGCCAGGATTGGAGGATTTGAGCTATACGGAAAGGCTGAATAGGCTGGGGCTATTTTCCCTGGAGTGTCAGAGACTGAGGAATGACCTTACAGAGGTTTATAAAATCATAAGGGGTATGGATAGGATAAATAGACAAAGTCTTTTCCCTGGGGTGGTGCAGCCTAGAACTAGAGGCATTGGTTTAGGGTGAAAGGGGAAAGATATAAAAGGGACCTAAGGCGTAACTTTTTCATGCAGACTGTGGTGCATGTATGGAATGAGCTGCCAGAGGAAGTGGTGGAGGCTGGTACAATTATAACATTTCAACACCATCTGGATGGGTATATGAATAGGAAGAGTTCAGAGGAATATGGGCCAAGTGCTGGAAAATGGGACTAGATTAATTTTAAACTTGGTTATCATCGAGTTTCACTCAGGAGAAGGAGAACATTGTAGAGGAGAAGAATGAGATACGAGATATTAGACTAGAAAGGATCGAAGTTAGTAAGGAAGAGGTGTTATCAATTCTAGAAGGAGGGAAATTAGATAAGTCCCCTGGACCGGATGGGATTTACCCGAGGATTCTCTGGGAAGCTAGGGAGATGGTATTGGAGTCTTTGGCTTTGATCTTTGAGTTATCATTGTCTACAGATTTAGTACCACAGGACTATTGTGCCCTTGTTCAAGAAGGGTAGTAGAGATGACCCAGGTAATTGTAGACCAGTGAGCCTTACATCTGTTGTAGGAAAAGTTTTGGAAGGATTATGAGAGATAGGATTTATAATCAAGTAGCAAGCACCAATTTGATTGCAGATAGTCAACAAGGTTTCATCAAGGGCAGGTCATGTCTCACAAACTTCATTGAGGTTTTTGAGAAGGTGACCAAGCATGTGGATGAGGGTAGGGAAGTTGACGTGGTGTACATGGACTTCAGTAAAGCATTTAATAAAGTTCCACATGGTAAGCTGTTGGAGAAAATGCAGAGGCATGGGATTGAGGGTGATTTAGCAGTTTGGAATCGAAACTGGCTTTCTGTAAGAAGGCAGCAAGTGGTGGTTGATGGAAAATATTCAGCCTGGAGTCCGGTTACTAGTGGTATGGAACAAGGATCTGTTTTGGGACCACTGCTGTTTGTCATTTTTGTAAATGACTTAGACACAGGCATATGTGGATGCGTTAGTAAGTTTGCAGATGACACTAAAGTCGGTGGAGTAGTGGACAGTGTGCAAGAATGTTGCAGGTTGCAGGGGGACTTGGATAAACTGCAGAATTGGGCTGAGAAGTGGCAAATAGAGTTCAATGCAGATAAATGTGAGGTTATTCACTTTGGGAAGAATAACAGGAAGGCAGAATACTAGGTCAATGGAAAGATTCTTGGTAGAGTGGATGTGTAAAGGGATCTTGGAGTCCATGTACATAGATCCTTGAAAGTTGCCCATCAGGTTGATAGTGCTGCTAAGAAGGCATACGGTGTGTTAGGTTTTATTGGTAGAGGAATTGAGTTCCGGAGCCATAATGTCATGCTGCAACTATACAAAACAGTAGTGCAGCCACAATTGGAATATTGTGTTCCAGTTCTGGTCGCCCCATTACAGAAAGGATGTGGAACCATTGGAAAAAGTGCAAAGGGGATTTACCAGGATATTGCCTAGTCTGGAGGGAAGATCTTATGAGGAAAGGCTGAGAGACTTGGGTCTGTTCTCATTAGAAAGAAGAAGGCTAAGAGGGGATTTGATAGAGACCAATATGATGATGAGAGGATTAGATAGGGTAGAAGTGGAAGTCTTTTTGCTAAGATGATGACGTTAGCTTGTACGAAGGAGAATACCTACAAATTGAGAGGTGATAGATTTAAGACAGATGTCAGAGGCAGGTACTTTTCTCAGAGAGTGGTAAGGGCGTGGAATGCCCTGCCTGCCAATGCAGTTAACTCAGTCACATTAGGGAGATTTAAACAATCCTTGGATAAGCACATGGATGACGATGGAATATTGTAGGAGGATGGGCTTAGATTAGTTCACCGGTTGGTGCAACATCGAGGGCCAAAGGGCCTGTTCATAGAACAGTATTGTTCCATGTTCTATAGATTAGGTTAGGATATTTGGTCGACATGGACAAGTTGGGCTGAAGGGTCTGTTTCCGTGCTGTACATTTCTATGACTCTATGACATATCATTAAGTGAGTTTGAATACTTTAAAAATATTTGGATATAACAATTTGGACCAAAAGAAAATAAAACATTTCTAATCCTGGTTCACTAAGTTATTTAATCTTGATAGTTCTACTCCAGAATAAATAGACATGCATGGCCAGGTACAAGTTGTCAGCTTCATAAAAGGCATAAAGGCCAAATCTTCATATCTCTTCAGAATTGTTGTGTCAGTCAATTAAAGAAATGAAAAGTCATTGCATTTGAATGGGCTTTTTTAACCTCTGGGATGTGACATTTTTCTTGACTGCTTTCAAAATTCTGTTCTGTAGGAGCACCAAGCAAGCTTATGAATACTCCACTGACCTAACCTTTCCACATGGAGGTATACCAGCAGCCGAACAGGATCTTTAAAAATGATCAAATGAACATACCAGTGCCACTTTGGATATTTCCCTTTCACACTTCGCTACACAGTTTCTCTTCTGCACTGAAGTCGACAAGTGTTTAAATTTAAAAGTTAATTGTGAATTGGACCATAGATAGTGAAACCGTCTTCGAATATTCAGTACAGATACATTGCAAAATAGATTCTTCAAAGATTCCAATGGGTTGTGATTATACACTCAGGAGCCCAGATGTGACATTTAGCCTGCACAGCATTACCAGATGTTAAATGTTTAACTCATAAGCTGCACATTGCAGCAATGAGCATGTTCTGCTCAGCAGTGCACAAGTACTTTCCTAATAGAAAATTAGAAAAAAGACTTGAGTTCACCTGACTAGTTTATTAAAACTGACATGATCACAAAGGGCTTTGCGACCTTTGTAACCTTTTGTGCAGTCAGAGGCAGGATACTGATTGCCTTCATTAGCACAGTTCATAATTGTCGAAAAAAATGACAGGATAGGAAAAGGTGTGAAGATCTTGTTGAGCTAATTGCACTACCAGCTGCTTGCAATGCTTCGTGATATAGTTGTTAACTGACCATTGCTGTCACCACTTTGTTCAAAAAAGTCAGGAAGTAAAAAAAAGCTCTTCGAATGTGCTGAGATCATTTACCACTTATTCTTTAATGATGATCATTAGGTGTGATTTTATATTATATTAAATCGTTAATTTGCATTAATTCATCCTAAATACATGCGTTTGATGAAGTTTTTTATGCAAGTGATGTACAAATGACAGATTTGGATGCAAGTTTATATTTCAATCCCCTTTCTGAGTAATAATGGTTTTGTACAAACTGCAGAATGGCAGCTTCATTTCAAATTTCGGCACATGTTGTTTTCCTTAGCTTTTTTTAAGGGCTATCACTACATTCCTGGCGGATTGTAACTGGAAATAATATGCAGGGGTATGTAAGTCCAAAGTGAACCACAGTGGAAAATTAGGTTTGCTGAAAGCAGTCTTGGGGCAATAATAGAAATACAAACCACATTACAGTGTTCAATTATTGTGAAGCTCAGGCTTCTCAGTTTCTGATCAGTCTGTACCAAAACATTCACGTCTAATTTTAGACACTGTTCTGATGGATCTCACACTGACCCAAAACAAATGTCGCATTATTTTGCTAAATAAAAGAAATGCTCACATTTCCATCGGTATTCATTTTATTATCCAAGCTAATTTAAATTGAGGAAACACCACACTGCAATAAAGCACAAAAAATCCATCACAAGCTTAAAAATAAAGACATGAATAATTCCAAACTGACCCACCCCATTTCTGAAACTACACTTTAATTTGTAATTTTCTTTGTAAATTAACCATGAACAATAAATAAGTACTTACTAAGTGATTGATAGCATTTATTATAAAACAACACCACCATAATTGCTTTGCTTCCAGCCTGCTCATGATGCAACATGCTGATCTTCAAATTTGTCTGCTGATCTCGAAAAGGTGAGACAGGCTCTATTTAATGTAAACAAAGAACAGCTCCAACAATGGAAAAACAACTTAATTCAAGGGGCACAATGAAATAAATTATGACCTATACCTTTCTCTATGTCTACATTACGGTGACCTTGAATAAAGGTTACCAGTGACATGTACAACTGAAATTCTTCAGATAGACGAAATTCTGGGCATCATGGCTTTGATTTCTAAAAATTTCTCTCATTTACATGACAGGGCTAATTTCAAAGCATGATTAGTTACACAAAAATACAACATGTACAATTATATACTTGTTACTTTCAATTTTAGGTATTCCTCAATAGCCAAGAATAAGCAGTATGGGCTAGCAATTTAACATTTGCAAAAGTGGCTGAATAGTCAGAGCACATTGCCTGCAACTGATACATTACAATGCTTTGTACTTTTTAAGACCTAGAAAAAGCAATGCTCGAGGAAATGTTAATTTGGATTGCCTTTTTCTTTTGCCAGCGGCACTGGCGTGGCACTCTACATAACACTGACATTGCCAAAGGAAAAGGTAAACTTCACAATAGTCCTACCAGACCACAGAGACAACTAGTGGTGAGGTTAACGTGAGAGTCACCACACCACAGGCAAGGGGTGAGGTTGAGATGGTGGGATCTTCACGGTAAACTCTGCCAATGCAGGAACTGAACCTGCTCAGCTAGCATGACTCAGCATCACAAACTAGCCATCCAGCTAACTGAGCTAATTGATTCTCAAATGACATTAGTGATGATAGTGCTGTGATATAATATCTGTATCAGTCTGCCCTAAATTTACAAACAGAATCACTATGTGTCCCATGCTTCATTATTCTTCCAAGAAATGAAACTTTCCAATTTTTGCAACTTTACCTGTTGTTACAATTCTCTATCACTCTTACAGTGTTCTATTACATCTGAATTGCATTGCTATACAGTGGTACTTTCCATGTTTGTTCACAATAGCGTTACTCAGATTAACAACTAGTCCTTTTAAGATTATATAGATAAACATTTATGTTCGAACAGAGAACAAATTGTAGTATCAATCCTCTGCTGTGAGTTGAACATTTCAAACTGGGGACCTCACTTGTCTTTTCAACAAACCTGAAATTTTCTGCAAAGTTTTACATATCATGAGATTTATTTTAGCCCAACCTAATTCAAACACAACTCTCGGGTCACTTTGGTTCAACTCTTTTGAAGTTTGAGTTATTTAAGCCATAATGCTCATGCTTCTGCTATTTTAAATTTGTAAAAACTAATCTTAATATAATTGTCAAAGTGAACAGTCAATTTAATAGCTTTTGTATTGCTCAGATCAACAGCTAAGATTGCTATAAAAGCAAATCGTTTCTGCACTCATGTTAGCCACTGGCATGCAAGTTAATACACTCTGCTGTGCTAAGTGATGATGATTTCATCTTTGGAAATTAGCCAGTAAAATCTTCCATTGTGTTGAAAAATGAAAATCAAGAACAGAGATGAGGGTAAGAGCCAAGATGTAAAAGTCATATGCGCAGCAATACTGGGCAACCTATCCTTCATTCTCTGGACCAAACTACCACTGGTTAGCATTATTTTAGAATCCCTGTATGTGGATTCAGGCCATCAAGTCCACACTTATCCTTCAAAGAGCAGAACCCAACCCCCTACCCTATCCCTGTAATTCTGCATTCCTCATGGCTTATCCATCTCGCCTGCACATCTCTGGACACTATGACCAATTTAGTATGGCCAATTCACCTAATCTGCACATCTTTGGACTGTGGGAGGAAACTGGAGCACACAGAGGAAATCCACGCACAGAGAGAATGTGTAAACTCTACGCAATTAAAAATCATACCACACCAGATTATAGTCCAACAGGTTTATTCGGAAGAACAAGCTTTTGGAGTGCTGCTCCTTGGTCAGGTCGCTGATGGGAAAGGATCATAGGACACAGAATTTATGGTAAAGATCAAAGTGCCATACAACTGATGCGATGTATTGCACAAACCTGGATTGCTATTAAGTCTTTAATCACTTAGAATGGGGATGCAGGTTTTAAGTGATTAATGTATAAATCCCAAAACTTCTTTCAAGTCACAGTCCCAAGATAACTTAAGGTTTTACAAAAAAATTGTGACACCTCAGCTCAGGCAATGCATTAAGAGTGTGAGGTTAGAGTCGGTCTGCATCCCAACTTTAAGTCAGACTGGTTCTATTTCTAAAGTAGGAACTAACAAAATGTCACACGGACTGACTGCCTACAGACTGTGTGCTTTTTGAACAAGTAGAATGTATCTGCAAATACAAATTCACCCTATAGGCTTACATGCGTGCGTGCACGTGTGGTTTGTGTGTGTTTGAGAGGGAGACACAGAGAGAGTGGGTGTCTGTGTATGCTTGATAGAATGCGTGCGTGGGTCTGTCAGAGCATATGCCTGTGAGAGGGTGTGTGCATGAATGTGTATGTCTAAGAGATAGCGTGTGTATGAGAGATGGTCTGTGTAAGGGTGTTTGTGCTTGTGTGTGAGTGTTTGTGTGTGTGTGAGAGTGCATAGTGTAGTGGGATCATCTGTCATGTGCCATGAGCCCAAGATCCTGGTTGAGGCCATCCTCGTGGGTATCAAACTTGGCTATCAGCCTCTGCTCGGCCACTCTGTGTTGATGCATACCCCGAAGTTCGCTTTGGAGGATGGTCACCCAAAGATCTGTGGCCGAATGTCCCTGACTGCTAAAGTGTTCCCTGACTGGGAGGGAACATCCCTGACTGGCAGTTGTTGCGTGGTGTCCATTCATCTGGTGTCATAGCATTTGTTTCGTCTCGCCAATATATAATTTCATATACTGCAGACAATGGATGCCCCGAGGCATGGTACTAAGCAGACACTATGACAAAGGATGAATGGACACCACATAACAATCACCAGTCAGGGATGTTTCCCTCCCAGTCAGGGAACACTTCAGTGGTCAATGACATTGGACCTCAGATCTTCAAGTGACCATCCTCCAAGGCAGACTTTGCGACACACAACGCAGAGTTGCTGAGCAGAGGCTGATAGCCAAATTCAGCTCCCATGAGGATGGCCTCAACCGGGACCCTGGGTTCATGTCACACTACAGGTGACCCTAATACACTACGTATTCAAAGTTTGGGAGAAGATTTGTAGCTCGGGTGCTCGTTGTTGTTGTTCTGTTCACCGAGCTGGGAATTTGTGTTGCAGACGTTTCATCCCCTGTCTAGGTGACATCCTCAGTGACATCGACCTGGACTCAATATACCGGCCACTGCAGCGGACAGCTGGAACTGACAACCGGAAGCGGCAGATACAAATCACTATAAATGCTGGAGGAAACATCACAGAAGTGTTTCACAGGAGGCTCACAAGCACTGAGGATATCACATAGACAGGGGACGAAACGTCTGCAACACAAATTCCCAGCTTGGCGAACAGAACCACAACAACACTACGCATTCTCACACATACACAAGCACACATACACACACTCTTCCACATGATTATATTCACATGCTCTCTCTCAGACACAAACACACTCCCACACTCACATGCACACCCTCTCACAGGCATATACCCTGTCATATTCACACATACACGCATTCACACTCTTGCATGCATACACACAAACACATTCACACATTTAAGTCTATGGGGTGAATTTGCATTTGCAGATTTGTATTCGCAGATATATTCTATTTTGTTCAAAAAGCACAACCTGTAGACAGCCAGGTAATGTGACATTTTATAAATTCCTACTTTGCAAATAGAACCAGTCTGACTCAAGGCTGGGATACAGGCTGACTCTAACCTCCCATCTTTAATACATTGTCTGAGCTGAGATGTTACTTTTTTTATACTGATAACTTAAGGTTTTATCCCAGGGCTGTGACTTGAAAGAAATTCTGGGATTTACACATTAATCAATCAAAATCTGCATCCCCATTCTATGTGATTGTATGACGCTTTGATCTTTTAGGATAAATTCTGTGTCCTATGATCCTGGCCCACAGCTACCTGGTGAAGGAGCAATGCCAGGCAAGTTTGTACTTTCAAATAAACCTATAGGACTGTAACCTGGTGTTGTATGATTTTTAACTTTGTCTATCCCGGTCCAACACCGGCACCTCCACATCAAACTCCACACAGACAGATGCCTTGAGATCTTGGTGCTGTGAGGCAGCAATGCTAAACACTGAGCCACAAAGCTGGTTGATACCTTGTGGCCCATGTGAAATTCTCCAAGGTTATGTTTATGTTATCCACTGCCATATCCCCTGAATGCATCAGATAATCTTAGAGGTTGCCAGAGTTGGAGAGTTTGAGCTATAGGGAGAGGCTGAATAGGCTGTGGCTACTTTCCTCGGAGGCTGAAGGGTGACCTTACAGAGGTTTATAAAATCATAAGGGGCAAGGATAGAGTGACGAGACAAGACCTTTCCCAGGTTGAGAGAGTCCATAACTACAAGTCAGAGGCTTAAAGTGAGAGGGGAAAAATTTAAAAAGGACCTAAAGGGAAGAAGTGGTGCACATATGGATTGAGTTGCCAGAGAATTTGGTGGAGGCTCTATACAATTACAATGTTTATAAGGCATCTGGCTGAGTGTCTGAAAAGGAAGGGCCAAAATGTATATGGTAAAAACAATGACTGCAGATGCTGGAAACCAGATTTTGGATTAGTGGTGCTTGAAGAGCACAGCAGTTCAGGCAGCATCCGAGGAGCAGTAAAATCGACGTTTCGGGCAAAAGTCCTTCAGCAGGAATAACCTTTTTATTCCTGATGAAGGGCTTTTGCCCGAAACGTTGATTTTGCAGCTCCTCAGATGCTGCCTGAACTGCTGTGCTCTTCCAGCACCACTAATCCAAAATGTATATGGGCCAAATGCTGGCAAATGGGACTAGATAAATTAAGGATACCTGGTCGGCATGGACGAGTTGGACCAAAGGGTCTATGACTCTAAAATGGCGCTATCCTGATCTTGCACAGCCCAATAGGCTGACATGATACCATGATCACAAATTTACAAAGCAGCACCTGGCAGTACCAATAAAAGTAAATTACCTCAGCTGCTGAAATCTGAAATTAAAAGAAGGAACTCACAGAACTGGCAGCATCTTTGGAGACAGAAACAGGGTTAACATTTCGAGTGCAATGACTTCTCATCAGAACTGCTGCACTGAGCAAGGTCAAACACAAATGCATGGAGCTAAGATCGTTACTACTTACCAGCAAGGTTTAGGATTAATTGTTGAAACCTTAAGGGGAAACTCCGAATTTTTTTCTCAATTATTTTATCAAATATCAAAGTTTTTCATTTTCTATCTCAACATTGCCCACTCTTCTCAAGGGTTGGGGAATTCTACCCTAAGTATTTGATTGGAATGTTTTTGGAGGCAATGTGGGAACATCCTCCATTTCTCTGAGTGTTTGTGTATCCTCAAGGGTTGGTGGAGGAGTAGCTGACCTGTCCACACAAAGGCTGCGAAATATAGGAGTGCAAAGTGGTAGTGCTTTTGCAGAATGATGGTGATGGAGCGGAGGCTGTGAGGGACAAACGCTGTGGCATGTCCTTTGCCAATTGAGGCCAGAATCTCCATGTTACTTGACAGTGACCTACAGCTGCCTGGCAAGCCTGTCAATGCATCTCAGTGTGTGTCTGTTCAGATTCCTCCACCTCATTGCTATCTTCAACTGAATCCTCTGAAGCAAAACATGCTTTCCAAAAAATAAATGATCCTTCAGTCCTGGCCAGATTGCAGTCTACTCTTGTCTAATGACTCATCATGTGCTACTCCCAAAACATGTGTTTGCATCTTAAGTAAGTGCAGTACACCAGTGTCTGAGTTGGTGCCTGAGTGTCAGAACAAATGATGAAGTGTCAGAACAAGTGATATAACAGTGATAAACAAAGGCCTATTTATCAGTTCTATGCTTTTGCAGTCTCTTTCCTCCTTCTGTGTCTCACCAAGCAGCAATTCTTAGATGTCTACATGTAGGAATGCAGAAACAAAAAGTCAGTGTGCGAGGGTAGGGTTGGGATAGAAAGCACAACTTTCATGATTACATCATTTGTAGCTAATTCATAATGGCAGACCGCAGGATGAGAGTTACCTAGGAGTTAAGAAGAGGCATAAGATAGGAATATGCCACGATCCTGAATGTTCATGGTAATGATGATGCCATGGGGCCCACCATAGCTGGCATCAGGTTCAAAGAACCAACTTGTCAACAGAGTTCAGGAGATGCAGGATGCCATTGTCCCATACCAATTCATTGTTGTTCTGTTCCCTTTTATTCAATTATATCTCATCCTATGGGTGAGGAGGCAGAATGTCAGTGGTTTGGATAGTTCATTGTTTTGTTGTATTGATTGTGTCTACCATAGTTCATTGTTTTGTTGTATTGATTGTGTGATTGCCTACCATAGTTCAATAGATGGAGGTATGTGAAGGCAGTCAGATGTATATAAGAAGTTGGCAGCCTTGGTGGGTATGTGAAAGTGAAGTGAAGATGTCAGGTTTTCAACCAGAAAAATGGTAGATTGAGGAGTGATTGACACTTAGCAGGTGAGAGATTATCAGTGTGATGGTGGGATGCACCTTCACGAGGTACACTTACTGACATTAACCACTTGGGAGAGGATATTACAATTTTAGTTCAGAATTTCCAGAACTGTCCAAAATCCAGGAGATGACCATCTGAGCCACTTTCCTCCAATCTCTTTGGTCTCCTGGATGCAAACATCATTAAGGGGTCTCTGTTCCTGTCTACAGCAAATTTATCACCTCTGGAGTCACATTAATTACCATGAATGATCATGTAGGCCTAGTGTTCAATTTCCGTAATTTTTCATGATTACAATCTTTTAGAGAATTTCTCCTTGAGGAGACATTGCCTGTGCCACGTCATTATCAAACATCACTGCTGAGGATGTTGCTATATGCAAACTCACGAGCAGTGAGATTGAACAGAATTCAGCTCTGGAGGTGTATCAGCCTGTATCACAATCAATTAGTTGAGGAAGATACATTAATTTCACATATTACCCACCTTAAAATAAACAGGTGAGGACCACTGGTGAACTGCAATATGTAAACCTAACATATTGGACCACTAAAAAAAGGTCGATTATGCAGTGTACAAAATATTTGATCCTTTCCTCCACAGTGGTCCCTTATGAATGAATAAAAAGCAAAATGCACTCTGATCCTGGGAAAATTTTCCACCACTTACCACACTTTGGGTCAAGTCAAAGATAAATGATTCATTTTTCCTCTTCTGAATGCAAATCCATACTCCATGTAATTATGCCTTAATCTTCATATGACCCAAACTACTCCTCTCTATTACATGACATCTAACCACACTTGCCCTTCTTCAGTCTCTCTCTTTCTTCTCGGGTTCTTCCAAATTGCATGTGTGTGGTAGGATTTAGCAGTGTGTATGCTTATAAAGAATAGGCACAATAGCCCGATGACCTTTGTCCATAATTCTTTTCATTGACTTGTATGTGTATTTATTCGAGGTCAGTTAGGTCAGTGGCTGCGAGGCTGGTTTGTAATGCAGAGTGACACCAACTGTGTGTTCATTGCCTGTACCAGCTGAGGTCACTATGAAGGTCCACCTTCTCAACCTCATCCCTTTCCTGAGGTATGGTGCCCCTCAGGTGAAACCTTCAACAGTATCTCTCTGAATACTTCACTGGCATGATGGCGATTTTACCTTTATATATGTACATGTAAAAATGGACTCAATTTTTTTTTCATTTCAGCATGTCTTCAGTCAGATTCCCTTATAGATTAAACCAAAGTACGGATGCTAGAAATCTGAAATAAGAACAGAAAGTGCTAGATAAGCTCAGGGAGTTCTGAAGAACTTGAAATGATAACTCTTTTCCTCTCTCCAAACGTGCTGTCAGTTTTTCCAGAACTTTCAGTTTTCATTTCTCTCATAGTTTCTTCAGCAATGTTTCAATATCTGGAACAAAAATCTGTTTTCAATTGTTGGCATGCATGGCAAATTTTATGCCTCTTACCTGACTATGGCTTTCCTTTTGTTGTGCCATTAAAAACAAAACACACAAAGATTATACAAAATGATTCTAATTCAGAGTAGTGGATACAGCATTCAAGCTTTGTTACAGTTATAGAAATTATTACAAAATGAATATTCTTTTTGCTGAATTTCAATTCATTTATCAATGGGGAGGCAGCAGTGCTCAATTTACTCTTCCTAAATCTGACTCTCAACACTTATCAAAAATATACAAACTGGTTCTGACATGGATTTGTGTGAATGGATTTGAGGGACTCTTCCAACTCACACTAGATTAGATTACTTACAGTGTGGAAACAAGTCCACACCGACCCGCCGAAGCGCAACCCACCCAGACCCACTCCTCTACATTTACCCCTTCACCTAACACTACGGGCAATTTAGCATGGCCAATTCACCTAACCTGCACAGTTTTGGACTGTGGGAGGAAACCAGAGCACCCGGAGGAAACCCACGCAGACACGGGGAGAATGTGCAAACTCCACACAGTCAGTCGCCTGAGGCGGGAATTGAACCTGAGTCTCTGGCGCTGTGAGGCAGCAGTGCTAGCCACTGTGCCAACGTGCCGCCCACGTTGATCCTGTCTCAAAGCAGATGGATAACACTTAATTCCTTAAATGCATTAGTGCATAGTGAACAAGCCAGTCATTACAATGTATCTTGAGCTTAAGTATCATGCCACTAAATACAACATGTAGCAATGACCTGTATAATGACCAAATCACTGTTTAGGCACTAATGTTGTTAAATAAATCTGATTTAAATTACATGATACATACAATTAGACTATTGGAGCAGTAACTGTTTAGAATGTATATTTAATTATTACATAGACATAACTAAATGAAATTTGGTACAACCAGTCATGTTATTATTTATTCTCCAGGTATATGAGCAATATACCTAATCCCCAAATGTTTGCTCTAACCCTGAATATTTCTTTTATTTGATTACTTACATAACTATAGACAAATGATGACATGATCTCTACTTCACCAATTCTAGTAGCGTATTCTGCAATCTTTCTCCTGCTCTCCCTTCTACATATATTAAATTTAAAAGTATCTGTTTACTTTTTCAGACAATAAAGCTAATTCATTCATTCATTCACTCAACAGAAAAAAAAAAGATTTTTCTCCCCATTGTGATCCATTTCTTCTTCATTGGAAATACAGGTATCAAATTATTCCTTCATCTTCTCCATTCAAACAAAATCAGCTCCAATTTATCATGTTGCATTTATTTTTTATTGGTTAACAGTAGGTGTCATCCAAAATCAACTATATTGAACCCTGTGTGGGGTTTCAACAGGAATAAGGAACAAGGAAGAGAGTAACCACTTCAAGCCTATTTCACCATTCATTGAGATCATGATTGATGAATTCCAGATAAATGTATTTGCTCTATATCCCCTAGCTTTGCCAAATATTAATCTATAAATCTTAGTTTCAAAACTGAACATTAAACTAGCATCAATTTCCACTTGTGGAAGAGAATTTCCTTTGCATGAAGCAATGCTTTAAATTCACTTCTAAAATATCTGGTCGAAATGTTTACACTATGCCTAAAAACCTTGACTCCCCAACCAGCAGAAATTGTTTCACTCAATCAACCTAACCTTTTCCCCTTAATATTTTCAAAATATTCATTAGAACAGCAGTTTTTCTCTGGAATTCCAAGTAAACATTACAAACACGGTGGACAACAGGGTCCCAGTAGATGTGGTGTATCTAGATTTCCAAAAGGCATTTGTCAAGGTGCCGCACAAAAGGCTCCTGCTTAAGATAAAGGTGCAAGGTGTTACGGGCAATATATTAGCATGGATAGAGGTTTGGTTAACTGATAGAAGGTAAAGAATGGGGATAAATGGGTGCTATTCTGGCTGGCAATCTGTGAGTAGTAATGTGGCTCAGGGATCAGTGTTGGGACCACAATTATTTACAATTTACATTCATGATTTGGAGTTGGGGACCACATGTCGTGTGCCAAACTTTGCAAATGACACTAAGATGAGTGGTAGAGCAAAGTGTGCAGTGGACTGTGAAACTTTGCAAAGGGACATAGATAATTTAAGCGAGTGGGCAAAAGTCTGGTAGACGGAGTACAATGTGAACAAATATGAAGTCATCCATTTTGGTAGGAATAACAGGAAAAATGACTATTACTTGAATGGTAAGAAATTGCAGCATATGGTTGTGCAGATGGACCTGGGTGTCCTTGTGCATGAATCACAGAAGGTTGGTCTGCAGGTGCAACAGGTAATTAAGAAGGAATTAATGGAAGTTTTGTCCCTCATTGCTAAAGGGATTGAGTTTAAGAGCAGGGAGGTTATGTTGCGGCTATAGAGGATGCAGGTGAGGCCACACCTGTAGTACTGCTTGCGGTTTTGGTTTCCTTACTTGAGAAAGGATGTATTGACACTAGAGGGGGAGCAGAGGAGGTTCACTAGGTTGATTCCAGAGTTGAGGGGGTTGGCTAATGAGGAGAGACTAAGTAGACTGGGATTATATTCATTGGAATTTAGAAGAATGAGGGCAGATTTACAGAAACACACAAAATTATGAAGGGAATATATAGATAGAAGTAGAGAGGATGAAACCCTGGTGGGTGAAACTTGAACAAGAGGGCATAGCCTGAAAATTTGGGCAAGCAGATTTAGGACTGAATTCAGAAGGAATGTCTTCACCCAGAGGGTTCTGAGTCCATGGAATTCCCTACGCAGTGAAGTAGTTGAGGTTTCCTCAGTAAATGCTTTTAAAGCTAAGTGAGCTAATTTTTTGAACAGTAAAGGAATTACGGTGAGAGGGCCAGTCAGTGGATCGGAGGCCTCAAAAAGATCAGCAATGATCTTATGACAGACAGAGCAGGCTCGAAGGGTCAGATCACCTACTCCTGCTCATAATTCTTCTGTTCCTATGTAAATTCAAGGAATTCCAAGCTACTTTGTTTAATCCCTCCTCAAGCTTGATCGTCTTGAGTTGAGGTATCACCAATAAATTTATATCATGCACTCTTCCTATGATATGATGCCCAGAAATGCCCACACTACAGTAGTAGGTATGGTTCAACCACAACTTTGCCTACCTGAAGCACGACTTCTTGTTTTCTCGTTCACCAGCTGCAAGGATGACATTTACCATTGGCTTTTGTGATTAGTTTGCTAAACTGTTCATTCAAATTAGCTACATACTTGGATACTAGATCTCTTGTCCCAGGAGATTTCCAGCTTTTCATCAAAAAAAACACATTGCTTTATTCTTTTTGCATCCAAAGTAGATGATCTCACATTTGCCTACATTGAAAGTCATTTGTCACAGTTCTGCCCATTCATTTATCCACTCAATATGTTTTTGTAATCATTCCATTTATACTGCTTACAATACAGCCCATATTTGTGCCATTGGCTTTCTATTTCAATATCTAATTTCTGAATATAGTGATTATCTGAAGCCCCAACATAATTCCTTCTACTTTGGACAATATTTAATGGAGCCTATGGTAGTCTTGTACATTGGTTGGAAAACCATTGAGAGCCCTATATCATTTCTTTGAGGGAAGGCCCACTAATATCCAGTTTAGTGCTTGAATCCCAGTGAATGTAGTTCACTCTCCTGAGGATCAAAGTCCTAAGGATTTGGCTGCTGCTAAAATGGTACAAACATGAGGTCAAGGAATGTTCTTGGATGCCAGGTCACAGGTGAGTGATGGCAGTTGACTGTTTTAGAGGAGGGGCAACATGGACGGAAGAGGATGGCTGGCGGCAAGGAATTATATTCATTGGAATTTAGAAGAATGAGGGCAGATTTACAGAAACAAAATTATGAAGGGAATATATATATAGAAGTAGAGAGGATGAAACTCTGGTGGGTGAAACTCGGACAAGAGGGCAAAGCCTGAAAATTTGGGCAAGCAGATTTAGGACTGAATTCAGAAGGATCATCTTCACCCAGAGGGTTCTGAGTCCATGGAATTCCCTACGCAGTGAAGTAGTTGAGGTTTCCTCAGTAAATGCTTTTAAAGCTAAGAGAGCTAATTTTTTGAACAGTAAAGGAATACGGTGAGAGGGCTGGTCAGTGGATCGGAGGCCTCAAAAAGATCAGCAATGACCTTATGACAGGCAGAGCAGGCTTGAAGGGTCAGATCACCTACTCCTGCTCATAATTCTTCTGTTCTTATGTAAATTCAAGGAATTACAGGCTACTTTGTTTAATCCCTCCTCAAAGCTTGATCGTCTTGAGTTGAGGTATCACCAATAAATTTATATCATGCACTCTTCCTATGATATGATGCCCAGAAATGCCCACACTACAGTAGTAGGTATGGTTCAACCACAACTTTGCCTACCTGAAGCACGACTTCTTGTATTCCAGTTCACCAGCTGCAAGGATGACATTTACCATTGGCTTTTGTGATTATTTTGCTAAACTGTTCATTCAAATTAGCTACGTACTTGGATACTAGATCTCTTGTCCCAGGAGGTTTCCAGCTTTTCACCATAAACAATACTTGCTTTATTCTTTTTGCATCCAAAGTAGATGATCTCACATTTGCCTACATTGAAAGTCATTTGTCACAGTTCTGCCCATTCATTTATCCACTCAATATGTTTTTGTAATCATTCCATTTATACTGCTTACAATACAGCCCATATTTGTGTCATTGGATTTCTATTTCAATATCTAATTTCTGAATATAGTGATTATTTGAAGCCCCAACATAATTCCTTCTACTCTGAACAATATTTAATGGAGCCTATGGTAGTCTTGTACATTGGTTGGAAAGCCATTGAGAGCACTATATCATTTCTTTGAGGGAAGGCCCACTCTTATCCAGTTTAGTGCCTGAATCCCAGTGAATGTAGTTCACTCTCCTGAGGATCAAAGTCCTAAAGATTTGGCTGCTGCTAATATGGTACAAACATGAGGTCAAGGAATGTTCTTGGATGCCAGATCACAGGTGAGTGATGGTAGATGACTGTTTTAGAGGAGGGGCAACATGGACAGAAGAGGATGGCTGGCAGCAAGGAAAGGGGATGCTGTCAATGGGACACCCAATTCCCAATGCTGGGTCCCTTGATCAGGCAGCATATTTTTAAACACAGAACACACAAGCTCCCTTACGGTGCCCACAAGTAACCCTGCATCAGTTTGCTTGTCATGCTCACTGCAAGATGAACCCCCCACTTGCTTGGGTTAAACCTGCTGTAATGGGAGGAGACTCTTAAGTGGGCATTAAATTCCCACTTTACATTGAATTGGCAGTAAGAAGTCTATCCATGGGCCTTCCAACCAGAGTCTTAATGGGTTGGAGGCAGGAATACAGAGTGGTCCTCAGCTGCCACCCTCTAGCCTGATTAAATTCTGCTTCTGCCACTCACCAAGTGTATGAGCATTAAATTCCTCCCCATTAGACTCTCACTGCAAATTAAAATATCATTGGGGGATAAATTAGTTCTGGATAGGGGGTTGGTTAGCTCAGTTTGCTCAATTTCTCATATGTGGTTCAGTATAATAGTCATTGAGTCATAGAGATGTACAGCACAGAAACAGACCCTTCGGTCCAACTCGTCAATGCCGACCAGATATCCCAACCCAATTTAGTCCCACCTACCAGCACCCGGCCCATATCTCTCCAAACCCTTCCTATTCATATACTCATCCAAATGCCTCTTAAATTGTACCAGCCTCTACCACTTCCTCTGGCAGCTCATTCCATACACATACCACCCTCTGTGTGAAAAAGTTGCCCCGTAGGTCTCTTTTATATCTTTCCCCTCTCACCCTAAACTTATGCCCTCTAGTTCTGGACTCCCTGATCCCAGGGAAAAGACTTTGCCTATTTACTCTATCCATGCCCTTCATAATTTTGTAAACCTCTATAAGGTCACCCCTCAGCCTCCAACGCTCCAGATAAAACAGCCCCAGTCTATTCAGCCTCTCCCTATAGCTCAAATCCTCCAACCCTAGCAACATCTTTGTAAATCTTTTCTGAACTCTTTCAAGTTTCACAACACCTTCCCGATAAACCAGTGTGGGTATTGTTCCCATACTGACTAAGGTAAACTTGGAAACTGTCTCATTGCCCTGTTCCCAAGATTGGAAAGCATTGGAAAATGACCACTGACAAAAAAAAGCCAGGAGAAACAGCTCAGGATGAAACATCAGCTGACAATGAGTCAAGAACACGCCTTTTGGCGAAGCATACATAAATTCATTTTGAACACCTCCAATTGATTTTTCATTTTACCCATTAACTTTCAATTAATCGAGTCGAATCTCCTTTGGATAGTTTCTGTTACTTCCTATTGAAGCTAGCCTTACCTAAATCTGTTTAAATCATGAGATGTTTTGTGTTTTTCCCTTTCAAATACAATGTTGAACAATCGTATAAAAGTTTCTATTCAATAAATATTTCAAACACTATAAATCTATTGCCTTACTAAATCTAATATGCCTTGCTTGATAACTGAGGCTAGAGGAATGCACTATTGCTCCAATCAACGTTCACTACTCAAGACATCAATGACCAATTCAATACCTCATCTCTTTAAGGTTTTAAACTACAAGATCTATCAAGTGGCTTTTTAATAAATGCAATGATTGGATTATCCTCAGAACAAATCTTATTCAATAAAGATGTAATAATTGGTTGACATACACTGTCAGTAAAATTAAAGTATTGTTTATTTCTTACAATATCCCAAAACACATATGCAAACACAATCTTCAGGAAAAGAGAAAGAACACAGATTTCTCTGAAGAGGTCACCTTCCTGAAAGAAATGCTTTGGTAAAGGGGTTATTCTTGACAGCAAAAGAATAAAGTGCAAGATGTTCCAGAGTCTGTTACTTTGATGTTCTGGTCAAGTCACTAATCATGCATGGTTGACTCTGAAGTGTTGCAGACACATCATGCTTCAGAGATAGACTTGAAATGTTTCTTCAATCACTCTTTCAAAAGAACAAAGAGTTTTCACTCTGGACTTGCAACAAAGAGTTTTCTTTTCAGAAACGAAACAGATCAGCTCAACTCACTTTGTTCTCAGCAGTCTTCCCTCCAATTGAACCAGGTACAAGAAGCCCAGCATAGTCAACAGCAAGACAAGCAGTTAAGACCAGATATGTCATTGACAAAAAAAAAATCTTATTTAAAAAGAACACAGTAATGTCCACAGTGAACATTCAATGACCTCTTCTAAAGAAACAACTCAAATTATTTCTGCAAAATTTTAAAGTTGCTTGTTTGTGGAAGGAACTTCCAGAGGAAGTGGTGGATGCAGACATAGCTACAACATTTAAAAGACATTTTGGATAAGTACGTGAATTAGAAATGTTTGGAGGGATATGAGCCAAGCACAGGCAGGTGGGACTAGTTTAGTTTGGGATCATGGTTTGCATGGATTGATTAGACCAAAGGGTCTGTTTCCGTGCTGTATGACTCTATGATTGTATGTCCTCCAAGCAATATTAAATATGGTACGTTTGCAATACTTGTTTCATTCAAATCCTGAACACACTAAAAAAGCTCACTAACATTTTGAAATATGGCAATCCATTTATCCCAATTAAAATCAAAGTTAAAAATCTCTGATTAAAACCATTACTTTCACTGACATGCTTGTCCAAGCTGAACATTTATGGAAGATGGCCATTCATGGATATTACCAGATACTGCAACAACTCCTGTTAGTCTGAAATTATTTTCTATTCCTTTCTTTATTCCACTTTTTAAGTCTCCAGTGCTTGCTTACTTTTAAATTAATGCTTTTATTATTTAAGCAATTTCATTATTTATTATTAAGGCTACTACTCCTCTCACATCTCCAATCTTTCCTAGTTTAGTTAGTGCAGAATCCTGACCATTTGCAGCTATGCCTCTGTCACGGCTGCTAAAATCATATCTTCCAAGTTGAGTTTATGTCTGCAATTGATTCAAATTGTTTCTTACACTCTCTGCAATTGTATAGAGAACTATGTTGTGTGCTGTAAAGTTTAAAATAATACAGAATGCTCGAAATCAGATACCAATTGTCAGGATTGTACTTCTGTTCATGCTATTAAGCTCTTGTCATAAAATTCAGCGTTCTTATAAACATTAACCTCACTGGATCCCTGACTTTATAATAGAGGCATAAAGCATAAAAGCAAGTGATACTACGCTTCTGCAAATCATTGGACGAATCACATTGGAGTATTGCGTTCAGCTCTGGGTACCTTATTTAAGGAAGGATGTTAAAGCCCTGGGCAGAGTTCAAAGGTGATTTCATAGAATGATACCTGGAATGAAAGATTTTAGATACAAAGAAAGAAATGAGAGAAATTGGGCTTGTTCTTCTTGGAGCAGAGAAGATTAAGAGGTGACCTTATTGAGGTGTTCAAGACTATAAACACTTCTGACAGGGGAAAGGAGGATATTCTGTTTCCACGAGTTGGTATATCAGTAACTGGGGGTAACAATTTCAAGATTGTCAACAAGAGAGCCAGGAGTGAGATGATAAGAAACTTCTTCAGTCAGAGAGATGTGAGGATTTGGAATGCTTTGCCTGGGAGAGTGGTGGAGGCTTATTCCAGAGGAGGTTTCAAAAAAAGAGTTGGATACATATTTGTAAGTGATGAATTTAGATGGCAAAAAAGATAGGGCTCTGTAGCTCTTTTAGAAGCAGGTACAGACACAATGATTTGAATGGCCTCCTTCTATACTGTAAAGTTCAATGAATCTATTCGAATGATTAACTCCTAACCCTTCTGCTTTTCCACATCGCCCAGTTTGACCCCATTCCATGTATAATTACTAATTTTATTTTTACTAAAATGTACACCTCATATTTATTGACACAGAATTCCATCTAGCAAACTTTGCCCATTTCACCATAACATCAATATCCACTTGCAGCATCCTTTGGTCTTCAGAATGAATTATTATGCTTCATATTATTGTGTTATCTGTACATTTTAACAACCTTGTTTGAAGCCTTATATTCAAATTACATTGAAAAGAATGTAATCATATAGAACATTGATACTCTCTTCCACCTACTCTCAGAATTTATTTCTAAATTTAATCTGAGTTTTTTAAAATCCATTCTAACAATTTTCAGATAAATGATGGTGTGCCCCAGATTACATCACTTTCCATCTCCTCCAACACACTCCTCAGTGTTGTCCTGTTGAAGACTTTGTGAAAATGTTTGTATACCATACCAACTCCATTTCCCCACATTACACACATCTGTGTTACTACACTGGGTAAATCTCTCTGCTAATATAAATCAGCACCAGAGAAAAGGTTCACCCCACCCTGCAATCTGTTAAAATTCAAGAGGCAAAAATCTATCCTTAAAGTCGCCATTTAAAGTAAATATTCACAACTTTATTCTTTAAGTCTAACAGAGAATATTAATGAACAACTATTTACAACTCCTTTCTCTTAAACCTATCTTTTACCTCCCACTCTACAATAGTAGTTCAATAAAAAATCCTGAGTACGATTTATAAAAAAAGAATCATGTTTCAAAACCAGTCAGCTATGCTGAGTTTCCTCTGTAGATTCTCTCCAGGTTGGTTCCTATGTTCCGCTTTCTTCCACAGACAGGTACCTCTCAGAAAGCTCTTAAACGAGCAGCCTACATCTGTTGGTCTTTTGGCAGTTCTCTTTCAACTGTTCAAAAATGTTGAGTTTTATACTCCAAAACTTGGATCATTTCATTGGCTTTAATATTATCAAAATACTAAATTCAAACTTTATTGGACTTTGGAATCTTGGGGCATACTTTAAACTGATTGACCAAATTTGTATTTATTTTTGTCTCATAGCAATCTATCTGGTCTATTTGTATTGACTATGTGTTACATGATCCAAAATACAACCTACAACCTACAAGGTAACACATTATATCATTCCCTCTCTCTCCACTGTCTCTCTCTCTCTTGCTCTCTCTCCCCCCCAGTCTTAAAAACTGTGTTCAACACTGGACCAGATGCTATCAGGATCATTCTCAGTCATGGAGGATGGTTTTAGACTCAAATTGGGCTGGCTGAAGATCATGGTGACGAAGTTGGAATGCAGATCATCACTGCTGGTGGGAGGAATCAGAATTTGTCTATATATAATAGACAAGTGTATGTAGAGTGCTTTATAGTATTGTTTCCTTGTTAATGAATGTATTGAATGTCAGTTCTTCGAGAGAGCGATCATTACATTCTTATGTAACACAGCATTATAGAAAAATCGCACTTTAGAAACAGCACTTAAAGTATTGGCACTGTAATCATGTTACAGTCAATCACATTTTAAAAGTTTGCACTGTAGGAACAGTGTGATCAATTTGTCAATCGCGTTACAGTGAATTCATGTTGATGAAACACACGTTATAACAGAATGACTTGCATTTACAGTGATAACACTTTGATATTCTATTTGCAGAGTCCCATGGTGCAATCATAGTATTGAATGTGTGCTCACTACTTGACAGTAATAGTGTCCTTCATTTGAGTGACAATTCAATATATTGGAGCTGCAAGGACCTTCCCACTATAGCAAGTCTGAGATCAGTACCTCTCCAGACAGAAGCTTCACCACTACAT
Source organism: Chiloscyllium plagiosum (assembly GCF_037043375.1). NCBI lineage: Eukaryota > Metazoa > Chordata > Chondrichthyes > Orectolobiformes > Hemiscylliidae > Chiloscyllium > Chiloscyllium plagiosum. The sequence goes on from NW_028270152.1 coordinate 42,457,937, forward strand.
CCCACTGCACTTCCTTACCAGACTTTATCCACACATCGTCTGGAAATAAAAAGCATTTGCTGAGACATAGAAACATTTTTATAAAAATGACAAATTTTCAATTTCCGCATAAACTCTAAACAGTATTCACATAAGTTCAGCATTTATAGTTAAAGATGAGGAAATGCAAACACTGCAAAATGGTTATTTTGAGAAATGGTAAATTGCCAGTACATTTCAAAAATCAAAGCTATTTCTCCAATGAATTTCTATTTCAGATAATAAATCAATATTGCAATACAGCACTTCTCCATTTTTCTGTGTACAGTAAAATCACAATTTGCTATCTGCTGATGGTGACCAAAGTTCTGGACAACGGTCCAGAATTTTAAATCAAGATTATAAGGCAATTAAAATTAAAACTGAAAATTAGATGCCACCAAGAAAACCATTCACAAACATTCCAAGTTAACATGTGCTGAGGAAGTTAGAACATTACGTCCTCTGCCCAAACTGGGGTAAATGAAGGCCACGTCAAAAACCAGAAGACAGGTCGCCATGATTTCTCTGGTGAGAAAGCATCATTTTTGGCATTTGCGAAAAAGGGAAGTAATTGGTCCAGTGGTGGGTTGAGGTCCTAATGTGGCTGTTCATTCAACATTTTAGGCCCTTAACAGATGGTGGGTTGAGAAGGTTGACCATGCACCTCCTTGTCCAAAACTTAATTGCTGAGGTGACAGGAAGGGGTAAAGTCTCTCCAGGGCCAACCGGCACTTCCCATCACATTCCACACCTCCTCCAGGGAGGAGAAAATTACAACTTTTCAGTTTCATCATGTCAAGACACCTTAATACATTTGGATGGTACCCTTACATTTTTAGTACACTGCTTAAAGAAAACTTGTTTGAGTGAAAAATTAGTACTCTCAAGATTATCCCATAAAGTTAAATTGATCATCAGTTCACTTCAACTGATATGATCTTAATAAAATGGTCCATTTCATGGTACATAAATATATTGTTTATTTTTGATATTCTTGGGTGTTGAAATTCAAAAAAAGTATTTCGAATTTCTCAGATGTACGAATATTACTTATTGCTTACAAAAGACATTTTGATGAAGGCGGTGTTCTGCACACATCATGACCATTCGTTAAAATACCAACATGAAGGGGAACAACTGTTTATATTATATGACAAGACAGTGTTCACTGTTTGGCAAGCAGAATCTGATTGGTGGAGGTATTGCCATGGAGAATGTTAACTGTCAAGCTTTGCTTGAATTTATGACAGGCATGTTGACTTTTTTCAATCAAAGCATTGCTCCAAGGAATGAATGAGAGTAATTATCTCTTTTGTTGCATTGAATCAGGCACAGTATATGTGCATGGTCTTTCTATCTGCCCTGTGTATTAATATATGTAACTTGCAGTACACATGAGTGTGTCAAACTGCAGGCCAGACTGACTCTCAAATTGATTGTCAGCATAACTCATAGCAAACATGAATTACTGAGCAAATGTTAGCCAATCACCAAATCGCATCTAATTTGGACAGTGAATTTAGATTTTTCCAAGCATTCACTGATCGTGGACAGTCAGTACCATGCCTGTTGTGAACAGCAAAAAGGACTTATTTTTTAAATCATTCATGGGTTTTGAACTTTGCTGCCTGAGCCAGCATTTATTGCCAATCTCTAGTTGCCATTGAGCAAGATTGTGGTGAGCTTCTTTCTTGAACTGTTGATTCCATTTTGTGTTGGTAGACCATAAGGAACTGAGTTCCAGGATTTTGATCCAGTGGCACTGAAGGAACGGTAATACATTTCTCAGTCAGGATAGCGAGTAGCTTGAAAAAGAACTTACAGGTGGTGATGTTACTATGTGTCTACTATCCTTGTCCTTCCAGTTGTAAGTGACCATATATTTGGAAGGTACTGTCTAAGGAGCCTTGGGTAAACTTCTGCAGTGTATCTTGTCGCTGGTACATTGCTGCTACTGATTGTAGGTGATGGAGGAAGTGAATGTTTGTAGATGTGGGCTTAATCAAAGTGGATACTGTTTTTTTTAGAAGGTGTCAAGTTTCTTGAATGTTGTTGGAGCTGCAAATAGACAGACTTTGGGAAGTCAGCAGGTGAGCTAGGCTCTAGCCTGTCTTCGTAGACACTGTATTTATATGGCATACTGTTTGATAAGAACAGCCAATTCTTACAAAGCATGGTCTACATACTTCGCATTAACCACGATCTGAAATGTACTTCATTATTCATGTGTCATAGACAAAACATGTTATGACTAACCGAACCATCCTCTTTGCGGTGAACCACACAACTTGTGACTGCACAGCAATAACATGAAATAGCTAGCTTTAACTGTTAACTTAATCTTAAACTGTTAATCTTAACTTTCTCATTATAAAATTTCAAGGCACATCACAATTTTGTGTGTGTAACAGACCTTTACTGTACAATACAACAGGTAAAAATAAATTACAAGGTTGTGTTGTGAGCTACTGTTTTTACTATGTAGACACACGATTTGACATAAGTCAGACTCCACCAACATTCTCACTGCTGCTGGGACTCGTACTACAGAATGATAATGATCAGGTAAAAAGTCATATTCAAAGGTCAAAATTCATGAAATGCTGCAGTGCCATAAAACCATTTAATTATCTGGCTTATACATAACAAGATACAGCCTTTTCTGTTTAAGCAAAAATAGTCTTTGAAAGAATAACCTTAGCCTTCATCACTTTAATATTTAATGAGGAAAAGTAGAATAAATCTGAAATTAGTTAAAGGCTTACAGTGCGCAATTAACCCACAAATTTTCATGGTAAAACATTGAGTAGGTTCAATTCCTACTGCCTGTTTTCTTTTAAATGACTTACATATGTAGCTTATGCTGTCTGCGTGGTCTTTGGCTGCATCTATTAACAAAGACTGAGTTGCAAATACTTTTCTGAGGCAGCCTGAATGTCTAAAAGTGGAATGGATAAACATTTTGGATTTCTAGCCTCTGCAATTCTTTGATTTTACGCACAGTATTTAACTTACTGCCACATGTCTTCCAGGTATGCGTTGCAGTGGTTCTGCTCTTCTTTCTGACAGGATTTCCTGTTCACTGTCATTACTTTCCAGTTCTGAAGAAGGGTCACTGGACAAAATGTTAACTCTGTTTTCTCTCCATAGATGCCTCCAAAACTGTTGAGTTATTTCCAGCAATTTCTATCCACTATCTGCATTTCAGTTTTTTTGTCTAAAAAGGGGAGATGCTTTATGGTTGCAATACATGTTAGGAGCCTTTTCAAAACAGAACACTTCAAGCAATGGCTAAATCTCTGGAGAACACACCACTAAAGCTTTCAGACAATGAAGTCAAGGCCTTGATGTAAAACATGGAAAACAGGAGAGATGGCTGCACCCCAGGATCAGGAAGCCCTCTGGACACAAACTCAAAAGGCTACAGCGAAAGCATGAATGGCAATGTCATCACTGTTGCTCCAATAACAAATGCAGTACAGGAAGAAGAGTGATGATAATTACCAAAGTGAGTTATGTTATGTTACTGCTTTAAGAACTGAATATATTAATGATCCAAGGACCAAAATGACATCATATGACTAGCAGCCATGAGGAGTCCAATTAGCACCATGCTAGGCTAAGGATTGTGCTGACGTTGCTCTGTCACTGAAACTTATCAGCTTCTCTGTTAAACTAATCCACTGGAAATTTTTACTAATCCAGTGTGAAAATGACAATTCTTCATTAAGGGAAGCAACATAAGAATAAAAGATGATGATCAACGTGATTTTTCCTAAAAAGCAAAAGCAATGATGTAAACTTGAAATCCACAAGAAAAAGTGCCAGACAAGACTTGAAGCCATGCAAACATTATTTCTATAACAGGAGACTAAGAAAATAAAAACACCAGGCAAACTGTACTAACTAAGCACTAAGTACTTGATCTGTGAGTAGCTTAGATTGGTGATCTGTGTGAGTGGTAACTTAATTCTGAATGAGGCCATAGAAGCTGCAGGGATGTAGAGACAACTTTAGGTGGTATTCCCTCAGTAAAGAAACAGCACACAAAACATCAAAGCTTGAGCTATAGCCAAAAGTTGCACTGTGAAGACAAATTAAGAGGATTTTGAGTAATCAATAATTACACAATCCATTCTACTTTACAGGAATTTTTTAAATATATATCCAAACAAACAAATGTACCAGATTTTTAGTGTCAGCAATGTTATTAAAATGATTGAATAAAGTAAGTGTTGAATACCATCGGCGAAATCTTTTCAGCCAGCTGAAAATCTGATGACAGATGCACATTCACTTTTACAGTGAAGACAAAGCAAACACATGCCAATCAAATAGTGGCAGGACACCTTGGTAGACCTTTCGCTGGAATCAAGACCCTGGGGGCTGAAGTCCAACTCAGCAAAAGCTCTGACCAAACAGAAGTCAGGAACTCTTGCACTCAGAAGGCCGTGGCAGCTGCTGGAAGAGCACCTTTGGAGCTCCAGGGTTGTGGAAGACTTGGTACCAAGTTAAGTGATTTTTGGAAGGGAGAAGATGTTGGTGGGTCATGAGGAGAGGGGTTGGGAGGGTTAGAGGGAAGGGCAAGAAGGTGGTACACAGGGAGCACCCAATTTCTCAATGCCTACTCAGTGCCAGATTGAGAAACTCCACAAAGTGACAAGTTGCTTGCAGAGGTTGACCTGTCATGCACACTGGATTGTAACAGGCCTGCATCCAGCTGGGCTAATGCCAGCAGTGGCAGATTGAGGCCCTTACATAATCTATAATTGTCCACTTAAGGGCCTTAATTTGCATCAAAGTGAAAAGATTGACCACAGATGTTTTGCCACACTATCTAATTCTGGTGGAGCCAAGAAACTAGCAGTGCTGGGGCATATCACAGTGTTGGCTATTTAAAGCCTCTCTGGCCTCCAAGTTTGCAACTTCTGGGAGCAGAAGTTCCCTCCTGCTGTTTAGTTTAGATGTTGCAATTATATTGTCAGTCTGACATATTTTATTCAGCATTTACAGACTTTCTTTTGAGGACTAAAGTAATCTGCATGTTAGTTAAGGGCATTAAGAGAAATGGAACCTTTGTGGGTAAGTGAAGTTAAAATGCAGATCGGCCATGATCTGACTGAATCACGAAACAAAATAGAGGAGCAAAAATTTCTTCTTCCAATGGTCTAAAAATGTAAAGTAAATATTCACTGTGTAATGGGTCTGGATGGGATACTCTTCGGAGGGTCAGTGCAGGTTTGTTGGGCCAAATGGTCTATTTCCACACTGTAGGGATTCTATGATAATTCTATGATAATTCAAATTCAGATGTACTTTCAAGTGACCATTTTGTTTACCTCAAGTTGTATAGTATAAATTTTTAATTAAAATGTTATTTTATTTTGACTTTTTTTTGATATGCTTCTGTAAATTCACAATTTTCACTGTTTTCCAAATGTACATTATAATTTTAAAGTAACCATCCATTCCATCCTATTTAATTTGCGTCAAGACATTCTAAATACCTGCCATATTTAACAGTGAAATTCAGTATCTGAGTGTTGCTGTGGGTCTGAATCCTTTCTACTTTCTCTCCTCGTGCTATACAACCCAAAGCATATTTAATTGTCTCCACCATGGCAAGTTTGGTTTTGGGTGGCAATTCATCAGGTGAGAATATGGCAGAGTCCTGATTTAGTTTGTGGTGGGAGGGTTGTCCTCTCTGCTCCCCAATTCAACAGGTTATGGCACATCAGATAACCCCAACTCCATCTTTTTGCCTTTTGCCTATAACCCTTGATTCCTTACTAATTGTCTATTTCAGCCTCAAAATTATTCTACAGCCCAGTCTCCACAGACTTCTGTGGTAAACAATCCAAAGATTATCTATCTATTTAAAAGAAAATAAATTCCTCCTCATTTTGTTTTAGATGGATGACCCTTACTCTGGGATGACATCCTCCAATCCTGGACTCCACCACAAGGGGAAACAAGAGCTAGCCTGACAAGTCTTGGAGAATCATATCTGTTTCAATAAAGTTTGCTCTCATTCTTGTAAACTAAAACAAGTACAAACCAAGTTGCTCAATCTCTCCTCATCAGAAAATGCCCTGGACCAACCCAGATGAATATTCTCTGGATTGCCTCCAATGCCAGTAATTCTTTCCCCAGATAAGGGGGCCAAAAGTATTCAGTATTCCAACTGTGTTCTGACCAGCAGTACCTTATATAGTTTTAGCAAGACTTTCCTATGTTTATACTCCATTCACTTTGAAATAAAGGTCAACAATCCAACTGACTTTCCAATCACCTGCTGAGCTTGGATACTAGCTTTTTTGATTCATGATTGAGGACACCCAAACCCCTCTATGCTGCAGCTTTGTGTAATCTTTCTGCATTTAAACAATATTCAATGAGTGTATTGTTACTGTCAAAGTGCTTAACCTCACATTTTCCCACATTATATTTCATCTGCCAAGATTCTGCCCACTCACTTAACCTATCTATATCTTTCTATATTGCTACCTGCCTTTCCACCTATTTTCGGGTTATCCACAAACTTGGCGATAGTATCCTCACTTTCTTCATCTTTACCATTAATATACACTGTCAATAAAATGAGTAAATTAAAGTGATTACTTCCAGCTCAGATAGCCTGCCACCATAGCAAGCAGACACATAAAAGATAGCTTCAGTAGGGAAATCAAAACCACAGAAGTAATTTAAACTGAGGACACAGCTTCACTAATTTTGCAAAGCTACAATTAGGATGACAGAAGGGAAATTTAAAAGTCTAAGCATGCAGAATCTACCAGAAAAAGATTGTCAGAAGACTATTGAGGTCTTAGAAAGAACGATAGATCAATAATTTCAACCATGGTTTAAGCAGGAAGAATTTATTAAGGCTGTACACAAAACCGATTTTATTTGGAAAAGCCATGGAAAAGGACATGCACCCTGAATGTTAAGGGACATTAAATATAGGATTTAAATAAAAAGCTTGTGATAGATCTAAAGCCTCAACACGGCAGAGTTCTGAGGGGAAGATAAAAATTGCGGGGGGTGGGGTCGAGTCCGAAGTAACAAAATTAAGAGAGCAAAGGAAGTGTTTGAAAAAGAATTGGCCAGGAAAACACAGGAAAATCTAAACCGTTTTAAAAAAAAACATACAAGAGCCAAGGGAGAGGGAAAGAGTAGGGCCCATGAGGGATCATAGAGACAGTCTATGTGAACACAGAGGATGTGGGCAAATCCTCAGTGAATACTTTGTATCAGTTTCTGCAATGGAAAATGATGATGCAGATAGTGGCATCAGGATGGAGGACTGTGAAATATTATATGAAATTAACATAAAGAGAGAGGAAATATTACTAGAGTATTTAGCAGCTTTAAAAGAGAATAAATCCAAGAGCCTGAATGAGATATATCAGTGGCTGTTAAGTGAGGCAAGAGGGGGAGACATCAATGACCCTGAGAACAGAGCAATAGAATCCATTCAGTCTAGAAAATTCACAAATATATGTGATGAGCCAACACAAAGTAGGCCAGATAGCAGATGCTAAGAATCAGTGTTACTCTTATGGAACAAGGAAGTCTCACAGGCACAAACAGTGTCTAGCTTTTAAAGCATGTTATGTTTATAAAACTACAGATAACTTCCAGAAGATGTTTAGAAGTAAGACATACCTATAGCAGAGTAATCTGGATCATAAGAGTCATAGAGATGTACAGCATGGAAACAGACCATTTGGTATAACTCATCCATGCTGATCAGGTTTCCCAGATAAATCTAGTCCCATTTGCCAGCATTTAGCCCATATCTCTCTAAACCCTTTCTATTCAAATACCCATCCAGATGCCTTTTAAATGTCATTATTGTATTAGCCTACACCATTTCCTCAGGCAGCTTATTCCATACACACACCACCTCCTGCATGAAATGAAGGCCTGCTACAGAGTCATAGAGCTGTACAGCTTGTAAACAGACCCTTCAGTCTAACTTGTGCATGCCAACTTAAATTAATGTCCTAAATTAATCTAATTCCATCTGCCAGCATTTGGCCCAGATCCATCGAAACTCTTCCTATTCATATACCCATCCAGATGCATATTAAATATTGTAATTGTACCATCCTCCACCACTTCCTCTGGCAGCTCATTCCATATACACACCATCCTCTGCATGAAAAAGTTGCCCCTTGAGTCCCTTTGAAATCTTTTCCCTGTCACCTCAAACTTATGCCCTCTAGTTTTGACTCCACTATCCTGTGGAAAAAACCTTGTCTGTTTACCCTATGCATGCACATCATCATTTTATACACTTCTATAGGGTCACTCCTCAGCTTCTGACACGCCAGGGAAAATAGCCCTGACCTATTCAGCCTCTCCCGATATTTCAGATCCTCCAAATCTGGCAACATCTTTTAAATCTTCTGTGAACACTTTCAAGTTTCACAACATCAGTCCCTGAGCAGAGAGACCAGAATTGCACACAATATTCCAAAAGTGGCCGAACCAATGTCCTGGATAGTCTCAGCATGACCTCCCAATACTCCTATACTCAATGCTCTATCCAATAACAGAAAGCATGCCAAACACTTTCTTCACAATCCTATTTACCTGTGACTGCATTTTCAAGTAGCTATGAACTGCACTCCAAAGTCTCTTTGTTCAGTAACACCCCTAGGATCTTACTATTAAGTGCATAAGTCCATCCCTGAATTGCCTTTCCAAAATATAACGCCTCAGATTTATCTAAATTAAACTCCATCTGCCACTCCTTGGCCCAATGGCCCATCTGATCAAGATCCTGTTGTACTCTGAGGTAACCTTCTTTGCTGTCCACTACATCTCCAATTTTGGTGTTATGTGCAAACTTACTAATCATAGCTCCTATGATCACATCATTTATATAAATGACAAAAAACAGTGGACCCAGCACCAATCCTTGTGGCACACCACTGGTCACAGTTTGAAAAGCAACCCTCCACCACCACCCTCTGTCTTCTACCTTGCAGCCAGTTCTGTATCCAGATGGCTAGTTCTCTGTGTATTCCATGTGATCTAACCTTGATAACAAGTCCACCATGAGGAACTTAACTGAACGCCTTACTAAAGTCCATATCGGTCACATTAACCACTCTACGCTCATCAATCCACTTTTTTACTTCTTCAACACACTCAATCAAGTTCGTGAGATATGATTTTCCATGCACAAAATCCATATGGATTATCCTTAATCAGTCCTCGCCTTACGAAATACATGGAAATCCTGACCCTTAGGATTCTCTTCAACAACTTGCCCACCACCGACATCAGGCTCACTGGTCTATAGTCCCCTTGCTTCTCCTTACCACCTTTCAAGAAGAGTGGCATCACGTTAGCCAACCTTCAGCCTTCCAGCACCTCACCTGTGACTATTAATATTACACTACCTTAGCAAGGGGCCCAACAATCACTTGTTCCCCTTTCCACAGAGTTCTCGGGTACACCTGATCAGGTTCCGGAGATTTATTCATCTTTATGTATTTTAAGCAATCCAGAACCACCTCCTCTGTAAAATGGACATTTTTCACGATGTTGCTATCTATTTCCCCACATACTATATCGTCCATATCCTTCTCTTCAGTAAACGCTGATGCAAAATACTCATTTAGTACTTCCCCTATTTCCTGCAGTTTCACATATCGGGGGCTTTGCTGATCTTTAACAGACCCTAATCTCTCCCTAGTTACCCTTTTGTCCTTAATGTATTTATAAGATCCCTTTGGATTCTCCTTAACATTATTTACCAAAGCTATCTCATGTCCCCTTTTTGCCCACCTGATTTCCCTTCTAAATATATTCTTACTGCTTTTATATTCTTCTAAGAATTCACTCGATCTCTGCTGTATGTAGCTTACATATGCTTCCTTCTTTTTCTTGACCAAAACATCAATTTCTTGAGTCATCCAGCATTTCCTACACCTACCAGCCTTGCCTTTCACCTTAACAGGAACATACTGTCCCTGGGCTCGTTATCTCATTTTTGGAGGCTTCCTATTTTCTAGCCATCCCTTTACCTGCGAACAACTTTTGAAAAGTCTTGCCTAATGCCATCAAAAATTGTTCTTCCTCCAATTTTTAGATCCAGTCTATCCTTTTCCATCACTACTTTAAAACTAGTAGACCCCTGGTTGCTGGCCCCAAAATGCTCCCCCATTGACACCTTAGTCGCCTGCCCTGCCGTATTTCCAAAGGTCAAGTTCTGCATCTTCTCCAGTCGCCACATTCACATACTGAACCAGAAAGTTTTCTTGTCCATCCTTAACAAATTCCTCTCTATCCAAGCCTTTAACACTATGGCGGTACCAGTCTATGTGGAGGTGTCAGTGTTGGGGCGGACAAAGTTCAAAGTCACAACACCAGGTTACAGTCGAACAGTTTGGAAGCACAAACGTTTGGAGTGCTGCTCCTTCGTCAGGTAGCTAGTGGGGCAGTTTCATAAGACTGATCTTAAGTAAAAGATCAACGTGTCAATCTAGATTGCTGTTAAGTCTTTAATAAGTTAGAATGGAGTTGTAGGTTTTGATTAATTAACATGTAAATCCCAGAACTTCAAGTCACATTCCTGAGATAATATAAGGTTTTATAAAAGAAAATGACATCTCAGCTCAGAAAATGCATTAAAATGCATATGAGGTTAAAGTCTAGGTAAAAACAAGGACTGCAGATGCTGGAAACCAGAGTCTAGATTTGAGTGGTGCTGGAAAAGCTCAGCAGGTCAGGCAGCATCTGAGAAGCAGGGAAATTGACGTTTCGGGCAAAAGCCCTTCATCAGGAAGGGCTTTTGCCCGAAACATCAATTTTCCTGCTCCTCAGATGCTGCCTGACCTGCTGTGCTTTTCCAACACCACTCTAATCTAGACTGAGGTTAGGGTCTGTCTGTATCTCCTTCTCTCCTACACACACACATACACACACACTCTCTCTCTCTCTCTCACACACACAGTTACATGTGCACACACAGAAGTCTATGGGGTGAATTTGCATTTGCAGATTTATATTTGCACATAAATTCTATTTTGTTTAAAAACCACACAATCTGTCTGACTCAAGGTTGGGATACAGACTCTAATCTCACACCTAAAATGCATTGGCAGAGCTGAGATTTCATTTTTCTTTTATAAGAACTTAAGTTATCCCGGGAATGTGACTTGAAAGAAGTGCTGGCATTTACATATTCTAAGTGATGAAAGACTTAACAGCAATCCAGGTTTGTTCAATGCATCACTCCAGTTGTATGACACTTTGATTTCTTACTATAAATTCTGTGTCCTATGATCCTGCCCCACTAACTACCTGACAAAGGTACAGTGCTCCAAAAGCTTGTATTTCCAAAGAAACCTGTTAGACTATCACCTAGAGTTGTGACATTTTTAACTTAGTTCCATTCTATGTTTGGAAAGTTAAAATCCCTTCCATTACTACCCTATTATTCTTGCAGAAAACTGAGATCTTACAGATTTGTTTCTAAATTTCTTGTTGACCACTGGGGAGGGGTGTATAGTACAACACCAATCAGGTGATCATCTCTTTGTTTTTTTTTCACCAAAATAACTACTGGGACATATTCCCAGGAATATCCTCCCTAAGTATGGCCTTAATGTTGTCCCTTATCAAAAACACCACACCCCCTCCTCTCTCACTCCCCTTTCTATCATATCTATAGCACCTATACACGACACTTTTGAAGCGCTGCTCCTTTGTCAGGTAGTTAGTGGGGCTGCCAGTCCTGTCCATCTCTGAGCCACATCTCTGTAATTGCTATGATATCCCAGTCCCATGTTTCCAACCATGCCCTGAGTTCATCTGCCTTACCTGTTAGGCCTATTGAATTGAAATAAATGCAATTTGATTTATCAGTCCGACCTTGTGCTCCTGCTTTATTCCTGCCTGCCTTGACTGATTGACTTGTTCCCTTTCCCAACAGTACCAGTTTTAGACTGATCTCTTTCCTATCACCCTCAGTCACCCAGTCCTCCATCCTCACTCCCTCCCTCCTCCAACTCTTACTAGTTTAAATTCTCCCAAGCAGCTCCAGCAAATCTTCCTGCCAATATTTTCATCCCCTTCCAATTCAGGAGCAATCTGTCCTTCTTAGACAGGTTACTTCTACACCAAAGACATTTCAATGATCCAAAAATGTGAATCCTTCCACCCTGTATCAGCTCCTCAGCCACACATTCATCTGCTCTATCCTCCTAATCTAACCTTCACTAGCTCGTGGCACCAGAAGTAATTACTATTAAGATTAATAATTAATATTATTACCCTCAAGGACCTCCCTTTTTAAATTCCTGCCGAACTTCCTATATTCTTTCCTTAGAATCTCATCCATTTTTATTCCTATGTTGTTAATTACAATGACTTCCTGCTGGTCCGTCTCCCATTTGAGAATATTCTGCACCTTCTCGGAGATATCCTGGTTCCTGGTACCAGGGAGACGACATACCGTTCTGATTTCTTGCTGTCGGGAGCAGAAACGTCTGCCTTTGCCTCTGACTAGAAAGTCCCTCGTCACAATCGATCACTTGGAACCTGACATTAGAGCCAGTCTCTGAACCAGGTATATTCCCCAGAGAGACCACTACCCCCTACATTTTCCAGTACAACTTACTTGCTTGAGATGATGATAGCCACAGGAGACTCTTGCATGATCTGCCTCCCTCTCCTACCTTTCATGGTAGTAACCCATCTGCCTGACTGTATCTGTAGTTTTTCTCCTTTCCTACAGCAGCCATCCATTATACCTCCAGCTTCTGTAAATTGACCTTCGCAGAGACATTAAGACTGCCAAGGACCAATACTGATCTAAGCTAGAGACCCAGATGGGCGACTATGGCAAGGACAGAATGACATCACAGGTTGTAAAAAGAGACAGTGCAAGATAGCAGACACTGACATATCCCTCCCAGATCATCTCAATGCCTTCTATGCTCGCTTTGAGCAGAGTTTCGGCAGAGAGGTACCACCTATTCTGACAAGTCCTGATGAACCTATCCCAACAGTCAGAGAATCAGAGGTCAGTTCTGAGTCCAAAGAAAGTGATGGGACCAGATGGAGTACCAGGCCGTGCACTCTCAGCATTCACAGATCAACTGGCAGATGTCTTTTCAGACATCTTCAACCTCTCCCTCCAGCAGACACTGTCCTTGCCTGTTTCAAGAGGGCCAACATTATGCCTGTGCCTAAGAAGGCTTATGCAGCATGTCTCAATGACTACCGCCCATAACTTCGGTGGTCATGAAGTGCTTTGAAAGGCTGGTCATGGCATTAATCAACTCTAGCATACACTTGACATACTCCAATTTGTCTATTGGATCAACAGATCCACGTCAGATGCCATATCACTTGCCCTTCACTCCTCCCTAGAACATCTTGACACCAAGAACAGCTATGTAAGAATCCTACTCATTGACTACAGTTCAGCCTTCAACACTATTATCCTCTTGAGACTGATTACTAAAATTAGTGATCTCGGACGAAGCCCACTCTCTGCATCTGGATCCTCAGTTTCCTGACCCACAGGCCACAATTTGTGAAGATTGGGGACAATATTTCATTCTCGCTAACACTCAACACTGGAGCCCCCACGGGGTGCGTACTCAGCCTCCTACTGTACTCACTGTATATCCATGACTATGTTGCCAAATACCAGACAAATGCCACTTATACATCACCACAGTTAGTCGAATCTCAGATGGTGATGAAAAATGGTGCACTGAGAACAACCTAGTTCTCAATGCTGGCAAAACCAAGGAACACATTATTGACTTTCAGCCAGATGTTACTCATACCCCCCTATACATTAATAGCACAGAGGTGGAACGAGTGTAGAATGTCAAACTGCTGTGAATGGTCATGCACAACAAGCTTTCTTGGACTCTTCATGTAGACTGGTTACAAAGGCCCAACAACATCTCTTCTTTCTAAAGCAGCTGAGGAAATTTGGCATGACAGCGAATAACCTTGCCAACTTTTATTGGTGCACCTTCAAAAGCATTCTGTCTGGATGTATCACTAGCTGGTATGGCAACTGTATCATTCAAGATTGGAGACAGCTACAGAGAGTGGTGAACTCGGCCCGGACAATCACAAAGGCCAACCTCCCATCTATAAAATCCATCTACCAGATCCGCTGTCAAGGAAAAGCCGCCAGCATTCTCAAAGATCCATCCCACCCTGGCAATGTTTTTCTACAACCTCTACCATCAGGGAGAAGACACAGAAGCCTGAACACATGCACCAGCTGGTTTTGTAACTGTTTCTACCCCACTGTTTTTAGAATTCTGAATGGACTCACAAACTCTTAACATTCACCTGTACCTGTGTTTTTGTTTTTACCACTGTTTACCTATTATTTACTTATCTATGCTACTTCACTATGTGCTCTGCCTGTATTGCTCACAAGTATTGCTTTTCACTGTGCATCAATACACGTGACAATAAATTCAATTCAGTTCAATTCAAATTCCTCATTGTTTCTAACTGCCGATCTTCCAACTGATCCATGTAATCCAACAGGATTTGCAACCTAAGATACTTACTGCATATATAATCTTCAGTAACATGGAAACTCTCTCTAATTTCCCACATCTGACAGGAAGGACACATCACACCACAATGCTATCCTTGCACCTTAACAATCTATAGACACAGAAAATAGCAAAGTTTTACTGCTCTAAAATACACTGCTACAGACTAACTTAGTACCTACCTTTTATATTTTTAAAGTTTAGCAAGAGACAGATCTCAATAAAACATATAATCAAAAAATAAGCTATTCTGTGTTGTAGCTTTACAATATAAACAGTAAATTTACACCTTCAAAAGGATGGTTAGGTTTTCTCATTTTGGAGATGGTTATTGCTTGGCATTTACTTGCCATCTATCAGTCTGGTTCAGAATGTCACCCAGATCCAGCTATATACAGGTATGGACTACATCAGTATCTCAGGAGTGTAAATGGTATGAACATTGCACAATCACCAAGGAGCTTCGTACTTGACTTTATAATGATGGAAGGATAAATGATAAAGCAGCTAGAAAATGGGTGGGTCCAAGACAATATCTTGAGAAGTTCCTGCATTGAAGTTTTCAGGCTGAGATGATTGGCCTCCAACAAGATCAGCCATCTTACTTTTGCCCTAATGACTCCAACGCATGGTGAACTTTTCCATTGATTCTGACTTACTTTAGTTTTGTCAAATTAATGTCAAGGAGAGACATTCTCACCTCACTTCAGGAATTCAGCTTTTAAACTTTGATTGTTAATCATCATGTACTGAAATGATATACAGAACAACCTCAGTTATCTCAACATCAATCATCCAAATTTCGGATTATCCGAACAAGATCTCAAGGTCCATGCACAAGCATTTCAACTGAAGTAAAAAAATTCTATTCCTCATCTACTTAGAACATAGAACATAGAACATAGAAGAATACAGCGCAGTACAGGCCCTTTGGCCCTCGATGTTGCGCCGATCCAAGCCCACCTAACCTATACTAACCCACTATCCTCCATATACCTATCCAATGCCCGCTTAAATGCCCATAAAGAGGGAGAGTCCACCACTGCTACTGGCAGGGCATTCCATGAACTTACGACTCGCTGAGTGAAGAACCTACCCCTAACTTCAGTCCTATATCTACCCCCCCTTAATTTAAAGCTATGCCCCCTTGTAATACCCAACTCCATACGCGGGAAAAGGTTCACACTGTCAACCCTATCTAACCCCCTAATCATCTTGTACACCTCAATCAAGTCACCCCTAAATCTTCTTTTCTCTAATGAAAACACCCCAAGTGTCTCAGTCTTTCCTCATACGATCTTCCTACCATACCAGGCAACATCCTGGTAAACCTCCTCTGCACCCGTTCCAGTGCCTCCACATCCTTCCTATAGTATGGCGACCAAAACTGCACACAATATTCCAGATGCGGCCGCACCAGAGTCTTATACAACTGCATCATGACCTCAGGACTCCGGAACTCAATTCCTCTACCAATAAAAGCCAGTACGCCATATGGCTTCCTCACCGCACTATTTACCTGGGTGGCAACTTTCAGAGATCTGTGTACATGGACACCAAGATCCCTCTGCTCATCCACACTACCAAGTATCCGACCATTAGCCCAGTACCCCATCTTTTTGTTATTCTTCCCAAAGTGAATCACCTCACACTTAGCTACATTGAATTCCATTTGCCACCTTTCTGCCCAGCTCTGCAGCTTCTCTATATCCTGCTGTAACCTGCCACATCCTTCCTCACTGTCAACAACTCCTCCGACTTTCGTATCATCCGCAAACTTGCTCACCCAACCTTCTAACCCCTCTTCCAGGTCATTTATAAAAATGACAAACAGCAATGGTCCCAAAACAGATCCTTGCGGAACACCGCTAGTGACGGCACTCCATGAAGAAACTTTGCCATCAACTACTACCCTCTGTCTTCTTCCATCCAGCCAATTCCTAATCCAAACCTCCAACTCACCCTCAATGCCATATCTCCGTATTTTCTGCAGTAGCCTACCATGGGGAACCTTATCAAATGCCTTACTAAAATCCATATATACCACATCTACCACTTTCCCCTCATCAACCTCCTTCGTCACCTTTTCAAAGAATTCAATAAGGTTTGTGAGGCACGACCTGCCCTTCACAAAACCATGCTGACTATCCTTGATCACATTATTCCTATCCAGATGTGCATAAATCCTATCCCTTACAATTCTCTCTAAGACTTTGCCCACAACAGAAGTGAGACTCACCGGCCTATAGTTACTAGGGTTATCCCTACTCCCCTTTTTGAACAAGGGAACCACATTTGCTATCCTCCAGTCTTCTGGCACTACTCCTGTAGACAAAGAGGACATAAAAATCAAGGCCAATGGCTCTGCAATCTCCTCCCTTGCTTCCCAGAGAATCCTAGGATAAATGCCATCAGGCCCAGGGGACTTATCTATTTTCACCTTTTCCAGGATTTCCAACACCTCTTCTCTACATACCTCAAAGCCATCCATTCTACTTATTTGTGACTCAGTATTCACATCGACGACAATGCCCTGTTCCTGAGTAAATACTGAAGAAAAGTATTCATTCAGTGTCTCCCCAATCTCTTCCGCCTCCACACGCAACTTCCCACTACTATCCTTGACTGGACCTATTCCTACCCTAGTCATTCTTTTATTCCTAACATACCTATAGAAAGCCTTAGGGTTTTCCCTAATCCTACCGACTAAGGACCTTTCATGTCCCCTCCTTGCTGCTCTTAGCTCTCTCTTCAGGTCCTTCCTGGCTACCCTATAACTCTCAATCGCCCCAATTGAACCTTCACGTCTCATCTTGAGATAGGCCGCCCTCTTCCATTTAACAAGGGATTCCAATTCCTTATTAAACCACGGCTCCCTCGCACGACCCTTTCCTCCCTGCCTGACAGGTACATAATTATCAAGGACACTCAATAGTTGCTCCTTGAACAAGCTCCACATATCATTTACACTCTTGCCTTGGAGTCTACTTTTCCAAGCCACACATCCTAAGTCATGCCTCACCGCATCATAATTTCCCTGACCCCAGCTATAACTCTTGCCCTGTAGTACACACTTATCCCTCTCCATCACGAGAGTAAAAATCACCGAATTATGGTCACTATCCCCAAAGTGCTCACCTACCTCTAATTCTAACACCTGGCCTGGTTCGTTACCCAGAACCAAATCCAGTATGGCCTCACCTCTTGTTGGCCTGTCTACATATTGTGTCAGGAAGCTCTCCTGCACACATTGAACAAACACTGACCCATCTAACGAACTTGAGCTATAGCTTTCCCAATCAATATCAGGAAAGTTAAAGTCCCCCATAACAACCATCCTATTACTGTCACTCATCTCCTGAATCACCTTCCCTATCCTTTCTTCAATGATTCTAGGACTATTAGGAGGCCTGTAAAAGACTCCTAACAGGGTGACCTCACCTTTCCTATTCCTAACCCCAGCCCAAACTACCTCAGATGGCAAGTCCTCATCCATCGTCCTTTCCACCACTGTAATACTATCTTTGACAAGCAATGCCACACCTCCCCCTCTTTTACCCCCACCTCTGACCCTACTAAAACATTTAAATCCTGGAACCTGCAACAGCCAATCCTGTCCCTGTTCTAGCCATGTCTCCGTAATAGCCACAACATCGAAGTCCCAGGTACCAACCCACGCTGCAAGTTCACCTACCTTATTTCGTATACTTCTTGCATTGAAGTATACATACTTAATGTATTATTTTGTAAATTTGAACAGGAATAATGCTTTAATAAAGAATTAACTTCAAATGCATACTCGAGACGTGACAGTTAAGTCTTACACGTTTTATAAAAAGGCTCTCCGATACCTATTCTCCCTGAGGACAAAGGTTTGTGACTGTGAACACACAAGAACAATCTATGTGCAAGCTCAAGCTGTGCATCCGAACAGCAAGATTCCGTCTCAACACTGACTCGCTCCGTTTTGCAAACCCAACTTTTATTTTCCTCAGTTCATTTGCCGGAGAGTAAAGTCAAAAAATGCGCTCTCACTTTTCGTTTCCGTTGCTTTTTCCTCCCGTTATCCCATAACGACTCTTTTTTGTTCCAAGCAAAAAGTAGTTAAATATCTTTCAGCTTTCAAGAAAATATCATGTAACATTTTTTGATGGGAGAGAACAAATCATAGTGACTTCGCAAACATGAAAATAAACAGGAGGAAAACCTGATGGGAGGAAACACGAGGATAACATTACCTCCCTAAAAAAAAAATTGATGAGAGGACGGAAACTTAAGTCAGCAAAAAAAATCTTCCCTCTCTCGTGCTCCCCCTGTATTTTATTTCTCTTTCTCTAAGGGCTCGCCGGTCGCTGAGGAGGGAGGGACAACACTTAGTTAGTCTGGACGACACCAAACTGAAAGATGCTGCTGCTGTCAAGGACTAGGATAAAACCAAGGAAAATGTCGTGAAAAATTTCACAGACTTCAGTCAACTCAAGCCAAAAAGTGATTTTATTTTTAAAGTACCATGAAATTTTCAGCAATATCCAGGGTTTGTACATATTTTATCAATTGAATGAAATAAAAACTCTGTAAACATGTTTGTTAAAGTAATTATATTCAGTCTGGCTTCCTTTGTTTACAATCAGATCAGTTATCCGAAAAATCAGTTATCCAAACAAAAAACTTCGCACCTGTCTCGTTCGGATAATCGAGATTGTTCTGTACTGGCTTTTTGAAAATCTTTTACAAGGAATAAACAATATCAAGAACCTGATATCCATCATGGAACATCCAAACACAACACAGATTAACGTTATTTCTGATAACGTTGTATGCCAACATGCCTTAGACTTCATGCAGGCATTCTCAGTGAAATAATTACATGTGTGTACTACTATGTAAGTATACCAAAACTGTATAAATTACATTAGATATTCCAACATCAGTTATACTGGGACTGAACAGCAATGATTAATAACATTACTAACACTCCCCACTTAACTATTAGGAGAAAGTGAGGTCTGCAGATGCTGGAGATCAGAGCTGGAAATGTGTTGCTGGAAAAGCGCAGCAGGTCAGGCAGCATCCAGAGAACAGGAGAATCGACGTTTCGGGCATAAGCCCTTCTTCAGGAATGAGGAAAGTTTGTCCAGCAGGCTAAGATAAAAGGTAGGGAGGAGGGACTTGGGGGAGGGGCGTTGGAAATGTGATAGGTGGAAAGAGGTCAAGGTGAGGGTGAAAGGTCAGACTGGGGTGGGGGCGGAGAGGTCGGGAAGAAGATTGCAGGTTAGGAAGGCGGTGCTGAATTCGATGGATTTGACTGAGACAGGGTGGGGGGAGGGGAAATGAGGAAACTGGTGAAATCCGAGTTCATCCCTTGTGGTTGGAGGGTTCCTAGGCGGAAGATGAGGCATTCTTCCTCCAACCGTCGTTTTGTTGTGGTCTGACGATGGAGGAGTCCAAAGACCTGCATATCCTTGGTGGAGTGGGAGGGGGAATTGAAATGTTGAGCTACAGGGTGGTTGGGTTGGTTGGTCCGGGTGTCCCAGAGGTGTTCTCTGAAACGCTCCGCAAGTAGCCGGCCTGTGTCCCCAATATAGAGGAGGCCACATCGGGTGCAGAGGATGCAATAGATGATGTGTGTGGAGGTGCAGGTGAATCTGTGGCGGATATGGAAGTTTCCTTTGGGGCCTTGGAGGGAGGTGAGGGGGGAGGTGTGGGCGCAAGTCTTGCACCTCCTGCGGTTGCAGGGGAAGGTGCCGGGAGTGGAGGTTGGGTTGGTGGGGGGTGTGGATTTGACGAGGGAGTCACGGAGGGAGTGGTCTTTACGGAATGCTGATAGGGGAGGGGAGGGAAATATATCCTTGGTGGTGGTGGGGTCCGTTTGGAGGTAGCGGAAATGACGGCGGATGATGCGCTGTACATGGAGATTGGTGGGGTGGTAGGTGAGGACCAGTGGGGTTCTGTCCTGGTGGCGGTTGTAGGGGCGGGGCTCAAGGGCAGAGGAGCGGGAAGTGGAAGAGATGCAGTGGAGGGCATCGTCGACCATGTCGGGGGGGAAATTGCGGTCCTTGAAGAAGGAGGCCATCTGGGTTGTGCATTTTTGGAACTGGTCCTCCTGGGAGCAGATGCGGCAGAGTTGAAGGAATTGGGAGAATGGGATGGCATTTTTACAGGGGGCAGGATGGGAGGAGGTGTAGTCCAGGTAGCTCGGAATGCGCAGCCCTCCACTCACTCCGTTGCAACCCCAACCTCACTATCAAACCAGCAGACAAGGGAGGCGCGGTAGTAGTTTGGTGCACCGACCTCTACACCGCTAAGGCCAAATGGCAGCTCGCAGATACCTCCTCCTACTGCCCCCTTGAACATGACCCCACCCCCCACCACCAAACCATCATCTCCCAGACCGTCCATAACCTCATCACCTCGGGGGATCTCCCATCCACCGCCTCCAACCTCATAGTCCCACAACCCCGCACCTCCCGCTTCTACCTCCTGCCCAAAATCCACAAACCTGACTGCTCCGGCCGAACCATTGTCTCCGCCTGCTCCTGCCCCACCGAACTCATCTCCGCATACCTTGACACCGTCCTGTCCCCCTTAGTCCAAGAACTCCCCACCTACGTTCGGGACACCACCCATGCCCTCCAACTGCTCCATGATTTTCGCTTCCCCGGTCCCCAACGCCTTATTTTCACCATGGACATCCAGTCCCTGTACACCTCCATCCCCCATCACGAAGGACTCAAAGCCCTCCGCTTCTTTCTTTCCCGCCGTACCGACCAGTACCCTTCCACTGACACCCTCCTTCGACTGACTGAACTGGTCCTCACCCTGAACAACTTCTCTTTCCAATCCTCCCACTTCCTCCAAATGAAAGGAGTAGCCATGGGCACCCGCATGGGCCCCAGCTATGCCTGCCTCTTCGTAGGATATGTGGAACAATCCATCTTCCGCAACTACACTGGCCCCACCCCCCACCTTTTCCTCCGCTACATCGAAGACTGTATCGGCGCCGTTGTGCTCCCATGAGGAGGTTGAACAGTTCATCCACTTCACCAACACCTTCCACCCCGACCTCAAATTCACCTGGACAGTTTCAGATTCCTCCCTCCCCTTCCTCGACCTTTCTATTTCTATATCAGGCGACCGAATCAACACGGACATCTACTACAAACCGACCGACTCCCACAGCTACCTGGACTACACCTCCTCCCATCCTACCCCCTGTAAAAACGCCATCCTATTCTCCCAATTCCTTCGACTCCGCCGCATCTGCTCCCAGGAGGACCAGTTCCAAAAACGCACAACCCAGATGGCCTCCTTCTTCAAGGACCGCAATTTCTCCCCCGATGTGGTCGACGATGCCCTCCACCGCATCGTCGACCGGAGGATTGGAAAGAGAAGTTGTTCAGGGTGAGGACCAGTTCAGTCAGTCGAAGGAGGGTGTCAGTGGAAGGGTACTGGTCGGTACGGCGGGAAAGAAAGAAGCGGAGGGCTTTGAGTCCTTCGTGATGGGGGATGGAGGTGTACAGGGACTGGATGTCCATGGTGAAAATAAGGCGTTGGGGACCGGGGAAGCGAAAATCATGGAGCAGTTGGAGGGCATGGGTGGTGTCCCGAACGTAGGTGGGGAGTTCTTGGACTAAGGGGGACAGGACGGTGTCAAGGTATGCGGAGATGAGTTCGGTAGGGCAGGAGCAGGCGGAGACAATGGTTCGGCCGGAGCAGTCAGGTTTGTGGATTTTGGGCAGGAGGTAGAAGCGGGAGGTGCGGGGTTGTGGGACTATGAGGTTGGAGGCGGTGGATGGGAGATCCCCCGAGGTGATGAGGTTATGGACGGTCTGGGAGATGATGGTTTGGTGGTGGGGGGTGGGGTCATGTTCAAGGGGGAAGTAGGAGGAGGTATCTGCGAGCTGCCATTTGGCCTCAGCGGTGTAGAGGTCGGTGCACCAAACTACTACCGCGCCTCCCTTGTCTGCTGGTTTGATAGTGAGGTTGGGGTTGCAACGGAGTGAGTGGAGGGCTGCGCATTCCGAGCTACCTGGACTACACCTCCTCCCATCCTGCCCCCTGTAAAAATGCCATCCCATTCTCCCAATTCCTTCAACTCTGCCGCATCTGCTCCCAGGAGGACCAGTTCCAAAAATGCACAACCCAGATGGCCTCCTTCTTCAAGGACCGCAATTTCCCCCCCGACATGGTCGACGATGCCCTCCACTGCATCTCTTCCACTTCCCGCTCCTCTGCCCTTGAGCCCCGCCCCTACAACCCCACCAGGACAGAACCCCACTGGTCCTCACCTACCACCCCACCAATCTCCATGTACAGCGCATCATCCGCCGTCATTTCCGCTACCTCCAAACGGACCCCACCACCACCAAGGATATATTTCCCTCCCCTCCCCTATCAGCATTCCGTAAAGACCACTCCCTCCGTGACTCCCTCGTCAAATCCACACCCCCCACCAACCCAACCTCCACTCCCGGCACCTTCCCCTGCAACCGCAGGAGGTGCAAGACTTGCGCCCACACCTCCCCCCTCACCTCCCTCCAAGGCCCCAAAGGAAACTTCCATATCCGCCACAGATTCACCTGCACCTCCACACACATCATCTATTGCATCCTCTGCACCCGATGTGGCCTCCTCTATATTGGGGACACAGGCCGGCTACTTGCGGAGCGTTTCAGAGAACACCTCTGGGACACCCGGACCAACCAACCCAACCACCCTGTAGCTCAACATTTCAATTCCCCCTCCCACTCCACCAAGGATATGCAGGTCTTTGGACTCCTCCATCGTCAGACCACAACAAAACAACGGTTGGAGGAAGAATGCCTCATCTTCCGCCTAGGAACCCTCCAACCACAAGGGATGAACTCGGATTTCACCAGTTTCCTCATTTCCCCTCCCCCCACCCTGTCTCAGTCAAATCCATCGAATTCAGCACCGCCTTCCTAACCTGCAATCTTCTTCCCGACCTCTCCGCCCCCACCCCAGTCTGACCTTTCACCCTCACCTTGACCTCTTTCCACCTATCACATTTCCAACGCCCCTCCCCCAAGTCCCTCCTCCCTACCTTTTATCTTAGCCTGCTGGACAAACTTTCCTCATTCCTGAAGAAGGGCTTATGCCCGAAACGTCGATTCTCCTGTTCCCTGGATGCTGCCTGACCTGCTGCGCTTTTCCAGCAACACATTTCCACCACTTAACAATGACTCTAGTATACAATGAAAATTCTTACGGGAGAACTCTCTAGAAGACAATTCTGTGGACACAGATTGCTGTGATAGATGATCAGTATGTAACTGTCAGTGGCTGTTAACTTTCTGGCCACAAACCAACCAAATGCTCAGTCCATGCAACTGAAACAATGGTCCTTCCCATTCATCAAAACATACTGTTACCAAAACCTAAATCTTTCGACTCATCGAACAACTGTTCAGGTTTATCTCTTGATGCTGTGCTGAAAGATCTGTTCCACTGTGTAAGTGGGGGGAATGGATTTCAAGGTCCCAGAGTGCTACTACATCGAAAGTGCTCTGTTATTTAAAGACAAACAATCATAATCGTTGAGCAGTTTTCAGATTATTTTTGTGCTTCTCCTGGCCTGCTGAAGTTTTCCCCACTTGCTATTAACTTGTTGCAAAATCTCTGCTCCTAAATTTGTAAAACATATTTTATCCTTGCATGTTTTTAAATGGGATCACTGATCATTAATTTTCATCTTACAGTCACTTTTCATTTTGATAAAGTACTTGCTTATCCATAAACACAACTTACGTTTCAAAAGTATTACTGTTGATTCTCTATTTATAAAACTAAGATAAAATTTCAACTGTTAATTGGTATGAACTTCAGCATTTAAGTTTGGGCAAATATTTCACTGCACCTCTTCATAGTATCTGAACAACAAGGATGATAGAACTGCAAATACAAAAAATAAATAAAAACAGGACGTGGCGGAAGAATATGGAATTCAATTCCAAAGTATGTGGCTTGAGATTTATGTCTTAGCTATATAAAAACCTTTACAATAAAACAATCATATCAAATACTTCACCTTCTACTTTCATGCATTTCTCATAGATCATTGACTTGGAGGATCAACTTTCAAAGGGACATTTTCCCTCTCCAGTCCATTTCAGTAGAGTAAGAACATGTACTTAGAAAAGCTGGCTCTAAGCTATCAATGTGGCTGTACAAAAGACACCTGCCAGCAAACTCTTCTATTGATATTTGTGTCAAAAGATATCAGATTAAAGTAATGTTGTAAAGAAACCTGAGTCACATGTAAATCTCTTTATTTTGATCTTAGGCAGACATTGCTGGGCAATATGATAAATCAGCGTACTTCTGCAAAAGGGGCAGGAAAACATGGCTGAATTTCAGTGCAGAATATCAAATCGATCTGGCTTGTGAATGACCTTTGTTTCTATTTCGTGCTTTAAACTCGTCTAACAGACATCTTTTTTTTATCCACATCTTTGGTTCCCAGGAGACTTGACACCAGGATGAGAATCCTTTATTTAGTGTTGGATTTCTGAAAGGTTGAGATCAAATGGGCATAATGCTGTACTCTAGTTTTGTAATGAACAATAATTCAATGCAGTTCATCATAGCTTCTCAATGTTTGTCTTTAATAAAACCCAAAGATTCACTGTTAATGTTCTGCAGCAGGATGCATCATTTTAGATGGTGCATCCAATGTAGGCGCAGTACTGGAATTGTTTATTTGTTTTCTTCTGTTACTATCCTGTGATATTTTGGGCTTAATTGAAATCAATTAATGCAATATTGCTTCAAATATTCACAGCTCTAAGGATCTGAGGGAATTACAGTCCATTAAGATGATCAAAATTAGTTGACAATTAATTACAACTCAATCGATACAACTACTGTATATCATTCAAGATAGATTTCTAAACACTGTCTTTAATTCAGTAGCTTGCGATGGCAGGACACTGATAAACTGCAAGAGCGTTATATTTGACCTTATAAAGTATTCAATATTTCTAGCATGAACAATGAAAAAAGCATAACCATTTGAAACACAGACTAATAGCTATGCTACCCAAAACATTGTAGTGTCATTATTCTCAATTACAGGCCTTGGTCTGGCAAAGTGCATACGCTGTGTTTAGAATTGACCTTTTCAGTGACAGGTCTGGCAGATGAACAATTGTCAAATGTTTCATGAGGTGAATTCAGAAAGACATTCAATTTGCTAGTTCCAAAATGTGAGCATATTTTAACATCTTAGTACATGCAAATTATTCATACTTTACATGAATTATTTATAGTAGCAGTATAATTTTATTTTCACAGCATTAATATAATTTATTGGAACTAATAGTTCCAATATCAGTTACACACATTCTTGCTTGATCAATTCTGGATTTCAGCTGCTCAATTTGTCATTTATTTACTGAACAGCTCAAGATCTAGTTTTAAATGCACCATGATGTTCTTACTGGACAATGTTTAGCTTCGATGTTTAACGTTTTCAAATTTGTTCACATGGAATGTGGGGTGTTGCTAGCAAGGCTATCAAACACTGTCCTCCTTAAACACCTTTGAGAAGGTGGTGGTGAGTTACTTCCTGGAACTACTGCACTCCATGTCGTGATTGTACTTCCACAGCTCAGTGAGGAAGAGTATTCCAGACTTTTGACGCAGGGACAGTGAAGGAACTTCAATGTAGTTCCAAGTCGGGATAGGCTGGAGGAAAACTTGTAGGTGGTGATATTTCCATGCATCAAATGCACTTGTCCAATTAGCTGGTAGAGGTTTTGAATTATCAAAGGAGTCTATGCAATACATTTTGTTGATGGTACTCACTAATTTTGCTGTGTGGCGCTGGTAAAGGAGTCAATGTTGAAGCTGGTGGATCTATTGAAAACCAAGCAGGCTGCTTTGATTTGGATGGTGGCGATCTTGCTGACTGTTGTTACAGCTGCGTCAAAAAGTGTGGCGTCAGAAAAGTACAGCTGTTACACTCCTCATCTACAGTCCTCATTTTCTCCCTGTTGTTGGAGCTGCATGCATCCAGGCAAGTGTTGAGCATTCATTCAATCACTAGCTGATTTGTACCTTGTATTTAATGGACAAGCAGAATTTTAGAAGTGATTTAGTCACTGTAGAATTTCTACCCTCTGACCTGCTCTTGAAGACACTGTATTCAAAAAGCTGGTCCAGTTCAATTTATGGTCAATGGCTTTGCTAGGGTATTAGTAATAGGGGAATTCAAAGTTGGTAAAGCCAGTAAATATTGTGAAGGTCTTTTTTTATTTTTGTGCTTTTTAAAATTGTAGAATGAAAATGAGAAAGAACTGTTTTCTAATAATGTTTTGAAAGGATTACTGCAGGTTTTAAAAAATCATGGTCAGCATCTAGAGCTGCTCAAACAAGCAACAATTGAAGGTTATGTTGCAGACGGACTGGAGCCAAGTGATTCTGCATTCGAATAGAACTTTGGTTGGCAAGTTGATTTCTCTATTAATCAGTGACCAGTCATCTATGATAAAGGTCTTTTTGCCCCTCAAGAACTGTGTGATTGGTTCCTAAGTTCTCAGGTATCTGAACTGCTTGTGGATTGGAACAAAATATAGAGGGGTGATCACTGCTCCAGCTCAGGAGCTGCCTCACTGTTCTCTGCAATGAAGACCCATGTTATAGTTGAAGAAAACCAGTTAATCTTATCTTTAGAAATTTCTGCAAGGTATAATTTTTCATTGATATGTCAGAGACTTCTATAAATCAACCAGCCACCTGTGCCTCTTGAAAACTAGTGGAAGTATTTAGGAAAGTGAAGGCTGAGAAGAAACCTTCTAATCAGTAAGAACCAACTCAGCAGAACTGTCTCCCAGCTTTCTCTCCATCAGTTACAGGAAGGGTATTATCAAGCCAACTATCAAGAGTTAATAGTAGCTGTCTTTTCCCTAGGATGGGAAATTTCAAAACTAGGGGGCACACTTTTAAGCTGAGAGGAAGAGATCTAAAAAAGACATGAGGCGCAATTTTCTTTACACAGAGGATGATTTGCATGTGGAATGAACTTCCGGAGACAGTGGTGATTTTGGATACAATTATAATGTTTAAAAGACACTTGGATAGACACATGAATAGGAAAGGTTTGGAGGGATATGGGTCAGGAGCAGGCAGGTGAGACCAGTTTAGTTTGGGATGATGTTCAGCATGCTATATGACAATGACTATGTGTTTTCTTTTCTATATCTGACGATGTGTGGTAAAGGAGAGTTCATAAGAGGAATAGAGCTTAAATTATGGCATTATGTGCCAACAGTTTATAACTGATACTTGAAGCTGGAATGTTTTACTTGTATTAAATAATAATTCTCATTAAGCACAAAAACCTAGTCCATGGTTTCTATCAACCTGGATCTATAAGACAGATAATTCGGGGAACTTTGTGTACTTTTCAAGATATTTAACCTTTGTGATGATTCCAGCAACAGCATACTACCTCACTGAGTCGTGATAATATAAAAGGTTGACTGTTAAGATTCTCTCTTATTGAAGATGATTATCACTTGAAACTTGTGTCGTGAATATTTCTTGCAATTTCTTCATGGAGGAATTTCCCTTTATCTTCGTGCAAAATGGCCTACAACGTATCCTGAGAATATGACCTCTTGAGCTAGACCCCCTATCCAAGGGAAACAATCACTTCCTGCAGTCCTCTCTCATTCTCCAGAGATCCAGTGAATATAGATCCAGCTAACCTGCCATTCAAGGCATCAGCGTGGCAAACCTTTGCTACACCTAATCTATGATGAGTATTTTTTTTAAGTAAAGAGAGCAAAATGGCACACAATACTCCATTTCTGGTCTCACTAAGGCCCTGTTCAGGTACAGTAAAACTTTCTTGCTCCTGCAGTCAAACCATGTTGCAATGAAGGCCAACATACAATTGTTGTGATTAGATTACTTACTTACAGTGTGGAAACAGGCCCTTCGGCCCAATAAGTCCACCCACCTAGACCCATTCCCCTACATTTACCCCTTCACCTAACACTACAGGCAATTTGGCACGGCCAATTCACCTAACCTGCACATTTTTGGACTGTGGGAGGAAACCGGAGCACCCAGAGGAAACCCACACAGACACAGGGGGAACATGCAAACTCCACACAGACAGTTGTCTGAGGCGGGAATTGAACCCAGGTCTCTGGCACTGTGAGGCAGCAGTGCTAACCACTGTGCCACCGTGCCGCCCGTACAATGAGCTATCCGAATATTTGCTGCTGAATAATGCCGTTATTGCGTTCCAGTAACACTGCGCTTAAAAGAAAATTGCATAATTTAAATAATGGGCCCAATTGGGAAAGTGGGGTTAGGGGCAGCCCAGCAAAAATATCACTCACGAATGCTCAAAAATCACCCAAACGTCTAACACAGAGTATAGCACAGCCTGAATGAAGGTATAAGTTATATTTATCAATGAAACAAAAGTAAATTTAACACAGTACATTTTAAAAATATTGTTAATGCAGGGACATGGTGCATAAAGTAGACTCTCATTCCTGTAAAGCGAACTATATCATATTCTCTCTTTATGCTCAAAATGCTTTATAATATCTAGTTTTTTTTCCAGTTGGTGGTGGTGAAGGCTTGCTTTTGCATTCACCACCCACAATTTTATCATAGGACGCTTCTTGCTACAGTCTTGTCCCTATGTCTCTCCATTTTTTCCAAAAACAGGGATAATCTAGAAGTAGAGTACATTTCACAGAAAGCTGCTCTGTCGGCAGCTGACATCAGCACATGCGCAGAATGGCATGGAGACTTCGGCGGGATACAAATGTATGTGCAGAACAAAACACACGAAATGATCACCGCTGGAATCACATTATTGCAAAGATGTAAGTTTTCTCAAGAATATGTTCCTTAATTTCTCAGTGACGTTATGAGCAAATCACGCTGCCAGAATGCACATTAACTGAGAACTACCCGCACAGGGATATCCAGGTCCCTTTGTATGTCAAACCTTCCTTTTTAATAATCATTTTTAAAAAATACACTGCTGAAATCAAAGGCATATGAAGATTTTAAGTTTTTAAACTTTTACTTGGACAAATGACTCAGAAAAGGCTGTTTACTTATTGTAGGCAATCTATCCTTTAAACTTCAGGAAGAAATATTTCCCTTGCTTACATATTATCTATTGCATGCTGCACAGAATTATGGTCCACTTTGCAGCAACTGACAATTGCGTTCAAATTCCAATGGAAATCCATACCCCGTTTTGAGGAGTAGCAATTTGGAGTGAGCTTTTCTCAGTTTTCAAATTTTCCTACATGTACCACCAGTGATGAAGCCTGTTCTAATGGTTCTTCTTCAAAGGATGATGCCAGAATGAATTCCTCTTGAATCCTAGGTGGCTGCAGGATGTACTCCTTGAATAAAAACTGTCTACTTCTTGCGTCCAGCTGTGGTAGCTTGTAAGGTCAAGCAGTTTTCTAGGGAAGCCTGTAACCAACTCTCAAAAGTATATTTTTCTATGCTCTACTTCACTGCAAAATGTTAACCTTGTGGAAATGTTAACTGGTTATCCTTGACCCCAAATTACTTCCATCTTTGAAGTTGATGATCAATTTACTTTCTCAATTCTTTTCATGGATTAGTGTAGAAATAAAACCAATGCCAAAGGCTTCTCTGGGAGATTTAAAAGCATATTGTATCTCTGGGAGGATTTCCTAAGTAGCTGATTCAGGATAATGTGTGTCAAGATTTTCCCTGTTATGGGCGAGGAGGAAATACCCCTATAATTTCCAAAGCATGATTAATCGCATTCTTGAGAATAGTTACAACTGTCTAATCACTGAATTCTGTCTAGGGTATTAGTTTGAGTAGTTTTGAAGGCTTAGCTGGACTACCATTAGGAGTGCAGGCTTCATTGCTTTTCGTCCTTTCAATTGCTTGCTGATTTAACTCCATTCCTGATTGTTTTCCCACAGATTCTACCACAGGTTACTGGAGAATAATCTGGAGAGTATCAGCCGCCATTGTGGTTTCACAATTGAGGAGTCATTGCAAATGTCCTTTCCAGCATTGACAGACAATATTGTCACTGTTAAGAAGAGAAACACTGTCCTGTCAACGAGGCCAATTTTGTCCATTTGACCCTGGTCTACAACAAGCAGTGTTAGCTTCAATTAAAAGCTTTGTGTGACATGAAGGTCAGGATACTAGTGGATCTCTTATGCTATCTCCTAACACTTCATGCTCTTCATCTTCCTGGTTTGTCTTTAGATGTCAAGCTTGAGCTGATGGAAGCTGCTGCCTTCTCAGTGTGCAATCTTAGTTTATTCGTTTAGGGAATTGTAGGATTTCATTTTACTAATTTTTGTCCCAAAGAGTTTCATGGTTCAGGATTGATTACCTAACTAGTCCTGATAATAATAATGCTTCAACCCCATGGTGTGTGGACAAGTGTCTGGTTAGCTGACTCAATTCCATAGCAGTTTGATCAAATAGAGTTGGATGTGTGAATATATCCCAGATTAATTTCAGATGGATTACCTTTCATTAAATCTGTGCACTTTACATGTAATTTTAGAAAATAAATCATAACAGATAGGTACACAAGTTCTATTTCAGATTTGATTGTAACTTGTGTAGTATATACCCCACTTTGTTTTCTTGTTCACCATTATGCCTAAACTAAAGAGCTGTTCAATATAAAACACGTATAATAGCTTGAATTCTGTCAGGTTTGGCAACAAATCAAGGTTACATTTCATCAGAATACAAATATTTTAATTTATCTTCCAGTTTACATCTGCCTCACTAGTTCACTGTATGAACTAAATCACCATCCTTTCAGAAAACTGCCTTGTAACTGACTACATTTCCATTTAGTTTGCACTGATGATCTATTATTGTGTTCTATTACACTTGGCATGTGGAAATGAAATCAATAAAGTGATACTAGTAAATATAAGCAGGTTATAGCCAGTAAAAATCGTTCCACAGACCATTGTTGCAAAGAAACTGCAGTGGAAAAAGATAGTCCACTGAGATTCATTTGTAGCGTTGTTGATGTTTTAACAGCAACATCTACTTCACACAAATATATGTCCTTGCACCTATTAGGTAGTTGCGGACAAATTCAGATTCCAATAAACAAAAATGCCAATTCACATGAACAGAAGTTCAAAAACCACAGTTGCAAAACAACATTACATATTAACACTGCACATGAGATAGTAGTGATCAATTTGAAACACAAACTTTACATTATACATGTAGTTTTGGACAGTTTGTATAACAGGAAAATGCAGCTATTTAAATATGCTACTTTCAAATCAGTGTAAAAGATCACAAATGACATATTATTTGTTAATTTGTTTTGTCCAAATGTTAGGTTAATCAGCAGTGTAGTTACTGTGCAGTAGCCTTTTTAAAAATATTGGACATAGGATTCAATTTCCCAGTACACAGGTTTTTAATGCTATATTTGGTGTTTGAACTCACACTGCAAGTTGATCACACCACATTCTGGTTTTGTGCACATTTTGAAATGCTTGCTGGGAACATGCATAAGGTAGCTAACAAAGCTAAACAACATACAACACTTATTTGACTCTCTAGCAAATGCCATCTCTTAAACATACAAGGCTGAACATGCTTTCAGCAGTGGGTAAGAAGAGTTAGTCAAAGGATCATTAGATACATTATGGATTGTACTCACAGTGCTTTGGTTGTATAGAGTTCTATAAAGTTGTAAAAGGTATCTGCATTCTGGGGCATGTACAATTAGGGTTTTCCTTTGTCAATGTAGTTTATGACTCCAGTATGTAAGCGTGCATGCACAGAGTACATGTCACACTGTCAAAAGAATATAGCACAGCTGACTGTTTCAGCAGTCCTGCTACCTGCCTCCCCACCACAATGTTCCTGATGCACCATCCACTTGGTCACAAGTAGTCCAATACAGGGATCAAATTATACGTTTTTTTCCATTGTCTTCTTGTGAGATTTTAATTAAGGGGTGCTTTTTGATTTTCACACAGTTTAGAGTCGGAGATGCAAAATAAGGGTACTCTTAAATCTTAAAACTAATTTTTCAGTCAAAACCTTTCAGCTTTGTGCTTATGAAATGCAAATACATTAGCTATGACATCACTCATCTGCAAAGAAGTGTATGTCAGTTAAACTTAACCTTTGGATAAAACAAATTAACAGAAATAATATGTCATTTGTGATCTTTTACACTGATTTGAAAGTAGCATATTTAAATAGCTGCATTTTCCTGTTATACAAACTGTCCAAAACTTAACAATTGGCAAAATGTGCATTACCATAATATCCAGTATATTTTCTGCACATGGCAACTACTGAATATATGCAGCCTTTGAGATTTCACAATCATTTTCGAGGAATTTATTAGTTCATTGATTTCAAGATTTCCTGGCTCCAAGTTAGCTAAGTTTTCTCTCATTTGTAGCCTCCCTCTCATCCTCTGTAACCTCATTCTTTCCTCTTCCTGTCTCCTTCTCCCCTCCTTCCTGATTATTTTCCCCAGGCTTTTCAGGACTAATGTGCCTGCTGCTTATCCATGTATTACAACTATTCTCAAGGTACCAGTTACTCAAGTTGCACAATTGTATTCTCGAGGTCATCAGCAGTTTGTAGATCACTTTGTAGGCCTAGGTGCAAGTCAGCTCTACCTTCTCAATGGCAATTAAGAGTAAGTAGATTCATCATGTCATTTGACAGATAATCCAGAAGCCCAAGCTACTGGTCTGTGGACACGGGTTCAAATGCCACTATGGAAGCTGAAACAAATTAAGTTCAATCAACTAATAAAATCTGGAATTGAAAAATCTGGAATTGTAAACTAGTCTCTGTAATGGTGACCATTAAACTATCAATTATTGTAAAAACTCAACTACTTCATTATTGTCCTTCAGGGAAGAAAATCTACTATTCCTCCTTGGTCTGGCTAACTTGTAACTGACATCTAACTCCAGAATCACAATTGTGTAGTTATCCTCTGAAATGGCTTAGCAAGTACAATTAGGGATTGTCAACAAATTCAAACTTAACCAATGACACTCACCATCTATGAAAGAATCACAAAAAATACATGCTGACCTTGTCAGTGCCACTCATATCCAATGAACAATTTTTAGAAGAGTTTCTATTTGGATTGATTTGACATTCTGCAATTTCTTTTGAGCACTTCAATTGACAGACTTGATGGCAGAAATCTGAGCTCAGTTTTAAACAATGGGTTTGAAGCTCTGTGTAAGGACCTGTGTTAAATTGATATAAAAGTCTTCTTGCTACATAACCCACAAACTTTATAGCAGGCTCATAAGCACACCAAGTACTTTGTCATACATACTCACCATTTCTTCTGTACGTCCTCCACCGCTCCATATCAAAGCATCCAACTGAAGCAGAACTCATGATTCCATTGGTACCATCCTTGTCTCCTACTTTGGCTTCAAGCCACTCTTGGCCAGTGACCAATCACATGCACTAACTGCCTCTAAAACATTTTCTAAATTACATTCACTGTTAGCATTTAGCTTGCGCCTGAATATGGTGTAACTTTTTAAACTTTGTTAAAGATGCTACATAATCGTAAGTAGGTGTTCTGAATGAAAACAGCATATTCCAGCCAATGCTTCTGGTTATGCTTTTAGAAGGAGAACTTGGAGTTAAAGGTTGCTTTGTATTTCCTTCGGATGCAATTAGTTTATTTTGCTGTAAATTTAGAATCATATCATAGTGTGGAATCAGGCCATTCAACCCATTGAGTCCACACCGAGCCTCCCACCCACACCCACCCCTCCCTACCATGTCCCTATAGCCCTGCATTTCCCATTGCTAGTCCATCTAACCTACACATCCCTGGACACTATTGGCAATTTAGTTCAGCCAATCCAGCTAACATGCACATCTTTGGATCGTGGGAGGAAACCCACACAGACATGGGGAGAATATGAAAACTCTGCACAAATAGTCACCCAAGCGTGGAATCAAACACAAGTCCTTGGTGCTGTAAGGCAGCAGTGTTAACCACTGAGCCATTGTAAAGCCCTAATTTAAAATGTAGAAAATAAAACAGCCAGTTTGTGCAGAATCTGTGAAATGAATAGATGAGCAGATTATCAGTTTCTATTTAATGAGCTTCAGAAATAGAGAAGGATTAGCCCAAGTACAAGGGAAACCACTTCTGTACTTATGTGAAAACTGCTCCCAGAATGTTTAAACTTACCTTAGAGGTGGCAACTATGACAGTGTGGTGCTCGCTCTCTGCTGAACTGAAACGTCAACTGGAATTATATGCAGAAGTCTCTAGAGTGCAACTTAAATTACGACTGTTCCAACATCTTCATTCAAAGAAATAATCTGAGGCAGATCAAAGGCAGGTAAGGTTGATTGAAATTATTTGAAATGATTTGTATTATTAAAGAGGTCCTGATATTGAGCCTTCCAATTTAAGATCAGACAGAACAAGATAACTGCACTACCAGTCAAGTACGTGAAGCTGTGTCAACATCTTGCAGACTGTGAAATCTATGCACTTCACATATCTGATGACCATAGGGGTTGCTCATTTTGAAGTTCACTTTCTCTAGTTTCAATTCATTTCCACATCATATGCCTTATTATTTCAAATTGTTTTGATTAGAAGAAACCAAACTGTTCTATCCACAGCCCAGTATAAAGAATTTTGCATGCTGAGAACCTAATTACCATTTACATGGGAGGGAAACATATAGCATTGCCAGTTTACTTCACTGCTGAGGAGGGTCTGAAACTCACTAATGCAATTAAAATATTTTCACCATCTAACTTTATAATTTGCACTGAGAATATTTGTGTTAATAATTCTTTTCCAATAAAACATTCATTAGGTTGTGTCAATTTTTTTCCTCTTTGTAAATTCACAACAGAGATAAAAAAATTCAACTTGCCTCCAAATAGTTTATTTAAT
Source organism: Chiloscyllium plagiosum (assembly GCF_037043375.1). Lineage (NCBI taxonomy): Eukaryota > Metazoa > Chordata > Chondrichthyes > Orectolobiformes > Hemiscylliidae > Chiloscyllium > Chiloscyllium plagiosum. The sequence continues at coordinate 42,493,478 of NW_028270152.1, forward strand.
CGGTGCATCAATCCATGCACATTAAGCTCCAGCATTTTAAGATGGAAATCTCACCCTCCAAATTAAGGAATAACAAATCAGACTTATCCAACCGACAGCTCTATTTTGAGCCACTCACACAGGAAATTCTTTAAAAAATGTTCCTTTGCCAGGGCCCAGTAGGGCCTCAGTGATCAAAGTGGAGGTTCGGTCAAGGGTTGGGGGGATGGGCGCTCCTCTCGTGCCAGTGTCAGATGGTCATAGGCACCTGGAACCCCCTCCTTGGACTATGGAACATTTGGATGCAATGTGGCCCCCAGAAAGTTTCTGGGAGACTGTCTCTTGTAACTGGGTAAGGAGTTGCTCCAGGAAAATATTTATTATTTACTCCTCTCAACTGTTTAAATTGATCAGCAGCCTCTGGTCACTCTGGGGCTCAGTCTCTGTCTTTTGCTCCACTCAGAAAATGGATCAACACAATGAGGTCTGCTGACATGGCTCCCCAACATTTCATGACCTGATAGCTGGCCACTCAGGGACTGGTAAAATCCGCAGAATAGTACAGTATATATGTATGCCCACTAAGTCATGCTGTTGATTTCAAAAAGCCTCTAGAAGGCTTTCTGCTTTCTCCTGCAGAGGACATATGGATCTCTTCTCAGGTACTTTGGAACACCATGGTTAAACTAATTTCTGCGGGATCTGCTCTAAGCCACTCACCCATCCTGACTTGGAAATCGGTCATCGTTGGGTCAAAACCCTGGAATGCCATCCCTCATAGTATTGTTGTGGGTTTACAAACTGAACATCGACCCGGATTTTCAAGAATGTAGCCACCTTCTCAAGGGCAGCTCGGGACAGGCAATAAAATGCTAGCCCACCCAGCGGTGCCCATGTCCCACAATGAATAGGATAAAAGTATTTTCTTTTCTTTTAACATACAATTAAGTGGGTAGACTGCTCTCAAGTCTCTGTCAATGTCAACTACTCCTGACCAAACTGCTAAAAATGGGCCAAAATTATTCATCCTCTGATCTGTCGCTTCATAGTAACAAGTGAACAGGGTATTCAGTAGAAGACCATGCTGTGTTAATTTAATATTTTTTGAGGCATCCCTTCCAATGTTATGCTCTGGAGTGACTTTGATCTCAGTGAGGAGTTTTCAGACAAATCCACATTGAACAACCTGTCTGAACATTCTGCTCAGATTTTGATAGTAGCAACAATTACTTTCAGTGGTGTAGGTAAATAAATCAGAAATTCAGCATGCAGTGGTTCACTTACATAAACCCATATCCCACATGCATGTGATTCTGTCTCCAAATCCATGTACCACAAGAATGGGTTTTTAACAAACTGGTCAAATACAAAACCTTACTCCATATAAATAGGTTTTAGGTGACTGGTTAATGGTTTGTTGCTTGTTTTTACCAAGTACATATCCTTCCAGGTGCAGCAAGAGATAACTGTCAGCAGTTGATTTAATTTCTTTTCATCCAAATTCCACAGAGTCTTGCACAGATAGAGACTTGAGCATAGGAATCATTAGATCTTTATCAGCACCTTGCCTCTTGTCTGTCCACACACCATCTGCAAAATGCTGGTATAATCAAGTTTATTCACCAGCATCACTCAAGAGGGATGAAAAGCGGCAAATGTATTTCCGATTTCCTTTTTAGAATCATTTCAACATAAGAAATAATGAAAACACTAAGCTTTTATTTACAAGTTACTGTAAAATTAAAGCAGTTTTCACTGCCATCATTATTTTACAAGGATATAATGAGTGAAGTTTTAAAAAAAGAGTTTGTGTTACAGCACTGTTTTATGATACTACACTTCAGCAGCTCCAATGAAGCTGTATTATTTTATGATAAATATAGGAGCAATCAGAATTAATTAGTTGTTTAGCAGATGCTGCTGCTATGAAAGGCTCTCAAAAGGCCTTTCACCCAATACAGTTTTAAAAAAATCAAACCTATCTTTAACAAAGATAACATTTATGTTAAAACAAAATGATATCATCAGATAACTTGATGCTGAGTTATTGAACTCAAATATGTACACAAGTTGGATTAAGATTGTAAAATTTGTCATTAACCCAGTGTACTTCATCAAAATTACATTTAATTATGTATGTTAATTCAATTCTTCATGCTGTCACAAGAAACCTTACGTGAGTCAGAGATATAGCAGTGGTACAATAAACTTACCTTTTAATCTTCAATTTAAAAAATGGTGCTTTTCTGTTTACATATTTCAGACATTCATGTCAAACTTGGAAAAATACATTTCACCATTTTCTCTGAAGCAAAATATAAGAATATGGTAACCGTGGAGTTTGAAACAATTAGACTTAATTCATTTAGTTTTGAAATGTGCCACAGCAAGACAACATCATATTCAGTCTTTTCGACAAAAGTATATAACATGTGCTCTATAATGCTGAATAGCACTTCCTCAGGATTGCACATTGCATCAATCTATAATGATAGACTATTGCGAATAACTAACATTATTCATAGTTGATTAAATAAGATTTCTTTACTGTTGATTTGTGTACCTGGTATGATTTTTATTACACACTTCAAAAATATAAATATTTCATAAATTAAATATCTGTTTAAAAATTACTGCTTGTGCTTTAAAGTATGGATCATAATGCAAAGCATCCATCCTTAGTTGTGTAGTTAAAAAACAGAAACACTTCAAACAACACCATGTAATTATTTGTGTAAAAATATCAATATTTCTCATGGAGGAGGATGCAGTGATATTGAAATCAAGGCTTGTAGGAAGGAGAGATTCTGTAAGTCGAGCATTAAAGTTCATTTGACATCCAACAGTCTCTTTACCCCCAAGTCTAAGCCAGCTAAAACTCCTTCTTTCTTAATTTTTAGAGTAAATTAAAACATTTGGTAATCTACAGTTGCAACAATTGTATGGCCCCCCCCCCCCCCCCCAAATAAAACAAACTTCAGCGGAGTAGGCATGATTGAGCATCACTTTATGGATACAATGATACAGTTTTATAACACAGAAAGTTGACTCTACAGATTTCTTTAATAGTCAAGTATTTGTGATATCTTGAAAAGTATTTATTTCATTACTGTGAAGCCAAAACTGCCTGAAACAGAAGTAAATGCACCTAACATCAACTTAATAATTGGTCATTCATGATTCAATCGTATCGATGTCTGGTCACTTAGATTTCAAAAACGAGATGTAAAAACAGCTTTAAGTAACTGTTCAATGATTTTAAATTGCACAACATAAAACCAGATCTTCTCTGGCAATGCGATGTAATTAGAATTAGAATTAGAATCCCTATAGTGTGGAAACAGGCCCTTCGGCCCAATCAGAATAATAGAAGGATTAATTGATGGAAAGCAAACTAATAGGGCACAGTTGGTACAATGTAAAACTGAAGAACATGAAGGATGGAACACAACAGCAAGAACACAACTGATGAGATATAATAGTAAAGTGTACATTTTATGTAAAACCAAAAGCATTGATGGAATCTAAAGTCAGCAAAATGTGGTTAATTTAATAGTAAAAATAGAAAGAAACAATTTATGGAATGGAAACCCAGAATTGGATAGTTGGAACTTAGACATACAATACTGACTTATGAAACAAATGAACTCATTGTGTAGAATATCAGAACAATGTAATAGCAGAGGAATTTGCTGATGCAGACCCAGAGGGCACAACAAAATAGATGTAAAACCAAAACCAAATTTGATAGTTCTTTTCTGAGCCTATCTAATAATAAGTTCAAATCAGAAGGGCACAATTTATGGACTCCAACCTACCCAATATACTGAATAGGGTGTCAAAGCAGAACCCTGCATTTAATGGAATATAAAACCTAACTGTAGTTAATAGAATGCAAAGGCCCAGACTATGGTTAGTGGAATGAAACAATCTTACTACCTTTTTGTAACTTGTGATTTTTAAAAATAAAGTAGCTAGTGATCGTAATGAAAGTATTACCTTAGATCTTTGTGCCTCAAATATACCAAAAATGGATGACTTTGAATACCGTATTGCAAGTATCTTTATAAATGAATAATGATAGTGTTCTGAGATGGTTGAAATAGTTGATATATTTTACATGGGGAATAGAGAGTGATAATAGTGGTGAGGACATGCACATGAGGAGAAGGTGATAGAATGAAGTGTGATGCAGTAAATACCTGAAAGCAAAAAGAATCAAAACAAGGAAGTATTTTGGGGGTGGAGGCAGTAGGCCAAGAGTAAGAGAGGAGTCTGATGATTTATGTAGTTAAAAAAAACAGAAACATTTCAAACAACATTATTTAATTATTTGTGTAAAAATATCAACATTTCTCAAGGTGGAGGATGCAGTGATATAGAAATTGAGGCTTATAGGAAGGAGAGATTCTGTAAGAGAGTAGGTAGAGTCTTCCAATTCTGCTCATCTGCACGTATTGTACCTTTAATGTTTTCCAAAGTGAGAGGACTTTGATAACTGTGAGGGGGCATTAAAACATTTTTTGATTTCCTCAGCAAACTCTTGCCCCAACAGTAATGTTTCTGACTTGATCACCTATTACTCTGTGAAGCGAACAGCATTTCCCTCCTATCCAATCCTTAAACCAGTTTGGTCTTGAAGAATGTGGGTTTCCAGGTATCCATGAAAAATCCCTGCTGTTAATCAGCAACTTGCACCTCCCTTTAAGAGGTGTTTTTGTCTCTGATGTCATGTAATCAAGTTCCCACTCCTTCACCCCTCCACTCCAAAAACATTTGTGCACTAATAATTAACAAAGGTTGAGCTGATTACACACTTGAATTTATTTTCCAGTTTAAATTGAACATGGGGCTTGGAACTAGAAGAATAGATTTTTGCTCCACCCTTCTATCTTTGAATGCTTAGGCCAGCATATTTGTAGATCAATTCGTTATCACCAGTGATATAAAGATGTGGGTATACGGTATCTTTAAGAGAGTTAAAAGCTAACAGAATTACCTGACAGCACCAAGTGTTCTGAGTAAGATACAATATAACATGTGGTCCAGCTACTGGGGTAGATAGGGTAGCTGGTTGCCTGGAGACAAAAACAGATTTGAATTAGGCTAATCAGTTTAAATTATACCCCCCAAAATACCAAATTCCAATCAAGTTTGAATTTAGTATATTGACAATCTTAAAAAGCCAATCACAAAATCCGATGCTTTGGGGGTATGAGATCAGGAAAAGTTGAACAGTTGAGAGGAAAACTGTCACACCACCAGCATGCAGAGACTGCCTGAAAAATAGCTCTCTTAAATGTACCTTTATCGATCCATGACAGGTGAAGCATAATCCCTAAGAAGAAAAGACGACACAGGAAGATCTAAATAGAAGATCTGACAGCTGGCTGGTTTTGAAAACTTGAATTTTTGATAAATCTTAATGGGGGTTTTATCAGATTAGTATTATAGAAGGGAAGGTAAAAGTTAGGTTAGAGGAAGGAGTTGCAAATAGTTGCTAGTTAATTATTCTCGGTTATACTTTAAGAAATAAAGTTATTAATTTTTACTTTAAATAGTTCTTGGCCTCTTGAATTTTCAGATCACTAAACGGGATAATGTTTTTCTGCTTTGCTGGTTTAAATTAAGCAGGAGGGTTTACCCCGCATCGTATCACCAGTCTAAACAATCCTCCGACTTTCTACTTCAGTATGAGAGAGAAAGAGTATTCCAATTCTGCTCATCTGCACGTAATGTGCGTTTAATGTTTTCCAAATGTATTATCACAAGGATGTTCAGAAGAGACATCTACTATTATTTTTATATCATTTTGCCTGTCTGTCACATACAATACATTTAATTCTGAAAGTAGTATCACTCTATCTAACCTGAAGACCAACTTTTTTATTGCTGGATTGGGCTCGGTGAAATTGCTCTTGTATCATTTCTGGCCTGCTTATTAACCCTGCCTGCCTCTGTATTCACCTCCTTCATAACCTCTAAGAACATGGATGGATGATCTGGTCTGCTGGTTCTGTTGTGGACTAGGGTAATTGAAATCTAACTTAGTTCGAGATAAGCTGCTTTTGTTATAGATTTAACCAGATGTTTCCACAAAAACATTTTAAATCAATTCTTAGTGGTTTGAGGATTTCACATTATTTATACTTAAATGCTTGAACTTATCCAAAATAAATATTACGATTTTTTTCAAATGAAAGCTGATTTTGAAAGTAAATATGATTAGCACAACAGAGTGAATTGTGGAGATATTGTGGCTCGAAGATGATTTCAATTCAATTCAACACTGGCATATTTATAAACTCAAAATGAATGAGGAACCAGCTCTATGTGTGTATTTCAAATCACTCACATTCCTCAACGTAAGAAAAGGATTTTACTGCTCACTTCCATTAGCTAAGGCAAGAGTAAAAGTGATTGTACTGGTCATAATGTTGTCATAATCCAAACATGCATAAGCAAGCAGCAAGCCCAGTCATAATGGACTGAATTTTCATTCTCAGGGCCCGGTCCTGCTGCAAGGGTGAAGTGTAGGTCAGAAACCGACAAAATATTAGGGACAGAACACAGAATTTTCTTTTGAAGGAGATGGTCAATTGCTGTTTCTAAGGGACCATCAGTCAAAATACAGGGGATGCACTGGTGGTCAGCTTCCAAGGTTCTATAGATTCTGAAACAGTTCCTACAGATTGGAAGGGACAGGAAACATTTTTTAAATTTATTCATGGGATGAGGGCTGTATTTATTGTCCATTCTTAATTACCCACAGAGCAGGTAAGTCAACCATATGTGGGTCTGGAGTCACACGTTGGCCAGACTAGGTAAAGATGGCAGTTTCCTTCCCTAAAGGAAACAGGTGGGTTTTTCTGACCATCAGCAATAATTATTATTATGATTCTTAATTCTTAATTTGTTCTGACTTCAAATTCCACCATTTACCATGATGGGTTTTGAACCCACATCCCCAGAACATTATCTGGACTTCTGGATTAACAGTAGGTCATTACCTGCCCTGAATGTAATGTAGCTATTTGAAAAGGGAAGTAGAGAGAATAGTTAGATCAATCAGCCTGATTTGGATAGTGGGAAAAATGCTACAGTTCATTGGAAAAGAACTAATGATGTGCACTTGGAAAACATTGGCAGGATTGGATAGAGTCAGTTTGGATTTACACAAAGGAAATCATACTTAATAAATCTGTTGTTTGAGTGTGTAACTAGCAGAGTTCGTGAGGGAAGCCAGTCGATGTGGTTTGTTTGGACTTTCAGGAGACTTTTGACAAAATCCCATGAAAGTCATTAGCCTGTAAAATTAAAGCATATGGGATTGGAGGCAGTTTATTAAGCAAGATAGAAAACTGGTTGGCAGACGGGAAATGAGGAATAGGACTAAACAGTCTTTTTCCTAAAGCACACAGTGACTAGCAGGGTGCCATAGGGATTAGTGCTCAGAACCCAGTTATTCACAATTTATATTAATAATTCAATTGAGGGAACTAAACGTAATATCTTCAAATTTACACCTGTCACAGCTGGGTGGGAAGCTGAGCTGCAAGGAGGCATCAGAGATGCTTTAGTCTGATATGGACAAGTGAGTGGGCAAATGCAGGGCAGATGCACTATAATGTGGACAAATCTGAATCTATCCACTTTAATAGCAAAATCAGTCCAGCAGGTTATTTATCTGAATGCCGAGAGAGAGGGAAATGTGCAATGAGACCTGGGTGTCCTTGTACACCAGTCACTGAAGGTAAGCATGCAGGTTCAGCAGATGGTAAAGAGGCAAATAGTATGTTGGTCTTCATTGCAATAGGACTCAAGTACAGCAACAGGGATATCTTTCTACAATTGTTCAGAGCTTGACCACATCTGGAATACGTATGCAGTTTTGGTCTCCTTATCAGAGGAAGTATGTTCTTGCTAGAGGGACTGCAGCAAAGGTTTACCAAACTGATTCCTGGGATGGTGAGACTGAAATTTGAGGAAAGGTTGAATCAATGAGGATTATGTTCTCTGGAGTTCGGAAGAATTGGTCGGGGGCGGGGGGGTGTGGTGGTGTTTGACAAAAAGGTATAGCGAGTTTTGAGAAGATTTGGGGCTAGGTTGAGGTTCTGGATGTAGGTTTGCTTGGTGAATTGGAAGGTAACATCTTCAGTGAGCCTCTGGACGAAGCACTGTTGATGTTTCTGCTTTCAATTTATATGTTTGGGTTTCTTTGGGTTAGTGACTGTATCAAATAGTACGTTGGACAAACAGGCAGAAAACTAGCCACCAGGATACACTAACATCAACTAGCAACAAAACGACATGACCCTCTCTCACTAGTATCCTTACATACGGATGAGGAAGGACACCATTTCGACTGGGACAATACATCCATCCTAGGACAAGCCAAACAGAGACACGCATGAGAATTCCTAGATGCATGGCACTCTAACCGGAACTATATCAACAAACGCATTGACTCGGACCCCATTTACCACCCCCGAGATAAAGAATAGGAAATGACATGACTACAGGAAATGGCATAATCAACCTAAAGAAACCCAAACATATAAATAGAAAGCAAGAAACATCAGCAGTGCTTCATCCGGAGGCTCACTGAAGATGTTACCTAGTACGGTGATGAAACGTCTGAAAATGAACATTCCAGCTCAGCGAGCAAACCTACATCCCGAAAGGTATAAAATTCTAACACGACTAGACCAGGCAGATGCAGGGGAATCAAGACCCAGGGGTCACAGTCTAAGGATATGGGACAAAACATTTAGGATTGAGGTGAGGAGAAAAATCTTCACCCAGACAATGGTGTGCCTGTGTAATTTGCTACAACGGTAAGTAGTTGAGGCCAAATCATTTATGATTTCAAGAGGAGCAGGATATAGCCCTTAGAACTAAAGATATCAAAGGTTATGGGGGAACAACTGGAATAGCTATTGAGTAGGATAATTAGCCACAATCATAATGTATGGCAGAACAGGCTCAAAATGAGGAATGTCTTATTCCTGCTCCTATTTTCTATGTTAACCACAGACAATTTGTGGTATAATCCCATCTAGTTCATTAGTAGATAAAAACAATGACTGCAGATGCTGGAAATCAGATTCTGGATTAGTGGGGCTGGAAGAGCACAGCAGTTCAGGCAGCATCGATTTCGAAGCTCCTTGGATGCTGCCTGAACTGCTGTGCTCTTCCAGCACCACTAATCCAGAATAGTTCATTAGTAGGGAAGGACATTGGTGTGGGAGAAGTAAATCTGTTATCTTTACTTGGTCTGGCTTACATGTGACTCCAAAACCTCGGTAATGTGATTGTCTCTTGTCCTCTGAGTAATTAGGAATTAGCAATTGTTACAACATGGCAGTGAACACATCTATTAATTAAACTAAACACCCAGAAAAGCTCACCTCGTCTCATAATCTGTTAAAATACGAGTGACAGAGAACTCCCAAGTTCCACTATTTAAAGAAAGTAAAACCAATTTATTCTTATGGGCAGCACAGTGGTTAGCACTGCTGCCTCACAGTGCGAGAGATCTGGGTTCAATTCCCATCTAGGGTGACTGTCTGTGTGGAGTTTGCACATTCTCCCCGTGTCTGTGTGGGTTTCCTCCGGGTGGTCCGGTTTCTTCACAGTCCAAAGGATATGCAGGTCAGGTGAATTGGCCATGCTAAATTGCCCGCAGTGTTATGTGTAGAGGAATGGGTCTGGGTGGGTTGCTCTTCGGAGGGTCGGTGTGGACTTGTTGAGCCGAAGGGCCTGTTTCCACACTGTAAGTAATCTAATCTTTAACTCTAAAAGTGAACATTAAATAACAACAATTCACAACTCTAAGCACTCCCCATTCTCTTAACTGCTTATTAAATTCCTCCAATTATGTAACAATGTACTGTTCCAATAAAACACATTAAAATTATATCAACTTAATTGCAAGACCACACAGTGGCTGTCATCTTTGGTGTCTGTCTTCTTCCGGCTGAAGATCTCGCTGGGTCGTTGTCTTTCTTTTTACTGTGAATGTGTTTCATATGAAAAGGTTTTTTTCATAGAAAGTGTTTCCTAATTTCTTGGATCTGTGTTGATGACAGTTGCTCTTGTCCAATTTTCTAAATGCCTGCATTTTTATATCCCCAACATCAGATCATCTCATTGGTTCAATATTGGCAAAACAATAAATTCAAACTCAATTGGGTTTTAGCATCCTGGGGCATAATTTAAACTGATTGTTTAAATTTGAACTGTTGTCAAAACAACAACTAACACAAGTGTCCATTTCACAGCCCAGTATTATATATTTTCAATTTTCCAGTACACTCTGAGACTGCTATCTAGTCATATCACAGGTGCTTGTAATCTCTCAGTTCAAAACAGCATTCACTCTCTCTTAAAGATACAGTACACACCTTCAATTTCATAACACAACAAATGCTGGCTTGGGAGCAACATCAACATCCCATGAATGAACTCAAAAAATTATATTTAATGCCTTGATTTTACATTAAAACGTGTGCAAGTTTATTAACAAGGATGGGTTCGGGGCATTGGGAGAGCCAGAGTTTCAAGCAGAAGACTGGATGTGATTTAATTTTGACATCTTTTGTGTTTACTACTTTTATATTTGATTGCTTCCCAGCCAGGAAGCCAGCCTTACTTGCAAATTTAGCTTCCAGTCACCAGAAAAAAAAGACAATGGAGAAGGTCCTCAATCCTAGGAGTGGTGTACCGACCTGGTCACCTTGTGGGGTGTGGGTTCAATCTCAGGGATCTTTGTATGAGGTTGGGGTTTGTAGAGCATGGGTGAGGTTATATTCTTGCTTGGCTAGAGCTCCAGGAGTATGAGAATGAGCCCATGGCTCCAGCTCGGATGCAGCAGTCACAGGAACAGGAGTGGCAAAGATGGAGATCCATAACCAATACCGAGAGCCTGTTACAAAGATTCCAGCCAATGTCAAGCGGAGCAGCAGAGGAGGAACAAAATGGGGACAGAAAAATTAACTCTATTTCAGTAATATTTTTGAATACTTTCAGTAATTCAAAATGGTGATAAAGCATGGTGACAATTAACACTTTTCACTTTATTTTTTTTAAAATGCACATGACAATAAATCATTCAATTCAATTCCTCCTTGCTCACAAACAACTGTAAAGGGACTTCTCTCTTTCTCAAAGTTGTCTCCAAGATATTGGAAGTCCCATATCTTGGAGACAGATGACCCAAGATATGGGAAGTCAAGCCATCGAGGGTTAAACCTGAAAAACAGGTCAATAAAGAGATGACAGCCTAAAAAAAAACTTACATTCTCAACCAGTATCCTGGTTGACTGCTTACCCCTAATTCTACTCTCTGATAAATGCAGGAGTGGCCTGATTTGAGACAGGTCAGTGTCAAGGCGTCAGAACTTCTCAAATTAATATTTGATCTGGACAATCTATTCATTTTTGGTGTCAAATGTCAGGCCAAGATGTCTCAGATTTATTTGTTCTATAAGATTATGGAAACTAAAACAGTGCACAACAAATCACCTCATATTGTATTTTTTTTAACAGCAAGTGAGATTGATTTTTGTTTCCATCATCATTCCATAAAATGGTTATGAAATTTGAACCATTTAAATATTAAAAACGTCAAGAGGGTTATTATTCTCACTCTGCTGATTGGAATTGCATCTTTAGACCTCTATAATCTTTCTGTCTATGTTTCCTGTTTGCATGTTTTCCTTTAAAAAGCAAGGGAATAATGCAGTTATATTAGTTATCACTCAGAGTTAATTCTACTGAACAAACAAGATGTTTCTGAATTACCAAAGATGTTTAACCAGACCAGTGGGGATAAGAAACATATTTAACCAGAATGAATTTTAAGTAACGTTTTCTGAGTTGCCTTTGAACTATGACAACCCAGGACAAGAGCTTTACTCAGATTGCTATATTACGGCCTGCAAAGATGATCACAAAACATGAAAATACAAAAGATGAAAACAATCAAAACAAACTACATCCTCTGAACATACCATATTGACACATCCAACTGCAGTACAATACCACATAAAAAGGTTATAGTTTTGATCAGTTTGTGGCAGAATTTACCGAGGAATTATCACCAATTTATTTTTTACTTGACAGGTTACTTTGAATGGGGCTGTCAAGAAATTGTTAATATCTCATCATTTATCTGAAAATAAAAAAAACATTTTCTAATCTACTGCTGTATCCTGCAATGGTACAAAAATATTTAAGCAGATTATTAAGATCTTTGATGAGACAGCATGGCCTGTAAAATAATTATCAGAACTCAAACCATGATCTTAGTGGTTGCCCTGTTCTAGCTCCATCACTACAAAGCTTTGGCCTTGGTTAAGGACATAAAACCAGATTTTGCAGGGTGAATAATTCAATGGTTTGCCATTAAAATAAGTTTTATCTATCTGCTTCAGTTTCAAAACCCAGGAATAATGCCGCTTTCAAATGAACAATCTGCTCAAAAGATGCATCACTACTTAATTTGCTTTTACTAAATTGGTTGGTTTTCAGATTCTTAAATTCTGATGAACTTATTTCTAATTTGAAGCGGTGGGCTTTCAAAGAGCAATCTTTGGAGGTATATAGTTAATTTCCCAATTGGTTTTGGTTAAAATAATTATTCCAAAGTCTTGTGTGATGTAATGTCTTTGTTTGAATAATATAATGAAGTGAATCTAATGAACATTTTAATTGTTTCTAAGGACATAGGATCCTCCCAAGAAATCCCTCAGTTAGTTTTACAGCTACACTCACCATGTCCAATGTGTCTCACAGTGCTGTTATGATTCAATCATGAAGGAGTGCACATATTGTTGTTTCCCTTTCTATTCATTCAGGTGACACTGAAATTCTGTTGCAGTGAGGTTGAGATCAGGCTGAGTCAATCCTGGATCCACCAATGCACAGTGCTGTGCTTCTAATATTCAATGAGTCTTGCAACAGTGAAATAGTACTTTTAAAATGATGGAGAATCTTGCAGACTTTTGTCTTTGTAATTTATTGATTACTGTTCTTTTTTATTAATGTCATTAGTTATGACAGCAGAAACTGCATTCGGAATTTCTGTACCTTATGTTTTTGATTCATGTTTTCAGTGCATCTGCTACATTTGTCAACTTCATCAGAAGTGTAGTTGTAGTGAGACTGTTAAAATGAGCTGTTTGATGTACAAATAAATACAAAATACACACTGCATTAATTAGCAGTTTGTTTTGTGCTTTTTTAAATGCATCCAACCTAATCATCTTAATGACAATGATTAACATTACTTTTTTCAGTAATATGGTATTCCTGGGTTTTAAATGCATACTTATTTCATGTATTATTTCTGAAAAATTATTTAGTGTAAATGTCTAACAATAAATCACGTGACAGGATTGCAAACATTTTCTAAAGTAAACATTCCTAATTAACTGTATCCTTAAATGAGGTATTTGTTGTTTCAGTTCAGTTTTAATTTAGGGACTCAATGGCACATTAACTCTCAGAAGATCAATCTAATTATATCGTTTAGGAAAGGCCTTTTATTATATTAAGGGGAACCATTCACAACATAAATTACCTAAGTTATAACAGATAATGCTTATTAAAGTAAAATCATGGCATAACAAGTTCAATAAGATTACAACATGATATGAATAACAGGGTAAAAGAAGATGAATGAAATGGAGATCAATTTTTTTTTAATGTAGCAACTCCAAAGCTCCTATTTTGTGGTATCCTTACAGAGAATTGTTTTTGTAATTCACATACATTAAGGAGAATGCATTTTTTGATATATTTGGTAGATTCTTACATTTCAACAGTGTTAGTTACTGTCTAAGCATAATGCTTTAAACTTCCTTTAATCGTTTCACACTTGAATAGGCTAGCTCTTAACAAGGCTTCAGGTCTGTCATTTGTGCTTCAATAAGTTACTCATTCAGTTTAACCACTGGTACTGGAGTTTTGTTCTATTTTATTAGACTGTAAAAAAGGAGTATGACATTGCTGGTGAGAAATTTAATCTGTATTTCACAAGGATAATGATTTGTTATTTACGACATATGAAAATACCACAATATATTATGCAATTGTCAAAAGACAATTGGATCTTGCTTGTGGAAAAGTTACAGAAAATTAATTTTTAACATGTAGTGAGTGTAACCTTCCACAATCTAAAATTACAAATTGGCTTTTATTCATTAATGTTCTGTGTTATTACTTTTTTTTAAGATTAGATTACTTACAGTGTGGAAACAGGCCCTTCGGCCCAACAAGTCCACACCGACCCACCAAAGCGCAACCCACCCAGACCCATTCCCCTACATTTACCCCTTCACCTAACACTACGGACAATTTAGCAAGGTCAATGCCCCTAACCTGCACATTTTTGGATGTTCGGAGGAAACCGGAGCACCCGGAGGAAACTCACACAGACACAGGGAGAATGTGCAAACTCCACACAGACAGTCGCCTGAGGCGGGAATTGAACCCGGGTCTAGGGCGCTGTGAGGCAGCAGTGCTAACCACTGTGCCATCATGCCACCCACTTCAGTGAGATTGCAGAGGACTTCACTCCTAATATCATTTGTCAAAGGCTCATACAGAACATTGCCATCTTTTCTTTCTGTACCATACACCTTTAACACAAAATTTATGTATGCAAAAAGCACTAGTAATTGTAGTGAGATTATTCTATCATGTTAGCCTTTTTCCAAATATTATTGACTGTTAAAATGATGTCACTCTGGTTCTCCTGAAGTTCATGTACAGCCAACCCTCAGAACTTAACTCATTTCATTTTCAGTGCTTTAACACATCCTCAACTTGAACACAAAATCACATTGTATTATTGACATTGTAAACCATGCATAATAAATTCCTTTGCACATTGTGTAGTTTATAATTGTACCCCTAAGTTACCCTTCATACAGATTAATATCATAGTTTTACCATATCTTGATACTTTTGAACTCAACCATGTAACACAAAATGGACATAACTCAAGATCTAACATAAGAACAGTCACTAGTTAAGATTACATTGTTCAACTCAAACATATATATCTTGAGATAACGCTAATCTCAATACATACAATTAGATTTCAGTGAAAATAGACTTACACTTAAACAAACTATCATGTGTTCTCCAAAAAATATCCTTGAGGAGCTCGCTGCTCTTACCTGCTACCAAATACCAAATCTGGTAACTCTCCGTAAAAGCCCCCAGTATGACCACTGATAAAAATGGGATATCACTGCTTTGGAAGCGTCTCACATGTTGTAGCCAAATTAATATAAAGGCTATTTGGTATAACATGCAAGGACACATTTATAAACAAATGATTTTATGAATGATTTGGAGAAGCCAGTGTTGGACTGGGGTGGACAAAGTTGAAAATCACACAACGCCAGGTTAAAGTCCAACAGGTTTATTTGGAAGCACTAGCTTTCATAAAGTCTAAAATCACACAACGCCAGGTTATGGTCCAAAAGGTTTATTTGGAAGCACTAGCTTTCAGAGTGCTGCTCCTTCATCAGCTGGTGATGAAGAAGCAGCACTCCAAAAGCTTGTGTTTCCAAATAAACCTGTTGGACCATAACCTGGCGTTGTGTGATTTTAGACTTTATGAAGCCTTTATAATGTCAAAAGTACCTTGACATCATACTTTAACTGCTTTTTCTGAGGAAGGATTTGGGGAAATATTACCTTTAAGGCAATCTTTGAGAGCACTTTTAAGCTTTATTCACTGAAATGTTACAGTGGCAAAATATAGTTAAAATATTCATGATCTAAGCTTTATTCTTTGCTTTGCATAATGAGCAGAATTTCCACACTGATTTGTGAAGCAAGAACAGAGCCAGTTTGTCACCGCTGTCACAATTCATTTTCCCAGACCAGGGATTGGGAATGGAATGATTACTACCTGGTCAATTATTGGATGCCAACTGGAAAATTCCAGTTACTCTCTTAACTGATTTCCACTCAAAATAATGAAGAGGTCTGACTGACCCAGCTGTCTCAAGAGACTGCTGTCCTCAAATGGACAGCGAGGGAGCCCTTTGGCCATAAATTGGCCAATTTGGGGAAATCCTTGCCAGATGATGGCTCCTGACCATGAAAGATCTTCAGCCCATTTGATTCTGACAAAGGGCTTCTGACTCAAAACTCAAATTTCTGCCCTGTAAACTGTTTGCCTGTTGCTATCACCGGTACTAAGTACAGGCAATACTATCTACATTATAGATCCTTTGTTCAATGAAGTAGCCACTCCAGCTTACCAAATAACTTCCAGGATTGGATTGACAAATGACCTCACATTTTTCTCATGTTAGTGCCAAAAAATGGTTACTTAAACAATGCAAAGCTCAGTCATTTCTTGCTGATACCAACGACACCACTGTTGCTATGTTTCATAATGTTAGCAACTTGTTGGTGTTTTGAGAGAAGTGTTAGACAAGTTGTCTTGACCAGGAACTTGACTGGACTAATCAGATCAATGCCAAGAGTGCAAGTAAGGAGGAGGTCAGGGGTACTATCCAAGTGAAAACAAAATACTGCGGATGCTAAAAACAAAATAGAAAACAATGGAGAAATTCAATGGGTCAGGTAACATCTGTGGAGAGAGCAACAAAATTCTGCCAAACTCACAGTGTTCCTCCATTATATTCAATTTTTACAAGATCATACAAGTGACTCTCTTTTTGTCTTTTAAAATGCTATTCATTATCTACAAGGCTAAAGGCAGAGTTTAATGCGATATTTACCACTGGCTTGAAAAATATTCAAAAAGCTTGATGATGCACTTTATGAGTTTTAAAAAATATGTTAACCCATATAACATATACCAGAAACAGTCTGGTTCTTGTCTAGACAAATTTCTTGCAGTTTAGTAATAACATAAACTATTTAAATGGCTACAGTATCACAGACTTGCACAAAGTCTAGGAACTGTGCCTACTAATGTTACTCCACTTTGCATACACGTAGCTGAATATATTATATTTACTCTTCTGACTTGGTCAGTGGTCAGGGACAGGAGGGTATGACTGTGAGTGAGGCAAGTAAGGGGACCCAAGGCGTAGGAATGCAGGGCTATCAATTGTCCTATGGGTTTGAGTGTGGAATGTAGGATGGATGTGCAAACTGACTTGAGCATTACAGTACAAGAAACCATTCAAGTGGGGAAACATGGAATTTCGTAGAAGTAGGTGATAATATAGCGAGGGGATTGTCACCATTCTCTGCGGCCTAAAGCAAGAATCCTGAGTGCTGTGTTGCCTGTCTGGTTCCAAGGTTCTGGACATCTGCCTTGGGTTAGAAAGAAACTTGCATTGGGTGGGAGAGAATTCTGTTGTTATGATTCATTATAGGTACCAATGCCATAGTTAGAAGTAGGAAACAGTTCTACACAGAGAGTATGAGAAGCTAGGTACTAATTTATAAAATCAAACCTAAAAGGTTATAGTATTTGCATTTTTACCACAGCGGTGTGCAAATTGATATACAGTACATAAAATCAGAGATGAACATGTGGCCTAAAGACTGGCATGTGAGAAGTTGGTTTCAGTTCAAGGATCATTGGCACTAGTACTAAGCAAATTGGGAGCTGTATCATTGAAGTGGTCTGCACCTGAAATGTGCTATTTCTGTAAGCTATGTAACTAGGGAAGTAAAGGAGATAAACTAAATGGGGGAGGGGGAAAGAGATCAAATGTGGAAGATGTGGTATGTCAAAGTGTACAGATGAGGTAGGAAGAAAACAGTAATGTTGGAAATGAGAGTGGGAGAATGGAAGGTAGACGGAGAAAGAAAAACCTTAGGAATACACCAACAATCAAGACTACGTGATACAAAATGAACGACAAAATAGAGGACAAAACTAAAGAATCAGTATCCAAACATATGTAGCAGTCATTACAAAGAAAACAAATTGATAGCATAAATTTAGGTAAATACTAAAAACATCTGATAGCTATTATGGAAGTAGGATGATAAGGAGTAGGACCTGAATATTGAGGGATTTATGATAGTCAAAGAAAATAATAAGTTAGTCAAAAGTGGAGAGACTGTACTTTTAAACAATAATGCTTCTTATGCAATTCTTAGAGATTGTTGGTTCAGAAACTTAGAATATAGAATTGATTTGACTGGAGATAAGGAACAGTAGGGGCAAAAAGTCACGAGTGGGAGCAGTCTACAGACCTCCTAACATTGTCTATCTCATACGCTGCAGGCTAGGATGCCCAGAGTTATGGTACATTGGTGAGACCGAGCAGAGGCTGAGGCAACGGATAAATGGACACTGCGCAACAAATGCCAGACACAGATGTTCCATCAACTGATGAGGATGTCCTCAACTGGGAGCTCGGGTTCATGTCACACTACAGGTGACCCCAGTACTCTATACACTCTCACACTCAAGCACACATACACACCTACCCTCACATAGTCACACTCATGCAGACCCTCAGACACTCTGTTATGAAGTTGGAGGCATGTACTGTACCTTTAAGACAGAGTGAATGCTTTTCTGAAATGTATACCTGAGTTGGTTGTTGTTTTGACAACAATTCAAGTTTAATCAGTTTAAATTATGCCCAAGGATACTAAAACCCAATTGAGTTTGAATTTATTGCTTTGCCAACATCAAACCAATGAGATAATCCAATGTTGGGGGTATTAAAAAAACACAGGCATTTTGAAAATTGGAAGCAACTGCCATCACTCAAGAAATTAGGGAATACTCTCTATCAAAGGTACCTTTTCAGTGGTGGCTCAGTGATTAGCACTTCTGCCTCACAGCACCAGGGACCAGAGTTCGATTCCAGCCTTGGGCGACTGTCTGTGTGGTGTTTGCACATTCTTTCCATGGCTGCGTGGGTTTCTTCCGGGTGGTCCGGATTCATCCCACAATCCAAAGATGTGCAGGTTAGGTGAATTGGCCTGCTAAATTGCCTTCAGTGTCAGGTGCATGAGTCAGGGGGAAATGGGTCTGGGTGGGTTACTCTTCGGAGGGTCGTGATAACTTGTTGGGCCGAAGGGCCTGTTTCCACACTGTAGGGAATCTTATCTAATCTAATCATATCAAACATATTCGCAGTAAAAGGAAAGGAGATGACCCAGGGAGACACCCCTTGTTGTGGAGAAGCCAAAGATAAACCAGGGAACTGACGAGTTGAAAGAGAAATACCCTGGAACTTTTCCAGACGGTGTAGTAACAAGATCTCACTATCATAAGTCACAGCACAAAGCAAAAACTAAAGAGAAAAACGAACGAGTTGAGGTTCAGTTAGCGGACACCCTGTTTGACGTAATGGTGCTGGAAAAACCAAAACAGGCAGAAGGTCAGGTAGAGGTGTTTAGTCCTGAAAGGCTAATGGACTTAAAAGAGAAAGACGAGACAATAAAATACATATATATATATTGGTGCATACTCAGGAAAGGAATCAGAATGTATTCCTGGGTTATTATTTTAAAGATGGAATCCTAAGATGGAATTGAAGATCATGGCAAGTTATTGCAGAAGAAAAATGGGTGGAAGTGCACCAGATTGTGTTGCCAGCAGCATGCAGAAGGAGGTGTCACAGATAGCACATGAACTAACAGTCGGAGGTCACATAGGTGTGAGGAAGACTCAGGCTAAGGTACCAAAACACTTCTATTGGCCTGGACTGCACAAGGATGTGGTTAAATTTTGCCGTACATGTCATATGTGCCAAATGGTAGGTAAGCCAAAGGCAGTAATAAAGCCAGCAGCTTTGTTGCCAATTCCCACATTCAAAGAACCTTTCACATGGCTTATGATTGATTGTGTAGGTCCTCTCCCTCAAACTAAAAGTGGGAACCAGCACTTGCTAACCATAATGGATGTGTCGACCAGATTTCCAGAGGTAATTCCATTATGGAGTAGTATGGCAAAAAGCGGGGCGGAGGAGTTAATAGCTTTCTTTATGCGGTATGGGCTACCCAGAGATATTCAGTCAGACCAAGGGTCTGCTAGGCTTTTGAAGGAAGTCATGGATAGCTTAGGCATACAGCACTTTAAAGCCAATGCGTAGCATTCCTGAATTCCAGGGAGCCTTGGAAAGGTGGCATCAGACTCTGAAGATCATGTTAAGAGCGTACTGTCAGGATTACCTGAACTATAGGAATAAAGGGATCCCATTCATATTGTTTGCCATTAGAGATGCACCAAGCAAATCTACTCAGTTTACTCCCTTTGAGTTAATATTTGGAAGTGAAGTGAGAGGGCCTTTGAAATTAATTATAGAAAAATTTGATAGGACCAAAGTCGGCGATCTCACACTCGGATTATGTATCCGAGGTGAGGGAGAGATTAAATCAGGTAGGTGAGTTAGCTAAACATCACCCGAAGAGGGCACAGCATAGAATGAAGCAAGTGGCAGATAAAAACTGCAAAATTCAGACATTTTCCCGTAAGGATGACATATTAATGTTGTTACCAGTGGGAGAACATGCCTTCAAAGCCAGTTTTAGTGGTCTCTATCAAACTGAGAAAAAAATTATTCAGGTAAACTATCCGGTAAAGATACCATATAGTGAAAACTATATTGGGTATGCCATGTGAATATGTTTAAACTTTACTATAATAGAGAGGGGTAACTGGAAAAACAGGTGATGGGTACTGCCCCGCAAAGTAAGGGATCAAAACCAGATGTTGTGGAGTTTGATATGCCTCAAAATACGTTAAACAATGAATAAGTCCACAAGGAGTGGGATAAGTTAGTCAATGATAAAAAGTTAGTAAAAGTTTGTAAATGTCTCAGGAGCAAAAAACCCAATTGAAAGGTTTGTTGCAGCAGTATGAGAACAGGAATAAGATGGGGAGCACGAATAGCATTGCACATGAGGTTGAAGTAAGGAATGCTATTCCAATAAAACAACACCTCTACAGACTTATTGCTCTCAAAGCCACACAGGTCCAGAAGGATGTGGATGCGATGCTCAATAAAGATATCATCAAAGCAAGTCAGATTGAGTGGAGTTCACCAATTGTGTTCGTTCCCAAACTGGATGGGACTCAACAATTTTGTGTGGACTATTGGAAGGTCATGCCATAACAAAATTGGACACACATTCTCACTCAGATGCGCACACTCTACCAAGCATGCACAAACATATGCACACACCCTACCAAGCACGCACACAATTGCACACACACACACTCACATGTACAAGCTCTACCAAGCATGCACACATGTGTGCGCACACACACACTCACATGCACATACTCTAACAAGCACACACATACATGCACACACATTCACACGCACACTCTACCAAGCACACACACATGTGCACAGACACACACACACAAACACTCTACCAAGCACACACACGTACACGCACACATACTCACATGCACACAGTCTAGCAAGCATGCATGCACATACGTACACACCCACACTCGACCAAGCACACACACACACGTGCACACAAACATATACACTCACATGCACACATGCACACACACACTCTACCGAGCATGCACACACGTGGACACACAGACACACTCACATGCACATTCTCTACCAAGCATGCACACACGTGCAAACAAATACACACTCACATGCACACACTTTACCAAGCACGCACACATGTGCACACATACACACACACACTCAGACACATACACTCTACCAAGTGCTCACGCACACTCTCATGCACGCACTGTACAAGCACGCACACACATGCACTCACACACACGTTCTCTAGCAAGCACTCACACACGTGCACACACACACTTATATGCACACTCTACCAAGCACGTACAGACACACTCACACACAAACACTCTACCAAGCATGCACACATGTGCACACATACTCTACCAAGCACTCCCACACACACACACATGCACACAGTCTAGCAAGAATGCACATACGTACACACCCACACTCTACCAAGCACGCATATATGTGCACACACACACACTCAGACACACAGACTCTACCAATCATACACGCAAGTGCACACACACACTCTACCAAGCACGCACACATGTGCACGCACACACACACACTCACATGCATACATTCTACCAAGCATGCAGATACATGCACGTACACTCTACCAAGCATGCACACACGTGCACACACACACTCACACGCACACCCTCTACCAAGCACATACACACATGTACACACACTCGTACGCACACCCTCTACCAAGCACGTATACATGTGCACGCGCACACACGCTCTACCAAGCACGCACACGTGTACACACCCACACACTCTACCAAGCATGCACACACCTGCACACATACACATACTCTACCAAGCACATAGACACGCATGCACACAGACTCAATCAAAAACCGCACACATTCTATCAAGCACATGCACTCATGCACACACACACTCACACACACACATTCTACCAAGCGCGCACACACTCACACGACACACTCTACCAAGCTTGCACACATATGCACATGCACACAATCTACCAACCATGCACACACACTCACACAATCTACCAAGCATGCACACACACTCACACACTCTATCAAACACACACACGTGCACACACACTCTACCAAGCATGCACACACGTGGTCTCACACACACCTGCACACACACACACTAAGCATGTACACATGTGCACACACACTCAACCATGCGCACCCATGTACACACCCACACTCAACCACACATGCCCACGTGTGCGCACACAAACACACATACTTGCACACGCATACACTCACACTCTACCAAGAGTGCACACGTATGCGCGCACATACACACTCGCATGCATACCCTCTAACAAGCATGCACATGTGCCACATGTGCACACACACACTCACACACACACTTTACCAAGCGCACACACATGTGCACACACACACTCACACCCTCTACCAAGCATGCACACACACTCTACCATGCACGCATACCTGTATGCACACGCACACACTCAACCAACCACCGTGCACACTTTACCAAGCACATGCATTCATGCACACACACAACCAAGCATGACACACGTGCACGCACACCCTCTACCAAGCACATACACACACTCGTACGCACACCCTCTACCAAGCACGCATACATATGCACGCAACCAAGCATGACACACGTGCATTTGCACACACTCTTCCAAACACACAAACACACGCACCCTCTATTAAGCACATACACATGTGCGCACACACACACTCTACCAAGCGTGCACACACTTTACCAAGCATACACACACGTACACACATGCACACTCACACACTCACTGTCTACCACACACACATACTCTTTGTCTCCCTCACATATGTGTACACACACATATCAGGTGAATTTGCATTTGCAGAATTGTATTTGCAGATACATTCTATTTTGCTCAAAAAGCACATAGTCTGCAGGCAGTTAATGCAGACAGTCAATCTTTGTAACAGTTTACAAATTCCTAATTATGAAATAGAACCAGTCTGTCTCAAGTTTCAAATACATACAGACTCCAACCTCACATCTTTAATGCATTGTCTGAGCTTAGATGTCTTTTTTTAATAAAACCTTAAGATATCTTGGATATGTGACTTGAAAGTAGTTCTGGGATTTACATATTAATCAATCGAAACCTACAACCCATTCTATAAGATGAAAGACATCAGCAATCTAGGTTTGTTCAATATATCGTGTTAGTTGCATGTCACTATGATCTTGTGTTATACATTCTGTGTCTTATGATCTTGCCCCATTAGCTACTTGACGTAGGAGCAGTACTCCAAAAGCCAGTACTTCCAAATAAATGTGATGGACTATAACCTAGTGTTGTGTGATTTTTAACAAAAAATGCATGGCATTACAAGAAGATATCATTAAAGCTACAGGAACACTACCCCTTGTTCCAAGAGGAATTAAACTAAAAGTTGGGTGGTTATTCTTAATTTATGTAGGGTATTGGTGAGACCATGCTCTAAATACTTTGGACAGTTTTGATTGGCTTACTTAAGGAAGGATGTAAATATACTGGGGGTAGTTCAGAGGAGTGTAAGGCTGCACTCAAATTTTGATGCACTACTTGCAAATTCATATCATATATATATAATATATATATATATGTGTGTGTGTGTGTTTGAAACAGTGTACAGGAAAGGACTGATTGGCAAGCACATCAAATGGTAGGTTACCAGTAGGCTACTAGAATGGTCAAGGAACATAGGGGAGTCTGGCTTCAGCTTGGCTCAGAGATTTGAATTTCCCAGTGTCAAACTGGTGGCTAACACCCTTGACCACATTTGTAGATCCAACGATGATGCAGAGTCTGATGTGCAAATATTGTCCATTGCACAGAAGCGGAAAGCACACAACATTTGAATGCTGCAGTGACAGTTCAGACTAAGATGATGAAATCTCAGTTTTTGGCCATGCATATTTAAACTGTTGGCATTGTGGTTGTAAGTAACAGTGCTCAATTGGGGCTTCCATGGTCTCAACAGTCCAGCAAATATGCTCCAACAAGGATTGAAGAGGCCCTGACAAAGGGTGATGCAATTGGTTCCTTGGAATACAGCTTTTTACACCCTCTCAGGACAGCGTTCTTGCTTTTACCATTGCTTATCAGCCAGTATCCTTGCTGTTGTCTGCCAGCTTGCCACATAATGTGTTGCTGTTCCCCGTGATGTGATTCGAGTTGAAACTGGCCATCTCGGCCCAGAAAGCTACTCTAGGGTGTCCTATGCAGTCTCCTCCCACTGAAAGTCAGTAGCCTTCCAAGAGCTTTGTTTCTGCCATTAGTTTATTTAAAGGTTCTGCAAGATAGGCTGAAAGAGAATGCACTAAACAGTTAAATAATATTTACTGAGTATTGGATAATTTGTCAGATAAAGTTGATATGGAATGACGATTTGGGTCCCAACGCTTATATTAAAAAGGTCCTACTATCTGAACAGTTTTGGCACTCCCTGACTGATCTCTCAAAATACCAAATGACCCTATTGACAATAGCACAGTAAGGCTACCAAACACATTTGGGGACATGAACAATGCAGTGAAAATTAATCCCACATTGTTTTAAGTTTCACAAAGAAATCTTAATTTTTTTGTGTTAAAAGAAACCTAATGAATTATACAAAGCACTACAACGAGCCTGAAATCCATTGATCAAACATATCTTACTTCTGTTGATCATATTTTGTGTTAAATTTAATTCAACATTTTATGTCTGAGAGATACGTTCTTTCAGTTTTTTTGTCTCCTTTAGTTGCTGGGATCAGTACATTGCAAGATCCCATATCATTTCCAGCACAGACCTTCAAGCTAACAAGAGTTCATTGTTCATCTTGTAGCCTGCTGTCCAAGATTACATTTCACGTAAGGTCATGTTTTGGTTCATAGGGAGTGTGAGCTTATCTGTTGAGGCAGACTTTTAAGTTGGATATGAGAAACAGTATGCTGCCTGAGCCGAAACTGTAATATCATCAATCAACAAAACAAGCAGAACATTGAGCTAAATCAGCTGTGTACAAATTTCAGCCCATCGTGCTGAGGCTGTTCAGAGCTTTGGTTTAATCAACATCTTAACAGCTTTATTCTCAATTGTTCAAGTAGGTGCAGTGAAACATTGGTGCAGCAAATGGCCAAAAGGTTGATCTCTAGTATCAGAAAGAGGTATTATGAGAAAAAATTAGAACTTAAGACTCTTGAGCTTTCATGAGATGTCAATGGAGAGGAAACTTACAAAGACGAATAAGGCAGTCAGTGGAATAAAGAAGGGGTAATGCTGAACAGTCTTGCAAGTTAAACCACAACTGCAATGAATAGACAAAGCACAAACTGGAACTTAACACTGATATAAGGAATCCCTTTTCTCACAAAGAATGATTAATATCATAAATAGTCTTCTACATAATATGATGAATCCAAAAACTCTGTAATCAATTGAAGGTACTGAAATGCTAATGTTGGGAAAATATTGGCCTAGAATTTCTGATGGTCACATCATAGTTTCTGAGTTGTTCATGGGTCCCTGTGGAATTCCCGTTGTAGAAGACTCCAAGGGAATTGCCCAGGAAATTGAAAATTCCACGAGCAATTCCCCTCTTCCTGGAACCCTCCAAAGGTATCCATTTAAACTGGAGAATTCAGAATATTCAGCTGCAGTTAAGTGAACAATTACTCAGAAAAAGTTATAAAATTTAAAAACCCAGACTATCTCCTGCAAAAAAATTCAACTGACCCCCAATTTATCTTACATGCACACAACTACAGCTTTCTCAGACCCTTAATCCCAGATGTGACACCAGTCAGGCCCAACAACCCAGGCATCACTCGACACCTTCTGACCACCACTCCCAGTTGGACCTCCACCCAGGACTCGACAGCCTCTAACTCCCACCCAGGACACAATATACTTCCATACCTCTGGGACCTGACATCCCCTCCACTTTATGCTGCCTGAATTGCTGTGCTCTTCCAGCACCACTGATCCAGAATCCCCTCCACTTCCCCATCCTACACCCCCCACACCAGACTCTACAACCCCACCCTTCAATACCTAAGACCTATCACCCATCACCAGCAAACGCTATACCCTTCCTTTTGCGCCCCCCCCCACCACCCCACTACAAGAACCACCACCCATACCCACTGCCCCCAAGATTCAAGGTTCTCCAACATCAACCCTGCCCCATCTCAAAGAGGAGCTACACATCCCAAGGTTCTCACCTCACCCCACCTGACACACATTCCACTGCTGGACCTGATATCCCCTCGAGATTAGAGTGATGCTGGAAAAGCACAGCAGGTCAGGCAGCATCTGAGGAGCAGGAAAATCGACGTTTTTGGCAAAAGCCCTTCATCAGGAATAGAGGCAGGGTGCCACTTGACCTATCCAAAATATCCATCATTTCCTTGGCCTCCTTGTCACTTTGTGGACTGTGATCCTACGTATTTGGCACCCTCTTTGGACCATACGGCTCAGTACCCAGCTGGCCCCCTAACCTGACACAACTTATGTCCATTCAGCTTTTCCCTGACAAACCTGCACTACAAGCACCCATTAGATTTAAAATACAGCTTCTCATTTCTGAAGAAGCCCTGATTGGAATCTCTTATCGGTAGTGTGTAATTCTTTCTTTAACATAATAAAAAAAGTGAAGTGCCAATCTGAGTGTGACTGCCAGTCCTCAAAAAAGTTCATTATGTATATTCCAGTACATGTATGGGAAGTGCTAGATGGACAAATGATTTCCCACATCTGTACTTTTATCTTTGCGAAACAGTTAATTTTTGTACTGCCTTAAAAAAGTCAGCATCCTGTTCAATTTTCAGCAAAGTGAAGCCCATTTCCTCCCTAACAATTCACCCACTCTTAACATTCCTAAGTTTGACCCAATATTCACTGTGATTTATATTTTTAACTTTTACTTACTTCTCTGAAAAATAATTTACTTTTACATAATTTCAGTTCTTCATCTCCCCTTTGTAATCAATAGTTTACAAAATAAATACTCTTGCACGATTATGTTAAAATACAACTTCTGTTTAACTAAAGTTTTAGAAATTAAAGCACCAAACATTCAGGAAAATGGTGGCATAGTAGCTGCTACTGGGCGAAATCAATTCAAATCCCGCCATAGTGACGAGGAAATTTAAAGTCAATAATTAATTGAATAAAGTGGTAATAAACAGTTATTATCAATAATGAGTACCAGTAAACTATTGGAGTGTTGTAAAAGTCCATTGGTTCAGTCTTGTCCTTCATGAAGGAAACATGTTAACCTCCCTGATTTGGCCTCTGTATGACTCCTGACCCACGGCAAAGTTGTTGGTTTTTAACTGCCTTCTTAAATGGCTGTATCGAAACCATTATTTAAAACTACAAGCAATAAAATAAAGTAAACCACGCAACAGCAATTTAGGCATTAATTTTGAAGACACCAAAGGATCACACACTCCAGTGGACTCTAGAAAGTTGGGAACTTGTTCCAAAATTGGTAAAGCTACCATATAAAATAATCAATCCGCAGCCTGACAAAAACCACAGAATCAATTTCATTCTTCATCCAAGTTCCTTTTCCTCACAGAAACCAGTCTTTAGTCATGTGATTCATTAAGTATGACATCACAGCATGATTGTGCACCATTGGGTAAAATGACTATGGACACTAACAACATTGCTGCTGTAGTGTTGAAGACTTGTGTCCAAGAACTAGCTGCACTTCCAACCAAATTGTTCCAATATTGCTACAATGTTGGCATAAATCTAACAATGTAAAAATCTGCCCAAGTATCTCCTGTCCACTAAAAGTCAGAAACTTTTCATCTGGCTAAAAGGTAGGACAAATCATATCGAGTTAATAACTCAGCTATGAATCTCTTCTCATATATTATTTAGGAAAGCAATGGAAAGAACCATCAACAGTGCAATGAAATGCCATTTACTAACTAATATTCAACTGAGACCACTCAAATCAAGATTTAGTGACAGCTTTGGTCCCAATGTAGACAATAGAACTAAATTACAAAGGCAAGAGTGATTGCACTTGTCATCATTGCAACATTTGACCAAATATAGAATTAAGGAGCCCTGGAAAACTTGAAGCCAAAGAGAATCAGTGGTTTGGAATAATACTGAGTACAAAAAAATTTTCTTGTTGCTTTTGGAGACCAGTTATCTCAGGGTCAGGACATCACTGCAGAATTTACTCAGATCAGTTTCCTAAGGCCAATCATCTTCAGCTGCTTTGTCAATGAACTACAGTCCACTATGAGGCCAGAGTGGGAAATTTCACTGATGATTGTGGAGGGTTCAATTCAATTTTCAACTCCTCAGGGAATGAATAGGTCACTATTCCATGCAACAACATCTGAACAATATTCGGGCTTGGACTTACTTATGGGAAATAACATTCTTGTCACATAAGTTCAAGGGAAAAACCATTTCCAAAAAGACAAAATCTATACACCTCCATTGACATTCAATAACATTACCACTTTTGAATCCACCATTAACAACAAACTGAGGAACATCTGCCACACAAACACTGTTCATATAAAGTTAAAAATCACACAACACCAGGTTATAGTCCAACAGGTTTAATCGGAAGCACTAGATTTCGGAGCACTGCTCCTTCATCAGGTGGTTGTGGAGGACACAATTGTAAGACACAGAATTTATAGCAAAGGTTTATAGTGTGACATAACTGAAATTATACATTGAAATATACCTTGATTGTTTGTTGAGTCTTTCATCTGTTAGAATGACCATGATAGCTTCACTTCTTTCATATGTAAATCACAAAACTTTTTTTAAAAAAGCTTCATTCTCAGATTCACTGCAACAATTAGTGTCAGCCAGATAATATGTTGAAGGTGTTAGCCCCCGTGTTCCCAGTCTGTGCCATAATGTTTAGACTGATTCTAATCTAAAAAGTGAGCTAACAGAGTCTTACATGGATTAATGAAGTTTTTGAGCAAAGTACAATGTAACTGTAACTCTGCTAGTACAAATTCATCCCACAAATGTATATGTATATATGTGTGTGTGTGTGTGTGTCTGTCTGTCTGTCTGGGGTGGGGGGGGTTGTGAGTGTGAGAGAGAGTGTATATGTGTGTGTATGTGAGTGTAAAGTGTCTAAGTCTCACAGACTTAGACACTTTACACTCACATACACACACATATATACTCTCTCTCACACTCACAACCTCACACTCCGACAGACAAACACACACTCGCAAAAACCCACATGCACATACATATGTATACATTTGTGGGGTGAATTTGTACTTGTAAAGTTACATTGTACTTTGCTCAAAAACTGCATGAATCCCTGTAAGACTCTGTTCGTTCACTCTTTAGAATAGAATCAGTCTAAACATTATGGCACAGACAGGGAACACGGGGGCTAACACCTTCAACATCTTATCTGGGCTGACACCAATTGTTACAGTTAGCCTGAGAATGAAACTTTTTAAATAAGTTTTGTGATTTACACATGAAAGAAGTGCTTAGATTAGATTACTTACAGTATGGAAACAGGCCCTTTGGCCCAACAAGTCCACACCGACCCACTGAAGCGCAACCCACCCATACCCGTACATTTACCCCTTACCTAACTCTACAGGCAATTTAGCAGAGCCAATTCACCTGACCTGCATATCTTTGGACTGTGGGAGGAAACCGGAGCACCCGGAGGAAACCCACGCAGACACGGGGAGAACGTGCAAACTCCACACAGTCAGTCGCCTGAGGCGGGAATTGAACCCGGGTCTCCGGCGCTGTGAGGCAGCAGTGCTAACCACTGTGCCACCGTGCCGCCCATAAGCTATCATGGCCATTCTAACAGATGAAAGACTCAACAAACAATCAAGGTATATTTCAATGTATAATTTCAGTTACTTCACACTTAAACTTTTGCTATAAATTCTGTGTCTTACAATTGTGTCCTCCACAACCACCTGATGAAGGAGCGGCACTCCGAAAGCTAGTGCTTCCAATTAAACCTGTTGGATTATAACCTGGTGTTGTGTGATTTTTAACTTTGTACACCCCAGTCTAATACTGGCATCTCCAAATCATGACTGTTCATATAAAAGCAGGTCAAAGGCTGGATAAGTGATCCCATAAGACATAGGAGCACAGGTAGGACTTTTGGTCCATCAAGTCTGTTCTGTCATTCAATGAGATCATGGATGATCTGATAAGCCTCAACTCCACTTTACTACCTCCATGGCCTTTAATTCATTACTGATTTAAAATCTGTCTATGTCAGCAGTAAACATAACCAAAACACCAGCCTCTACAGACTTCTGTAGTTAAAAAAATCCACAAATCTACCACTCTCTGACAGGAGTTCCTCCTCATCTCTCTCCCAAGTGGGCAACTCCTAATTCTGAGATTATGCCTTCTGCTCCTGGACTATTCCACAAGCGGAAACAATTTCATAGCATCCAACCTGAAGAGACTTGTATGTTTCAATGAAGGTGCCTCTCATTTTAAACTCGAAAGTGACCAACCTCATGAACCTTCATTGGATTCCCTTCAATGTCAGTATATCTTTCCGCAGACAAGGGAACCAACTGTTTGTAGTATTCTAGACTATTCAAGGCTTCCCTATTTTTGGAATCCCTTCACTTTGACATAAAAGGCCAACAATCCATTTGCCTTCCCTATTACCTACTGAAATGGCATACAAATTCTTGTGATTTATTCAAGAAGATCGCTCTGTGGTGGAGCTTCCTGCAGTCTTTCTCCATTTAAATAATTTTCAGCTCTAGTCCTCCTGCAAAAATATATGCTAAATTGTGCAAGACATTTCTGAACAGAAAACACCACCAAAAGGAGAGAAAACACAGGTTTACAGATAGATGGAGGCTGAAGCCCAGGAAAAATCTCATTGATATCTAAAGAACAGATAGTGGCCAGAAAGAGCACAGGAATACAACAATCTGCGTGCATTGTGTGAGTTCTTCAGTATGGTCATGACCATCTGAGGCCCAAGCACCCATGGACCTACCCTACTGAGAGTTGAGAGAACTTGTTGCCATTGAGCACTTCAAGGAAGTCCTCAACTGAAACTCAGCCCTCGTCATGAATGCTCTCAAACATATCCCACATCATGAAGCCCGCTGCAATCACAGCACAAACCCAAACCTAAATGTAGTTGCAAAGGTGATCTGACAGCTGAGAAACAACAAGGCCACCTGCATAGACACCCTGTCAAAATATTAAAATACATCAGAGACGCCTTCTTGGCTCATTTTCAAGATTGGAGAGAACAGCATTTGTGGTTACTTGCAAAGGAAAGGTCATTGCAAAAATCTTGCAATACACTGGAAGTGAAAGTGGGAGAAGCAATTGTAATAATGACTTACAAAATGGAATAGGTACATATTCAAACAAAAAGGTTTAAAGGGCTACAAGTAAATAGCAGAAAAAAGGACTAACTAAATAACTCTTTCAAAGAGCTAGTTCAGAAATGATCAGATGTACAGACTTTTTCTGTATGTAATACTTTGTGGCCCTATTTTAAAAGCAAGAGTAGTTACAAAGCTAATGATCTAACAGTGCACCCGTAATAGCATTTTCTTCTTCCTGACTCTAAATTTCTTCAAAAGGATAAATGACAATAATGTGCAATCTAAACATCCAGTTATGGTCAAATGCAAGATTTAAGTAATTGAGCCCAATGAAATACATTCTAAAGTATTTCTTGTTCGAACATTTCAATCTTCAATTCTAATGAGAAACAAGTATTCCAAACGGTAACAATAGCAAGGAGCCAAGACCTAATGGCGAGTGCAGTATTCATATTGTGTCTAGATATCATTAGTAGATTTAACAGATGCTATGATATTTACAGAAGAGGCTAAAGGCATCGAGTGACCCAACATCATCATTGCAATAAATTTTCTGCCTTGCTATTCTGTATCCAATACTCTCTAAGGCAATATAACTGGATTTCAGAATCCTTAGTGACACTAATTACATTGATGAAACAATATTCCTCTACATTCTTCTTGCTAATGATCTTAGGTTCTGAATAACATAGGCCAAGTGCAGTGAATCGCTCCTTTGAAAAACCATTGACAATTCATTTAAATATCAATTTCTATTACATCATTGCATTTTTCCCTTCCTTTACTCAGATAGTTATATGCGGGTCACAAAATAATTGCCGTCAATATTATTTGAATTATTTTATTGAAAATATTATATTTTAAACTCATTGGTATTTTCAAAATAAATAGTCCAAGGGTATGAGCAGCAAAGATATATAAATAAAGGCAAATTCTGATAACACAGAAATATAAAATACATAGCATCTATTTATGGGTGCCGCAGGTTAGTGTCTGGAACCAAAACCTATTCCTGGCACATGGGGATACCTCTGATTCAATTCACACCAGGCATCATTTGGTGAAGGCATTGGAATGAGCATTGTGCATCTGCTGGAAGTATGCAAAATAGTCATCCCACAGCACCAATCGATGCATAACACTAAATTGAAGTCAACACTTAGCTCCAGCTAATACTCATATATGCTGAAGACACATGCACACAAAGAGGACCCTTTTCTCAGAGTTAGCTAAAGAGATCTTCAACAACTTTCAATTAGTTCTAGTGGATTTCTAATGGTTGTTACTACATTTCTTCTAAGCGCTTGGTGTTTCTAAACTCTTTTTAAAATCTTCTAAAGTCTACGTAAGTGGTTTAATCAGGTGCTGATGAATTTGGTCCTGATTTCAAGGCTAATGCAGACACCAGTTCTTCATTATATGGTTACGGTGGTAGTTTTAGGAATGGAGAATGAGGAGAATGAGACAACATACGCAGGGTAAGCTGCTCGAAAAGGCAGAGGAGAGAAAAAGATTCCCAGCAAAAGATCATATTCATCTCCAATGTTCAGAGAACAGCTTTCCCTCCTGAACTTCAGCAAAGGACAATATGTTAGATGTCTGGGGTTTCGTAGGAATATCCTCTCTGAAATCTGCCATCTGCAGCAACTTTAGAGAGGACAGAGGATCACATTGCAAGTGGCAGCAAAGGAGAACGAGGTAACAAACTTCAACATATTGGGCTTAATCCAGGCACGAGCTGTTATCAAAGACTCTGTATTGAAAACAAGATAACTATATTTTATTCTGCCTGGCTGTGGAACAGCAGTTGGAGATTGCATGGGGCTTCATTAGCATTGAAGGCTTCCCCATGGTGTCTGATGTTACAGACTGCACAAATGTTGCTTTATAGTTCTCACATCAACTCGGAGCTATATATGAAGCTAAAGGGATGCAAATCACTCAACAGTCAACTGGTGCATGACCAGAGGCAGCACATCACGTAGACCAATGCCAAAATGAAGGCACAGTTGATGGCTTAATTCTGTGCCTTTGGCATTTCAGCCATCATCACAAGCCAAAGAGTGGCTACTGAGTTAATAGAGCTATCTATCAGCAACGTGACCAATGATTCGAGTGGGAATTCTGTGCATGTATGGGCAGCACGCATACAACAAATGCCATAGTGTCACATGAAATGTAATAGAGTAGATAATTGGCAGGATGAAATAATGCTCCCACTGCCTGAACCATTCTGAAAGAGCTCTGCTATATTTAGCAGAATGGGTGGAAAGATTTGCAGGTATGTGGCATGCTGCACAACCTTGTCATCAGGAAGGCAACATTCTTTCCACCAGGGAGATGGTGAGCAGCTGAAGAGCAGAAGAAAGCACAGACGAGCAGAGAAAGACAATCGCGATACCCTTTTTGATTCCTGAACAATATTTCATCCAACTGCAATAACACTAAACATAACTCTAATTCCTACTCATAGTCATCCCATACCTTTGTTATAAAACCATAAGACATAGGAGCAGAAATTAGGCTATTCAGCCCATTGAGTCTGCCTTGCCATTCAATCATAGTTGTAAAGTTTCATAGAACATAGAACAACACAGCGCAGAACAGGCCCTTTGGCCCTCTATGTTGCACCGACATTTGAACTAATCTAAGCCCAACCCCCTACACTATCCCATTATCATCCATGTGCTTATCCAAGGATTGTTTAAATCTTCTTGATGTGGCCGAGTTAACTACATTGGCAGGTAGGGCATTCCACGCCCTTATCACTCCCTGAGTAAAGAACCTACCTCTGACATCTGTCTTAAATCTATCACCCCTCAATTTGTAACTATGCCTCCTCATACAAGCTTCATCCGAGGAAAAAGACTTTCACTGTCTACCCTATCTAATCCACTGATCATCTTATATGCCTCTATCAAATCCCCTCTTAGCCTTCTTCTTTCCAATGAGAGCAGACTCAAGTCTCTCAGCCTTTCCTCTTAAGATCTTCCCTCCAGACCAGGCAACATCCTAGGAAATCTCCTGTGCAACTTTTCCAATGCTTCCACATCCTTCCTGTAATTGGGTGATCAGAACTGTACACAATATTCCAAGTGCGGTTGCACTAGCGTTTTGTATAGTTGTAGCATGATATTACGGTTCCGAAACTCAATCCTCTACCAATAAAATCTAACACACCGTATGCCTTCTTAACAGCACCATCAACCTGGGTGGCAACTTTCAGGGATCTATGTACATGGACTCCAAGATCCCTCTGCACATCCACACTACCAAGAATCTTTCCATTGACCCAGTATTCTGCCTTCCTGTTAATCTTCCCAAAGTGAATCACCTCACATATTCCTGCATTGAACTCCATTTGCCACCTCTCTGCCTAATTCTGCAGTTTATCATTTACATGTCAATTTATAAACATTGCTCATTTCTGCAGTAACCTTTACAGATACCTTTGCCTGTCCTAGTGCTTATGTATTGTTTGCATGGCTAAGCAAAAGCTGATTTTCGGTGGGACGAGGTGCAGGTAGCCTTGGGAGATAACCTTGAGCTTGGCTTATGGCTAGGCAGAAGTGGGTACTGCAGATGCTGGATATTAGAGTCAAGATTAGAGTGGTGCTGGAAAAGCACAGCAGGTCAGGCAGCATCTGAGGAGCAGGAAAATCTTTGGGCAAACGCCCTTCATCAGGAATGCTGTGCTTTTCCAGCACCACTCTAATCATGGCACTATGGCTGTAGATAGTACAATCTCACTGTGGCTGGTTGATAGCAACATGAAGGGGATTGGCTAAGCGTGAGTGGTGAGGGGGCAAATACTACCAGTCTGAGAGAGGGCAGCATGTTCACAATCTATGGCACCACTGCCATGGGACAGTGCCTCACCAATGTTACACCAGTGTTCTGTTACAGAAGAGATTGCTGGACTACTGCAACAATAAGCTCCTTTGAATACTCCTATCTGAAAGCACAATGCCAGCAGGCTGAGCTTGGATGACAGAAGCCCAAGCTTCCACTAATGCATCAAGATATTGAATGATTTCTATTTCTGCAGTGGTGGAGGCTAAGACATAGGTTACATCAGACACTTTTTTTAACGATAAAGTTACCTTTACAAGTGTGCTAATGAATTTGGATACCACTTCCATATAGGAATGGCAAACTCATGCTTTGTGCAAAACTCTTTTGTAGGCTTGTACAGCATTGAAGACTTCCGTCTGGCTTGGCTGCAGATCACTTATGTCATTACTGCAGATCTTATCTCCAAGTTCTCCTTTAAATTATGCACAATTTCAATAGTTCAGCTAGTGGCTATGAGTGTGAGATTTGGTGATGATTTTTCCACCCATTGCTCTTCTACAACTGCCTGGCTAAGTCACAATCTCTGAGTATTTGAATTGAGTTAGGCGCAAAGTTAGGCTCGCATGAGAGTAAGGAATAAAGTTAGAGTTTGCATATTTAAATCATCTGCAGCTCCTATTTCAGAAGAGACTTTGGGATGAAGGAGAAGTGGGACATGAACAGAAGGGGTTATGATGAGGATAGCGTCATATATCACTTCTGATTCTTGCTGGTAACAGCCTCGCATTTGAACCCAGGCTGCCTGGCTCAAAGGTAGGGACATTACCACTAACACAAGAGCCCTAGCAGCCTTAGCAATGGTCACTGCAATAATAAGGAACACCTGCTGTCTTGATTGTGCACCAATTCATCATGCAAAAGAGATCAGTCTGTTTGTGTGTGCTTGCATGATGCAGTTATTATGGAAAACTATCTGGTAATGTTTAAAAACTAAGAGATGCACACATAAACTTGAAACAGATGTTTTCAGCTGAGGTAAACCACTGGCCCTCTGAAGAGCACCCCACCTTATCCCCATAACTCCATATTTACTATGAATCCATTGAGCTTTCACATCCCTGGACACTATGGGGCAATTTAGCTTGTCCAAACCAATCTAAACTACACATCTTTGGACTGTGGGAACAAACCAGAGCACCTGGTGGAAACCCACAGACAGAGGGAGAATGTGCAAACTCCACACAGACAGTTGTCCGAGGATGGAATCAAACCTGGATTCCTGGCGCTGTGACGCAGCAGTGCTAACTACTGAGCCAACATGCCACATTTGCTGGGATGTAATGTTTAAAGATACATTCATTGTCCTGGTCAACTGTTGTGAAGCCACTGACTTTTTATTGCACTATATTCAGTTGCTTGTGTTGGGTTTCTTGCACTAACTGCTGCTACTATACATTCCCAATGCCTTCTGATATGAAAGACGTCCTATGGGTTGAACACATCTATGTTTCTCTGCACCTCCTTAGCCAAGGCCTTCAATGTCGGAAAATATTGGAGCCTGCATTTTCCTGGTATGTCGTTCTTCTGTTTTACCCAAGTCAGAATCAGTTGTGGAATGACTTCCAGCTCCTGCTACAGCAACAATGTATATTCTCTTTAAGAGCAGCAGATTGGCTTTAAGTCGTGCAGTTTAGCTTTAACTGGTGTTTGCTTCTCACAATTTTGGCCCCCATGCTGAGGAGTACAGGCATTAACTGTATGGTTAATGCTAGGTGCATACCGCAAGCATATTATTAAACAGGCAGTTGATATACTGCCCACATCAGTAGAAATGGGTGCTGGTTAATCCCATATCTTAATTCTCATGTCTGTGTTTAGGGTGTATCGAATTCAGCTCTCTGCAGCAGTAAGTAGCCTGACTCTGT
The DNA here is from genome assembly GCF_037043375.1 of Chiloscyllium plagiosum. NCBI lineage: Eukaryota > Metazoa > Chordata > Chondrichthyes > Orectolobiformes > Hemiscylliidae > Chiloscyllium > Chiloscyllium plagiosum. Next base: position 42,531,006 of record NW_028270152.1, read on the forward strand.
TCAGGCTCTCTATTGTTAAATTGCTTTTAGTACAATTTGAAAGGCTAAGGGTTCAACTTACAGTCAGAAAATCCAGGATTCAACTAATCTGAGTTAAGCATACTCTTAAGAATTTTAGCAAATGTATACAGCATAAATTACCTTGTAAGAGATTTGCCCTCATTAGCTCAAAACTAACTGATTTTACAAATATGATGAGAAAAGAGAATAACTTACACATCTTTGGTTGATGCCTTAAATGAATCCAAAAGCCCAAAGTACACCATTATATTTCTAACTTTTGACTTACTATGTAAAATCTAAAATAAAGAGGCAAAACTAGCCACAATATTCCTTTCCTCAAAAGAACATTTGAAATTACATGGAGGGCAGCCCTTATGCAAGCAAATGACTAATAAACGATATATACATTTATATATATTTCTTTGACATTATAAAACTCTGGTCCCTGTGAAAAGTAAAATACCAGCTAATTGCCTATAATGACCTTTAATTAGGCTAAATGAATTTCATAAATAAAAGAACAACATCAATGTCAAAAATGTCCACTGGGGTTGGTGTTCCATCTTTTGAACACGATTCTCTTTTTGTAGCATAGCAACGGGCTGTTTCTTCATACTTGATGTTATTAATTAATCTTTGTAAATGTAAAATCATGAATATTCGAAGGAAGAGTGTAAAACACAGAATAAATTATGTACTCAGCCTGCTTAGTCTTTTATTTCATGTGGGATTTAAAACACAGGTTTCAAAAAGAGTAATTTAATTATCTTCGGTAAAATCATGTCATGAATATGCAGAAGCAGGATTACAAAAAGTACAATACTATTATAGAACTTTTCGCAAAAATGCTAATCTTGTCAATCAGCTTTAGTGCTATCAAATAGAAATAATGCAGTTGGTCCTGAGAGGTTCAGAAGTTCAATAAAAGAGGATGAAATCCTGAAGGCTTAAAATGTCCATTTTTCATATTGAAAAGACTTTGAACAAAACGTTCTGAACAAGCTGCAAGGAATTGCTTAAACTCTTGTGAAAAACCTGCCATTACACTCCACAAGAGTTCATGTACTATCACCACACATCTAATATTTTTTCACAGCTGGTGTCTGATGAGGCCATTTTCCAGTCATGCATTTATCATTGGATTTGAAACAATGTGTTTAGTTCCACTGTTGTCATGAATACTAATACATCAAGGTTTCTGAGCGACCCAGGATCAGGTGACAAATACGACAGATTCATTTGTTGGTAAGAATATACATTATAGTGATCAACTCTAATGACATTTGGAGTTTAAATGCTTAGAGCTATGCCTTGGGTGTTGGGAGTTTTAACAAATGTCTTCATACAATGGTGTGTGGGCAGTTCAAATCACAGGTGATTTGGTACAGTACTGTTAAAGTGAACTAACTTATGTAGATTGCAGAAGTCAGCAAGCTTCATTAAGCAACTTAACTGAACTGTAGCTGTACCTTTGTAACTTAACTGTCAAGATAAGACTGTGCATAATAATCATTCCCCAAATTCTTTGCCTTACATAAAAAATACTATACATCTGTAAAATGTACCAGTAAAAGAAGTTTCATTTTGCATTCATCTTCCTTGGGAGAGAATGATGTGCCATTTATAATTAAGATTAAGTACTGTTCTTTTCAAATCCAGTTTTTAATTTTAGAAATAAAAACAATTGCAAGAGACTTAGAATAGAGAGTCAGAAAAGCACCACAAAACCTTCAAGATTCCACATCGGCAGAGTAAATGCTGACCTTTCACTCAAGCCACAGTGGTAGCATGTTCAGAAGTGAACAAGTACACATCTCAAACTATTTGAGCACTGCATAAAGCTTCCATTTTGTGATTTCCTACATGTAATAGTCACTCGCATTTTAATACTCAGTAATGTCTCCAAGCATAGGATAGTTCATGCAGTCTGTAGAGGAGGAATAGCTGGCATATTGACAAATTTAAGGAGTTGCTGCATTGCCTTAAAGTTCATCAACAATTCCAATAACACAAATTAGTAGTGAGCAAAGTTACACACAGCATTAAAGGGGATGTCTAGAATACCACCAGTGTCCAGAAAATAAGGAAGACTTGGAAAGAGGTGATCAATGTGGTGAATGTTTATGGAGAAGCTATCAGCATAGATTACATCAAGCTTCACAGATTAAGAAAACTTTGAATGATACAATATTCATAAAAGTGTGAACTACAATGTTTTGTTATTGTTACAATAAGATATCTTCACTTATCTCAACTTTCACAGAATCATAGAATGAAACATAATCAAAGGAAGCTGTTGGATTCATACTACAAATTTAGCATCAATACCAATAAATGTATAGAATGTAAATCACCCCAATACTACAGCTAACTTAAAATTGCAGGAGACCAAAAGTATGTCCAGGGTGACTCATTTCCCTTTATTTCAGCACTGTCAGGCATTGAATCTGATCTCATTTTAATATTATTGGTTCAAAACTAAAAAATAAGTCATTCTTGCAGCTATCTTAATCAAGATTCTACTAAGCACACCTACAGCACAAAAGATTTTTGAACAGCAAAATGTATGATAAGTGACTTACATCATTAATCATGTGGAGAAAGTGAGGGCTGCAGATGCTGGAGATCAGAGCTGAAAATGTATTGCTGGAAAAGCGCAGCAGGCCAGGCAGCATCCAAGGAACAGGAGAATCGACGTTTCGGGCATAAGCCTTCTTCAGGAATGAGGAAAGTGTGTCCAGCAGGCTAAGATAAAAGGTAGGGAGGAGGGACTTGGGGGAGTGGCATTGGAAATGCGATAGGTGGAGGGAGGACAAGGTGAGGGTGATAGGCCGGAGTGGGGTGGGGGCGGAGAGGTCAGGAAGAAGATTGCAGGTTAGGAAGGCGGTGCTGAGTTCAAGGGATTTGACTGAGACAAGGTGGGGGGAGGGGAAATGAGGAAACTGGAGAAATCTGAGTTCATCCCTTGTGGTTGGAGGGTTCCCAGGCAGAAGATGAGGCCTCATCTTCTGCCTGGGAACCCTCCAACCACAAGGGATGAACTCAGATTTCTCCAGTTTCCTCATTTCCCCTCCACCACCTTGTCTCAGTCAAATCCCTCGAATTCAGCACCGCCTTCCTAACCTGCAATCTTCTTCCTGACTTCTCCGCCCCCACCCCACTCCGGCCTATCACCCTCACCTTGACCTCCCTCCACCTATCGCATTTCCAAAGCCCCTCCCCCAAGTCCTCCTCCCTACCTTTTATCTTAGCCTGCTGGACACACTTTCCTCATTCCTGAAGAAGGGCTTATGCCCGAAACGTCGATTCTCCTGTTCCTTGGATGCTGCCTGGCCTGCTGCGCTTTTCCAGCAACACATTTTCAGCTCACCATTAATCATGTGACTACATATTTTCCTGGCACTTACTGCACTAAGCCACTGTTAATTTTGCTAAAACCTTGGAACATAATTATCAAAGTTCTGAAATTATGAAAATCAGTGGTAATCATGCATATAGGCCAGTTTTCAGACCACTGTCACTCAGACTGAAATTTCAATAGTGCTAGACGCTTAGCACAAGTGTGATTTATTAATTATAAATTCATTTGAATTGCATTTAAATAACATATTAATTTTTATACCAGGTCATACCAGGAGTTACACATATGGTACAATGTAAAATAATTTCTATATCTATGCATCATATTTTGAAGTGAGTACAAAGTATACAGTTGCTAAATTATTTACTACTGTGTACAAAATTATACCAACTGATTTATGTTGTATGTACTAATCAAATCTAAACAGCAATTGCATTTTACTTAAAACTGATTGTATCCATTTAGTTATATCAACTAATATTTCGAATGCCATCCTAAATATGTCCACAAAACATTGTATTTTTATTTAAGTGGATTTGACTTATTATTGTCACACGACTGAAGTACAATGAATGGTTTTCTTTTGTGAGCAGTACAAACAGCCTATTGCAAATAAGGACAGAAGGTTATAGGGTGCTTTGTCAGATTGAGACACACAAGGTTAAAATTGCGCAGGAGGTGCACAAAAGTAAGGTCAACATTAGATTTGAAATTAAAGAAGTCCATTTAGCAGTCTGATAACAGGAAAGAAGCTGTTCTTAAACCTGTTGCTGCATGTGTTCAAGCTTCTGTATCTACTGCCTAACAGGAGAGGTTGGAAGAGAAATATTACCAGGGTGAGAGAGGTCTTTGATGAAGTTGGCAGCCTTTCCAAGGTAACGAGAAGTGTAAATAGAGATCATGGATGGGAGTTGGCTTCTGTGATCGTCTGGGCTGTGCACACAACCTCTGTCGTTTCTTATAATACTGGGCACAGCAGTTCCTGTAAAGTTCAAGCCATTAAGCACCCAGAAAGTACACTTTCTATGGTGCATCTGTAAAAGTTGGTGAGGATCCTTATTTCTGAAGCCTCCTGAGGAAGAAGAAGCGTTATTGTGCCTTCTTGACCATCGCATCTAAGTGGGAGGTCCAGGACAGATTGTTGGTTATCATCACTCCTCGGTACTTGACGCTCTTGACCCTCCCCACCCAGCTCCACTGATGTAGTCAGGGCATGTCCTCCTCCTTTCTTCCTGAAGTTAATGATTAGTTCTTTTGTTTTGCACCATGACACCAAGCACTCTATCTCCTTCCTAGATGATGACTCATCATTGATATCTTGCCAACATTGGTGGTGTCACCAGCAAAGTTGTAGATGACGCTTATCTGAAATTTGGCTACACAGTCGAGGTGCACTTGGAGTACAGTAGGGGGCTGAGCACATATTCTTGCAGGGCTGCCAGTGTTGAGGATTGTTGTGGAGAAAGTGCTGTTTCATATCTTCACTGATTGTGGTCTGTGGATCATGAGCTGAGGATCCAGTTGCAGATGGCAGACCCAAGATTTTGGTCTTGTAGTTTTGAGATTAGTCTGTAGGAATTAAGATGTTGAAGGCGGAGCTGTACTTGATGAGTAGGAGCCTACGTAGGTGTCCTTGTTATTAGGGATGAGTGTAGGGCTCGGGAAATGGTGTCTGCTGTGGATCTGTTTCACCGGTAGGCAAATTGCAAGGGATCAAAGCGGCTAGAAGGCGAGAGTTGATGACCAACCTCTCAAAGCACTTCATAATTATGGAGATCAGAGCCACTGGGCTGTAGTTGTTCAGGCACATTGCATGTGTTTTCTTTGGTAAAGGGATAATGCTCTTGATCCTCACCACCTCATCTCCATTGACATATGTGGGGCATGTCCTCTTCCTTTCTTCCTGAAGTTAAGGTGAAGCAGGTGGGGATTTCAGATTGTAGCAAGGAGAGATTAAAGATGTCAGCGAATTCTTCCATCAGCTGATTGGCACAGGATCTGAGTGCATGGCCAGGGACGACATCTAGGCCAGTCGCTTTCCTCAGGTTTACTCTCAAGAACACCGATCTGATATCTGCAGCGGTGACAGAGGGAGCAAGTGTTTCCGGGGCTGTTGGAGTAGGTGACACCACGCCACTGGCATTCTGCTTGAACTGAGCATCGAAAGCATTGTGCAATGTGCTCTTGTCCATTATTTTGTACTGCTTCATTTTGTATCCCATTATGTTGTGCAGGCCTTGCCACAGGTGGCCTGTGTCTGTGTGGTTAGTTTGGGCCTTTAACTTGGTCCAGTACTGCCTCTTGACATATCTAATGACTTTGTAGAGGTGTATCTGGATTTTATGCAGAGGTCTTGGCGACCTGACTTAAACGCCACATGCCTGGTCTTCAGTAGGTGGTGGATTTGTGGTTCATCTGTTACAAAGTTGAAAGCATGCATGTTCACTTTAAAATAGAAAGTGTTTTCTGAATATTGAAGTAAACTGAAAGTGCAAGCTCAGCTGCCCAAATGGAAAGGCTGGGAGACAGGCTGTTCCAAAATAGATACATGTAAAATTAGCTGTTAAAAGGATACCTGAGTTTTGGTTGCTGTTTTAACAACAATTCAAATTTAACTAATTAGTTTAAATTATGCCCAGGATACGAAAACCCAATCGCGTTTGAATTTATTGTTTTGACAATATCAGATCAATGACAGGGAATAATGTTATAGGGATATAAAATGCGGGTATTTTGAAATTTGGTCAGAGACCAACTACCACCAAACAGCAGAGCAACTGCTATAGAGCCAGAAAGCTAACTGCCCATCCAAGATTTTTCTCTCAAAGGAATTAGAAGAAACTCTCTATTAAAAAGATACCTTTTCATGTAAAATGTATGCACAGTAAAAAGAAAGAATACCCAGGGAGATCAGCAGACAGAAGTTTGAAGATAGCAGAGAAAACAGAGAGTGTGTGGACTTAAGATTAAGTTAATGTAATGTTTAATAAGTATGTTATTGGAACAGCATTTTTATAGAGTTGGGGTCAGATAGTAAATATTTAAGAAAAAGGGAGCTTGCATTTGTGAATAGTTTTTGTTTAGGGTTCAGACTATTAGAGTTAGGAAAATAAATTGTTATTTTTCTTTAAATAGTGGAAATTTAGAGCTCTCTGTCACTCACTCACACTTTAACAGGTTACCGGGCGAGGCCAGCTTTTCTGGGTGCTTCGTTTCAATTAACAGAGGGGTTTGACCTCTGTGTCATAACACATCTGAGGTTTCTGGTTGGGGAACACACAAATAGACTCCTTTGAGACGCAGTCCTCTACGCATTTGCTAATGAAGTCCATGATGATGGTGGAACTCGTCGAGGTTGTCTTCTGAATTCTTGAATGCAATCCACTGATTCGAAGAAGTCCCAGAGAGGCTCTGGTGCTGCCTCAGACCAGCATTGTACTACTTTCTATGAAGGATCCTCTCATTTCAACTTCAGCTTTAAACTACGAGGAGGAACACAGCATCATGATCTAATTTTCCGAGGGATATGGAATGGTAGGCATCAATGATGGTTGTGTAGCAGTGCTCAAGAATGTTCAGTCTTTTGGCAGGGCAGGTGAAATGTTGGTGGTATTTTGGTAGCCCCCTCATGAGCCATTCCCCAGCCTTTTCATTTTATTGCCAAGTTTATGATAGAAAATTATTTTTTAGATTCTTAACTGTATCACAAAGGTTCCAAAATAACACTTAAATTTAATGGTCATCAACTATGTCACTTTTGATTTGAGTTTATTTTCACTGTGGAGTAGTTTAATTAGAAAACTACCCAAACAAAAACTAAGTTGCCAACCACAAGGTTTAAAGGAGATTTGATAATAGTGTTTAAAATCATATGGAGACCAGACATAGCACATAGGGAGAAACTATTTATCTGACAACAACGTTGACAACTTTATTTCAGGAGTTTGGCAAAAGAACCAGTGGAGACATGGTCATAAACATTTTTTGAATAGAAAATGGTTAGAATCTGGAATGGGAGACATTGGTCTATGAAAAGAAATCCAAACAATAGAAAAAGTGCAGGGGGACTGGACCTGCTGAGTTGCTCTTGCTGAGAGCTGAAAAGAAAACAACAGGCTGAAAGATCTCCTTCTGTGTTATCACCGTTTGATGATTTTATGACTATAAGAAAACCTGGACCAGTGTGAATGTACCATGAAATTACAGTTCAAGTCATGTACGTCAACATCCCCTCTGCTCTCGCAACTGGATTTTACAAATGCCCTGAAATTGAAAACGATAACTAACTGTTACTCGAACATTCTTTACATAATTCTGTTTCCAATTTCATACACTTGTGTTGCTCATTTGTTTGCTTAAAACACACACATTAGCATTTATCTACGTTAAACTCTATTTTACACTTTCTCTCAATTGTTTTTTTCTAAAAATTACAAATTGCATCCTCAATCCCTATTCAACATATTCCAAAATGCCAGATTTCTTGCACTGCCAATTAGGACACAATAATTTTAAAAAGCAGGTCCCAATTTCCTTCCACACAAAAATAAATTGTTCTTTGCATAAGACAATTTCACCTCAACTCTGTATTTTATACTACAGATTCTATAAAGTTTATAGTAATTGTAGAAAATATATTCAGTATGGAAAGCAAGCAAAAAGTATATTTCTTAAAAGGTGAAGGGTGGCATGTATTTAAAAATGATGCAATGACAGAGGGTTATGATCTCATTAGAGACCAGTAATGATTTTATTTTTAGGTGTTAATCCAAGAATTCAGGTACTTTGTAAAATAATACAATTACAAATTCCACTCTTTTAAAACAGTAAAGAATTTTACCACACAGAAATGGAGGTAGGTAAATACTAATAACAACTATCTGTCTTGAATAGTCACATTAAAGCTACGAAAAGCAAAATCACTACAATTACTTCTACCATAAACTAAGCTTACTCAAATTTATTTATTCGAAACACCCATTTTTTAAAAAGAATCCAAAGAAACTCAAGTCAGATACTTAACAAAAATTATAAAATTAACCACTTGGCTTGAGTACTATTCTAAAGGTTTGTATAAGGAGCAAGATTTCTTGGGTTCTTCACTTGATTCTGGCAAAATGGTGTCTTCAATCTTCCTTCAATCATCCCATAGTTATGGAATCCCAGATCAACTCAAGCATCACTAGTGTCTTAAGTACAGCCAGCTCATGGCAGAACTATTCAGATTATAATGTTGTTTAACTCTGAAGTCTTGTATCCATGTGTAAGTAAAATTCACTTTCTCTTCTGAGTTTGGCTTGCACACAAGTGCAACTCACTGTTAGCGGAGTCTTTCACTTCTGTTTTGAACCTTTTAGCCTGCACATAGGATATCAACCAAATTCTGCTTAAACGAGATGTGCGAGCAGAAAAGCACACACAGGATTTTCTCCCACTTAAAGTTAACTCCTTGTTGACCCTATGCGTTACTAGTGATTATCTTCCAAGTGACCTGATTACATGATGAAGTACTAGAAGTTTTTTTTTAATAAATGAAATCAACGTTCAGCTAAACTTAGTTCTCCAAAGAATCACCACCACTAATAAAGGTAGATTTTTTCCTCAAAGCACATGGGCAATCGCAATACTAGAAAGATTCATTTAACACACAGGAAACTACACAGCTCTTCAGCTCACAAATTTTTTCACTTGTAATGTTTGATAAGGAATAAACAAGACCAATATAATGGCTTCACAGAAAAATAGGATAAGGCAGAAATTCCAATGCTTTTCCTGCCAGTTTTAATTAGATTTAATAATGGAGTGGAGGGAGGAAATTTGGCACTGGTCCATTATGCTTCATTTTTGCCCATTTTCATCCAGGGGTCACTTTCAGTTGAATTTATAGCAGCGGCAACAGGGTTGATGGTGGGTTTAAAATCTGGAGATAACAGACACATGCTTGAGCCCCATCTCAATACCTGGCAATTAGCTATCATGTGTTGGGGCTTTCATACATTCAAGAGCCATGATCCTGCCTCCAAGGGCTAAGACATAACTGGAGGACCAGTAGCTCGTCACTCCCAGCAGCGACATCAGAAACAGTGGCCACCGCTGGCATTATTTCCAGCTCAGACCAGCAATGATGGAGGTGACATTGAAACTGAGGTATGTGAATCAGACCTGTAGGTGCTAGTCATAGAACATAGAACACAGAACATTACAGCGCAGGGACAGGCCCTTCGGCCCTCAATGATGCATTGACCTGTGGAACTAATCTGAAGCCCATCAATCCTACAGTATACCATTTTCATCCGTATATTTATCCAATGGCCATTTAAATGCCCTTAAAGTTGGCGAGTCCACTATTGTTGCAGGCAGTGCGTTCCACGCCCCTACTACTCTCTGAGTAAAGAAACTACCTCTGACGTCTGTCCTACAACTATCACCCCTAAATTTAAAGCTATGTCCCCTCATGCTAGCCATCACCATCAGAGGAAAAAGGCTGTCCACCCTATCTAACCCTCTGATTATCCTGTATGCCTCAATTAAGTCACCTCTCAACCTTCTTATCTCTAAGGAAGGCAGCCTCAAGTCCCTCAGCCTTTCCTCAAAAGACCTTCCCTCCATACCAGGCAACATCCCAGTAAATCTCCTCTGAGCTCTTTCCAAAGCTTACACATCCTTCCTATAATGCGGTGACCAGAACTGCACACAATACCCCAAGTGCGACTGCACCAGAGTTTGGTACAGCTGCAACATGGCCTCATGGTTCCAAAACTCAATCCATGTACCAATAAAAGCTAACACACCATATGCCTTCTTAACAACCCTATCTACCTGGGTGGCAACTTTCCAGAATCTATGTACATGGACACCGAGATCTCTCTGCTCATCTACGCTACCAAGAATCTTACCATTAGCCCAGTACTCCTTATTCCTGTTGATCCTTCCAAAGTGAATCACCTCACACTTTTCCACATTAAACTCCATTTGCCACCTCTCAGCCCAGCTCTGCAGCTTATCTATGTCCCTCTGTTTATTGCAACATGGTTCAGCACGATTAATAACTCCACTGACCTCAGTGTCATCCGCAAATATACTAATCCAACCTTTTATGCCCTCATCCAGATCATTTATAAAGATGACAAACAGCAGTGGCCCCAAAACAGATCCTTGCAGTACACCACTAGTAACTGAACTCCAGAATGAACATTTCCCATCAAACACCACACTCTGTCATCTTTCAGCTAGCCAACTTCTGTTCCAAACCACTAAATCACCCTCAATCCCATGCCTCCATATGTTGTGAAATAGCCTACTGCGGGGAACTTTATCAAATGCCTTACTGAAATCAATATACACCACATCGACCACTTTAGCCTTATCCACCTGTTTGGTCACCACCTCAAAGACCTCAATAAGGTTTATGAGGCACGACCTATCCTTCACAAAACCGTGTTGACTGTCCCTAATCAGCTTATTCCTCTCTAGATGATTATAAATCCTATCTCTTGTAACCTTTTCCAACACTTTATGCAGAACTGATAAATTAAACTGCATTTATTTCAATGCAAGGGGCCTAACGGGGAAGGCAGATGAGCTCAGAGCAGGGTTAGGAACATGGGGCTGGGATATCATAGCAATTACAGAAACATGCTTAGGGATGGACAGGATTGGCAGCTTAATGTTCCAGGATACAAATGCTACAGGAAGGATAGAAACGGAGGCAAGAGAGGAGGGGGAGTGGCATTTTTGATAAGGGATAGCATTACAGCTGTGCTGAGGGAGTCTATTCCCGGAAATACATCCAGGGAAGTTATTTGGGTTGAACTGAGAAATAAGAAAGGGATGATCACCTTATTGGCATTGTCTTATTGACCCTCTAATACTCAGCGGGAAATAGAGAAACAAATTTGTAAGGAGATTTCAGTTATCTGTAAGAATAAGAGGGTGGTTATGGTAGAGGATTTTAACTTTCCAAACAAAGACTGGGACTGCCATTGTATTAAGGGTTTAGATGGAGAGGAATTTGTTAGGTGTGTATAAGAAAATGTTCTTATTCAATATGTGCATGTACCGACCAGAGAAGGTTCAAATTCGACCGACTCTTGGGAAATAAGGCAGGACTGATGACTGAGGTGTCAGCGGGGGAGCACTTGAGGACCAGCGACCATAATTCTGTCAGTTTTAAAATAGTTATGGAAAAGGATAGACTAGATCTAAAAGTTGACGTTCTAAATTGGAGGAAGACTAATTTTAATGGTATTAGGCAAGAGCTTTCAAAAGCTGATTGGGGGCAGATGTTTGCAGGTAAAGGGACGGCTGGAAAATGGGAAACTTTCACAAATGAGATAGAGTCCAAAGATAACAGTACAAAGGCAGTAGGAGTATACTAAAGAAGGAAATCAGGAGGGCAAAAAGGGAACATGAGATAGCTTTGGCAAATAGAGTTAAGGAGAATCCAAAGGGTTTTTACAAATACATTAAGGACAAAAAGGTAACTAGGGAGAGAAACAGGCCCCTCAAAGATCAGAGGAGAAACTGAGGACTGCAGATGCTGGAGATCAGAGCTGAAAATGTGTTGCTGGAAAAGCGCAGCAGGTCAGGCAGCATCCAAGGAACAGGAGAATCGATGTTTCGGGCATAAGCCCTTCTTCAGGAATGCCCGAAACGTCGATTCTCCTGTTCCTTGGATGCTGCCTGACCTGCTGCGCTTTTCCAGGAACACATTTTCACCCCTCAAAGATCAGCAAGACAGCCTTTGTGTGAAGCGGCTGGAGATGGGGGAGATATTAAATAAGTATTTTGTATCAGTGTTTACTGTGGAAAAGGACATGGAAAATATAGAAGGTAGGGAAATAGGTGAAAAATGTCCACATTACAGAGAAGGAAGTGCTAGATGTCTTGAAACACACAAAAGTGGATAAATCTCCAGGACATGATCAGGTGTACCCAAGAACTCTGTGGGAAGTGAGGGAAGTGATTGCTGGGCCTCTTGCTGAGATATTTGCATCGATAACACAGGTGAGGTGCCAGAAGACTGGAAGGTTGGCTAATGTGGTGCCACTGTTTAAGAAGGGTGGTAAGGATAAGCCAGAGAAGTATAGACCAGTGAGCCTGACATCGCTGGTGGGCAAGTTGTTGGAGAGAATCCTGAGGTACAGGATGTATATGTATTTGGGAAGGCAAGGACTGATTAGGGATAGTCAACATGAGAAATCATTTCTCACAAACTTGATAGAGTTTGTTGATGAAATAACAAAGAGGATTGATGAGGGCAGAGCGGTGGACATAATCTATATGGACTTCAGTAAGGCGTTCGACAAGGTTCCCAATGGGAGATAGGTTAGCAAGTTTAGATCTCACGGAATACAAGGAGAACTCACGATTTGGATACAGAACTGGCTCAAAGGTAGAAGACAGAGGGTGTTGGTGGAGGGTTGTTTTTCAGACTGGAGGCCTGTGACCACTGGAAGGCCACAAGGATCGGTGCTGGATCCACTACTTTTTCATTTAGAGGGTGATACGTGTATGGAATGAGCTGTCAGAGGAAGTGTTGGAGGCTAGTACAGCTGCAACATTTAAAAGGCATCTGGATGGGTATTTGAATAGGAAGGGTTTGAAGGGATATGGGCTGGGTGCTGGCAGGTAGAACTAGATTGGTTGGGATATCTGGTCGGCATAGGCATATCTGCTACCTCACAGAAATTATTTTAGCTGCCAACTGAACTATAAAGACCATACCAACTTCGTATACCTCTCCCAATATGAATGATTTGGGTGTGAGTATAAGAGGTACAGTTAGTAAATTTGCAGATGACACCAAAATTGGAGGTATAGTGGACAGCGAAGAAGATTACCCCAAATTACAATGGGATCTTGATCAGATGGGCCAATGGGCTCAGAAGCAGCAGATGGAGTTTAATTCAGATAAATGTGAGGTGCTGCATTTTGGGAAAGCAAAATCTTAGCAGGACTTATACACTTTAATAGTAAGGTCCTAGGGAGTGTTGCTGAACAAAGAGACCTTGGAGTGCAGGTTCATAGCTCCTTGAAAGTGGAGTCGCAGGAAGATAGGATAGTGAAGAAGACGTTTGGTATGTTTTCCTTTATTGGTCAGAGTATTGAGTACAGGAGTTGGGAGGTTATGTTGCAGCTGTACAGGACATTGGTTAAGCCACTGTTGGAATATTGCGTGCAATTCTGGTCTGCTTCCTATCGGAAGGATGTTGTGAAGCTTGAAAGGGTTCAGAAAAGATTTACAAGGATGTTGCCAGGACTGGAGGATTTGAGCTATAGGGAGAGGTTGAATAGGCTGGGGCTGTTTTTCCTGGACAGTCAGAGGCTGAGGGGTGACCTTATAGAGGTTTATAAAATCATGAGGGGCATGGATAGGATAAATAGACAAAGTCTCTTCCCTGGGGTGGGGGAGTCCAGAACCAGAGGGCATAGGTTTAGGGTGAGAGGAGAAGATATAAAAGAGACCTCAGGGGCAACTTTTTCATTTAGAGGGTGATACGTGTATGGAATGAGCTGTCAGAGGAAGTGTTGGAGGCTAGTACAGCTGCAACATTTAAAAGGCATCTGGATGGGTATTTGAATAGGAAGGGTTTGAAGGGATATGGGCTGGGTGCTGGCAGGTAGAACCAGATTGGTTGGGATATCTGGTCGGCATAGGCAAATCTGCTACCTCACAGAAATTATTTTAGCTGCCAACTGAACTATAAAGAAGACCATACCAACTTCGTATACCTCCCCCAATAATTTGTTGTGGCGATTACCTGCTTAATGAGACGATTCCTGCAAATCTATATCAAAATATCCTGTTAAACCTCTACCATGACAATAAACATTTCTACAAATTGGATCCTTCATATGCCACAAAATGAATTGCCAAAATAAGAACTGCTGTTTATTACATTCAGAATTTATGATTTTAGCTGTTAAGAATCTTAGTGACATTTATAAAAAAAATTATTATACTTCTTTTGTTTAACCAGTTGAAGCTACTATTAATCATGATAGTCAGTGTTCTGAAATAGGAATCACAGATCTGTTGTCCTCTTCAGAACTCTGTTGCAGTCAGTCAGTTGTTTTAGCTTACTCTTATACACATCTATTGTCACGTGCAATTTTAATGGCAAAACATATCATTCACGATATATTCCTGACCCAGTTTTGAAATAAGGTAAATTTTCCACCTCAATGGAGATCTGCTGTTATGAAACTTCTCCTTTTTTCCTTCCACTTGGGACAACCTCTGGAGACACAGAAGTACACAAGTACACAATACTATGCTACTACGCTACTATCAAATCATGCAGAATCTTCTTATGGGAAGAATCAACATGGCAGGTCCCAGTGGGGTTCTGAAGATAGTCCTGACAATAGAATTTTTCTTAAAGATTGCTGAAATACTTTGTATGAAGGTTATTCCTACCAAAGCATTTTCACTTCAAAGATGAAACTCACGACTGTGAAGTAACTCACAACTGTAAAGTATCAGAGACAAAAGGATTCATGTAAACCAGGTAACAGCTAGTCTAATTGGAGAGGATCAGTCATATTCATACAATCATTGAAATGTAACTATGCCATTTTATACTTTCCTATTAATGCTCTTTCAATAGACAACTATCTAAATCATTCTATTTTTATTAGGCTGTCTTCTCTGTAAAAGTAGATTGCTAATCAAGACACAGCCTGTGACAGCTGACTATTTAAATTTCATCAGTGCAGAATCTTTGAACCAAATTCTGAAAAATATTATTAATATATTCTCATAAATGTTATTCAATCTGCAGAATCACAATATATTTTAGATTAGATTCCCTGCAGTGTGGAAACAGGCCTTTCGGCCCAACAAGTCCACACCGACACTCTGAAGAATAACTCACCCAGACCGACTTCCCCTCTGACTAATGCAGCTCACACTATGGGCAATTTAGCATGGCTAATTCACCTGGTCTGCATATCTTTGGACTGTGGGACGAAACCAGAGCACACAGAGGAAACCCATGCAGACATGGGGAGAATGTGCAAACTCCCCACAGACAGTTGCCCGAGGCTGGAATCGAACCTGGGCCACCGTGCCACCATGAATGAGATGAAACCAGCATTTCCCATGCCCACCACAGGGGTGATGATGGGCTGATTTTTATTCTCAGTTCAGCAAAATTGGACCATTTTCTGATGTTGTGGTCCTGACTTCTAAGAGTCAGTCAACTAATCTCTATTTTCATTCTCCGGGTATTGCATGCAGATTGGATTCAGGGCCACTGCGTCCAGAGGCAAGACTGAGGTGACAACTGAGAGAGGCAGTTGGCGAGCCCAACAGATTAGAAAGCCTGCTATTGTTTTTTGGGGTCATTGATCCAGTTCAATTCATGATTGCTCGACTCTCTAGCTTTTATATCTCAGCTCCCTTATCCTCCCATTCATCCCACATCCCTCCTCAATGTTTCTACTTCCTCAATGCCCACAAGTATCCTCCATGTACAGAATCAATGAGCCATATTATACCACAGGGAGGTTTTTCAAATGTCCCTAAAACTGACAAAGTAAGTAAACAGGCTTTGAGAATCCACTTGAATGAAATCTAATACTTTTACAAACTCAACAAAGTGTTAATTGGAACTGACAAAATAAATAATTAGGCTCTGAGAATCTCCTTTGGAAAAAACTATACCTTTTATGACCTCATTAAAGTGTCAAGCATACAAAGTCATTCATAGTACAAATGAGAAAAGCTTTTTTTTCATTCATATAATGCATCTATTATTGGCTGGGCTTGCATTTATTACTGAATCCTAATTGCCCTTCAGATGGTGGTTGTGAGCCCCTTCTTGAAGTGCAGCACTTCACAGGGCATAGGTCTACCCAAAGTACTATAAGGTAAAAAGTTCTAGAATATTGACCCAGTCGCAGTGAACAAACGCGTCAGGATGGTGTATGTCTTTTAAAGGCATTTGCAGGTGGTAGTTTTTGTTATATGTTCATGGTATATGGCATATTGCATAGAAGTGCTGGTGAGCTACCTTCTTGAACTGCTGCACTTCATTTGCTGTAGGTGCCCATATAATGCTGTGAAAGACAGTGTTCCAAGATTTTAACAGTGCAGCATTAAAGGAACAAGTACATTGAAATCAGGATAATGTGTGGATTGAAGGGGACTTGCAGATGGTGATGTTCACATGTATCTACTGTCCTTGTCCTTCTAGATCATAATGGTCATGGGTTTGGAAGGGGCCTTGGACCACCAGCCATCATGCTTTAATGGGAAAGCAGTCCTGTAGTCCTCTTGGAGATGGTCAATTTCACATTACTTATACCCTGAGGAACTCCTGCAGACATGTCTTGATATTAACTCTGTTTTTTTTTCACAAGTGCTACTTGAGCTTTGAACATTTCCAACCATTTCTACTTTAATTACAGATTTGCAGTACCTCCAGTATTTTGGTTTTGTATTCGGACAAGGGCAGCAGAGGGGCACAAGGGAACACCAACACCTCCATTTCCTCTTTCAAATCATCAACCATTATGAGGAGGAATTAAATCACCATTGTTGGGTTAATATCCCAGACCTCCCAACGTAACAGTACTATGGGGTGTACTTACACCATATGAACACCAATGATTCAAAAAATCTGCTCATCACCACCTTTGCAAGATTGATTAGAGATGGACAATGTATACTGCCCTTGACAGCACTAGCCACATCCCATGAATAAATAAAAATACAATTTAACATTACCATCAGCCACTACTAGATCTGTTCAAGCCATGGAAGTAATTGCCAGTAGACCGAGCAACATTGTCACAGTTTTCTTAGGTAATCATTGACTGTCCATGAAGATATCTTTGTCAGTGCCAGAAATGCTTTCTGTTGACATATAGGGTAATTGCAATTTACGTAGACACGTGAAACAGAAGATATTGAATTGCAGCCTACATAAACCCTGCCCAATTTGTCTTTACATGAAAATCAGTGAACTTCACATTTTAGATCATTGAGGAAAGTCAAAACTATCCTCATATTTGTAGAGGGCAATGAGCAGACTTCAGGCTTCAAAATCCCAGCAAGTGGGAAGGCACAATCTGATGTTCACCTGCGTTAGCAGAGCAAAGGGAAAGAAAACTGCCATGGGCTTTGATGATTTCAAGTCACTCCAAAGCATTTTACAGTAAAATTAAGTAGAATTAGAATCCCTACAGTGTGGAAACAGCATTTCGGCCCAACAAGTCCATATCAACCCTCCGAAGAGCATCCAACCCAAACCCATTCCCCATTACTCTACATTTCCTCTGACTAATGCACAACCCTCAACACTATGGTCAATTTAACATGGCTAATTCACCTATCTTGCACATCTTTGGATTGTGGAAGGAAACCAGAGCACCTGGTGGAAACCCACGCAGACACAGGGAGAATGTGCAAACTCCACACAGTTGCCTGAGGCTGGAATCAAACCCAGGTCCCTGGTGATGTGAGGCAGCAGTGGTAACTACTGAACCACTGTGCCACCTTTTAAGTACTTTCAGAAATAGTCACAACTGCAATCTACAGTGCTGAATTGATATAAACTTCTGTTTGAAATATTTAATTTTGTCAATTACTAAATACAAAAACAAAGTTTGGTTACAAAATTTAGATCTGGAGTATAACCTTTTGTCTTTACGATCATAGCACAGCCTAAACTGCATGCAATTTTCCAACTATAACAGTTGGAAAATCTCAAATCTGAGTTCTAATGTGTTCTTAACAGTCATGTTTCCTGTCAATGTTCCAACTTTTATCGACACAACTTTAAAGCAACGATCACATTGAGTTTTTGGATTGTAAGTTTGCTCATTGAGCTGGAAGGTTTGTTTTCAGACGTTTTTTAACCATGCTAGGTAACATCATCAGTGAGCCTCCAGTGAAGCGTTGGTGTTATGTCCCGCTTTCTATTTATGTGTTTCTTTGGCCACGCTGATGTTAATTGGCATGAACAGGTCTGTTATGTCAAAGGAGACCATTATTTATGTCAAAGGAGACCATTTCTATTTTGGTGTTTTTGATGGTGCAGTGAATGGAGCGGCATGAGTCTTCTGCTAGGTATTTCAGTTTTTGGTGGAGTTCCTTAGCTAGTCTGCATGTGGGTATGCCAGGGAGTGAGACTATGGGTCTGAGGGGGGGCTCCTGGTTTGTGTACTTTAGGTAGTCCATAGAAGAGGGGTGTGTTGGATCCATCCAATTTCAATTAACATCAGCCTAGCCAAAGGCTGCACTGACTGCACTACTAGAGGAATCAAGGACACAAACACCAGACAGCACCAACTCCATCAGCAAGGACAACACCCTCGAACTAGTAGATCTGTGCCTCACTACCCACTTCACCTTCAATGACAAGACCTGCAAATAAATCAACAGAACACCCATGGGATCACCAATATCAGACTTCATAGCAGAAGCAGTAATGCAGAGACTCGAACAAACAGTCTGGCCCACTTTCCAAACCAAACTTTGGGTCTGCTACGTGGATGACACCTTTGTCATCACAAAACAGAACAAATTAGAGGAAACCTACAACAACATCCTCACTGCCACATCCTCACAGGCATGAAATTCACAAAAGAGGAGGAGAACAACAAAAGTCCCCTTCCTGGATGTCATGAACAGTTAATGGAGAACTTCAGACCAGAGTCTACAGGAAAGCAACACACACAGATCAGATGCTTAACTGCAGAAGCAGTCATCTCAAAACCCACAAATGGAGCTGCAACAGGACATTATTTAAATGGGCCACAACACACTGCAGCATCCAAGAACTATGAGCAGCAGAATCAAAATATCTGTACAGCGTAATCAAGAAGGACGGGTACCTGATAAACATAGTACACCAATTCCTAAACAATAAACCCAAACAAGCAGACACAACATGCCCAGAAATTCTGGCCACATTACCATACATCAAAGATGTCTCGGAGATGATTACCAGACTACTCCAACCCCTTAGCATCATGGTAGCCCACAAATCTACCAACACATTTAAACAGCGGCTGATTAACCTAAAGGACCCTTTACCAACAACCAGCAAAATGAATGTGATTTACAAAATACTATGCAAGGATGGTACAAATACTACATCAGAGAGACAGGCAGAAAACTAGCCACCAGGATACATGAACACCAATCAGCCACCAAAAGACATGACCACTATCACTAGTATTCTTACATACAGATTAAGAGGGACAACACATCCATCTCAGGACAGGCTAAACAGAGACACACATGGGAATTCCTAGAGGCCTGGCATTCAAAGCAAAACTCCATCAATAAACACATTACTTTGGACCCCATTTATCAATCTCTGAGAAAAAACTGGAAATGATATCACCCAAATTAAGAGACCAAGACACATAAATAGAAAGAGGGACATAACACCAGCACTTCACCGGAGGCTCACTCATGATGTTACCTAGCATGGTGACGAAACTTCTGAAAAGAAATCTTCCAGATCAGAAAGCAAACATACAACCTGAACCTCAACCTGAGCTACACATCTTCTCAAAAATCACAAATATTGAGTTTTGCCAATCAAGGAACTGAGAAATATGAAAGACACAGCAATTTTAATCAACAAATATTATGATGGCTAATAATCTACTTATATAATCTGAATGTTTTTAATTTTCCAAAAATTCCCTCTTACTTATAAGTATTTGTTTAATACCAAAAGTATTTTTTCTTTCATTGGATATTTCTGAAAGGATTATGTTTATCTGCAAATAGTTAACAGTCTTGATCAGTTTTTAAGAGGAAAAAAATATAAAAATCATAAAATTCACACTAAACATCTTAAAAGTTGAATTACCATCTGGAACAAAATATCCTTAAGGCATACTATAAATATCTGGGTGAGTCAGGTTTTCGAATAAAAATGAAGCAAATGTGATCAAATCTCAAAAGACTCAGGCCTTTTAAAATCATCTGCCTTACACATTTTTCATCAACAAAACATCAGGTCGTGCCATGTCAAACTAAAAGCATGTTCTACATAAATTGCTCATGTTCTCCAAGTAACAAAGCTGCACTTTCATGTGAAACTGAAAACAAAAACCTTCTAAGATCTTCTAAACAGGTGTAATATTATGTACAATCAAAAACTGAAGCATTTTTCTAAAATTTTTAAGGATAGGGAAACATTTCATAACTTTTGAAAGAGATTGAAAGAGATTGGTATTAAGGAGTAAGACCATTTATAAAGTCGAAGAAACCACATTTTTTTTTCAGTCTATAAACATAAATGAAAATTAGAGTGCTATGACTGAGTACCAGAAAAATATTTTGCAATTTAAAAATTAAGTGTTACATATTATTCAGCTGTTAAATTCAATATTGCTTTTTGGAAGCTGTGAGAGTGATAACTTGAGACTTAAATGTGGGGCGGCACAGTGACTAGCACTGCTGCCTCGTGGCCCCAGGTTCAATTCCAGCCTCGGCCGACTGTTTGTGTGGAGTTTGCACATTCTCGCCGTGTCTGCATGGGTTTCCCCCCACAGGCCAAAGTTACGCAGGTCTGGTGAATTGGTCATGCTAAATTGCCCAAAGTGCTAGGTGCATTAGTCAGAGGGAAATGGGTCTGGGTAGGTTACTCTTCAAAGGGTCAGTGTGGACTGGTTGGGCCGAAGGGCCTGTTTCCACACTGTAGGGAATGGGAATCTAAATCTAAGACATAGGTAGGGTAAACACAACTTCTTTTCAACCCATAAGTGTTAATGATTTGCATTTTATTTGTCTCAATTATGATTGAGCATGCAGATTTGGGAAGTTCTAACACAAATTCTTTTTTTCCTTTGCTCTTGTTAAAGACATATGTCTGACATTAAATAGCTATTTTCGGTTACTGAATGTGTGTGTGTGTGTGTGTGTGTGTGTGTGTGTGTGTGTGTGTGTGTGTGTGTGTGTGTGTGTGTGTGTGTGTGTGTGTGTGTGTGTGTGTGTGTGTGTGTGTGTGTGTGTGTGTGTGTGTGTGTGTGTCATGTGTAACATTGCTTGATCATTGATACATTCATTTCAATTAAGTCATGACAAAAGTAATTATTATAAGCTTATAGTATGACATTAAAATGTTTTATACAGCAAAGAAAAGTTTAGAAATGGAAAATATATTTTTAATTATAATTCAAGATTCATGATATTGAATACAGTTTTTACAATCCTTTATTTAATTATTTGTTCTTCGTAAAGCCATAAAACATCCAGAGCTATAGTATGATTTAATTAGATTATTATTAACACTAGAATAATGCTAAGAAAAAGTATCAAGATTTATTCTCACCTTGCTATTTATTTTACTGATGTAAAGGCTCTGGTTTCATCTTGAGCTTTCATTCTACAGTTCTATCCAGTCACTGTGTCAGCAAGAACATTCCATCAGAGAGGTTATGACAACCTTACACATTAGGTGTAATTTATGCTTTTTTTTACATCGTCCAAGAACTTTATTATTCTAGAGTTAAAGTGATTGTCAAAGGCTTATCAAAAGAATATGTTATTTCCCTTACTTCTGGTGAGCTGGAATATCATCAGCTATACTTGCAATTGTGTACTGATGTGTTTTTTTTCTCGTTTGCCTTCTAGTTTACTATGAATTTGGATGCTATTTGGTATCTAAAAAATTGTTTTCTCCAAAATGTCTAATTTGGTTTTCAATTTTGCCCATCTCTGAAATGAGGCATTTCTTCTTGGCAATACACTTTCTGATGTCAAGCCTTCCAAATAAATTTTTTACATAGTTTGCTTAAGATCTTTTCTTTCATAATAATAGCAGTTATGTTGCTTTCTGCTGCTGTACTGGAATGTTTCCCCATCTTTTCTTACTAAATTGAAAGGATTTCTGCTCTCTCATTACTACAATAGATGATTCACACCTTTCATAGCTAAAATGGAGGCTTTCCACCTGGCAAAAGGTGTAATTACCACCTTTCTCATTACTTTGCTGTATGAATCCTGCTGTTCATGGCTTTTCTAAACAATTTCAGCTTTAACTACTGTATCTGCATTACTGAGTGATTCCACTTTTCATAGTTTAATTAAATTATTCTCGCCTTTATCATGGACCTAATGAAGGGCTTCCCAGATTTTTCTGTAACTGAATAATGCCTACAATATTTTCAACTCCTGTTAGACCACATCTATTGAAGTTTTTAAATTATCAATGTTATTGCTTTAATTCCTGGCTTTGTCTGCAAGGTTGAATCAGTATTTCCTTCATGGCTCTTTACTGCTTTTTCTGTAGCTCTGCCTCCTGGTGCCCACTCTCTATGGAGACAACACATGACCCATGCTCTCCGCAATATTTTAACTTCTCGTTTCTCCAATCTGAATTGCTGTTTTGTTTTAAAGTTTCTTCTGGCTCAGCAGGGGTTTCAGCTTTAGTAATCAAACCTCCAATGTCTTCAGTCTCTGCTAAACTCCAATTCAGTACTGTCCTGGTAGACCAATGTCTTGCAATGCAGCGTGCATCAGCTTTAGATTTACTACTTCGCCTTTCACTTAACACCTAGAATCCAAACAGTTCCCATAGCAAAACACTCACTCTGTCAATCCTAGATAATGGACCATTATCCATAGCTTGGGAGAACCTCTCAAGGAAGGTTGAAGTAGATGATATCATTGCCTACATTGTGACAGCTCAGCCTTTGGTTGACTGAGGAGAACAGAATTAGAAGGATAAGATCGAAAATCCATGAGTAAGATCATAGTTCACTGTGCAACAGTGACCCCCCCAGGCTCTCATATTCTTTAGTGGCTTGAATAACACAGAGCTAGCATGCACTGGAAAGCAGTGTCACCTCTAAATTCATTGGCAAGAAAGGCAGTGCAATACCAGAGTCCTCGCCAGGCTAACATGCCAAGCATAGAGATGCTAATCATTTAAAGCCAACTCTGCTGACAGGACATGTCGTTCGTCTACCTGACAGCAGATTGCCCAAGCAATTACCCTACTCAGACATCAGCCAACAGCAGAAAGCTCGCAGGAGGACAATGGAAGCACTTTAGGAATGTCTTCAAAGCATCCCTGAAGAGTTCAAACATACTCCCTGATTCATGGTTGATCTTGACCTTTAACCAATGAAATTGGTTAATTCAGATAGGCACTGAACAAAATGAGAACTTCATTAGGAATGTGCAAAAGCAAAGTCACAGGGATTGCACAAACCACCAAACAAACCAAACTCTTCCAGCACCACCTGCCCACATGTAGAAGAGTCTACAGATTTTGCACTTGCCTTATCAGGCATCTGAAAGCCTATGGACCTAAGAGGCAGTCATCCTTGATCCCAAGGAACTAAAGAGAGAGATTCTGTTATGTTTACTTCTAACACCAAATATTCAGTATTGATTGAATTCATGGTTTGCACTTTTCATGTGAAACCAAAAACATCTGGGTTTATCTATTGTAAAAGGAATGAAATGCATTGCACATAGTTAAACTCCAAGCTTTTACAAACTGGATTTTTAAATAGTTGGGATTTTATTCAAGGATACTAAGATTGTTATCCAATAACAACTCTTTCCAGTGTTTGTATCCCACTTCTTCTATCCTTTCAAAAATGCTCATGCCTATCATGTAGTAAGACTGTCAAAACAGAGAAGTGTCAGGATTTTTTTTTTGAGAATGACACACATTGAAAACCCATTAAAATGTATGGTTCAGTCAACAGGAGTGACTGACAGGTCTAATACTGCTCTCAATATTCAGAAATCTGTAATGCCCAATACATGCACACAAATATGTGGTTCAGGACAGAAGGAAGTTGAGATTTCATGAACAAAATTGTTTGTATTGCCTGAAACTAAAGATATATTCATCTAATTTAACAATCAATGTTTTTTAAATGCTAGTGTTCAACAATTTGGTGTAACTTATTTGCATTACACTTAATGATAAACAAATCTAAATTTAATAGGTAAAATTTGACAACTGATTCTTGCAAACAAAACGTTGATTTTTGTACAGCATTCACGTTACAAGAAGGACCCAAGTATCAGATTGACAGGCAAAATCAATACTTAACAAATCTGTACATAAAGCAAATGGACATGACATAAAAAAATCAATGAAAATTCATTCCAAGTAAAAATTATTGTGTTAATCAGACATTCATTCCACCCACCTCCCCCCCACCCCACTAACCCTGTACAATATTCCAAATTTGTGTAAGATGCTTTCTTACTAGACTATAACCTGAGAATTAATTTTCAAGATTTTCTCAACAATTACTCTTTCACTATAAAATTAAAAATCACACAACATCAGGTTATAATCCAACAGATTTGTTTGGAAGCACTAGCTTTCAGAGCACTGCTCCTTCATCAGGTGGTTGTGGAGTATAAGATCGTAAGACACAGAATTTATAGCAAAAGTTTACAGTGTGATGTAACTGAAATTATATATTGAAAAAGACCTGGATTGTTTGTTCAGTCTCTTATCTGTTAGAATGACCATGTTGGTTTCAGTTCTTTCATACGTAAATCGCAAAACTTTTTTTAAAAGTTACATTCTGAAGTGAACTGTAACAATTGGTGTCATGTTGGCCCAGATAATGCATTGACGGTGCAAGCTGCCCTGTGTGAGACTGTTTGTGCCACAATGGTCAGACTGATTCTAATCTAAAAAACAGCTTTATAGAATCTTACATGGATTCATGCAGTTTTTGAGCATCGTAAAACGTAAATCTGCAAGTACAAATTCACCCCACAAACTATGTGTGTGTGTGGGGGGGGGGGCGAGTAGTTTATGAGTGGCTGTAAACGAGTGTGTGTATGTGTGTGAGTGTGAGTGTAAAGGGGTATAGGTCTGTGCGGGGGTGTATGTGGGAGTATGTGTGGACATATGAGAGAGGGTCTGCATGAGTGTGTGTCTGTAGGAGACTGTGTGTAGGAGTGTGTTTTTAGAAGTGTGTGTGTGTAGGAATGTCTGTGTGTGTCTGTCTGTGTCTGTGTCGTGCAATGGGGTCACCTATAGTGTGACATGAATCCAAGGTCTTGGTTGAGGCCATCCCCATGAGTACTGAACTTGGCTATCAGCCTCTGCTCGGCCACTTTTCATTGTTGCCTATCCCGAAATCTGCCTTGGAGGACAGTCACCTGAAGGTCTGAGGTTGAATGTCCCAGACCACTGAAGTGTTCTCCGACTGGGAAGAACCACTCCTGTCTGTTGATTGTTGTGCGGTGTCCATTCATCCACTGCCTTAACTTCTACTTGGTCTCGCTAATGTATCATGCCTCAGGGCATCCTTGCCTGCAGTGTACGAGATAGACAACGTTGGCTGAGTCACATGAGTACCTGCCATGTACATGGTGGAAGGTTCCCCCATGCGTAATGGTGGTATCATGTCGACATTTTGCAACGTCTACCGTGACAAGGTTGTATGCTATTGTATGGTATCCTGAAGAAGGAGCAGTCCTCCAAAAGCCAGTGCTTTCAAATAAACCTGTTGGACCATAACTGATGTTGTGTGATTTTTAACTTTGTACACCCCAGTCCAATGCCGGCATAACTACATTTCTGAACACTTTCTTTCTCCAAATCATCCCTATTCTATGAATTTCTTTGAACCTAGATGGAACCTGGTCCTAATAAAAAGAGCAAATCAGGAGGTGATTAAGGTTTTCATCTAGTAGCGTAGCTGGCTGTGTACACAGAATGAAATCAGTAGAAATATATACAAAACAGAATATTGGAAAGAATAAATTAGTTGAGGATTTAGATGGGTGGGAAATACATAGAATTATGGAATATAAGTTTAGAAACATGGTTACAAATGAAGTAAGGGGAACAGCTATAAAAAATGAATTGAACATCAGTACAGCGATGCACAAGTTGTTGATGATGAAACAGGGTAACTGGAAGAAATGACATAGTAAATTTGGAAAGCAGCAATTGGAAAGTTCTATTGATTGGAATTTGTGCCATCAGTGTGCTTTGATCCATTCTCCCTTTCGTAACCTTTGCTAGGGTCTCCACAGGGTCGGTATCAAAACAAAACAGTCTTAAATTGAACTTAGATATAGTCAGGGGGAAATATTTGTGAATCTGGTCTTGTATAATCAGGCTTCAAGTGTCCTACTCTTTTGAAGAAATGGGGAAATCTCACATGCTTCACAGATTGGAGTTCCTGAAATAGTTAAATTTCACTGTTCCAGTTTTGCAGAGCGAGAAGTTGATTTGGAGAGAATGCTAGAATCTGAAGGCAATCGTGGCCATAACAGATTGCAAGTCAAAACTGCACATACCACACTTATTCCACACTTTATTTGAAAAATTGAAGTTGTTATGCTAATTGCATTCATAGTTTTCCATCTATATTCATCACAACAAAATTGGTTTTCAACAATTGTGTGTCACATTCCAGTTAATTCATTGCATCTTTGATGTTACAAAAATCGAAGCAACTCCTTATTCACTAACACTTCTGATAAATCAGCATCACCCATTTTCTGCATACGTTGATAATGTGAAACATCTTAGACAGTACCTTCCAAACCCTACCCACTTTCTCTAGAAAGGCAAGAGTAACAAATACATAGGAACACCATCACCTGCAAGTTTCCCTCCAAGCTACTCTCAATCCTGACTTGGAAATATATTGCTATTCCTTCAGTGTCACTGGGTCAAAATCTTGGACATTCAACGGTGCTCTAATCACTCTATACTCCACTATCAACATCCTATGGTTACCATTGACCAGAAACTCAAGTGGACTCACCATATAAACACAGATCAGATGCTAGGAATGCTGCGGCAAGTAACTCACCTCCTGCCTCCCCAGAGTCTGTCCATAAGGCACAGTTAGGAGTGTGATGGAATACTTCCCAATTGCCATGAGTGCAGTCCCAACAACACTCCATAAGCTTGACACATCCAAGACAAAGCAGCCGGCTCAATTGGCATTACATCCACAAGTATCTCTTTATTCCACCACCAAAGTTCAGTAGCAATAGTGTGCACTAGATACAAAATGTACTGCAGAAATTGATCAAAGGTCATCAGACTACACGTTCCAAACCATCGACCACTTCTATCTAGAAGGACAGGAGCAGCATATACATGGGAACACCACTACATCAAGTTTCCCTCCAAGCCACTCAGCATCGTAACTTGGAAATATATTGCTGTTCCTTCAATGTTGCTGTGTCAAAATCCTGGAATTTCCTTGCTAATGGCATTGTGGGTCAACCCACAACAGGTGGATTGCAGCAGCTCAAGAGGCAGTCGACCATCACCTTCTCAAGGGCAACTAGGGACAGGCAATAAATGCTGCCACATCCCAGAACTAAATTAAAAACAGCATTGTGGATCTGCCTACACTAAGTGGACTGCACAGTTCAAGAAGGCAGCTCATTACCACTTTCTCAAAGACAATTAGGGATGGACAATAAATGCTGGCCCAGCCAATGATTAATATATCCCATGAATGACTGAACTAAAAATAATGACAGTACAAAATGATAAACAAGACCTAAATGGAATCCATATGGATAAAGATAAATGAAATTTTGTTATTCATTCTTGGAATGAGGCACGGCTGGCCAGGCAGCATTTATTCATCCAGACGGCAGTTAAGAGTCAACCACTTTGCTGGGGTCTGGAGTCACATGCAGGCCAGACAAGGTAAGGACAGCAGTTTCCTTCCCCAAAGGATATTAGTGAACCATATGGGTTTTTCCCGACAATTGACAATGGATTTATGTTATCCTTTGACTCTTAATTCCAGATATTTAGTCAATTCAAATTCCACCATCTGGATTTGAACCCAGGCCCCCAGAATATTATTTGGGTCTCTGGGTTAACAGTCCAGTGATAATACCCTGAGGCTCATTCCTCCCCCTATAAGACTAAACACCCTGCCTATAGAAGGGGGATGGAGGAAGAAATATGTAAATAAATCAGAAGTAATAAAATACAAAATAAATAATTTGCCGGCTGTCAATTGGCCAGAAAAAAGGATAAGGGAGTGGATTTCCTACAACGTACACCAGACTTCTTTGTAGCCCAGCATGTAAGAAACCCACAGATGAGGATTAATTTCTGGATATCATTGGGGAATGTGCTGCAGCAGATAAAAGAAGCAAGAAGTAAAAGTCGAGGAGCTCCTAGTTCTTAATGTAGAAGGAGGTGGTTAGAGAGTGTGGACGTACAATGGTTATCTTTCAAAATTCTTGAGATTCTGGGGGCCTGTGTACTAAAAAGTAGTAATGTAACCCTACTATTTAAGGAGGGAGGAAAAGGAAAATTGGAGAACTATAAACTTCTTAGTTTGATGTCAGTAGTAAGGACAATGCTCGAATCTATTATAAAAGATGTGATAATTCAAGACTTATAAAGCTCAATAAAGTCATCATGGATCTGATAAGGAAATCATGTTTGACAAACTTGAAGTTTGTTGAAGATATTATTTGTAGCGTTGGTAAAGGAGAACCAAGGAATGTGGGGTGCTTAGAATTTCAGAAGTTTTTTTATAGGCTCCATTAATTAGTAAATAACACTGGCATGGAGGCAATTGGGCAAATTACATTATTACAGACTGAGAAATAATTGACAGGTAGAAAGCAGTATAACAGAAAGGACTACATTAAAATCCAAAGACCGCTGCATTTTTAAAAGGCAACTTACCTGACACTCATTAGATGTGCTGTTACACTTCTATCTATTCCTGCAACTGGAGAAGTCTAGATACAATTGAGCTGGAGCCAGGGCTAAGTATGAATGGTGCTTTGGTCAGCAACAAGTAGCTAATTGGTCAATGGCACAGTGAGCCACTGTTGATGAAAAAGGCTTTGTGCCTGCCAACACTACATAGTTGGTTCCCAAGTGGTTGACCAACTTGTGGGTGTGAATGATTAGTCATAAGCCATCAGACCTCTGGAAAGGAACAAGTTATTATTTTGCCTGCAGTTAAAAAAAAACTTCAAGCCTCAGGAAAGCCAGTTTATTTCTCCTCATCAGTTGCTTTAAACTGTGGCTCTTAAACAACAATTCAAAGACTTTATAAGTGTGAACCAGTCACTCTTTACCTCCAAACAAGTGAAAGGACCTGGAGAAAGATGATCAAGGAGCAGTAGGCCCTCATATGTTCTAAACAATAGTTTTAACAAACCCTGTGAACACTGACCATTGAACTAGGTTCTGTCATTTCCCTCTGGCCCATGACATCATGTTTATTTTTGTGTCTGTTTCAATCTCTGTCTATATAGGAGTAGGGGGAGTTTTATAAATGGGTTCGTGTTTTAACCAGCAATATTGACAGTTCATAATTGTTAACCTGTAGCTAGAACCTATTTATTTGTAATAAACAGAAATTATTGTGAAATACAGAAATCTCGTCCATGCTTTCTATCAACCTGGATAAAAACGACTGCTAAATTGGGGAATTTTGCATACTTTTATAGAATCTTTAACTTTGTGGAGACTCCAGGAATAGCACATCTTGATTTCTAGTGCAAGATCCATGAGGCATCACTTTTGGATGTGGTGACAAATTCTAATATTTTCAAATTTGCTGATGACATCAAACTGGGTGGGATCATAAGTCATGAGGAAGGTACAAACAGGTGTCAGTAGACTTGGACAGGCTAAGTGAATAGATTAGAACATGACAAATCTAATGCACGATGAGTAAAACCATGTGAAGGTATTTGTTTTGGTTAAATAAAAGAGGTAGAATATTTCTTTCACGGTGAGAGGTTGGGTAATTCAGGTGCCCACAGGGATGTGGGTGTCCTTGGGTATAAGCCACTGACAGGTACAGCAAACAATAAAAAAAGCAAACAGTAGCATTCATTTCAAGGGATTCAAATAAACAAGTAAAGATGTTTTGCTGCATTCGTAGATAACTTTGGTTAGATCTCATCTGGAATACTGTGTATAGTGTTGGACTCCTGTTCAAAGGAGAGGTATATTTCCCATAAAGAAAGTGCAACACAGATTCACCAGTTTTAAATGCCAGGATAGTGTGAGTGTCTTATGAGGAGAGACTGAGGACACTGGATTAGTATTCCTTCGAGTTTCAAGCTGAAGGAGTGACCTCATTGAAACTCTTAACATTCTTACATTCCCTTTGCTGTGAGTTTGAAACTACATAATATCAGGACAAGAGATATGCCACTTAACACTGAAATGAGGAGGAATATCTTCATCCAGAAGGCGGTGAATCTTGGGAATTTTCTACCTCAGAATGCTGCAGAAAGTCAGTCATTCAAGAGATATGGAGATAATGCGACTTCCCACACTGAAGTAGAGGATCACCCATATTCTAATAGAATGTTGGAGTAGGCTGATGGCAAAATAGATTTCTCATGGCCCTATGTTCCTTCTTATTTTCCGAGTGACAATAGAATTATGCAATGAAAAAAACAGAGAAGGGCATAAACACGAAGAGTAGAGTAATAGATTTTGAGGATATGAAATTAGAATTTGGGAAAATAGAATAGACAATATTGGCAAACAATCAAGTAGAACATAATGTAAAACATTCATACCAAGTGTGCTATTTCATCCAGTAAAATATTTATTTGGCTAAAAAACAAAAATAAGTGATACAGTACAGAAAGAACCACAGGCAAGGGACGCAATATCCACGAAGCATTCGAACAATTGGGAGGAGTATGATAAAAGAGAATACAAAGATATGAGGAAGATAAATAAAAAATGAATTAGGAGAGTAAACAAGGACGACAAAATTAAATCATTAAGGAACATAACAAAATACAATAAAATTTGTGTGATCTGACATGCACTGGGACCAGATGGTGGTGGCAAATGAAAAATGACAGTTATCAGGGGAGTTGCGACAACAGCAACAACATCAATAGGAGAGGTGGAAAAGTGTGCATTGACTTATTGGCAATGAGGCTTTTGAGCCTCTCTGGAAGGAAGAATTGATTGTTGTAGACAATCAAGACAGCCTTAGTACAAAAAGCAATAACTAAATTGCAGTTAATGGCAAGGAAAGGGATGGGTAACTTGAAAGCAAATATTCTCCAGACTCATCATGCTGAGATGCTCCAATGCTCCAATGGTTAGTTGCAGAGATGCATTATTTCATTTTATGAACAGCTCAGCCTCACGACTTCTTGGATAAGAAGGGGAAAGAGAAAACAAACGTAGAGAAAAATATCACGAATAAGCTCAATAAAGTTGAAAATGCATATGGCTTGCAGTCATTAGGGATTAGCAGAGATTCGAGTCAGTGGACAATTTTATGTTCCATTGTGGAGGAAAATGCAAATTTTACTGCAGTAAAATAACAAGCACACAAAGACAGAAAACCCCTTGACAATTTAATTAAGGTATTCATGACACTAACTGGATTTTACAATTGGTGCACAAGATACCTGTCACCTCAGGAGGTCATCGATGAAACTCGAGCAGCCTTACAGCAGTCGGCAAGGGAGACATTAGAGACATAAGTCTTCATTCAATGCGTAAAGCATCACTCTAAAAACTGTCCTCAATACCACAGTGTAAGTTACCTTTGATACTTTACCCCTCATGTCTTAAGGCTCCAACTTTTCCGACCCACTTTCTTTTGTCCCAGTTTTGCCTCTGTGTATTTCGTAACTTAGTAGCGCCTACTTCTAACAGTGGGACTGCCAATCTTTGAGTGTCGGATGGCCTCCTACTAACTCTTCAGACTGGGCAACATTTCTTTCTCCCTTAAGTTGATTGCTGTTTGTGAGGCACAACTTATTTGGCTGCCGACTTCAAAATGATCTGCAAATCCTCCTAACAGTGGGATTGGGAACAAAGAATGAAAATTCTACCAAGTACAATTTCTTTTAACCTAGAACTGCAAGTCAGTGGAGGAAAGCAAACTGATGATTTAATGAGGTCAAACAATTCAACAGACCATTACCTCTTCTCTTTCATAGGCACCAATAAAAGATTAACTCTCTGATACATATACCTGTACAAGTCTTCCCTTATTGTTTACCTTAAGTTTAAAAACCTATTAACTTTCTATTTATGCATTATGTGTTGGTATTTAGCTTTAATAGAATTACAATAATGCAAAACTCGGGTTGTGCATCTTTCTATTGCTATAACTGGATGCTATTTGAAAGATCTCTCCTGCAGTTACAAATAAAGTAGGGCATGTAGACAGCAGCATATGTCTGGTTGAATACCTATTTGCATACATCTAAGCACATACGATAACTAAATTACTCACAAAGAAACTAAGCACAGTTCTATAAAATCTTAAACAAAAAAGTTTCAGCCATTACTAAAACACTTCAACTGACTTAAGAAATAAATGAATTGTTTCTCTCTATGATTCCAAAGGAATCAGTGTATTCTAAGAAAATGTGAGATAAAAAAAAACTAGATGATGTACTTTGTATGCATAGTCCCTCATTTCCCATTTCATTTTTAAAAATGTATAACTTTCAACTCTTTTTGTAAGAATCTTGTTTTAGTAACTTATTTTCGATTGAGTATACCTAGGATTTATGGTCTTTGTTCTCTTATCAAATGACCCTGATATTTGAAGTTATAGATTTGGATTATGTACAGCCCTAAGCCTCTTCGTTGATTTAATACTTACTTTTTGGCCAAACTTCAACCATGTAACAAAATTTAGGGGATAACTGCAAGGATCCCTAGAGACCACAAAGACCCAAAGAATTGAGGACCTGACACACTGACTGCATGAATTTTTCCCAAGAAATTTAAATGTTCAATTGGCAATTCCCTGGCTCCTGAGGACCCTGCTCAAAATAATCTATCTTTGAGTTCGAGTGAGAGGCTTTGGAAGGATCTGAATCACTTACCTGGATAGTTACCCACACTGGTGGAGCTACATTAGGGTAAGGTCAGGCTTCTACCACTTCCCCTTCACTCCGTGGTGTGTGTAATATGCCCTCTCTAAACTCCAGAATTATTTTTACCTCTCCTCAGACATCTCCATTTTGAGGCATTCTCAGATTCTCCTGCATCACTGGGAGCCTACCTCCTGTCCTTATGAGGACAATGTGCCTTGAGGCAAACACTTAGGAGGCCATCTCCAAGAACATAATTGCCCAGGGTGGCTTCTGGCAAGTGAGCCTTCTGGACCCCTACTTGATTCTGATATTACAATTTTGAAGTCCGCAGTCCTGCCCATTATTCAGACAGGACCAGTTCCACAGTTGGGGTCCACAACCCCTGTGAAACATGAAAATTGCAAAATACTTTATTTTTGGAAGGCATATCCCAATCATATGAATCAATTCAAGAAGTAAATTCTCTTTCAGCATAGAACTCGCATTATTTTTCTAAAAGTCTTTTCTTGTTCAATATATGCAATGCTGATTACGTAAGAAAATTATAGATATAATAATGAAGCAAGAAACAAGTTAATATTGACATATATTGAATCATTCATTTACAGCAGAAATCTGAGACCTTTAAATGGTCTTATTCATTCTGTCACAAGTTGCAATGCAGTTCTATATTGCAACAATATCCAAATTATGTTGAGCATCTTTTGCTTTGGATCTTGGGACATGGCTGTGACGAGCAAACTGATATGCATTGTCCTTCTAGTTGTTGTCGAAAGACCATAGCGGGACATTTTCTTGGACAATAGCAGTTCCTTGCAGCTCTTCTAATGCAACTAAAGGGCTTGTTAAACCACTGATGAAGCTAGTTAAATGCGAATCAGTTGTGTGGTACTGGTATAATATTTAGGTAAGATTGTGTTGATGAAATATTTTGCTACACCAAGAACATTTGTAAACCAAAGGGCTTTTACATCAATCTACCAGCTGTAGACAATTTTACTGATGCCAAGTTAAAAATCACACAACACCAGGTTATAGTCCAACAGGTTTAATTGGAAGCACACGAGCTTTCGGAGCAACGCTCCTTCATCAGGTGATAGTGGAGGGCTCAATCCTAACACACAGAATTTATAGCAAAAATTTACAGTGTGATGTAAGTGAAATTATACATTGAAAAATTGATTGTCTGTTAAGCCTTTCATCTCTTAGAATACAGTGATAGTTTCACTTCTTTCATGTGTAAATCGCAAAATCTTTTTTTTAAAAAGTTGCATTCTTGGGTTAGCTGTTAACAATGGTAATAGCTAGACAATATGTTGAAGGTGTTGGCCCCCTGTGTTCTCTGTCTATGCCATGATGTTTAGATTGATTCTAATCTAAAAAGTGAGATAACTGAGTTTTACATAAATTCATGCAGCTTTTGAGCTCAGAGTTCTACATGAATGCATGCAGTTTTTGAGCAAAGTACAATGTAACCCTGCAAGTACAAATTCACCCCACAAAATACATGTGTGCATGTGGGTCTTTGTCTGTGTGTGTGAGTCTGTCTGGGTTGGGGGTTGTGAGTGTGAGAAAGTGTATGTGTGTGTGTGTGTGTGTGTAGTGAGTGTAGTGTGCTTCCAATTAAACTGTTGGACTATAACCTGGTGTTCTGTGATTTTTAACTTTGTACACCCCAGTCCAACACCAGCATCTCCAAATCATTACAGATGCCAGCTTTTCAATTTGTGGTGAGAAATATGGTGTGCAATATGAAGTGTCACAGATTACATAATAAACACTATTAATGAAGTCAAAATGGTTCCGATTGCTTACATGTTGAGCAAAATAAAATGTAATTCTGCAAAATCAAATTCACCCCATAAACTTATACATGTGAGCGTGTAGGAGAGACAGAGTGAGTGTGTGTGTGTGTGTGCATATGAGAGACAGCCTACACTTGTACACATATAAGTTTATGGGGTGCATTTGTTTTTGCAGAATCATATTTTATTTTGCTCAAAAACTGCAAGAATCCATATAAAACTCTATAAATCCCACTTTAGAAATAGAACCAGTCGAACTCAACATTGGGACACAGACAGACCTCACACCTTAGTGCATTGTCTGAACTAAGATGGCACCTATTGTTAGAAAATGTAGACTTTTCTTGAGAATGTAATTTATAAGAAGTTCTGGGATTTACATATCAAAGAACAGAAACCAACACATTCCATTCTAAAATATGGAAGACTTGATCTAAAATTGTTCAACGTATCATCACACCTCCATGACACTGTACTCATTTGGCTATAAACTTTATGTCTTATTGTCTTATTCTCCCCAACCACCTGAGGAAGAAGCAGTGCTTCAAAAGCTAGTGTTTCCAAATAAACCTGTTGGACTATAACCGGATGTTATGTGATTTTTAACTTTATTCATAGGCAGTTAGAAGTCAGCCACATTACTATGTATCTGGAGTTCAATGTAGACCAGATAAAGATGGTGGACTTCCTTACCATCTTTTACAACGATCAATGATATGAATGATATTACTAAGACTAGATTTCATTTCAAGATGTGTTACTTGAATTCAAATTCCAGTAACCATGGGTGAGATTTGAATCCATGTCCTGGGCTCTGACCTTACTACCTCACCACTGTCTCACAGTCTATCTATCCATCTGCTGTGTGCCTTAAACCATGCAAAGTGGAGTTGACCAGAACCTGGTCTGGCACCACTTTGGTTTCACATTGTGCAATTTATATTCAAAGCAAAGCTAAACTAGTCTTCAGGCACTTCATTAGGCTTATCTTATAGTCTTTAGAATGCCATCAAAGAGGCTACTGCCCCATTGACTCAGTTCACATTTAAATTTAACCAGCTGTTGAAAGTCAAAGAATAAATGAGGTTGGCAAAGTAACTCAGGCCTGCTTGCTTCATGTGGCTCGAAAGAGATAATTGTAGAAGAATGGTGACCATGCAGTTTGAGCTCTTTATTATATATGCAAAAAATAATGAATATAATCCCTTCAATAGAATTGTTTCACTTCAAGAAGTTCATAACCTAAATCAGTTTCACTGAAATCTGCAACAGCTGAGACAACGTTTCCAGTACTTCATGCATCAAAATGCCACATTAGATGAAACATAGTTATCCACTGCTCAAGTATTATGTTAAGTGTTATCATCATATTTCTACTTATATACTTGACATAGTCTCAAGTTACACTGTCATTTAATGGGTAATTCAGAATAGGTCATACTAATCAAAGGTTGTGTTCATTATAATTCAAAGGTAGCGATATCTGGCTTAGCAAATATGAATAAGGCCTTTAACTTCACATGGTAAAATAGTACATTGATTCATACCCCAAGACAATTAGTCAATTCAAGGTCTTATCTTTAAAAGAACAGAGTGCATCCATTATGTAGTTGCTGTGATAAATACTGCAAAATCCAGATATTTAAATAAGTAGCTAAAATTACTGTCCTTTGTTGCATTTATTCATTTCACATATGCACTTAATTAGACAAGTGTCAAGCGAAAGCAAAATGTCACTCATTCATGAATAAAATAATGAATTAACATGTTTTTTACCCATAAAGCACAATGACATGAGTTAATCAATTGCTCTTTCAATTTGCTGAACCACTTCATTAATTTATTTTCAGTTTATTAACAACAATTCCATTTAGTATCGCTAACTCTGGATCTCCTAGTTTCTCATTATTTATTCACGTAATTGGAAACAAATACTTTTCATACAATTTTTATGTACAGCATCAATATATGACTGACAAAAACTTTTGAACAACTGACTCATAATACCCAAACATTTTACTGTAATTATCAAGCTGTTTACAATCTCTATATTTTATGGTCACAAGCTACTGTTTAAATGTGTTTGCACAATATAATACTTCACAAAATAGTGTCTGGAATCATGGAAGTATTGAGTTTAGTTTGTGTAATCTCTAGCCCTGGTCACTGATTTTATTGACACAGGGTCAAGGCACATTTTCATTCAAAATTGTCAGCCTTGTTTAAAAATTACTCCAGCTTCACAACTTTCCCAGCTATCTGCAGTCCCTTAGCTCTGGCCTCTCAAGTATCCTTGATTGTGATTGCCCCACCACAAACTTGCCTTCTGCTGCCTAGCCCTGAAATTCTGGAAGTACTTTCCATCACCACTCCACTTCTCTATCTAATTTCCGCCTTTAAAATACTTAAAACCTACCTTGTGACCAAGCTTTTGATCATTTGACCTATTATCTCTTTGTGTAATTCAATGTCACATTTAATTTTATTTGGGTTTATGATGCACCTTTGGACATCCCATTATGTTAAAGGAGCTCAGCAAATTTAAGTTGTTGTGGCTGTTAGAACTGGACAGATCATTGGACTTGAACCAGATATTACCAGACTTGTTGACATGCCCCAGCAAATTCTATTTTAATTACTTCACTCTATAAGTTTTGTGACTCACAGGTTAAATTATCCCCTGTCTCTGCAATTCAGTTTATCAGCACAAACTGAATGCTTTCTTTGGTCAGATATTGAGTATAGGAGTTGGGAGGTCATGTTGCATCTGTACAGGATGTTGGTTGGGCCACTTTTGGAATATTGCATGGAATTCTGGTCTCCCTCCTATGGGAAAGATCTTGTGAAACTTGAAAGGGTTCAGAAAAGATTTACAAGTATGGTGCCAGGATTGGAGGATTTGAGAGCTATACGGAGAGGCTGAATAGACTGTTTTCCCTGGAGTGTCGGAGGCTGAGGGGTGACCTTATAGAGGTTTATAAAATCACGAAGGGCATGGATAGGGTAAATAGACAAGGTCTTTTCCCTGTGGTGGGATGTCCAGAACTAGAGGGCATACGTTTAGGGTGAGAGGGGAAAAATATAAAAGGGACCTAAGGGGAAACTTTTTCACACAGAGGGTGGTGCATGTGTGGAATGAGCAGCCAGAGGAAGTGGTGGAGGCTGGTACAATTGCAGCATTTAAGAGGCATTTGGATGGGTATATGAAGAGTTTGGAGGGATATAGGCCAAGTGCTGGCAAATCGGATTAGCTGAGGTTAGGATATCTGGTTGGCATGGACAAGTTGGACCAAAGGTCTGTTTTCCTAATGTACATCTCTATGACTCTAAATCATTAGTCACCAAGTGGTCTTCTCAATGTTAGCAGGTAGAAACATATTACTTCATGACACCATGGTTCAAGTTAAATCACTGGACAAATTAACTGAAAATTAACTAGATTAAATAACAGTATTAACTAACTATAATAATAATTACAAACTTTTACAAATATAAATGCTCAATTTGTTGTTTTTGGCTACAAAGAATTACTACACTGTCGCTCTGAAATCTGACTCAAGCATTCAACATCAGTAACAATTAGTCCTGTAATCTTAAGTGGAAATTCCATGGATGCTTGTCAGATATTGATGTTTGAACTGAACACAAAACTTGTCTGACTGGTCTAGCTGGAACAGTTTGATCAAACTGTGATTAAAGTAAGGTGACTTGTCTAGACAGCTGTCAGGGATATACTGGACAGATACTAATGATTCTTCTCTCTATGACCTGTCAAAGTGGCTTGAATCTTTAAACTACAAAATACATCTCCGAGTACTGAACAAGGTGCATGGTTTCAGCACCATCTCCATCACTGGCTGTATGAATTCCCAGACTTGATTACACTGCCTTGGCAGATTGGGCAACATTTGTTCAGACATGGGCCAGAAATAGGGATTCTGATGCAACTCAACTCAAACATTTTGGTCAAACATTATATCTTATTTCATAAGAGTTCTTGGGGAAATTCTGTTATTGCAGAGCTGACTGGCATTCCTGTTATTTTTATATTTGCACATTTTATGTTTATTCCATATTGGATTCCAATATTTGTTTCAAAAGCAGCGGTCAGATTTCCACTGCTTTATACAGACACAAAGTTTTCTAAATCTCATTTTGGTGATAATAGTTAGACAGATACAGATAACACATAGGCGATTAAATAAATTGTCAACTCAATTCTCAAACAGATGATTTAAACCTTCTAGAATATTGACTTCTAAGGGACAAAACAGTGATTCTCCTTCAAAATTTAAATAGATCATATTTATTTCATGGATCCTGCTGTGGTGACAACAATATTTCTCCCTGGCATTTCATTTTCGTTCACATTCTAAACTTGTCATTCCAAAGGAACTCCCTGGCAATCCTAAACAATAGTTTAAACCTAATGCCCAAGAGAAAACCAAGTCTGCGAGTTCCAAAGTCATATGTCAAAAAAGGCTACAGGGCTATCAGATTCACTTTATTCTTGCCTGGATTGCTCCAGGACTGTTTAATCATGCCTTCACTACCTATAATGACTTTTAAGCATTCATTTTTGTATCATAAGGATAGAGTAGTGGGGTTATTGTGTTCAAATAAATAACTACATCAACTTTAACATAAGATTTCACTAGTTTTTAATTTGAACATTCTATGTAGCTATTGCAATTCACAATCAAAACAATCCAAAGCAAAACAAAACATTTATTCATGTTTGAGAACTGAAAGCCCATAAGACCATAAGACATAGGAGTGGAAGTAAGGCCATTTGGCCCATCGAGTCCACTCCGCCATTCAATCATGGCTGATGGGCATTTCAACTCCACTTACCCGCATTCTCCCCGTAGCCCTTAATTCCTTGTGACATCAAGAATTTATCAATTTCTGCCTTGAAGACATTTAGCGTCCCAGCCTCCACTGCTCTCCGCGGCAATGAATTCCACAGGCCCACCACTCTCTGGCTGAAGAAATGTCTCCGCATTTCTGTTCTGAATTTACCCCCACTAATTCTAAGGCTGTGTCCATGGGTCCTAGTCTCCTCGCCTAACGGAAACAATTTCCTAGCGTCCACCCTCTTCAAGCCATGTATTATCTTGTAAGTTTCTATTAGATCTCCCCTTAATCTTCTCAACTCCAATGAATACAATCCCAGGATCCTCAGCTGTTCCCCATATGTTAGACCTACCATTCCAGGGATCATCCGTGTGAATCTCTGCTGGACACACTCCAGTGCCAGTATATCCTTCCTGAGGTGTGGGGACAAAAACTAGACACAGTACTCCAAATGGGGCCTAACCAGAGCTTTATAAAGTCTTAGTAGCACAACGGTGCTTTTATATTCCAACCCTCTTGAGATAATTGACAACATTGCATTCGCTTTCTTAATCACGGACTAAACCTGCATGTTTACCTTTAGAGAATCCTCAACTAGTACTCCCAGATCCCTCTGTACTTTGGCTTTACGAATTTTCTCACCGTTTAGAAAGTAGTCCATGCTTGTATTCTTTTTTCCAAAGTGCAAGACCTTGCATTTGCTCACATTGAATTCCATCAGCCATTTCCTGGACCACTCTTCCAAACTGTCTAGATCCTTCTGCAGCCTCCCCACTTCCTCAGTACTACCTGCCTGTCCACCTAACTTTGTATCATCAGCAAACTTCGCTGGAATGCCCCCAGTCCCTTCATCCAGATCATTAATATATAATGCGAACAGCTGCGGCCCCAACACTGCGGGACACCGCTAGTCACCGGCTGCCATTCCGAAAAAGAACCTTTTATCCCAACTCTCTGCCTTCTGTCAGACAGCCAATCCTCAATCCATACCAGTAGCTCACCTCGAACACCATGGGCCCTCACCTTGCTCAGCAGCCTCCCGTGTGGCACCTTATCAAAGGCCTTTTGGAAGTCTAGATAGACCACATCCACTGGGTTTCCCTGGTCTAACCTACTTGTCACCTCTTCAAAGAACTCCAACAGGTTTGTCAGGTACGACCTCCCCTTACTTACCCTGCTCTTCCAAGAATTTAGAAACCTCATCCTTAACGATGGATTCTAGAATTTTACCAACAACCGAGCTTAGGCTAATTGGCCTATAATTTTCCATCTTTTGCCTTGATCCTTTCTTGAACAA
Organism: Chiloscyllium plagiosum; assembly: GCF_037043375.1. NCBI lineage: Eukaryota > Metazoa > Chordata > Chondrichthyes > Orectolobiformes > Hemiscylliidae > Chiloscyllium > Chiloscyllium plagiosum. Next base: position 42,572,126 of record NW_028270152.1, read on the forward strand.
GGGGATTACAACAGTGATCTTCCAAACATCCGGGACTTTCCCTGACTCCAGTGACTTTTGAAAGATCTCAACCAACGTCTCCGCTATTTCCTCAGCCACCTCCCTCAGAACTCTAGGATGTAGCCCATCGGGGCCTGGAGATTTGTCAATTTTAAGACCTTTTAGCTTTTCTAGCACTTTCTCTTTTGTAATGGCAACCATACTCAACTCAGCCCCCTGACTCCCTTTAATTGTTGGGATATTACTCATGTCTTCCACTGTGAAGACTGATGCAAAGTACTTATTAAGTTCTCCTGCTATTTCCTTATCTCCCATCACTAGGCTTCCAGCATCAGTTTGAAGTGGCCCAATGTCTACTCTTGCCTGTTGTTTGTTTCTTATGTATTGAAAGAAACTTTTACTATCATTTCTAATATTACTGGCTAGCCTTCCCTCATATTTGATCCTCTCCTTCCTTATTTCTCTCTTTGTTATCCTCTGTTTGTTTTTGTAGCCTTCCCAATCTTCTGATTTCCCAGTGCTCTTGGCCACTTTATAGGATCTCTCTTTTTCTTTGATAGATTTCCTGACTTCCTTTGTCAGCCATGGCTGTCTAATCCCTCCCTGGATAATCTTTCTCTTCTTGGGGGTGAACCTCTGTACAGTGTCCTCAATTTTACCCACAAACCCCTGCCATTTTTGCTCTACTGTCTTCCCTGCTAGGCTCTGCTTCCAGTCTATTTTCATCAGTTCCTCTCTCATGCCCTCATAATTACCTTTATTTAACTGTAACACCATTACATCCGATTTTGCCTTCTCTCTTTCAAACTGCAGACTGAACTCTACCATATTATGATCGCTGCTTCCTAAGTGTTCCCTTACTTTAAGATCTTTTATAAAGTCTGGTTCATTACATAGCACTAGGTCCAGAATAGCCTGCTCCCTTGTGGGCTCCATGACAAGCTGTTCCAAAACGCCATCCTGTAAGCATTCCATGAATTCCCTTCCTTTGGATCCACTGGCAACATTATTTACCCAGTCCACCTGCATATTGATCACCGTGACCTTGCCTTTCTGACATGCCTTCTCTATTTCCCGGTACATGTTGCGCCTCTGGTCCTGACCACTGTTAGGAGGTCTGTACATAATGGTTTTTTTGGTTTTGTGGTTCCTCAATTCCACCCACACAGACTCCACATCATCCTCGCTGTCATTCAGTGCCATAGATTTAATTTTGTTCTTAACTAAAAAGGCAACCCCGCCCCCTCTGCCCACCTCCCTGTCTTTTCGATAAGTTGAAAACCCTTGGATGTTTAACTGCCAGTCCTGACCCCCCTGTAACCACGTCTCTGTGATGCCTACCACATCATAATCATTCATGATGATCTGTGCCATTAGTTCGTCTGCTTTGTTACGAATGCTATGAGCATTCAGGTAAAGTGCCTGAATGTTAACTTTCTTATCATTAGATATATTGGAAGTCATAAGATGTCCTAAGTTATCCTTCCTTTTTGCTGCATTCCCAGTCTGTCTCAAGTTTAAATCTGCCTGCACATATGCTATCCTGCTGCTTATCTTTCCATTTAACTCCATACTCCCTGTCGCTTTCACTTTCCCTTCCCCCCATCTCAGAAGTTGAGGGGCGGCACGGTGGCACAGTGGTTAGCACTGCTGACTCACAGCGCCAGAGACCCGGATTCAATCCCCGACTCAGGCGACTGACTGTGTGGAGTTTGCACATTCTCCCCGTGTCTGCGTGGGTTTCCTCCGGGTGCTCCGGTTTCCTCCCACGGTCCAAAAGATGTGCAGGTCAGGTGAATTGGCCATGCTAAATTGCCCGTAGTGTTAGGTAAAGGGGTAAATGTAGGGGAATGGGTGGGTTCGCGCTTCGGCAGATCGGTGTGGACTTGTTGGGCCGAAGGGCCTGTTTCCACACTGTAAGTAATCTAATCTAATCTAATCAAAAAAGTTTAAAGTCTGACTGACCACCCTATTTATCCTATTCGCTAGAACATTGGTACCTGATTGGTTCAGGTGGAGACCGTCCCAATGGTACAGATCCCCCCGGTTCCAAAACTGATGCCAATGCCCCATGAAGTGGAATCTCTCTTTCCCACACCAATCCCTTAGCCACGTGTTTACTTCCCTAATTTTCTTATCCCTATGCCAATTGGCACGTGGCTCAGGCAGTAATCTGGAGATTATGACCTTTGAGGACCTGTACTTCAATTTCCTTCCGAGTGTTCGATAATCCCCAAACAGGTTCTCCACCCTAGCTTTGCCTATGTTGTTAGTCCCAACGTGGACCACAACAACTGGATCCTCCCCCTCCTGCTCCAATATCCTTTCAAGCCGGTCAGAGATGTCCCGAACCCTGGCACCGGGTAGGCAACACACCATGTGAGACTCCCGATCCGGCTTGCAAAGGATACTATCTGTCCCCCTAATTATAGAATCCCCTATAACAACTACTTGTCTTTTTGCTCCCCCCTCTTGAATGGCCTACTGCACCATGGTGCCGTGGTCAGCTGGCTCATCCTGTCCAGAGCCCTTTTCCTCATCCGTACAGGGAGCAAGAATCTCATACCTGTTGGACAAGGTCAAGGGCTGAGGCTCCTGCACTCCTGAACTCAGGTTCCCCCTACCTGCCTCACTTACAGTCACATTCTGATGTCCCTGATCACTAACTGAATGTGAATTACTAAAGACACAGGGGACAGTGGGCCAACAATAGGACATAAACAGGTACAATTATAGAAACGTGCAATGATAAATTCAAGTTCAAAAATCAATTCTCTGAAGTGGAACTGTGACTTCTAATGACTGCAAAAATCGAGTTTCCTGAGAATATTAAGAACAAAGCACAAAATGTAACAGACCATAGGCTGTTAAGCAGGATTTGCTAACTTGAAAGGACCATCATCAATGCAGATTTGCTGAACCAAATGGTCAAAGTCTGTGCTGTAACATATTAAAAATTTACTTCGGAACAAGGGACAAGATTTCCATTCTGGGCTCAGAAACCTAACCTTCGTCACACTTAAAGGCCCCAACTCCTTCCATCTTCTGGAAATAGCCATTTCAACTTTTAACATGTCAATGAATTAATAGTGTGCAGGCTTGACATCCACTCCAGGGTGGCAGGTGAGGTACCTGATGCTGAAAGACCAATCAGTGGCCCTCCAGCACTGGCACATGGGCATCCCCACTGGCCAAGGTGGAAGCTGCCAATTTGCAATGCAGGGAACAAGGGAACCTCAACATAAGGCATCACTGGTGAACTGTGATTGAGGAGAGGCAATCTCTCCAGGGACAGAGAGCAGCAGATATTGTGGTCCAGCACCTATGACTGGTGTGGATAGAGGGAATATCCTGCTACATAAACCTCAATCTCCCTTTCTCATCATGAAGCTGCTATGATGCAGTGTGCATGTTTTTACCTGACAGATTTACCTGCAGCTTCTTCATTCAAATCTAATAACATTTTCATTTTTAGCACAAAGAATAGTTATCCAATAATAAGTTGTACCAAATAATAATCCCTGCCATCTTGTGAAACTTAATTAAATCATCTAATTTAGTCCATCTATGCCATCCCCATCTTTTCACCATTCTTCACATGACAATCTATTAATGTCACCCCATCTCATTTTCTCAATGCTGTTCCTATCTCACTCTTTCCATTTCCATCCTTCTCATCAATTACATCCTATGTAATTTATTCTGTGACAGTAACTTTGTTTTTCAGCTTCTCTTGTTGGGTTTCTATTTTCTCCCAACAAAACTCCAAAACCTGCAGCGACTGAGCACTGGCAGCTGTGTCTGTGTCAACAGATCTCTCCAAATCTCCATGTACCAATATGCCTCTGTACGTGCTAGGATCATCCAACAAATAAACTCACTAACAGGTACACCACTTAAACTGGCCAATCCAAAGAGACAGCCGAGAATGAAGTATTATTATAGATTACTCTGAGTTTTCTTTTCAATATTCAGCAGTTACTGTGGTGCACTCCACTAACTAACTTGAAAAGACAGTCCTTACCTACAAGTACTAGGTTTAGTGGGAAAATAGAAGTTAAAACATTCCCTTCACATGACCATTATCTTTGGTTTAAATCCCAGTATTGAGTAGTACTATTATTTTGGGACTTTGGTTGACTGCCTGAGAAAGTGTTTCCAAACACTGTTTTCAGGAATCCATTTTCAACTTGTTATAAAGAAATATTGATTTTTCTATTTGGCCCAAGGAAATAATATCTTTCAACAGATTAGGCCTAAAGAATCAGCTAAAAAAATAAAAATGTTTATGCTCTTTTTGGGGGAAAAACAAAGGAAAAGGAGAAATGCTCAAAATGTATTCTATCCCCAATCTTTGTTTCCTTTCACCAGAGCCATTTGTTGTTACAGTAACTTTTCTATGGGAAAGAAGAGTAATCAAATTCATTAGATTCACTTTAAGCACAGTCAGCATAGCTCTATTATCTACTTTCAAAAAAGGAGATTAAAGCAAACAAAGTTGTTGAGCAGAAGCGTACAAGTAGAGTTCAAAATCTGACTTAAGCTGCACATGTACATATTTTGAGTCTGATTTTAATTCTATGTAAGTGTGTGGGTTTCAAGTGAGTTATAATTTTGTGTCTTACCGCAGATGTGATTTTCTTGTAGGCATTATATACCAGAATAAAGTCACCTTATTGAAAATAAATAAATAGATCAATTCATTAATTCCATGCATCTTGCTGGAGAAATTGGGTTAGAGATAAAACAACAAGATTATTCTACAACAGGTTATTTGACCTGTTGTCTCTTTACTCCCAAATATCCATAGGGAATGTAAGATGAATTTACCCATTAATAAGCTAAAATTAAATCAAGTGTGACTTTCAGTCAATTGTGGCCAGGATTAAGTTTGGTCTCTCCTTTGACATCTTCAGTAGACCCAAGGGACCTTCCATAAATAATGGGGCATCTATAGAATAAGTGGCTTTTTAAAAAAAAAGTTTAGCAAAAAAAAACTTGCTGTTATGTACTGTAGTGCTTTTAATAAGGCACTTCACAGGTGTGATTATCAAACAAAAGCTAACACTGATGTGAGGGTTAATGTGAACAAGAGGTATCCAAAATCTTAGTTGAAGAAATAGATTTTAAGGAACATCGTAAAGTAGAAGAGACAACAGAAATCAGGAACCTACGAAAATCAAAACATATTGGCCACCAGTCCTTAGCATGACACAATATTTGAAATCAATACACTTTCCTCAATGTCCAGCACAGAATAATATCACATCATTGCTCAGGACTGATTGTGGTGCACTCCACTAATTAACTTGAAAAGACAATCCTTACTGATGAGTGACCAGTCCCCAAAGGGGGAATCTCTGTACCGCTGTCCTCTGACTTAGCACTAATCCCCTGGCTGGCTGTATTGGAACTGCTGGGTGAACCTTTGCCCATTCCCTAGATTGCAATGATATGGAATTCTCAACGCTCATAATGCTAACCTGGACTGATATGAGACAATACTGTTCATTTAATGTGCTGGTACTCCCTGACCTAAGACAGTCTTCTTGACTTGACTGAGGACTAATCTCCTCAGAGTTCTGTGGAAAGATCACTTGATCTGAAACATTGACTCTGATTTCTCTCCACAGATGCTGCCAGATCTGCTGAGCTTTTCCAGCAATTTCTGTTTTTGTTGATAATTTCCTGAGACTTTGAGAGACCATTGGTTGAAGCACATTCAGTAAATAGATTGCAGCATAGAGTCATAGAGATGTACAGCATGGAAACAGACCCTTCGGTCCAATCTGTCCATGCCGACCAGATATCCCAACCCAATCTAGTCCCACCTGCCAGCATCTGGCCCATATCCCTCCAAACCCTTCCTATTCATATACTCATCCAACTGCCTCTTAAATGTTGCAATTGTACCAGCCTCCACCACTTCCTCTGGCAGCTCATTCCATACACGTACCACCCTCTGCGTGAAAAAGTTGCCCCTTAGGTCTCTTTTATATCTTTTCCCTCTCACCCTAAACCTATGCCCTCTAGTTCTGGACTCCTCCACCCCAGGGAAAAGACTTTGTCTATTTATCCTATCCATGCCCCTCATAATTTTGTAAACCTCTATAAGGTCACCCCTCAGCTTCCGACGCTTCAGGGAAAACAGCCCCAGCCTGTTCAGCTTCTCCCTGTAGCTCAGATCCCTGGCAACATCCTTGTAAATCTTTTCTGAACCCTTCCAAGTTTCACAACATCTTTCCAATAGGAAGGAGATCAGAATTGCACGCAATATTCCAACAGTGGCCTAACCAATGTCCTGTACAGCTGCTACATGACCTCCCAACCCCTGTACTCAATACACTGACCAATAAAGGAAAGCATACCAAACGCCTTCTTCACTATCCTATCTACCTGCGACTCCACTTTCAAGGACCTATGAACCTGCACTCCAAGGTCTCTTTGTTCAGCAATACTCCCGAGGACCTTACCATTAAGTGTATAAGTCCTGCTAAGATTTGCTTTCCCAAAATGCAGCACCTCACATTTATCTAAATTAAACTTCATCTGCCACTTCTCAGCCCATTGGCCCACCTGGTACAGATCCTGTTGTAATCTGAGATAACCCTCTTCGCTGTCCAGCACACCTCCAATTTTGGTTTCATCTGCAAACTTACTAACTGTACCTCTTATGCTCGCATCCAAATCATTTATGTAAATGACAAAAAGTAGAGGGCCCAGCACCGATCCTTGTGGCACTCCACTGGTCACAGGCCTCCAGTCTGAAAAACAACCCTCCACCACCACCCTCTGTCTTCTACCTTTGAGCCAGTTCTGTATCCAAATGGCTAGTTCTCCCTGTATTCCATGAGATTTAACTTTGCTAATCAGTCTCCCATGGGGAACCTTGTCGAACGCCTTACTGAAGTCCATATAGATCACATCTTCTACTCTGCCCTCATCAATCTTCTTTGTTACTTCTTCAAAAAACTCAATCAATTTTGTGAGACATGATTAAGTTGAAGAAAACAGCTCACCACCACCTTCTTAAGGACAGCTTGGGATGAGTATGAAATAAGTATAAAATAATGTCTTTGCCACACAAACTACGGCATTGGCAGCTTGGTACCATGCAGTGACACGTCTACCCCATTGACTGATCACTACTGTCAAATGTGACAAGCCACCTGGTTCTGTGTCTGTGCTCAGAGAAAAAGCAAGGCAGAAGTACAGTAAGTCTGTAAATTCTAAATTATGTGACAATGCACAAAAAAGGCAAGGCAAGACAGAGATGCTATGAACATCCAAGCTATGAGTCCTGAGATGTACCTTGTTCTGAAGCAGGAGATGAGTTCTTGGCCTTATGTACAAAGCAGCCTGACAACAGCACTGCAATGTAATATGTCAGTGTGCTCCAAAGTACAGCTCTGAAGTTGTGAACTGTATTTCAAGTTAGCTTGAAATGTGTCATGATGATATGGTGAGGCTGGTCTGTGGACCAGGTTGCATCAGGTTCCTACCCATGGAATGTACCCCAAGATGCTGGGGAATACTGGTCAAGTTAATGGCCTGGAGGTACCTGCTCTGTCCCTCAGGTCAGGAACTGTCACCATCTAGTTTCTCTCTACTGAGCTGGAGAATTGGTAACTGTGGTGCAGTAAGATTAAGTAGTACTGAGAGGTAATTGTATGCAAATAGGCCTCTCGCTGCCCACCAGTGGGATTTGCATCTTTGTTCAAACTTTGGGCAAAAAATTGAGCATTTATTTTCTCAATGATGAGAATATCATGTTTCCATTCTTAACAGATTTTCTCAACTGATCTGCTGTTCAGGGACTGAGAAAATCCAGCCAGTTATAACTGCAGGAGTACAAGAAAAAAGGCATACCAGGGAAATCAGAAATGCCACCCTCCTCACATGCATCTCATGTACATTCTTACAATGACACTTTACATTTTACATTCCTTGCAGGATACATTTTGAAGGACTGTGGACAAAGGAAGCTATTTCACATTTTGTGGACATATTTGGTGTCGTTTCTGAAAAAGTGGGCATTGAAAGTTCACTGTGGACATTAGAGATTTTTAAAAAATTGCTAGAAACTATATGAAAGGTGATAACTATTTGTTTTGCTGTATACCCTGCTGTTTCTTTTCCAACAGTAAGGTTGGTACAGCTTTTTGTTTTATCCAGCTGAGTTGGAGGGAGCCTTGCTAAGTGCAAGTTGAATTGCAGGGAAGTCTGCTAATTTCAAGCTGAGTTGAAGGATAGCTTGTTTGTGAACAACTTTCTCAGTGGATCACACCCATTTCTGGAACATATTTCAGCATGAGCAAATGTGGTTGAAAGAATATTTCAAGATTGTATTTTCCATAAAGACCATGGCTGCAAGACTTCAGAGAGACTACCGTCCGAAAATAGTGACTTGATCACTTGAGCCAGAACAATGAGAACAACAGTCTCTGGAACATCTTATGCTTTAAACTTTTGCCTCACATTTGCCACAGTGGTTTTATTTTCAGAAAGATAAATGTCTTCTCAGAAATCTGTTTACTTTTCTCTTTTACATGATGAGTGTGTGTGTGTGCTTGCATGTGAAATTGAGGCTGTTTAGAGGGAAAATATTTTATACTTCTATATTACTGGTGGTATATACTTAATCCATTATTCCATTTTTAATGAATGTTTTATTTTGCTAATAAACTCATATTTATATTTGTTAAACAAACTGGCTTTTTAAATTTAAAACTGGATGGAGATAAGGTATTTAATTTATTTAATCTTAGTAATGGCAAATATACTTTATTCTATTTTTAGAGATCAACTCAACTTGTTGATTACCGTTTTTCAGAATGAAGAAATGTTTGAGATCACTTTACTGAAATAACTTGCCTATGTACGTAGCAGATCATACAATTTCTTGTAAAACTCGCGTATTCATTATATTTTCTTCTTTTCATCATTATATGTTTCCCATTTCACAAAAAGTAAACAATGTGAGCAGACAACTTTCTCTGAAATCTAATTTAATGCTGTTCCAAAACCAGTAATTCTGACAACTGTTAATATGATTTTCTCTTGTTTTGTAAGGAAAACATTATTTTCACTAATGACTCCAATCATAGAAATGCCGAGTTGAAGAACATATGATTTGGGATAGATCCTTGTGTGTTCTTCCAATTAAGCATTAAGAAAATTAAGCATTGTTATTTCTAATAAAGGAATGGTGATCATTCCTTGTAGGTTCCCAGATTCGTGAATCTGGAATGGTGTTGCATGAAGTCAAATGACTCCCTGATTATTGTGATCAGATTCATCCCTCACCTGGGATCTTCACTGCTGAAAAATTGTATTTATCTGAGGACCTAATTCATGGGCAATCCAAAGCTGTTCAGTTCAAATCCTAGCGTTTTGTTGTGAAAGATATAAAATGATGATTGTTTTAATACTAACTGGTTAAATAATGTCTTTTAAGAAAACAAAGTCATTGAGTTACCGGTTAATTTCTCCAGTCTGGCCTATATGTGACCATTATTCCATTCATACTCCACAACCACCTGATGAAGGAGCAGTGCTTCCAACGCCGAAAGCCAGTGCTTCCAAATAAATCTGGGTTGTGTGATTTTTTAACATTATTCCATACTACTTGGTTGACTCACTGTAGCAAAGTACATCAAGTAGTTGTAAAAATAATCATCATTAAGAAAGGTCACAACACAAATTGTCATGGTAACTCGGGTATGGGCAATAAATGTGGAGAGAAAAACAAAGTGACAATGGTAAATATAATCCCAATTTTATGTTTGCCTCCCCAGTGAGAACTGATTTTACAATTCAGCATCATGAACTCCAGCAGTTGATCAATGCAAGTCTCACTTGGCTTGTTTAAAATATCAGTTCATGAGAGAGTTGTATTTAAATCACAGTGAAAAACAACCATCTGAATGCAAATGCAGCTTAAGGTCAAGAGTATGCTCACACTCCATATTATAGTCAGGCAAAGCCGAATAATATTCCACAAATTCTTATTTTCATTCTCCACCCAGGAATGCTTTTGATCTACTCTCTAATTGTGTAATAATAGTAGTTCTCATTTTCACTTGTCTTTAGTGTTCTAGATGGATCTATAAATTCTTTGTGGATCAGCCCATGATTATGTCATTATATTTTGTAGACAAACTGCTATGTATGCAGCTGTGCCAAATATCTTAAGATTGAACTAATTCCAAGGTGATAAGATCATGCAATTTAGGCTAAAAAATTCAAAGCTACAGTCTTAAAATTATAAGGACATTCTGAAAATTGAGCTTTTAATGTCATTGGCATAGATATGTAGTCATAGAGATGTACAGCACGTAAACAGATCCTTCGGCCCAACTAGTCCATGGCGTCCAGACATCTAAATTTATCTCGTCCCATTTGCCAGCATTTGGCCCATATTCCTCTAAACCATTCCTATTCATATACTCCTTCAGATGCCTTTTAAATGTTGTAATTGTACCAACTTTCACCACTTCCTCTGGCAACTCATTCCATACCCGCACCACTCTCTGCATGAAAAATTTGCCCCTTAGGTCCCTTTTACATCTTTCCCCTGTCACCTTAAACCTATGCGATGTAGTTCTGGACTCCTCTGCCCTGGGGAAAAGATCTTGTCTATTTACCTTGTCCATGCCCCTCAAGACTTTATAAACCTCTATAAACCAACTAACATATAAGGTCATCCCCTCAGCCTCCAATGCTCCAGGCAAAACAACCCCAGCCTATTAAAACTCTCTCTATAGCTCAAACTGTCCAACCCTAGCAACATCCTGATTGAATACTCCTCACTAATGTAATTGCCTAATAAGTGTTTAGTATTAATGTATAAAATAAATGGCACTTTGAAATCTGAAGGAAGTCTTGAATTTGTCTATTGTAATGGAATTTAGGTGCATTTGAAATGATAGCCAATAATTTGATTATTTGGGCCTATTTTTATTTACAATAAAATAAAATGCGATGCAAGCAATACTTATTGTTATTAAAGACTAAAGTAGATAGCAAATTCTGTGATTGCACATACACAGTTAAATCAGGAAGCTGCAGCTTGAGTCGGCTTTGCAGTCCTCTGCTTTATTATGTTGCTATCTTTTACTCCAATTGTTAGTTTTGTTGTTATAAAGTAAGCTATTAAAGTAAACTTTGCTGAAGCTCATTGTTCGAGCACTTGTTGGGAATGCAACATTGAAAACTAATGGGATGGCATCGAGTTGAGGTGCGAATAAAACATAACCATAAGCTCCCAAGAAAACGTGGAGGCTTGGCTATTCCAGTGTACAAATTTAAATGCCATGCCAAGTCTTATTGAAAGACACCCAGCTTTGCTGGCACTGAAAGTTAATTCTTGCTTTTATTTTCTAAAAGAAAATTCTTATAACTTTTGGTAGCTATTTTATTGCTGAAAAGTACTAAAATAAAACTAGAAGAAAATTTTCAAATGTTTTCTATTAACTGTTGGAACTATTGCGTAATTTTTGGCATTGAGTCAAACTGACAATCAGTAATTGGTTAGCTATTTTAGGAAAGATTATTAACTGCTATTTTACTGTACTTAAAGGTATAAGTGTCTTGCACTGATTAAAGAGTTGGTATAATTTTCTTTGTCAACTGATGTAATCCCAAATGTAAACACTAGCATACTAAGCACAATTTTAATTATTTTCTTTGATTGAAATATTTTTGAATTTTGAGGTAGTTAAAATATGCAGATCTATCTGTACTGTTGCATTCTTACAGAATGCGCTAGACACTTTTAAAAAGTGTATGAAATATATTAACTGTCTCTTCTATGACTCTAAATTATAATATTTTTCATGTTATTAGACTATTGCACAGACAACTAACATTTTTCAAATACTTTTTTGAATATTGGCCTAGCTTTCAGTATTTGTAGATGTAATATTCATGGAATAGGTTCAGATATCAGGCTGAATTTTACCAAAAAGCAACTAAGTGTCAATTTCATGGTGTTTCAAAGAGAATTTCTCATTGTGAGCATGTGCTTTCTCAGGCAATTCTCTGCTGCTCACATGATTATGTGTGCACCATATGACTATTGCATCACTCTTGCACTTTCTTGAGCTCACCAGTGATTAAAGTAATTGAAATAATTCCACAGAAGCCAGTGGCCCATCACCAAATCACCCTTTATTTACGTATGGAGAGTCCTTGACACTGATCCAGCTCCCGCAGAGTCAGGTCTCAGAATGAACAGAATGTCTGACACTCCTGTCAGCTAAGGCTCCCTGATTGAACAAGATTAACTGCCCCAATCTGGAAACTCATATTTGATGATGTCCACCTGGCTGACCTCATCATAATCATACGTGATATGAGTGAAATTTAATTCTAAGTGAGTCATCACATTAAAGTGTATGTTCATGTTTCCTCATCAGCTCTGAGTGATTGTCATTGTAGCTGCAACTACGAGGATGAAGGTAGAAAGGCTAGTCATCCTTAGTACCACACACTCTTCCAACACTATCAGACCATTACTTTTCCTTTCCATATCACTCAAATTAGATTGAAACTTTATTATGATTGAGTGCCAGAGCATTGGATGTTGTGAAGGTTTCCATTAAGTTTGTTATCTTAATTTTTATTTAGCAACAATTGAAGCATAAAATGATCAAACTAGTATGCTACGTTTGCTGTTGGGATTACACAAGGTTGCTGGCCTTTCCAATTTCAAAACAATAACAGTGAGTGAAAGATGGCTTCACACAACTCAATTCCATTGAACGAGGTTCACAAAGAAGCCCTGACTTGTTTTGGACTAAGACTGAGTGTAGGAAGCTGAAGGTGCTGTTCTGCCGAAAGAACATTCTCATGTTCCAACATAGTAGAGTGTCCAGTATTCTCTGACATAGATTTCCCCTTTCTGCACACAATAGTCTGCATGTGACTGTAAGTTAAGAAGATCTTCAGATGTTCAACAACCATTGTTCAACATCAGTCATGTTAAGCAGCCAATCTAAAAGAGTACAAGCAAGGAAGTAAATGTAATGATTTTCTTTACTTATAATTTAATTTCACAGAGAGCAAAGTAAATTATTTGGACTTACACATTAGAATAACATCAGAGACATCAATTTATAGATTTCTGCAATGAACTGTGCAGAATCAAGGACTTGAATTTTTCTTCTCAAGTCGGTCCCCATGAGTCAGGGCATTTATCAATGTGTAGTTCCACATGCTGCACAGTGTTCAATCTTGTTATTTTTCTGCTGGAGTGTGGTGAGGGGTTGAAATTAGGGCAGCCACGTGGAAGCAAACCAAGGGCAGGAACAGAGAGGGATGACAGATGTTGATAGACAGTTGAGAAAGCCCACCTGCATTCATTGGAACATTAGCCAAATTCTATAAATATGTCCAACCCATCCTAGCAACCACCTTCACTCTCCTCACATCCTAGCCAATCCCTTTCTCCTCATTTCCCCTGAATATCACACATGCTCTCTTACAGTGTAACCACTATGGTTAGAACTTTAGTATGAAAATAATTATTAGAGGTTTCTCTAGAAGTTTTGAATGAATAAACAATTATCGATCCAAACTCAACTCGTAAAAGAAATCCTCCTCTTAGGTGCTCATAAAACTATCAAACACATAACTATTCAAACTCTCCTGGAAAGCAACTCATTTCTTTTAAATATTTATATGCCTTGCAAAATAAACCAACAACAATTCAACAACCTCTTCAAAGCACTTTAACCATATTAAAGGCTCATGAAACTGCCAATAAAACTTGCATTGCTCTTCAAAGCTATGTAAGTAATGCTTATGAGCAAAATTCATGAGCAGATTTTGAAGTTCAGTCTCACTTTCATAAAGTGGTTCAATTAAACATTATTGTTTAAAAAAACCCTTCAGAACTCAACACAATGTTGTCTTTAAAACTGCCTGAGCAGAAAGCCATCTGAGTAATTTCAAACCAAAGATTGAACTGATGAACTTTTGAGCAAAGATCAGGCATCTGCTCATCTATTTCAAAGGCTCAACAAATGTGTGGACTTTAAATCAAAGCAAATCAAAGCACAAGGTCCAGGTGTCACACTGATAGCTGATTCTTAACACTGATTAATGCAGAAGGACACTTTATTTTCTGGACAAAGTACTCCAAAGCAACTGAACACTTGGACAATACTGATTAATTTAATGATCACTCGTCCTTTAAGGATACAGGCCTACTGTCAATCACAGAGGAGAAAGTGAGGTCTGCAGATGCTGGAGATCAGAGTTCATTCCTGAAGAAGGGCTTATGCCCGAAACATCGATTCTCCTGTTCCCTGGATGCTGCCTGACCTGCTGCGCTTTTCCAGCAACACATTTTCAGCTACTGTCAATCACAGTATGCAAGACATACATAAATTATCATACACTGTTACATTATGACATTTGAAGCTTGTAAGATTATTTGAACTTACATTAAAAGTTCCTGATTCTAGACTAGGCCAGGAGATGTTGTTAAATACATTCACAGAACAGCTACCAAATGCATAAAAAAAGAATGATGGCCCTAAAAGGTGTTGGTAAATAAGAAATTGCTGCAAGAAGGCTCACTACCCAGGGCCACATAAATCACACACATGGGATTTTGTATTTATAGACAATACACAATAGACAATGGTGCAGGAGTAGGCCATTCTGCCCTTCGAGCCAGCACCACCATTCATTATGATCATGGCTGATCATCCTCAATCAGTATCCTGTTCCTGCCTTATCCCCATAACCCTTGATTCCACTATCCTTAAGAGCTCTATCCAACTCTTTCTTGAAAGTATCCAGAGACTTGGCCTCCACAGCCTTCTGGGGCAGAGCATTCCATACACCCACCACTCTCTGGGTGAGGAAGTTTCTCCTCAACTCTGTTCTAAGTGACCTACCCCTTATTTTTAAACCGTCCTCTGGTTCAGGACTCACCCATCAGCGGAAACATGCTTTCTGCCTCCAGAGTGTCCAATCCTTTAATAATCTTACATGTCTCAATCAGATCCCCGCTCAGCCTTCTAAACTCAAGCGTATACAAACTCAGTCGCTCCAATCTTTCAACATAAGACAGTCCTGCCATTCCGGGAATTGACCTCGTGAATCTACGCTGCACTCCCTCAATAGCCAGAATGTCTTTCCTCAAATTTGGAGACCAAAACTGCGCATAATGTTCCAGGTGCGGTCTCACCAGGGCCCTGTACAGCTGCAGAAAGACCTCTTTGCTTCCATACTCAATTCCTCTTGTTATGAAGGCCAGCATGCTATTAGCTTTCTTCACTGCCTGCTGTACCTGCATGCTTACTTTCATTGACTGATGTTCAAGAACACCTAGATCTTGTTGTACTGCCCCTTTACCTAACTTGACTCCATTTAGGTAGTAATCTGCCTTCCTGTACTTGCCACCAAAGTGGACAACCACACATTTATCCACATTAAACTGCATCTGCTATGATTCCGTCCATTCACCTAGCCTGTCCAGGTCAACCTGTATTCTCTTAACATTCTCCCCAGATTTCACCCTGCCACCCAGCTTTGTGTCATCAGCAAATTTGCTAATATTACTTTTAATACCTTCATCTATATCATTAGTGTACATTGTAAAAATCTGCGGTCCCAGCACTGATCCCTGCAGCACATCACTGGTCACCACCTGCCATTCCAAAAGGGAGCCATTTATCACTACTCTTTGTTTCCTGTCAGCCAACCAATTTTCAATCCATGTCAGTATTTTTCCCCTAATACCATGCGCCCTGATTTTGCTCACTAACCTCCCATGTGGGACTTTATCAAAGGCTTACTGAAAGTCCAGGTAAACTACATCCACTGGATCTCCCTTGTCCATCTTCAGAGTTACATCCTCAAATAATTCCAGAAGATTAGTCAAGCATGATTTCCCCTTCATAAACCCATGCTGACTCTGACCTATCCTGTTACTGCTATCCAGATGTGTCATAATTTCGTCCTTTATAGTTGACTCCAGCATTTTTCCCACCACTGAGGTCAGACTAACTGGTCTATAATTCTCTGTTTTCTCTATCCCTCCTTTCTTAAAAAGTGGGACAACATTAGCCACCCTCTAATCCGCAGGAACTGATCCTGAATCTATAGAACATTGGAAAATGATCACCAATGAATCCACGATTTCTAAAGCCACCTCCTTCAGTACCCTGGGATGCAGACCATCAGGTCTCGGGGACTTATCAGCCTTCAGACCTGACAGTCTCTCCAACACCATTTCCTGCCTAATATAAATTCCCTTCAGTTCAGGTCCTTCAGCCACTATTACATCTGGGAGATTGCTCGTGTCTTTCCCAGTGAAGACAGATCTAAACTACCAATTCAACTCTTCTGCCATTTCTTTGTTCCCCCTAATAAATTCAGCCGTTTCTGTCTTCAATGGCCCAATTTTAGTCTTAACCATTTTTTTTCTTTTCACATACCTAAAAAAGCCTTTACTATCCTCCTTTATATTTTGGCCAGTTTACCTTCGTACCTTATTTTTTCTTTGCATTTTTCCTTTTTAGTTATCCTCTGTTGATATTTAAAAGCTTCCCAGTCCTCCGATTTCCCACTCATCTTTGCCATGTTATACATTTTCCCTTTTGTTTTTATATGGTCCTTAACTACCCTCGTCAGCCACGGCCATCCCTGCCTCCCCTTAGGATCTTTTTTCCTTTTTGGAATGAACTGATACTGCATCTTCTGCATTATATCCAGAAATACCTGCTATTGTTGTTCCACTGCCATCCCTGCTAGGGTATTGCACCATTGACCTTTGGCCAGCTCCTCCCTCATAGCTCCATAGTTCCCCTTAATCAACTGAAATATTGTCACTTCCGATTCTACCCTCTCCCTTTCAAACTGCAGATTAAAGCTTATTGTATTGTGGTCACTACCTTCTAAAGGCTTTTTTACTTTGAGGTCCCTGATCAAATCCGGTTCGTTGCACAACACCAGATCCAGAATTGCTTTCTCCCTGGTAAGCTCCAGCACAAGCTGTTCTAAGAATTCATCTCGGAGGCACTCCACAAACTCCCTTTCTTGGGGTCCAGTACCATCCTGATTCTCCCAGTATACCTGCACGTTGAAATCCCCCATAACAACTGTAGTAATATCTTTGCAACAGGCCAATTTCGCTCCTTATTCAACTTACACACTACATCCAGGCTACTGTTTGGGGCCTGTAGATAACTCTATTAGGGTCTTTCTACCCTTAGAATTTCTCAGCTCGATCCATACTGACTCTACATCCTCTGATTCTAGGTCCCCCTGCACAAGGGACTGTATTTATTTGGATTAAACACATTGGGAGTCACAAAATAGCCAGACCAAGTAAAGATGGCAGATTTCATTTCCTAAAAAAATTCATGTATCAACTGGGTTTTTACAACAATTTATATTGGTTACATGGTTAGCATCAGACAATACTTTAAATTCAGATTTTATTGACACTGACATTCACCATCTACCATAGCAGGATTTGAAACCATGTCCCTAGAACATTAGCCTGAGGTTCTGTATTACTAGGCCAGTGGCATTATCACTATGCCACTGCCTTCCCAAGGGTGGATAGGGAATGGTGGAAGGAATCCTGGAATTGGATGCTGCCTGTAAGTTTTGAATTCTCCTGCTTTCCTCCAACGAAGGTAGAGGCATGAAAGTTCAGCTCCACAGATTGCTGACAGTTTTACAAGATTATTAACAATGCCATTACGACTGCAAAGCAAGGGCTTACAAGTTATTTTAACATTCTGAACAAGAACGTCCATCATAAGGGCCACAACTCTATACAGTTCTGTTAGTTACTGTTATTAGTACAAACCTTGAATTCCAATTTGATACCATCAGTTTTACATTCTCCTTTAAAAATAATACAACAATGATCCAAAGAAATGTACATTGAATATTTGATGAACTAAAGTAAATTATTAGTTGTAATACGGATCTCCTTTGATTACTTAAAATAAGGGAAATCATAGTTCTAGTGCACTTGCATGCAGAAAAAGTTGGCAAATAAAGTATTTAGAAAAATGTATTCCACATGTTTATACTAACAATTTATAAAAAGGCATTTGTACAAGTGAAATTAGAATGGACTGTATCTTATCTTTCATTTCCCTAATTTTTTTTCTACTCACCATAAAGGAAAAAAAAACACAAAATATAAAATGGCGGTAAGATAAAAGAATATTACAACTATGATATTTTGCTTAAAATATTTAGCTTATTATGTAGCTGCTAATCTTTTAATGACAGCAATGTAGTTACTGATAAAGATTAAATTTAAATGAATTTTCCACTATAGCTGCTTCTGTGGATATTCTGTTTCTTCTAGACAGCGTTTTAACTCTGCTTGAAGCAATATGAAATAACAGATGAAAGAATGAATTTGCACAAAAGTGGCTAAAAATCACACAACACCAGGTTACAATATTTGCCATGTATCCTAAAGAACCATTTTTTGAAGTACTGGCATCTTTGTTTAGTAGGCAAATGGAAATCAATTTCTCACAACAAGATCCTTCAAGCAGCAATGAGATCATTAACCATAATTTTTGATAATGGTGTTACTGGCTAGGACATCAGGAGAAAGTTTTTCTCTTATCCACATTAAACCATGAAATTTTTAGTATCAAATTCAACTTACAGGATCTAAGTTTAGCATTTCATCTGTGAGAATGCATTAACTTCTCAGTACAACACTGAAATTTGGCCTAAATTAAGTGACCAATGTAGTGAATGTTATGGGATCAGCCAAGTAGAATACGAGTTCTCTGATGAGGGTTGTCAATATGGTACAATCAGAGAGCCCTGATTACACAGATAAAACAGGAGTGTTAGACATCCTGTTCACTCTCAGAGAGTTGGATCGCTGTCAAGGATGCTCCATGAGTAGGTAAAGGGTGATGTGGTGATGGTACATCTATGTGGAGTTGTTTCAGTGTTGCTGAAGGAAAAGCATGCTCCTAAAGAAATTTGCTGGCATCAGTTATCCTTGAGTTGGGGGGAAGCATTTCTGGCATCATGTCGTTAATTGTGAAACTTGACCTATTTGACCCTGCCGTTGAAGATGTGTAAAGAATGCAGTATTTTTCCAGGCAAATGACATCAATGAAAAGTGTTATAAAGTGCAGGTTGACCTGACCTAACTTCCCACTCACCTATCCGCCCCCCTTTCGCACTGACCAGTCACAATAACCACCCACCATCCTACCTACCCTTACCCCAGCCCTACTCACCCTCCCTCTATATACTTCTGGGCTCCCTCTCCCTCTCCAGTCCTACCGAAGGATTTTGGCCCTAAAATGTTGACCTTCCTGCTCCTCGTAGACCATCTGACCTGCTGCACTTTTCCAGCTTCACATCCATTGACTACAATTACTCTACCGACCTTTGCAACAAAAGCAACAAGTAATTGTCCTGCCAGAATGTGGATTCACAGCTTTTTTGGTTATTAAGAGCCTAATTTTCCTTGAGCTGCCAGACACTAAAACCTTTCAACAGTTGAATGATTTAGTTACGGAATATTACAACCCCAAGCCTCCTCCACTTCTGAGACATTATCATCTTTACTCAGCACTTTGAGAACCAAGAAAATCCATACCAGGATTGTTGACTAGGTTAAGTTGACTGCCGGGCGCATGTGACTTTGGCTTAACCCTTAATGAAATGCTGACAGACCATTTGGTATGTGGGATTAATGATGCAACCATGCAAAAGCACCCACTGGCTGAAGCACAACTGGACTTCAAACAAATACGAGTCATAAGTCAGACAGCATGGAAACAGACTCTTCGGTCCAACCAATCCGTGCCGAACATAATCCCAAACTAAATTAGTCCCACTGATCTGCTCCTGGCCCATATTCATGCATCTATCCAAATGTCTTTTAAATGTTATAATTGTAGCCGCATCCACCATCTCCTCATCTTTTACACACAAACCACCTTCTGTGTAAAATATTTGCCTTGTATGTCTTTTTCAAATCTCTTTCCTCCCATCTTAAAATTGTCCTTTAGTCTTGAAATCCCCCATCCCACAGAAAAAAAACAACTACCATTAACTCTATTTATACCACTCACTATTTCATAAACTTCTATCAGGTCACCTCTCAACCTCCTATGCTCCAGTGAAAAAAGCCCCAGCCTATCCAGCCTTTCTTTATAACTCAATCCTTCCATACCCAGAAATATCCTGGTAAATCTCTTCTGAACCCTCTCCAGCTTGATAATATCCTTCCTATTGATGAAGTTAGAGAATCACAAAATAATGCATTCTATTTTTACTTGCTTATCATGGTATATTGGAAACTCAAGGGTTAAAGATCCACTATCAAAAGGACTCACTGCAGGATCGATTGCGTGCCTGTCCTCTGACAGAGTGAGACTGGACATCAGAATAAGGGTTCTGGTTGACTGCAAGCTGCCAAAAGGGTCTGAAACCATACATGTAGATTTTACTTTCAGCCTCAGGCAACGGTGTTTGTTTTCCCTAGTCAAGTCTGATGGCCTTGGTCATAAACCTTATGATAGCTTCCTGTTCCCATTGTCATCCTCCTTACATAGTAACAAGGGTATGTGAAGACCAACAATAAGAACAAAGCAAAAATCCTACTATCTAAACCCTTATCCATTAACATACGATTGTGAAAAATACGATAACCAGATCCTGTAAACCATTCACTATTTGTCACAGGAAGTCAGCAATTACCGGGTATTGTAAAAGTGCAATTATCTGTATTAAACAACAATAACAGCAATCAGCCATGTGGCTTGTAGACTTCTGTATTATTCATACCCAAATAAGGTATAAAATCTACTGCTTGCATGTAAAGAGCAGAGATTCATTGAGAGGTGCCACCACAAGTAGGCTACATGACTCCTTTAGTGTCACTGAGAATCTCTGACCAGTTGTCCGAAAATAAAGCATCCACCTTTGAACTGAAACTTGAGTCATCTGGAGTTGTGAGTCAAACTTCCACACTAGAATTGGGAGACCAGAACTACAACTGGCTTTATCATTTGAAAATGTGTTCAGTCGAGTGTATGAATTGCAGGACATTCTGATGGAAGTGGACACTCTTGCCAGTCCAACTGAGCTTGGGGAACACCACTTGGATGAAGACAATTGCATAGCCTCACTCAGGACATATCCTGACAGAGGAGTCTAGGTCAGCCTGTGGAAAAACCCTAAAAAGAAGACAAGCCTCAGCCAAATGATTAAAATTTTCTTCAGGTTCTGGGCTGGCAAAACATTGTAGTTACAGCTGGTATGCAGACTTGAGACAGCAAGAGAGTCCCACTTGAGAGTCCCACTTGAAATAAATTGAATTAGCGAACTCATAGGCCAGTATCCAGGACAGAACACACACTGGAAAGTCTACCTATATCTGATTTAGAATAGTTAAATTGCTTAGCACCATCCAAATCAGAACCAATCTGATTAAATGGTAACCTAGTTCCAACAGAGTTCCATACTGGTGCAGTCATTTCAGTAATTGCAGAACCAGTCTTTAACAAAATTCAACATGGACTCCAACTCTTTGCACAAGACCTCAGCTCGACTAAGAATTTATACTGGTGAACCTTTACAGATTAAGAGTACAACTTCAGTTCCAGTCTCTTAGGAACAGCAGCTGGTTCAGTTAGCACTGATGGTAGTAAAAGGCTCAGGCCCAAGCTTGATGGGGCGAAATTGGTTGAAAAAGATTCACCTAGATTGGCTGAATATTTTTTGCTTGGAAAATGGCTGCCTGAGTGAAGACCTAACTAAATTCCCAGACTTTTTACAGATAGGTCGAGGGACTATCAAAGGAGCCAAGGCCACCCTGCATGTTGACCAGGAAGCAATTCCATAATTCTGCAAGGCTCGTCCAATGCCATTTGTCCCACAGGCAAAAGTAGAGGCAGAAATCAGAAGGCTGGAAATCGAAGGGATCATCAAACCAATCCAGTTTGAAGAATGGGCAGTACCGGTCTTATGGAATGCAAAGCCTGATGGTTCAGTTCACCTTTGTGGGGATTTTAAACAAACATTGAACTGCTTTTTGCTGCTGGAGAAATACTCAATCCCTCAATTGGAGGATTATACACAAATCTGGCAGGGTGTCTGTCTTCCACAAAGCTGGACATGAGCCATGTGTACTTTGCGGAGAGATGAGGATTCCCGGAAGAACACTACAATTAATACTCATAAAGGTTTGTCCCAATACTTGAGACTGCCATTTGGTATCATGTGCTGTGCAATTTTTCACTGGACAATGGAAAATATTTTACAAGGTTTACCTAAGGTTATCATTCATTTAGATGACTAATAAGGATCATTTAGAGTACTTGGGCAAAGTCCTTAGATGTTTCTCACAGGCGGCCATATACTTTAGAACAGAAAATGTGTGTTCCAGGCACTCCAAGTGACCTACTTGGTCGACAAGAGTCAACAAGACTTGATTACACCTGTTGGAAGATAAAGTGAGGGCGATCAAAGGTCTGTATCAGACTTAGGTTTTTCCTTGGACTGTGAATTATTATGGAATGATCACACAAAACCTAGTCTCCATCCTGATAACTTTGCATCAACTGTTAAAAAAGGGTCAGCCTTGGAAATGGTCGTATAGCTAAGCCATAGCGAAGAACAACCATTATCATCTAAGATATTGGCACAATATGATCCCAACTTGTCAGTGGCCCAATGCAGAGACCAAGTATGACTAGATGGAGAAGGAAAATTTGGCAGTTATATTTGGAATCAGGAATACTTTAATAGATGTAAATTTGCAATAATAATGGACAACAAACCTCTTCTAAGCCTTTTTAAAGAGGAAAAGGCAGTGCCGCCCATAGCTTCAGGACAAATTCAGTGGTGGGCTTTAAAACTAGGTCTATATCATTACAAGTTGGAACACTGTCTGGGGAGCCAAGTAGCTGATATGGGTGATTTGCGCCTGCTCCTCCTGGCAGATACACAACCATTGGTACTGCGAGTCTGTAATGGTTTTAAACTTTCTGGACACATTTCCAGTCACAGCTGACAAAATCAGACTTTAGACGTAGGAAGATCCGGTCCTGGCAAAATTAAAACAGCTGGTGGTGATGGGGGATGCCAAAGGGTCATCACAACCAGAATTGAAACCCTGCCAGATGCTTGCTGAACTTCTCCAGGGTCATCCAGGGATTCTAACATGGAGATGTTGGCAAGAAATTATGTCTGGTGGCCAGGATTGGACGTAGCCATGGCCACATTGGTGGGACTGTGCCCAGAATGCCAACAAGGACAAAAGTTGATGCCAGCAGCTTCCACATATTCATGGTAATAACTGGATAAACCTTGCACTTGGTTACACATCTACAATGCAGATCCTTTCATTGGCTAAATGTTCTTAGTCACTGTTGATGCTCATTCAAAGTGGCTGGATATGCATAGACTTCATATATCAAACAGAGTAACGACAATAGAAAAACCGTATGCATCTTTTGCAAAACACAGGCCCCGCAGAAGTGTTGGTCACAGGTAAGGGGCAATCGTTTGCCAGTGGGGAGTTTGAGTATTTCCTAATGTTGAATGGTATTTGTCAAATAAAAATGGCATCAGGAATTCTGATGCCAGACACTAGACTCTGCTAAGCGAAACAGTTCACTTCAGGGGACAAAGTTTGGTGTAGGGACCGGGGCAATGGCATTGCTTGGGTAAGAGGCAAGTTGACGCAAGGTTAGGTCTAGTGACGTACAAAGTTTGGGTAGATATGATGGTCCTGAGCAAGCACAAGGACCATCCAAAAGCTGCAAACTTGCAAACGATGCAGGAGCTAAATGTGCCTGTCTCCTTGACTACCTTTCTGACTGTATTGGAACCCGTGGGTTCTCCTTCTCTGTCAAGTGTTGAAGATACATCAGAATCTGCAATGGACTTAGCAGATATCGCCACCTAACACCTTTGCCACCTGAACAGGACAATGAATTTCTTCTGAGACGCTCAGGGCGCAAGCTAATGTGTGTTACACACCACCTGTGTCAGAGGCAGAGTTGGAGGAACCTTACCCAGTGCTAAAAGGGCCTAGGAATAGCTATAAAAAAAAACCTATGTCCTCGGACTCAGAGGGGAGGAGATGCAGTGATTGTAACAAGGTCAGCCAGGTGGACCTCACAGAATAGCAGCTCCTTGATTGTGGCTTTTAATCTGGTCCAATTGGGGAGTCCTGGCTGACAAATAAGAACAGGAATCTTGCTCACTCTGAGAGTTTGCTCTGAAGAAGCTGAATCAATGTCAAAGACTCTCCATGTGTAAATATAGGGTGACTTAGTGGCGGGATACCAGTCTCTGTGGAGCTATTTCAACCAACACCCAGTGCTTCCAATATTATTTCTTGTAGAACATTTAATTCCAAAGTAACACTTTACGAAAGAAAACCTGCTCCGACCTCTCTATTTAATATTTGATGATGATCTTATGTTTATCCCATCTATTACCAAAATGCCATTTTTGAATTTACTTTTCAAAATCCTCAAAAGGTTTGACATTGAGAGATCTTCGAGATGTCAAACTGTAACTTCACAGGTGATTTAAGGGCAGATAACTCACTTTGCTTGCAAAGGACACATTACACACAAAAACACAACTGCAACAACTTATGATGATTGTTTGAACTAAGTTGAAATGTGGGGAAGAGAAATTTTTCAAGTATACATATCTTCAAGTGCAATTTCATGATAGATTTTGGTAATGAATGTTCTGTAAAAAATACATTATGTATCCAGAAATTAATTCTAACATTATTTTATTTTCTAAAAATAACAGAAATAAATGTATTTGACATTTTTAAACCAGACTCCAATCTGAAAGTTTTGACATAAAACATTAAAACCTTGTGCTTGCTTTCAGAATGATTGTATACTGATAACACCAGCTGTTCTCCATTAAGGCAACCAAGTATTTCACAAGACAAATGTCAAGTACCAGTGTTCAATTGTCAAACAAAATGTTTCTCCAGAACTATGCCATACAGCTCACACTTGATGAAATCGGTATATTCGTATTCTTCAGAAAGATAAAACATATATGGACAAATTCTTCAACTGAAGCATCTTGAATGTTGTAGTCTCAAATCAAACAGAGAGTACTTATCGCAGAATTTCATTTCATGATAATTTAACTTTTCAATTGGATTTTAGGTCACATGTTTTAAAACACTGAGGCATAACTAGATAAAATATTATTTTCAGTATTTAGTTAGTGTTAAAAGATAAACACGCAATCTAGAAAAAAAAGGTTTGACAGAAGTTTAATCTTCCAGATATGTAAGCATAGGTTCATGTGAACAAGCTATTTTAGTTAGATTTAAACATAGTCATGCATTGAATTTAAGTTCCAAAAGTATTCACTATCTGAATATTTATGTAAGGAAATTCCAAAATTAGTTTTTATCTGGCAAAAAAAAGTCAATAAAGAGATCATAAGAGAAGATAACATATATTCAGTACAGATTTGAAGTTAACTGATTGGGTGGTTTTAACAATTCAGAACAATTTCATAAACTATGATAAGTGCACTGAAGTTATGTGTAACTCGATAGCATTTTTAACAGGCCATTGCCTGTGAATAACTATACTTAGTGTTCAGTTGAATTTTCTACCTGTAACAGACTACAAGTCACATACTTACACAGAATTGTTTATTCTATTTTACATTATATGTTTTAAAAACATGAAACAAAACTGTTTGCTAGATTAACTCTGCAGTGACTTTGTGCTTGTGTCTCACCCCAAGGATTGCACCAAACAAAGTAAACAGGCCACAGGGCGTTTGTTACTGGAATTTCAATGTTCTTATATCATTGCGTCATAGAGTTGCAAAGCACACAAAGAGACACTTTGGTCAACTCGTCCATCCTAACAGATATCCTCAGTTTTTCTCATTCCATTTGCCAGCATTTGGCCCATATTTCTCTAAACCCTACCTATCCATCTGGCAGCTCATTCCATACACGCACCACCCTCTATATGAAAATGTTGCCATTAGGTTCCTTTTATATCTTTCCCTTCTCACCTCAAATCCACACTCTTTAGTTTTGGACTCCCCTACCCAGGAAAGAAGACCTTGGCTATTCACCCTCATGATTTTATAAGCCCTCAGCCTCCGATGCTCCAGGGAAAATAGCCCCAGTCTACTCAGCCTTTCCCTATAGCTCAAACTCTCGAACCCCAGCAACATTCTTACAAAACTTTACTGCACCCTTTCAAGTTTAACAACATCTTTTCTACAGCAGGGAGATCGGAACTGAATATAGTTTTCCAAAAATGGCCTAACCGATGTCCTATACAACCTCAACATGACCTCCCAACTCCTATATTCAATGCACTGGCCAATAAAAGCATGTGTACCCTGTTTACCGGTGACTTCACTTTCAAAGAAGCTATGAAGCTGCATCCCAAAGTCTCTTTATTTGGTAACATTCCCTAGGATCCTACTACTAAGTGTATAGGTCTTGCCCTGATTTGCCTTACCAAAATGCAACACCTCATATTTATATAAATTAAATTCCATCCGCCACTCCTCGGCCCAGTGGCCCATCCGATGAAGGCCCTGTTTAACCGTGAGATAGCCTTCCTCACTGACCACTACACCACCAATTTTGGTGTCATTTGCAAACTTACTTACCATTTCAAAAGGCTAAAATGCCACAAAAGAAATAACACTTTCAGTCATTCATCTTCTAAAAATATTTGAACATGTTACATGCTTTATCTCAATTTTAATGGTTTTGCAAAACTAAATGGGCTAAATGATTTAAAAGCATAAAAAAAATTGCAACAAAGCAGACTATCTCAGTAAATATTTGCCTATCCTCAACTGGTAACATGGAAATATTCAAGTTCTGAGTGTTTTAAAGCTGTTAAGTGGAACATTATGTTTCAGCTGGTGAAATGCAAAACTTTCAGACTTGGGAAGCAATTTTTAAACATCCCATTTTAATGACTGGTATAATTATCCTTTAAGAGAAGCTAAGTAAACATGGCTTTTTCTTAAACACAACTCAGTGTTGCATTCAGTATTACATTAATGGTGTAGACCAGAACAATTTTAAAATGGCAATTGCTTTTCCCTAACTCTGACAATTAAGCTCATGCTGACAATATATTGCCATGGTTGCAAAGAATAACTAGATGACTAATATAAAACAATAAAAAGGATATACAGGGTGAAACACTAATTCAAATTCATTAAATTTTGGATGAAAAATTTTACAGCCAAGTCCATTTATTTTCTATCTATACCGGAGCACCAATGTAGTAAAAGACTATTTACTACTGATCACAAATCACAGTGACATGATGTTGTAGAACTGCAAGAATTTTTTTTAACTCACAACGTATATTTGTTCATCCAGTGTTTGCTAATTAATTGATAAAGCAACTGCTGTGTGTTTGAATAAAATGAATTGTTACAAAAAAGATCAATGAAGAAATTTCCTTTCACAAAAAAGTGCAATTTGCCAGAAAGCCCTCGAACGAGAACTTGTATTTTTCTAAATGGCCCGTTTTGGACATGAGTAAATGACAACTTTTTCATAAGTCAAGATGGTCTTTATGATGTAGAAACTACATCCCCCTCCCATTATTTCCCCTCATATAGAAACATACATAATGGGAAATTGGGAAAAAGTGGGGACTGCAGATGCTGGAGATCAGAGTCAAAATGTGTGGTGCTGGAAAAGCAGAGCCAGTCAGGCAGCATCCAAGGAGCAGGAGAGTCAATGTTACGAGCATAAGCTTTCATCAGGAATGTGGGAGACTCAAAGGGGCTGAAAGATAAATGGGAGGGGATTGGGTCTAGGGGAAGGCAGCTGGTAATGCAATAGGTAAATGAAGGTGGGAGGTAATGGTGATCGGTCAGAGCAGAGGGAGAAGCGGATAGGTAGGAAGGAAGATGGACAGATAGGACAGTTCAAGGGGGCGATGCCGAGTTGGAGGGTTGGATCTGTGATAAGGTTGGGGGATGAGGAAACTGGTGAAATTGACATTGATCCCATGTGGTTGTAGGGTCCCAAGGTGGAAGATGAGGCATTCTTCCTCCAGACATTGGGAGGTTAGGGTTTGACAGTGGAGGAGGCCCAGGAGGAACATTCCAGGGATGTTCTCTGAAACATTCCGCAAGTTGGCATCCTGTCTCCCCAGTGCAAAGGAGACAACATTGAGAGCAATGCACACAGTAGATGAAGTGCATGGATGTACAGGAAATTCTCTGTCGGTTGTGGAAGAATCCTTTGGGACCTTGGATGGAGGTGAGGGGGAAGGTGTGGGCACAGGGAAATTGCATCGTTAGCACTACATTTATCTTGATGCAAGAAGCATCTTCTTTCTCACTTAGTCAACAGAGCTGAAGGAGAACAATAAGTTCTAATTTATATCATCACTCAACTTTGTTATGCAATATGGATGATCTCTTCATTTTGAAGTTGTTAACATGCACTTTCAGGATTATGGTAAAATACCACTTAACCAACACAACATAAAACCTGTAAACGAGTGGGAGAAAAAAGTATCATTTATATTTCCCAATAACAGTGGAGTGGACCATGAAAGTTAAAATTAACTGGCTACAGTGATAGTGCAGATGTGCGCAATGATCTGTACATTTCCTTCACAATAAAATTCCCTAATGAGTTACTACATCATTTTGATGAAAAAAATAAAATGCTTGTTGTGCTACAGCACTAACTGTCTGCAGAACAAATTTAATAGCTGCCTCAGCCCTTCATTCACGAGTCCCCTTTGCAGTGGTCTAAAAGTACAAATTGACATAATAAACAAAAGATATGCACTTATATAGTACCTATTATACTGGAATTATCAAAACAATCACAGTTGTAATTCAAATCCAAACTGAAATTAAAATCCTTAAGAAGTAGATTTTTTTCTTTTCGCTTAGTCAACAAGTATCCCTCGAGTATCACAAAAGGTGAAGTTTCAGCGAAGGGTATATTTGCAGTGTTGTTTTATGGTCTGAGGCACATAGCTGAAATGCAGCATGTGGCTGGCTAAAATGTAAACTGCCTTTTTAAAAGAGAGAGTTCTGCTTATGCCTTGATACACAAAGGCATAAACGTTTAGAGAGTGGGATAGGAGACTAAATATCACATATCACATTCTGCGTGGATTAACAGTCCTTAGATTAAGCAGTTCACAGTTGCTCCCAGCTTTCAAAAGTTTCATGTACAACCAAGTAGTAATTTGATCAACCTTTTGCAAGTAGTTCACTTCGTTTATAGAAAATTTCCTAAATATACTATCAGTCCAGCCTATCCTGAAGATTTTTCTCCCCTGGTTATACCAGGACAAGTGTCTTGGAATCCTTAAAAAGCTGTGAGATGGTTTTTTCTCCCCCAATGTGAGACCACTCTTCCTCCTGCATCTGGCGATGGTAGCTCACAAAGCGAAACAACCTCTTCTCTCTGCAGTTTAACCCAGTAACTGATTGGGAGGGAAACCTGTAAATTGAGCCAAATAATCTTTTTTTTTGCTGTCTATCACAGAAATTGATATGCAGGGAGACTTGTAACCTGATCTCAAAAATGGCATCTTCTGCTATCTTTGATCCAAATGCACTTTCATTTTGCACCGAAAAGGAGATTGTTTACAACCTGATATCCTTAACACCTTTCTGGGACGTTTGAGACACAAAAATTTTTTTTCCATCCTTGGCACGGCTTAAGCACTGGAGAGAAAGATGGGAAAATACAGTGAGAATGAAAAAAAATCAGACTCTTGACACTATAGCTGTGAGGCGGGGAGACAAACAGTCCCTGGGAGGGAAGCTCCTGCTGCTACAGGAACACCAAAAGAATCTGCAGAACACCTATTGCTGACATCATCACTTCAGGAAACGAAAATGGCTTTGAAGTAGTGCATACTGGTCACTTGACAATTACTAGTTAACACTTTCTTATCCCAACGAATTTACAGCAGCAGGAATTTTGAGAAAGTGAGGACTGCAGATGCTGGAGTATCAGAGGTGAGTGTATGGTGCTGGAAACACAGCAGGTCAGGCAGCATCCGCAGAGCAGGAGAATTGATGTTTTGTGCATAAACCATTTACTGATGAAGGGCTTATGCTCAAAATTTCAATTCTCCTGCTCCTTGGATGCTGTCTGACCTGCTGTGTTTTCCCAGCACCACACTCTCGAATTTTGTTACAGTTAACCTTTTCACAACCTTAGTGATAGAAAATCTCCTGTCTGTTAAGGATTAATACAGTTAGTAAAGATAAATGTACCTAACTAACAAGATCAGTTGGAGGCATGGGCAAGAAAATGGCAGATGGAGTTTAATCCAGACAAATTGTGAGGTGATGCATTTTGGAAGGTCAAGTACAGGTGGAGATTTTACAGTGAATGGCAGCACTATTAGGAGTATTGATATATAGAAGGATCCGGGTATGTATGTCCACAGATCACTGAAGGTGGCAGCACAGATAGGGTAGTAAGAAAGGCATATGGCATGCTTGACTTCATTGGAAGGGCCATTGCGTATAAGGATAGGGAAGTTATGGTGTAGCTTTATAGAACTTTAGTTAGGCCGCACTTGGAATATTGCATACAGTTCTGGTCATCACACTACCAGATGGATGTAGATGCTTTGAAGAGGCTACAGAAAATGTGTACCAGGGTGTTGCTGGTATGGGGATTTTAGTTATGAAGAAAGCTTTGATAGATTGGGTTTGTTTTCACTGGAATGCAGGAGATTGAGGGATGACCTGATAGAAGTTCATAAGATTGTGAATGGCATGGATAGAATGGAAAGTATGTACTTTTTCCCAGGGTGGAGAGGTTGATTACTAAGGGACACAGGTCCAAGGTTTGGTGTGGGTAGGGTGGAGGAGGGGGCTGTGGTGGAAAGAGTTTAGAAGAGATGTGCAAGGCAAGTTTTTCACACAAAAGATTGTGAATGCTTGGAACCCATTGCCAGAGGAAGTGGTGAAAGCAGATATAATAGCAGCAATCAAGACGCAACTGGACGAATACGTGAATAGAGGGGTATGGATTTTGTAAGTGAAGACAGTTTAGGTATGGAAGAGCAAAATGTGTCAGCGCAGGCTTGGAGGGCCAAAGGGCATGTACCTGTGCTGTATTGTTGTTTGTTCTTTGTAAATTCTTCATGTTTTTTCACCTCAAAATCTTAAATCTCACCATTGAGTAATGGCCACCTATTTCCACTCATTTGTATCTCTTTGAAGCTTCAATTTGTGATTTGTACACCACTATCAATTCTTCTCTTGATCCCTGAAAAACTGAACATGCAAATTCCTGACGTGTAAATCAAACTGTGCTCCTGGCCGCTGCAGCTTATCAAATGCTCATCTTGGCCATTATCAACTGTTGCCTTACAACAATCACTCTGCATGTTTCATGGCCACCATTCTCTTTGACCCTTCATCCACCCAAGTTGGTATTGGTAAGCTGCCAGCCTCACACATCATCATACCTGCTTTGGGACCAACTCTCTCAACACTTCAGTCCTTCAACATGTTAGCCCTTTGACACATTACTTTGGAGCTCAGGGTCATCTACAATTTCTCTGCTTCTGCAAGGTCACTTGGTTTTAAAGGACAAACATTCTTCTCTACAGCATATACCTTATGGCTCTTAAAATGCTTTCATAGCACTCACTCAGACTTCAGCACTTGCGTACAGCCTGCCAATTTCTGTGACTTACATTGCTTTTAAGCATACAGGAAGGGATAGGAAGCTTGTCATATTGTGTGCAACACTAAACAGTCACAGAGGTGAACAAGTTGCTGTATGGAATGATGTTACATACTTGCAGCATGTACCAGCAGTTTACCCATGTCCTTCAAGCAAATTTTGCGTTTCCATAATTTAACATTTGTTCAAAATCTGATGGTTTTTCCTATCATGAAATTGTGGAAGAAATAATTTATCAATGTAAAAATACCAGTTCTCAGTTACATATGTTCCATTCCAATTTGTGTTTTAATGCTGCTTGAAGCTCTTGTAAAGCATTTCTAAATTGCCATTGCACACTGTTAATTGCTGAGTGTCACAGATTTCTGACTTCAGATGTTCACCCAGACTGGAATTTTCATATATGCTCTTGTACACTCTTTTATCAAAGACATTGTGTTGTAGATTGGTGTATATGCTTAAGTTGGCTTTGCTGACTGAATAACTAGCTCTACTTGCTTTTTTGGAGTTTCTATTCAATTAATCATTTTGAATAACTAATGTTGAAATTTATTTTGTAAATATGATCAACATTTCAATTACTGTATTATATCAGATCTATTCCTAAAAATTCCAATTTTGGCAGGACAGCTTATTAAATAGTTTATCATTATAATTATGTGGAATATAATGTGAAAATGTAATTTTGCAACAAAAAATAAGTTTAACAGTCTGTGAAGAACATTAGCCTATCACTCAATAAGGCACCGCACATAAGGTAACAATGAGAAAACAATGTTGGAGGCAGTGTATTCGTGTGAATCGAGGATTGGTTAACTAACAAAAGACAGAGTTGGAGTGTAGGGATCACTTTAAGGGCATTGCTTGTCACTTGCCGCTCAGGTGTTTCCTTTCTTCCTGGTGGTAGAAATTGAATAAAGATTTGTACACCTGTTGCTTTTCACTGTGTCTCACACCTGCACACACACAACATGGGTGCTAAGAAAAAGAAAAAAATATATAACCAGGAGATTAGAATCTCCTCAGTTCAGATGTAGGACTCCAAGCTGGCTGGCCACAGCCAGTGTACTGTGAGGAGGAAGAAGAAGAGGAGAGTTCTCTGAGTGAGGAGACATTTGACTTCTGGTTTTCTTCTTTTGTTTTTATGTGTTTGTTTTTGGGTTTCTCTTTTCTTTAAAAATAGGGATCACTTTCAGAATGGCAACCTGTAATTAGTGGAGTCTCACAGGGAACAGTCCTGGGGCCAATGAGTTAGATAAGAGAAGTGAAAATATTCTTGTCAAGTTTGCGGATGACATAAAATAGGTGGGCAGGCAAATGGTGAGGATGATACAAACAGTCTGCAGAGGAAGAGAGACTCAGTAAGCAGGCTTCACAGATGGAATATAATGTGGTAAAATGTAAGGTTTGCCAAAAAGAACAGAAGAGCCAAACTGTATTTAAATGGAAAAAGAATCACAGAAAGCTGCAAAGAACATCTGAGGGTCCCATTGCATGAATTACGAAACACTTGCATTCACGTTTAGCAGGTAATCGGGGAGATTGTTGGTCTTGATATCAGATGGAATAGACCATAAAAAATAGGTCAGTTGTAGTGCTTATGATGAGGTCAGCCAGGTGAACCTCATAGAATATGAGTTTCCTGATTGGGGCTGTTAATCTGGGTCAATCAGGGAGCCCTGACTGACAGATATAAATAGAGGGTTCAGACATCCTGTTCATTCTGACAACTGGCTCTGAAGAAGCTGGATCAATCTCAAGAACAATCCATGTATAAATAAAGGGTGACTTGGTGGTGGGATACCAACTCTGTGGAGTTATTTTAGCAGTGTCGCTAAAACTATACAAGGCACTAGTCAGACCACAGCTGGAATACTGTGAACAATTTTAGTCCCCTTATTAAAGAAAAGGTACACTAGTATTGGAGGCAGTCCAGAGAAGATTCACTAGGTTGATCATGGGTATGGATAGATTTTCTGAACAGGTGCAATTGAGCAGGTTGGGTTTACACTTATTGGAGTTTCAGAGAATGAGTGGAGACCTTATTGAAACATATAAAATTCCGAAGAGGTTGACAAAGTAGATGAGGAGATATTGTTTCCCCTTTGAAGAATCCAGGCACAGAGAACATACTCTCAGATTAAGGAGCTGCACACAAGACAAGGTGAGGAAGACAGTTTTTCTCTTAAAGTAGTGCATTGATAGAATTCTTCACTGCAGCTGACTGTCAAGGCTGTATTACTAAATTTATTCAAGGTTGAGATAGACAGACTTTTAATCATTAAGGGAATCAAGGGTTATAGGAATAAGTTAAGAAAGTGGAGTTGAGCATTATCCTATCAGCCATTGTCTCACTGAATGACAGAGCAGGCTCAATTGGCCAAATGTTCTATGTTTGCTCAAGTGTCGTCTGGTGTCAAAAGACATTTGTGAAAGTCAAAGGGGAGCAGTCATTCATACAGTGAAGGGGAACTAGAGTCAGTCAGGGGTACCACCACAGTCAGTCAAGGGGCTCATCCTATTCCAGTCCAGGGCATTGACCATTAACAGTCAGGCAATTTGTCCTAAAAGATTCTAGATATCCATGTACTTGCAGACCAGGGATTGGGTCTCAGTCAAGATCATCCCACAGGTCAAGAACAAGTAGACTTGGGACCATAGGTAGGTCAGTCAGGGTGCTACGGAGAAATCAGTCCAAGGGGTCAACCACTTTTCTTGCAGTGAAATAAGGCTGGGACTGATTATGATGAGTGATGGAAGAGCAACTAATGATAATGCATAAGTAAGGAAGGTGGTAAGCTGTCTCCAATAAGTGAGGAGGATGTGCCAAAGGCAGAAAGGGTAAGTAGCTTGAAGGATAGAAAGGTGTGAGCTGTTGATTGGACACGATTCATGCAATAGTGAGAACTGTAGGCCAAGAGACTTGGTGAGAGGTTTATGCATTGGCAGAGTTTGAGTGCTGGCCACATGATTGTGAAGATGTTGACATTTCCCCTTGTGGAGTGCAGAAGATCAACAACCTTCTTCCTGCACTGCTGGCTACCCAAATCTCCAATGTTAACGCACAGGCTGCTGTCACTGGCTCAAAGTCTAAACACCTTTCAACCATTTCCCAATACAACTATCAAGGCTTTCCTATGATCTTGAACAAATGAATCATTGTCCATTAGACATCAAAGCAGGTTACTTGATTATTTTTACCTGAAAATTAAAGATATAATTTGAAAATATAACCTTGTAACCCTTTAAACTATGACACTGTTAAATGTGAGACATCTCCTTTCTGTCCAAGGCCCAAGAAAGCGTACTTTCCAGATTCCTTACCCATTGTCACAAAGTCATAGAGTCATACAACAAGGAAACTAACTGCTCGGTCCAACCAGCCATGCTGAACAGAATCCCAAACTAAACTAGTTCCACCTGCTTGGTCCTTTCCCGTAGCCCACCAAACCTTTCCTTTTCATGTACTCATCCAAATGTCTTTTAAATGTTGTAATTGTGCTCACATCCACCACCCTCAGAACGTTCATTCCACACACAAACCACCCTCTGTGAAAAAAATGTGTCTCATATCTTTTTAAAATTTCTCCCCATCATCTTAAAAATGAGCCCCCTTGTCTTGAAATGTCTCATCCCACCAGTAACCCTATCTATATCCCTCATGACTTTCTAAACTTCTATAAGGTCACTGCACAAGCTCCTATGCTCTAGTGAAAAAAGTCCCAGCCTATCCAGCCTCTTGATATAACTCAAACCTTCCATACCCAACAACATCCTGATAAATCTCTTCTGAATCCTCTCCAACTTAATAATATCCTTCCTATAGCTGGGCAACCAGAACTCCAGGAGCCTCATCATTATCCTGCACAACCTCAATATAACTTCCCAACCCCTATACTCAAAGGACTGAGCCATGAAGCCAAACGTGCTAAACACCTTTTTCAGCACCCTGTTTACACGTGACGCAAATTTTAGAGAATTATGTGTCTGAAGCCCAGGTCCCTTTGTTCTACAACACTTTCCAAGGCCTTACCATTAATTGTATAAGTCCTACCCTTGGTTATCATACTAAAATGCAATACCTCTCATTTATGCAGACTGAACTCTGTCTGCCATTTTTTAGCCACTTAACCCATTTGACCAAGATTCCTTTGTAATTTTAGAAAATCTTCTTCACTGTCTGCTATGCCACCAATTTTGGTGCTGTGTGCAAACTTACTAACCATGTCTTCTATACTCTCATCCAAATCATTTGTATAAATGACAAACAAAACAGGGCCCAGAACTGATCCCTGTGGAACACCACTGGTGACAGGGCCTCCAGTACAAAAAAAAAACCCTCCACCACCACTCTGTCTCCTGCCAGTAAGCCAATATCAATCTCCTGTGAACTAAATGCTACAGTGAGGTAAAAAGTAGTCTTTAATCGGCCATTCATTGGTAATATAAGGTCTCAAATGGCAGAAGGGTAAATGGCCACCCCAAGACACTGCCATTAAATAATGATCTGGTTTGGAAATTGGGTTAGATGCTCCCAAATCATATACTGACAGGGAAGCCTGTCAAATGGCCATTTTGTTCCTACAAATCACAGTTTCACACGAACAGCAAAATGTGCATTACCCCAACATGCTGGAGCCAGTGAATCTAAAATTTCAGTTAACCCTTTTGCAGTCTGTGGAAATATTAGGAATCAAACAAAAGCATACATTGACATTGATGTTCAAAGGTTCAGAACCTCTCCACATTTCACAATTAAGGTAAAAATACCTCAACTATCAGCCAGTCCTTTGAAAATCATTTCAGACTTACAACATCAATATTTAAATAGAAAAAGTACCAGTTGTGCAAGATAACAAAGATACTGAATGTTGATATCTACCAGTTAGTGATTGCTGGATAAGGCAAATTCACTGCATAATAAAGTTATCATTGGAATATATCCAATTCAAATTCTTGAATCCATGTCCTGAGGAAAATTGAATACTTCTGATTCACTCATAGGTTTTAAACAAACCAGCCTCTTTAATGGTGTTAATACCATTAAGGGCAAAGCATTATCCCAACTTCCTCAACTGTCTGGACCCGCCCACTGAAGTATTGAAGATATTGGTCTGGTTGAGTATAATAAAGGCCTCAGAGAAAGTGCAAGAAATTGGTGCTCCATACTATTGTTCACTGACAGTTTCAGAAGAGGACAATTTTATACAAAGCAGTGGATAAACCACAGGCCAAGCGCCATACAGCTTTTGATATTCTATTACAGAAAGAATGCAAAATTATAATCATAAAGAGAGATTTGTGACACTGGACTCTTTCCTCTGGAGCACAGCTGGCTTGCAGGAGATGTACTGAATTTTTTTAATCACAAAGAGTTTTTGTAGGGACAATGAGAAAAAAAAGGTTATTTCTTCTGCTTCTGTAGTAGGTAATGAGGAAACAAAGAAGAAATTTATTTGCATGGTTATTATTCCTGTATAACACAGAAAAGTTAAGGCAGCACCAATATGCAAAGATTAGATAAAGAAATCAAGTAAAAGAGTTATCGTGCTGTTTCCTACATTTTC
Organism: Chiloscyllium plagiosum; assembly: GCF_037043375.1. NCBI lineage: Eukaryota > Metazoa > Chordata > Chondrichthyes > Orectolobiformes > Hemiscylliidae > Chiloscyllium > Chiloscyllium plagiosum. The sequence goes on from NW_028270152.1 coordinate 42,609,401, forward strand.
ACAGTGGTACACATCAAAGGTCCTTCAGTGGCTGTAAAATTCTTTGAGACATCTCATGGTTTTAAATACAATTCTTTTTTCCTATTGTTGTGTCAGGAGACAATAGGGTGGTGGGACCTTTATCTTTATTCATCTCAGGGTCTGATAGAACTAGCAAGGATTTTTTATTCCCTATCCTTACTTGCTCCGAAAGAAAGTTGTTGGTTTTTTCGAACTGCTGCTGTTCTGGTGCCTAAAATGATCCCATATGGGGTTAGTTTCGGACTGCCAGGATATTGACCCAGTGAGAACTAAGATATAGTAATGAATGATTTAAATCAGATTAAGATGTGAGTTGGATGGTGAACCTGAATTCCTCTTGACATTTCTATTCTTGTCCTTTTCTGTGGCAGAGCTTGCAGGGGAAGGAGAGATGTCTCAGGACTTTTGCTGAATTCCTGCATTAAACTTTGTAAACTACTTGTACTGCAGTCACAGAACTCCAGTGGTAGAGGAATAGGTGCTTATTAAACAAAAGCAAAATACTGCAGATGCTGGAACTCTGAAACAAACACAGAAAATTCTGGAAAAACTTAGAAGGTCTGGCATCATTTGTGGACAGAGAAACAGAAGTAATGTTCAAATTTGATATGACACTTGTTAAGATCTAAAGAAGAGTGGTATTGGACTGGAAAGGTTTCTCTCTTCACTGATACTGCCAGGCTTACTGAGTTTCTCCAGCATTTTGTGTGTTTATTAAACAGATTGCTATATTGTGCTTGTTATGTGTAGTTTTTGCAGCTGCATATATCCAGGCAAGCAATGAATATTTAGACATTTGGGCGGCACGATGGCTCAGTGGCTAGCACTGTTGCCGCATAGTGCCAGGGATGGGGACTCAATTCAATCCTCGGGCGACTATCTGTGTGGAGTTTGCACACTCTCCCTGTGTCTGCATGGGTTTCCTCTGGATGTTCTGGTTTCCTCGCATCATCCACACATGTGTATGTTAGGTGGATTGTCCATAATATATTGCCCTTAGTATCCAGGGGCTGGGTTAGCCATGGGAAATGCAAGGTTACAGGGATGGGGGGAGGGTCTGGGTAGGATGTTGTACAAAGGATTGATGTGGACTCAATGCATGAATGGCCTGCTTCCAAGCTGTAGGGACTCTATGACTCTCCTAAATTTAGCTTTGGTGATGGAGGAGTAGCTTTAGATTCACTCAAAGAATGGACAGGATCTGACCTGCTGTTACACCCAAGATGTTGTTTGAACTAGCCCAATTAAGTTTTTGGACCAAGGTAACCTCTCACTATGTAGGTGATACAGGAACTTGGCAGAATTGGTGCTGTGGAAGAATAGAGGTTCTTTCTAGAAGCCAAAATAGCCATCATGTGTTAACATTTCAAATTCAAGTATAAATTTTAAAAAGCGCAAAGTAAAAATGGCAATGATTTAAAAACAAAGTTCAATACTAGGATGCCAGCCTTTGCTAACTGGTTATACTCTTGCCTCTAAATCAAAAAGTTGGGTTTCAAGTCACTGCAAAGACTTAAATATGTGACCATAGAGACGTAGAATCCCTACAGTGTGGAAACAGGTCATTTTGTCTATGTGTCCACACTGACCCTCCAAAGAGTAAGCCACCCAGACCCATTCCTCTATTCTATTACTCTACATTTACTCCTGACTAATGCACCTAATCTACACATCCCTGAACACTATGGGAAATTTAGTGTTGCCAATTCAGCTAACCTGCACATTTTTGTGATTGTGGGAAGAAACTGGAGCATCCAGAGGAAACCCACACACACACACAGGGAGAATGTGCAAACTCTACACAGACAGTCACCCGAGGCTGGAATCGAACCCGGGTCCCTGGTGCTGTGAGGCAGCACTGCTTTCTCTGCTCACACTTAAGTATGGTTCTGAGGAAGAAGTATAATAATAGTAGTGTCAATGCTTTTGGCTGTCATGTTAAAACAAGTCACCAGATTTTCTTTTCTTGTAAATATAAAAGGCTCTAGAAGCAGCAGTAATGTCCTCCTACTATTGTAAATTAAAGCATGTGTGATTGGGGTAATGCACTCTCATAGAAAGACAACTGTTTGTCAGACAGGAAATCAAGAGTAGGAATACATGTCTTTTACTGAGAGATGGGCAGTCTCTAGTGGGATACCACCAATACTGGCTGCACTAGATCCTGCAAGTCCACTGAGAAGAAAGGCGTACCAACACTAGGCCAACATCCCCAGCATCGAGGCACTGACCACTCTTGATCAGGTGCGATGGGCTGGAGCACGGCGTCCACATGATCAACATGAGACTCTCTAAGCAGGTGCTCTACTCACAGCTTCTAAACAGCAGGTGAGCGCCAGGTAGACAGAGGAAATGCTTCAGTGATACCCTCAAGGCCTCACTGGCAAAGTGCGGCACTCCCACAGACAACTGTGAATCATTGGCCGAAGACTGGCCAAAGTGAAGGAGGAGCATCCGGAACAGCATCCAGCACTTCGACACTTGAAAATAGTGAAAGGATCCCACTGCCACACTAACACCCCACTCACCCCTTCCTGCGATCACCTTCTGCCCCAAGTGTAACAGAGTCTACAGTAGAGCATTGATCTGTACAATCACTGACAGACTCACCCTGAGAGTGGAAGAGGGTCATCCTTATCTAAAGGGGATTGCCAATGAATGAATAACCACAGGGATCAGTACTTGGATCCCAACTATTCACAATGTATATCAGTAATTTAGATGAGAGAATTAAATGTGATTTCTCCACATTTGTAGATGACACAAAGCTGGATGGGAGGGTGAACTGTGAGAAAAAAACCTTCACACAACGAATTGTTGGACTAAATAACACTCTTTCTAGAAGTGTAGTGACGATGCTATGGCTGTAAGAGGTGTACTTTGTTTTTTTTAAAAGAAAGGTCAAGATAGAGATGAAAAGCAGTCTGCTCAAAGCCAATAAAGTAAACAGCTTGTGAGACCTTGTTTTTTTCAAAATGTTGGAATAGAAGGAGTCTGAATGGGTGGAGTCAAGCTCCCACATAACAAGGATTTTTAGTTTTAGCTTTCTGCAGTTGCAGGGGTCTTGAAGCTGGATGTGGAAGGTCGTATTCATTTCTCTATTACAACTAAAAGCTGGTGTTCTCTTACTGTTGCTAGAATTGCATGTGAGACAATTTTACTGAATTTTCCCTTGCCAAAGGTGTGTATTACTGTATTGGAACAAATGATATTACTGCATTGTAACAGTTAATTAGTAGTGTTGATATATCGAATATTTTGTTAAGCATTTTGATAGAGTTACAGTCAAGACAATTTTTTAATGTTGTCTGTATTTTAACTGTAACATAAAAATAAAGTGTATTTGTTTAATGTCGAGTAGTTTGACCAATCAGATTGCATCAGGAATGCAAACCCTTACACTTACTTTTAAAATAAGAAAAAGTTAGGGTCTATGCTATTTTCTTAACTAATTTTGAGGAGGTTTGATCTGGTCTATAACAATGTGCTGGAGGCTGTTGAAATGAAGGCATTCCAGAAGTCACTCAATGTCTTTTTTTAGGTAGTAACAGTGTGCAGGAATATTGGGAAAAGGCAGCACATTGGCAACATGCAATGGAGCCAATGTAGGCATAGTAGATCAAACTACCTCCTTCGGCACCAAAATAATTCAATGTGAGGAGGATGCAGAGAATCTTCAGTGATTTAGACAAGTTGAGTGAGTGGAAAAATGCATAACAGGCAAAGTATAAAGTGGATAAATGCGAAATTGTCCACTTCAGCAGCAAAAACAGGAAGAAAGAATGTCGACACATTAGACCAAAAGACATAGGACCATTTAGCCCAAAGATTCTGCTCTGCCGTTCAACCATGGCTGATAAGTTTCTCCCACTTTCTCCCCATAACCCTTGATTCCTTTGATACTCAAGAACCTATCCTTCTCAGTCTTAAATATACTCAATGGCCTGGCCTCCATAGACTTCTGTGGCAATGAATTCCAAAGATTCACCACTCTCTGGCTGAAGAATTTTCTCCTTATCTCCATTCCAAAGGTCTTCCCTTTCCTCTAAGGTTCTAGTCTCTCCTATAAATGAAAATATCTTCCCAACATCTACTCTGTCCAGGCCTTTCAGTATTCTGTATGTTTCAATTAGATTCCCCCACAACCTTCTAAACTTGAATGTTCCTCAAATGTTAAGCTTTTCATTCCTGGGACAATTCTCATGAACCTCCTCTGAGCACCCTCCAGGACCAGTACATTCTTCTTGAGATATGGAGCCCAAAATTGCACACAACACTCCAAAGGTGATCTGACCAGAGCCTTATAGAGCCTCAGAAATACATCCCTGGACTAGAACTCCCAAGTCTCCTTGTATTTCAGATTTCTGAATTTTCTCCCCATTTAGAAAATAGTTCATGCCTCAATTCTTCCTACCAAAGTGCATTACCTACACTTTCCAACGTTGTACTGCATCTGTCACTTCTTTGCCCATTCTCTCCCAACCTGTCCAAATCTTTGGAAAAGGGGGAGGTGCAACAAGACATGGGTTTCCTTGTATACCAGTCACTGAAAATAAGCATAAAGGTACAGCAAGCAGTGAAGAAGGCAAATGGAATGTTGGCCTTCATAGCAAGAGGATTGAAGTATAGGAGCAGGGACATTTTGCTGTAATTCTATAAGATCTTTGTGAGACTACAGCTGGAGTACTGTGTGCAGTTTTGGTCTACTTATCTGAGGAAGGTTGTCTGGCTGTGGAGGGAGTGCAATAAAGGTTTACGAAACTGATTCCTGAGATGGCAGGACTAATGTATGAAGAGAAACTGAATTGGTTAGGACTCTATTCGCTGAATTTTGGAAGAATGAGGGCATTCTCTCATAAACCAACAAATTTCTCACAGGATTAGACAGGGTTAAGATGTTCCAAATTACCAGAGAGTTCAGAACCAGGGATCAAAATCTAAGGATACAAACTAAGCCATTAAGGACTGAGATGAGGAAAACTTTCTTCTGTTGGAGTGTGGTGAGCCTTTTGAATAGTCTTCCACAGGATATGGTTGAGGCCAAAACACTGAATGCTTTCAAGGATGAGTTAGATATAGTTCTTAGAGCTGAAGGATCCAAGGGTACAGGGAGAAAGCAAGAATAGGGCACTGAGTTAAATGATTAGCCATGATCATACCGCATGTTGGAGCAGGATAAACGGGCCGAATGACCTATTCCCGCTCCTATTTTCTACTTTTCTGTGCATCCTAGTTATCCCCACTGACCGCCCCTAAAACAGATTATTATTCACTCGTGTCATGCTGTTGTGGTACCCTGATTCATGCAAATTTGCTGACACATTTCTCACATTGTAATGATGAGTCCCAAATACTTCATTCATTTTGAAGTTCTTTGGATTGCCCTGCGAAGGTGAAATGAGCTATATAAATTAAACTTTGGGCTATCTTTGATTATGTTCAAAAAACAATTTTAATGGCCTAATAAATATCAAAGAAGCATTAAGGAAGATTTGGAAATTTTGTAAACGAGTGTACACATGGTCTGTTCAACAGATATTTTTGTTGTTGTGAGCTACTAAAAATAGATCTTGCCTTGATCAAAATATGACATGCTCAAGAAGTATTGAAATAACTACTGTATCAAATTAAAAGTAAGCTTTCTTAACAGCACTCTGTACAGCAGGCATGACCACCTGAGTGAAAATCTTGATGGAATGAAATTGTGAGACATAAAATGACTAGGACTCTAACCTCTTGTAAATTCTAAAATTCAAATCTCACTTAATGCAGACAATTCTTAAAAGAATTGTTATTAAGATTTGCTTTTGACCTTGCCTTTGTATTATGTCACATATAAAATAATACATTTCACATCCTTGTACCACATCCAGATTCTAGCCAACCACAAAAACCATGTATACGGCCCCGAGTCTGACAGTCTCTAAGGGAAAGGAAGAAAAGAAAGATTTCTTTTGATGAAGTTAGAAAGAAATTCTGGGAAATTTATTTCTGATTCCCTCAAGAAATTAACAAAAGCTCCAGCTGCAGTCGCTCATAAATCCTTCTAATTTCAACTAACTTATACTCTGCCCTCTATAACTGGAAATGTCCTCCTCTCTTGGGAACTTCTCCAGCTCTATTTCAAAGGGCCTCAGGGAATTTGAACGTGTATACTTTGGTAATCTGCTCCAGATCAAGGGAACATACATTAGTTTGCCTGTCCACCAGTACAGATTTATATACATTTAATGATCCTCTGTTTCTTTTAGTTCTGCTAACTGTGCAACACATTCTACATTCCTCAACAGTAGTTTATTTATATTTGTAAAACCTGCACATAATGATGATTAAACCTTCAGTATGGATGCAAGTTGTCATCCATACTGATAGCTGCTTATCATCACACACTACTATTGATGCAAAAACAAAGGTCGGGGATGAATAAAGCACTTTTGATAAATCCCAACGTGTATCACAAAAACAGAATTCGGAATGAAGCTCGCCAATGCGTGGAGGTTGAGCCTGAATCCACTGTGACCTGTTTTTTGGAATTCTGCGTGAAGCCCTCCACTTTGCTTCATTGTTATCGTCTTTCAGCAATGAGTAAGAATGAGAGGGCACCGATTTGAGCTGATGGAGAAAATAAATCATGATGACACGAGGAACACTTTTTAATGCAGCAAGTATATAGGATCTGATCTGTACTTCTCAAGAGATTGGTGGAGGCAAATTCAATCATGGTTTTCAAAAGTGAATTGCACAATAATCTGAAGAGCATCATATCTGCAAAGCCACAGGGAAAAAATGGTAGAAAGAATCACAGTGCGTTGTTTGTGCAGAGAATTGGTACAGACGCAATGGGCTGAATTGCCTCCTTCTTGGCTGTGACTATTCTATTTATGCCTTTATTTATTTATTCCTAAATCTTGTTAATGCTGTCCTCTGCACTTCCTAAACACTTTTTTCTACATGGTAAGCATTAAACAAATCCAACACATTGACAAAAATTACTGCCCTGCAATTTCATTTCAATGTTTAGCAAAGTAATTCTCAAGTATTTAAGGGTGAACTTTTTCATGTAGAGTGTGGTGTGTGTATGGAACAAATTGCCAAAGTAAGTGGTGGAGGCGGATGTAAATACAACATTTAAAAGGCATCTGGATGGGTATATGAATAGAAAAGGGGTTATAGAGAATATGGGCCAAATGTTGGAAAATGAGACTAGGTCAGATTAAGATGTCTGGTCAGCATGGACAAGTTGGAAATTTGATAGAACACTCAGTGATTTATTTTCCTATCCATGCAAAATTTCCGGATTAGAGGATGTCATCTAAATCCAAGCTGGATGCCGGTGCTGTTCTTTTCACCATTTTCTAGAGGTTAGATGACCAACCTTCTAGTAATTCCTCCATTTAACAAATTTCCATTTTCATGGTTGCATTTGCATGATTGAGACCCAAGGCTGGATTTTCCATCTTGGAATGGGACTGTGATGTTGGGACAATTCTGGGTCCTGCTTCCAGGGATATCTCTAATTGGTTGGTTGGAAATCAGGTTTACTAGTCAGTTTATGGCAAAGGAGGGAGCTGGCTAAGGCTGTGGGCCTGACTTTAAGGAATGTCAGCAGCTATAATTGTGGCAGCTACTTTGAAAACCATAAGCAGAAGAGGAGAAAAGGTCGAGGCCAGATGTCTGCGGCAAGATGCCCCAAAGATTTAGTATTGCCAGACCATGCTGGGAGTGGTGAAAGAAGGGCCAAGTGCCTTGTGTCCTCAGAATGGCAGGAAGAGATCACCAAGCCAAACTAAGCAAGCCTGGCTGGAAATGGCAGTGAGTGTGAGCAACCACAATATCTCATGGATGAACTGAGTTGAATAAATATCTTTGTTCTGTCAGGTGAGTGCAACATGACACCCAAATGACAAGCCTTCAGATCTGCAGCCATCAGCAGACAAATGAGCTGCCTGAGGGCATAATGGTATCCCTGAACATGGGAGAAATGAGAGCTCAGGATAATTACTGATAATTACAGATAATCCCTGAGGCAAACTCAAATCCCTACTTCTTCTTCTTGGGAGCTAACAGCACTGGTAGTGCAGCAACTCATTTAATAGATCCACTGAGATTAGTAACAGAAGGAAGCATTCATTGACTTTTATATCTGTCTTTTGTTCATGAATAAGTAGGTAAAGAAGGGAGAGGATAAAAATCACACAACACCAGGTTATAGTCCAATGTGTTTATTTGGAAGCACTAGCTTTCGGAGTGCTGCTCCTTCATCAGGTGGTTGTGGAGTATAAGATCGTAAGACACAGAATTTATAGCAAAAGTTTACAGTGTGATGCAACTGAAATTATATATTGAAAAAGACCTGGATTGTTTGTTAAGTCTCTCATCTTTTAGGATAACCACGTTGGTTTCAGTTCTTTCATATGTAAATCCCAGAACTATTTTCTAAAAGTTACATTCTCAAGTGAACTTTCACAAGATCTGCCATGTCAGCTCATATAATGCATTGAAGATGTGAGGTGCCCTGTGTGAGCTTGTCTGTGCCCCAATGTTCAGATTGATTCTATTTCTAAAAAAGGGATTTAAAGAATCTTTAACAATGGAGAGATGAGAATATCTGTAGAAGGTGAAAAGATATTGGATATTTTTGATGAAAAGGATGAGTGCACTCCTCCCTCTGTGCCAAAGTGCAGCAAATTTCGGGTGTATTCAGAAGCCTTGGTTATTCTCATCTCTCCCACAAGGTCAGTTATGGTGGAGAAGTATGCCAGTGCCTCAGCAATATCACCTTGATATTCATGAAACCACATAACTATCACAACACATCATTCCATCACTAATCAGCATTCATGTCGGTGGGTCGTTATACACAATTAGAAAGTGTGGCACTGTGTGAAGAATACAACAGTGATGAGTAAGAGGTGGTGAGAGGGGTAGAAGCAAAAATGTATTGTCCTTGGGGGAATAGAAACTTACTAAGCCATATATAGTTCAGTACAGATACAGGGCCTCAGTAGTCACTAGCAAGATGATCAACACTTTGATCAGCAACCATGAGATGATTATCTACAGATAAGAAATCTCTGAGGCTGTGGAAAGCCATAGGCTGAAACTGGACGAGTCCATTCAACTTCTATGCACCAGCACAGCTCTAGGTTTTGAACAAATGATATCCTCCATTGAGAGGGTGGCCATTTTCATGAATAACCATATATGGCGGAACTCTCGGGAACAGTGGATTATGATGTACAGAATGTACACAATATTCTGTAGCAATGACCAGTCAGTTGTGTTCATGGAGCCAGGAAGCACGGAGTGAATGACCATTGTGCCTCGGATGCTGATACCTTCTGGATTCCACTTTTTAATTGCAAAATTAGAAAAGAGGAAAGAGTGGTGAAAGTAAGCAGCGGTCTTTGAATAAGGACATTTACGACTGGAGAGCGGTGCATCTTGCATTGACAAGTAGGAAGAGAATTGTTCCATATTCTGTGTTGAATAAATATGCTCTCACAGTCAGAGCAAAGTGAATGTTGCAATATGCAGACCTGCTGGGTGAGTAATGATTGCATTTAAATCTGTTAATAGGATGTCTAATATCTAAGAATGAAGGATAATAAGGCAAACTGATATTGGGACTTAGTAGTTAATATGGAAATATACATTCAATGCAATTAAAATGTGCATGGGCCTTGTTGCACAATGGTAGTATTCTTACCTCTGGGAAAAGAGGTCCAGGTTCAAGTTTCACTTGCCCTCGAATGTGGCATAACATGTCTGAACAAACTGATTAAAAATATTACTTTTTAATTAAATGTATATAAAGAATCGCCAGCCAGAAGGCGGGGGTGACTGTATCTGAATAAAGAAGCATGCTCTGTGTGAAAAATCTCACCAACCATGTGTTACCTACCAACCAATGACGGAAAGCTTGACTGAACAGCAATATTAACAGTGAGGCATTGGCTGCTGCCAATAAGACACATACTTAAAGCATAGAAATCTTCTGGGATCCCAGGCCACAGGTGTGATTGTGAGAGGGGAGTCAGAGGGTAAAGACTGTGGAGTAGATTGACCAATAGCAAATGCAGAGTGTTACTTTAAGTAGGCCTCCTTTTCCCAATGCCAAGTCTTTTGATCAGTCATTGTGCCTATGAACAAGGAGCCAAGAGGAGCAACACTGCATGGTTTCGCTTGTTGTGTCCCAGTCAGGAACACCATCAGCCCCACCGGGTTAATACAAGCAGCAGTAGGATAAGGTCCTTAATTGGGGTGGGGAGCAAATTTTGCTACAAGCTGCTATGACAATGATTCTCGAGCATGTGCGGGTAGCTTCTAATGCATTATTGCACACTGTTAACGGTATGGCTATCTTTGCTTTATTATAGTTTGTTTTCTCCTATGTCTACTTTGTGACTCTTCATCTGCTAATTCCTCACTCTTACTCGTCTTAATCTCTAAGCACCTTAAATTCTATTGTACACCTATTGCCTTGAAGGCAGTCAGCTACAATACTTAGAGCCCATATCCACTATGGCCTCAGAAGGTTATGACCCCCCTCAACTGAATAAGCACCATACATCACTTGATTATCAAAGCAATTAATTCTTTTGATGACTGAGAAAACAACACAACAGTAGGTAACAAAACATTGAAGTCAAGAAAACAAAGATTTAAAATGATTCATATATAAACCAAGGTGACCAAACTCATAAAGACAGAAACATTGAAAAATTAAGTCACTATTAGGAAGATTAGCTTTATATACCATGTTTTTCCTCTTGCTGACTGCTCACTAGTCAGCATCCCACAACTGGCTGGAAGAGGGATCCAATCTCTGATTGAATCAATGAACATATTAATTTTGTTTGGTGTACAAGGCAAAGAAGGTACAATTCAAGTGGTTGGAGCTGGACAAGGTCAGTCTCCATCTAATACATCAAACCAGGGGAATAAAATATTCAGTTATAATTTCAAGTGGTAGGCAGTAGTGGGATTAAATTCCACAAATCCTTGTTTCGGAATAGTAAGATTATTTGAATTCTGTTCAACTTGTGATAACTGCACACAAGACCAAAGCCTAGAGTGACAAACAAGTCACAAAGTTGATAGAGAACTTTCCATTTCTTGGATTATATTCTCTAATTCATTGATGCAAAGTGTGCTATTGAAGGATCACGCTCAACTCAATGATCCACCTACCCACAAGACATCTCTAAATCTTAATTGTTTCTAACATAAAATACCAACTTCCTCCTATGCGGCATCATACTTAGCAAGGAAAGGGCAATATTCTGACTGACAAATTTTCTTTATTTATCATTTCTGGTACTTTGAAAAACATTTACTTAATGGATTGATATTATTATCATTCACATCATAAGCAAATGAAATGTAGAATTTAATGACATGATGCATACATTCATTAAAATAGTATTTCAAAAACACCATTAGAAATGAGAAGTTAAAGATGCAAGAAACAGCCACATGCTTGGAAACAAATGAAGCTGAACACAAATTCTCTGAGGAAAGCTGATGAAACATTAACATTAAGTATGATAGAATGAGAGGGGGGTAGAACACCAGGACAGGCAGAAATACTGAACTCTAGTTAACCCTGTTTTCTATGAATTGCAACATTAATAAATTTAATTTTGTGCTAACATTCTGTATGAATATTATTCTTAAGGGAGAATTGTTGTCCACCAGGTAAATCGTCTGGGTTTGACACCAAATGAAATACAGCTTGATTACAAAAACTTACACACCTCCATGGGGTGAACTGTGCATGTAGTTACACAGTTCAAATACAATATACTGTGCAAATGAACACAATTTGATTCACTTTTCTTTTGATGTCCCCCCAATCGGCTGATTGTCAAGTTGCACTGATGCAATAATATTATGATAACATTAGACAGGCGCTGAGACTACTCTTAATAGCAGTCATTAGTAATGAGAATAAACAATAAAAATTGTGTAAAGTAAAGAATTAAAATGAAACAAAGGCAATGAAGATTCCCAGTACAGCTGAGAAATCATCCACAACATAAGCATGACTATTAGTATGTTACTACAAGTTAACACCATCCAGCTTATGAACCATTTGTTCTGTAGACCATGCAATAGTTGCCTCATAATAAACTTAATCCATCATTCCTTTTGTATCTGAAAAGAGTTGAACCAACCGAACCTCTTCACATTGTGCATTGTGGGTACATCCAGAACTAGGGGTCACAGTCTCAGGATTTGGAGTAGACCATTTAGGAAGGGATTGAGGAGATATTTCTTCATCCAAAGTGTGGTCAGTCTATGGAATTCATTACCACAGAAAGTAGTTGATGCCAAAACATTGAATGTATTCAACAGCTGGCTAGAGAAAGCACTTGAGGCAAATGGGATCAAAGGTTATGGGAGAAAGCAGGATTAGGCTTTTGAGTTGGATGATCAGCCATGATCGTGATGATATATAAGGACAACCTTTGCAGATGACCTGTATGCATATGCTAGCACAAAGAGAAGAATATGCCAAAGAGTGATAATGTCATGGTACAACACTGTTTGATTCCACTCAGAGTTCCAATGCTACCTGATTATTGCTGACCTCATCCACCATGTTGTCATGCAAAGAGGAAATTACATTATGCAGCTGTGACATACAGCCAATTTTGTACAGCAGCTTAAATAGACCGCCTCTGCCCGTATGGTCAAAGCCTTGATAAGATCAATAAAGGTGATATATATATATATTGGCTTCCCTTGGTCATGGCATTTCTCTTGCAGCTATAGGACCGAGACAATAATATCAAATGTTCATCTTCCAGTTCTGACACTGCACTACATTGTGTATCACAGCAGATCTGCATTGTATATTTAAGGGACAAGCTCATGATGACATTAACATACGTGACCAATGGTATAAAGGTCTTAGTGGGGCTCTTGTGACATAGTGGTAGTGTCCTATGTCTGGATCAGGAGGACTAGGTTAAAGTCCCATCTGCTCTAGAGGCCTGTAAGATCACCCCTGAGCAGGTTGATTCAAAAATAAAGATCTCAGTCTTCCACTGACTGAGCTTTGTGCCATTCTGACTGTGTCACATGTGTAACATATAAAGTTATCACTTGCGTGACCAACGTCATTTGGTTTTCTGCCAGAATCAGAATATAGTTTTCTCTTCATGACTCTTTTCTTTGGATCATAAGAGTAAAGTGAATTTGAGTCAAAGTTCCAAAGGTGATATGTAATGCCCTCATGAATGTGAAGATTTCTAACTGTAATTCTTCTCTCGGTATCAGTATTAAGCCCAGGCATAGCAATGTCTTCCACCCACACATCTTCAACTACATAATTATCTTTCTCAGCTGATTAATGATTTTGTTTTCTCCAGGCTGACATCTTGAAGAGTCCATGCAGTCCAATAATTGCCCAGACACTATCTTCCTTCAGTTTCTGAGCTTCAGGATTCTCTTGGCCAAGTCTACTTTTGAATATGCCTGCACAATCCTCAAGGATCCTGTGGATCTGTACCAATTCCAGCAATTACCCTATCCATCACAGTCAAATGCAAATGAAAATCTGCATGAGCTCATCTAGAGCATCTTTAAACTTTGTCCCCACTTTTCTAATTTTTTCCATGTGATCCTTTTCTCACATAATCAATGCTGCACACTTCTCACATGCACCGCTCCAGTATTTGGTTACAACAGATATCTGCTGCAAGGCACAGCATGTCACTGGGACTCAGGGTAGATGTATTCAGCCAGCATCTTCAGTCTGACACAGGAAACAGAGGCGAATATTCTTCATATGAAACTCAGTAGGGAGATGCCTCAATAGGTGTTGAGTCACTGTGATATACCTTGATGTTGTACAGGATCATAATCAAAATTGAGATACTCCATAGAAATAAATGTGAAATTTAAGTACAAATTGCGGGTAGCATGAACATTATGTTCCATGATCTTTTGCACAGGTTATAAAAGCATCATGTGGGAAGCTGACAACAATCACATGGGTCATGCCCCCCAGAATGAATTGGAGTTACTACTAATTGCTCTTATTGCAAGTCTTCAAGAAAGCTCTAAAACCTATGCCAATTATTTTTGGCACAAGGATGATAATAGCAGTATTTTAACATTATATTAATAAAAATGAATTATTAGACTGAGATTTAAATGGAAAAGATTTGGATTTTTAAAAAAATGTCATGGTCAGCAATTTAAAATTTGGATAATTACGGATGGAGAATTGACACAGGGTTGAAATTCACAGGGAGATCGCAGATGGCAGTTTCCACAGTTCCAGCAGTGCCAGAGCTTCATAGAGGGTGTTGCTTGGACATCAGACGGCTCACAAAGGAAGCCTAATGGATGCAATATCTCAGTTTACTCAGGGACTTCAAGCAAGGTTCTTTTTCCACTTAAGAGAGGGGATTTATTGGGGTGAGTTTTAAAGGCCATGTAGTGAGGAAGGGGGTTACTATTTTCTTAGGGGTACCCTCCACAGATGGTACCCCTTACCTTCTTGCTTAGTTCTGTCTGCCAGTCTATGCCAAAACTCAGCAGATCTGGCAGAATCTGTGGAGAGAGAAACAGAGTTAACATCTTAAGAACTGAATCCTAACTTCTGAAGTCGTCATACCAAACTCAAAACATTAACTCTGTTTCTCCAGATCTGCCAGATCTGTTTTATAGCATGAGAAGGGTAATATTGGGGTCAACTGAACTTTTAATAAATCGATCCTTTAACATTTATTTACATATGGTGGAATGGCTGCCAATTCTACAGTCCATCCACACTCTGCTCATTCCATATAATGGAGCTGAGCTTGGGAGTGGGTCAGAAGGTGGAGAATTAACCTCCCAATATATGCCACTCACCATAAAACACCAGACAGGGACTGTAATACCACTGATGTAGATTTTGCCTTCAGCAAGTTATCTTTATCTGATGAAGGAATGTTTATGTTATCATTGTAATATAAGAAACTAGGTGTGGATAACGTAGTATTGAAAGAACCAGCAGACATTTATTACAGCTGAACATTTATTATATACACAGACACGTGTATCTGGGCTCATATGACATTATGCAGCTGCATCAGAACATCATGCTTCTTGTAGCATGTCACTTCAATTTAAGTAAGATGGCGTCTTAGATATTTATATCCATGGGTCACATGCTATTCTACAATGATGAACCTATGTATACATCTCTTAAAAGGTATTTTGACATATTATGTATCTTACAAATTATATTGATATCCTGAATGTGATATATCACACAACAGGCATCTGACTAAAAGTGTTTATTTTGTGATAGCTTTTAGTATTATTAATCAGTTTTAAGTTATCATTTAAAATACCTCAAGAAACATATTTTGAAGCAATCCTACAAATAAATTACATTGTAAACCCTACTTAGTTGCATTGACTGATTACAGATTTTATGTTCAGCATTGTGCAACTTATTCTTAAATAAAAACTTGAAGGAGAAACAAAACACTTCTAAAGGCAGACTAAATTTTTGCGACATATGCACCCAGATTACTTGTTATAGCTTGAAACCCCTAGCCCAGTTGCTTAACCTCAAAGTGGGAGTGCCATTTGATTTTCAAAACGGTAGGACCTTAAAATTAAGTTGAGTAAAATGGATGCCTAAGAATCCAATGAAGATTATGCAGTACACATTCATTCTGTGTCGCTCGTGTACTATCCACAATATTAATCAGGGCTCTGACTTCAGTATCTAGTGCTCATGTTTGTAACAGACATAAATCACTTTACTGTGAGGAAATGGTGCATAACATTTTTTGGAATGATACTTTGAAAATACTTAAATCATACTGGCCACTGGCAGGTGGTCAATATTCTCTGGTACTGGGCAGCCAAAATGAAAGGTCCTGAGATGGCTCACTGGAGGGTGCTGCCTTAAAGATAAACTACTTTATTTCATTCCAGGTTCTGGCTGGCATGTGAGTCAAAGGATTTTGTGATTCCCAGGACTGGCAAACGGTCTCTTGAACCACATCTGTTCCCTGTAGTTCACTGATAATAAATAAATGAGTTGGCCACCCAATTTCCCATGGTCCTCCTTGGGCACCTCAAGAGACAGCAGCGTGCACATCACCGGGATGATATGTTCATTTGGTTGCAACGTAGTATAATTGGTTTTACAGTGTAATATGTAAATGAGCCAATGCATATGCCATCGCAGGAATGAGGAAATGTCATTTGACATAATCATGCTCCCTTACTGTCTGAAAGCAAGTTGAGTTCCGTGTTAGATGTTGTTACTGTTTGTTATTTTGTAAATAAAAGTTAATGTGTTTCACCCAACCTTAGCAAATTCCATACAGAGGTGTTCATTGATAACACAAGACCAAGAATAGTTTATATTATTTTTAATCAACCTGTTCGAAACATGTTATGACACACTTCCAGGACAGGTGGGGTTTGAAGACAAAATCATTCAATTGTGAGACAACAGTGTTTCAGACTTCTACTTATGTGGGATCCAATGGTACACTTGAGTACTGAGGAGTCAGGCTGCCATACTTCGGTAAATTTAACAGCTCAAAGTAATGTTATGCCCTTATCAGCAGACACAATAAAAATTTTAAGATATATAATCACTGCCCCCACTGTATCATGAAATGGAAAGTATATTTTATACAGTTTCAACAATGTGACTAAGTGGTATGTGACGTCAGTTTTCTTACTTGGAATTCTACAGCTCAGCAATGATTT
This sequence comes from Chiloscyllium plagiosum, assembly GCF_037043375.1. Classification (NCBI taxonomy): domain Eukaryota; kingdom Metazoa; phylum Chordata; class Chondrichthyes; order Orectolobiformes; family Hemiscylliidae; genus Chiloscyllium; species Chiloscyllium plagiosum. Next base: position 42,626,162 of record NW_028270152.1, read on the forward strand.
CTGTGGTCAGATCTCGTAAATATAAATTGCTTTGTCTAAGCTTGTTTGTTGTGAAGATGCAAAGCAATTACATTAAAATATGTAAACAAGGTACGAGTTAACTAGCTGACATATCAGCAAGAAAATTCCAAACAATAACAATATACTCGAGCTTCATTAAGGGGTTTTCAAATGTAACTGCAGCAAGGCTAGGGAATTTTTCACTGCAGATTTTACCAAGATGAATTTTATACTATGTTCCTGAACATTCACTTGGCCTCAATAGCAGAGTATTGAATGTTGAGTTTATGGGATACTTAAAGATGGTGCCTCACATCAGGATCTCTTTCAACAACAGTTAAAACAAAGTACCATTAGTTTTATAGATTGTCTAGTTACAGATGTCAGAATATTTGACAAGTGCTGGCAAGCATAGTCATGCTTTAACATGTACAATAGGTCACAAACCTGTGCTTGCAGACTTCCAAATGCGGCTGTTGTTACAAGCTTCGGGTCTTGTTATAAATCGTCTTTTGAATAGTCATACAGTATGGTCATTCCAATTTATATTACCCTACATTTAAAGCTGCACCCATATTTTCCAATATCTAATTACTTGAGAGTGTGTGAAAAATAGTTTCCTTGTAACAGAGAATTGTCAAATCAATCAGCAGAAATTATCTTCACATAATAATGCAGCAAAATGACAATAATGGATTATCCTGCTCAAAATAAACTTGTCATAGTAACCTTGCATAATAACTTCTTTATGTGATGAAAGTCGCTCTCAACAGTATTTACTTTAAAAATCAAATGGCCAGTACATGCTTTTGTCAATTTCTTTTACCTGCATCCTGCCACCCATGATCTTACCAGGGAAAAGGAGCTATGCTAAACACTCTCCTTGCCATGCATCTGAATAGGAAACTAGAGACTTCACAACTTCATTGAAAGAAACATCTTCATGTTTGTATTTTGACTATCCCATGTTCCAAACCTATGTAAATATGCTTATGGTATTTAATCTAAATCCTTTCAATGGAATAGTGATCAAGAATCTTGCATAACACTTCACTGTCAGAAGCACAGAAAAGAGTAACATATTATTTACAAAGAAAAAAATGAAAGCAAATAAAAGTAGTAAAAATTTTACAGATAGCTTGCGAGACTTGTTAACCACAAAATCAACACACATTGGCATTTCGTTATCTAACTTTATAATTCATCATTGATATTTGTAATAGCAGATCTCAAAAGGCGGGAGCAAATAGAAAAATACCATTCTAAACTTTAAAGTCGTTTGCTGGCAATATCATCAGTAATCAAATTGAACAGAGTTGCTCAGTTTAACCCTGTAATGAGGTATGCTTCAACAACCATGTCTTTTTAGCTCATACACTCTAACATTTCATTTACCTAACGGCTATCCTGTAGAAAACTAATCTAAAGAACAGGCAAGATCTCAAGCTCAATCTTTAACTTATGCTGAATGAGAAGTTGCCAGCTGAGGTAGCATTGTGGATTCAACATCCTTAGGTTAATTAACTAGAGTAAAATTTGGTTTCCCATCTATGATCAGCATTCATGAACCCACTACAAAATGTGTTTGCATGTTAGAAGAGGTTGCTGTCATGAGTGGCCACTTCGAGGAAGCATTGGAGGGCATCCATTACTCCCCAGACAATCTTCTGGTAGGAATCAATACTTTCTGGAGCAACATGAAGAAAATTTAAGATGGAAAAAGCCTGTCTAATTAAACTCAATTCGCTCATGTGGTTGAGATCAACATTTTTTACACTGATGTTGCCATTCTGCTGAAATTTTTAAAAAAAGCTTGTTATGACAATTTTATTGTTGAAATGTGTAATTATGGCAAGGTAGGACAACGGGTCCTTTTAAAAATAAAGCTACTACTAGGGTTCTGAAGCTTCAGTCGTGTGACTATGAATCATTAGTGGTTCATTAACAGTGCAGACTACAGGGCCACAGGTACAAGGTCACCTTAAACAAGCAGAATGCAATGCAGTGGTAAGCAAATAAGATATTTTCATCAGAAATTCAGTGGCATGAAGATCAATAAGAGTGATGTGAAATAGATCAAACCTCTGCTGACACAAAACATGTATTCAGTCTCCGAGGAATAATTTTCAACTTTGATGGGGGTGGGAAATCAGTGGCCATGATTAGATCACCCATTACACATACTGCCCAATATTCATACCCACAGTAATATAATAGGCAGCTGACTTGCTCTCAGTTTCTACGCCAGCAAAATTGAATACCATTTTATGCTATCACAATTGGATAGATGTTAAATTGTTGCCCTTAAACTTCAGTGACAATAGTGAATTATTCAAGGACTGTAAGATTGAAAGAAAACAATGACACAGCATATGGGAAACGAGATGTAAAATTGCTTTTGACAGAAAAAATAAAACACTGAAAATGAGCTGAAAATCAACCAGCAGAAATAGAACCAATGGAGAAAAGAACCATAAATTCAGATTTTATGTTTCCTATTTCGGCATATTATTTGGAAAACTGCATACACTGCAGTATGTACAAAGCACAACAGTATAAAAAAGATAAGCAGCTGGTGGATTTTCATCTGCATTCTTGACACTACAAGATGTAACAACCACCATTCTGTATCCAATTAATTGACTCATAGAAACAAACTGACACAATGTAATCCAAACTGAGTAAGACCTCAATACACAGGTTTGAAGAGATGTGCCTGGGGTCCAACATATACTCAACCTCTCATTGTTAAGGAAATGTACCATAAAAGTTTGACTGCAAATATATTAAATGGAAGAGAGACTTCAATTCACCTTCTGCTTTTTTACAATTCAAGATCCTTAGTAGTTGAAACGTGTTACTCTTCAGCATTTGACCTAGAACTTATTTTGCTGCCTTCAAGCACTTTCAGAAGCATCTTTGGAAGCTCGATGTTATTGAAGTAAATCATTTCTATGAGCATTTGTTACCGATAGTCAGAAATAATAAAAGACACAATAAGATTACAATTTTAAACAACATATTTTTGTTCGGTTCAGACCAGTTTTAAATTTTTTTTTTCTAGCTATATTAAGAATATTTCAATGCTAAACTATGTCTACACTTTCCAAGAGTATACCCAAACATAGCCTATCCAGCACAAAAGAATGAGGAATTTCACATACAAGTTCTATGTATCCCAAAGTAAGCATCTGTGATCTGTTGCACTGCTCTTAAAAAAGACTTGTGCTGGAAGTCTGATCCATTTGGCAAAACTGACCACATCTGCAAATCAAATGAATCACCGTGGCAAATTTCTGTAAATTGAGTTGTTATGGGTCCTTAAGGTGGCCCTTAACGCTTTCTTAGATGCAAGGACACTATGAGGCACCTTCTGAAACCTTGAATATATTTAAAACAGCATTTTATCTTCCAGAAATATGGCTACAGTATAATTAAAGAACTAGTAAATGGTTCAGTATCATTTATAATGTTCAGTTATTTCACATAAGGTCATTCACAAGACAAGATATGTTAATCATAAATGTTTTATTCACATTTTAGAAAGTGATGGACAGTGGCAATGTTACTTGACTAGGAATCCAGAACCCAAGGTTTGTGTTCTGGGGACACGGGCTAAAATCCCACACTGGTAGGTAGTGAAATTTCAATTTAATAAATATCTGGAATTAAAAGTAAGTCAAATGATTGTCATAAAAAAACCCACCTGATTCACAAACGTCCTTGAGAGAAGAAAATCTACCAACCTTACCTGATCTTTACTGACATGTAAATCAAAACCAACAGCAATGTGGCTGACTCTTAAATGCTCTTTGAAATTATTTAGTAAGCCACTCAGCTGTGTCAAACCACTACAAAGATTAATAGGGGATATAAACTGGATGGACATCTGGCATTGAACTAGACATTGGAAATGACAACAGTAACAGTAAGCCTGGTCAACCCTAAAGAGATCTCTTTACCAGCATGTGAGAGCTAATAACAGAATTGGGAGAGCTGATTCACAGATTCATCAAGCAATAGTCTGGCATATTCATACTCACAGAGTCATACCTTCCAAACAATGTCATCACCTTCCCTGGTTATGTCCTGTGTCAAATCCCCCTAGCCCCCACAACCAATCCCAGTCCTCCTTCATGTTGAACACCAATTCAAAGGCCATCAAAGGGTTACAAGGGGAGAAATTATACTTTAAGTTGGAGAAGTACCCATGACTGACGGAGCTGATCATGTCCTGAAGGACATAGCAGCAAGATTAAGTCTGTGGCAGGTAGTGAGAGACTCAACAAGAGGGAAAAATCTACCCAACCTCATCCTTTCCATTCTGTCTGCCTGCTGAAGAAGCATCCATTAATGACAGTATCAATAGAGTGACCACAGACAATTTTTGTGGAGACTGCAGCCCATCTACTCATTGAGGACACCTCCATCATGTTGGGTGGCATTATCAGTGTGCTAAATAGGACAAACTAGCAACTCAAAACTGGGATCCATGAGGCATTGTGGGTAATAAACAGCAGCAAAATTGTTTTCAACTACTATCTGCAACCTCATGGTTTGACATTTCTATTTGTGTACCGTTTGTTTTCTATTTGTTTCAATGAAAAGTGAAGGATCGCATATCAAGAGCATATCAGGTACACATAAAAATGAGGTGTCAGCCTGATGAAGCTACAAAACAGGACCACATACACCGCAACAGTGAAAACAGCATGCAATAGTCAGAACTAAGTGATCTCTCAACTAACAGACCAACAGATCAGATCAAAGCCTCGCAGTGCTGCCTCATCTAGTCTGAAATGAAGGTGGCAGCACTGAAGAACAATTAAACAACCAACAGGAGGTGGACACTCCACAAATATCTTCATCTCCAATGATGGGGGAGCCCAGCACATCAATAATAAGAGACAAGGTTGAATATTTGCATTCAGCTTTCCCTAGAGATTCCCAACCATCACTGATGCCAGATTTCAACCTATTCAATTCACTCCAAGTGACATAAAAAATGGCTGAAGACACTGACTATTACAAAGTTTATGGGCCCTGACAATATTCAAGCGATAACACTGAAGATATACATTTCGGAACCAGTTGCGCTCCTAGTCAAGCTGCTCCAGAACAGCAACAACATTGGCATCTACCCTACAATGTGAAAAATTGTCCAGTTGTGTCCTGTGCACAAAAAGCAGGATAAATCTAACCCAGCCATTTACTCCCCTATCACTCTACTCTTAATTATCAGCAAAGTGACAGTAGAGATCATCGACAGTACTATCAAGTGGCTCTTGCACAGGAATAGCCTGCTCAGTGATACCCAGTTTGGGTTCCTCCAAAGCTTCTGGTCTCATGATGGTCTTGGTTCAAACATGGACAAAGGAGTTTTATCTCAGAGGTGAGGTGAAAGTGACTGCCCTAGATATGAAGGTAGCATATGACTCAGTAAAGCGTCATGGAGTTCGAGAAATCTGAAGTCAATGGAAAATTGGTGGTGGGGGTGGGGCAACAGAAAGAGAGAGAGAGGGGGAGGAAGGAAGAGGGAAAGAGGAATTCCTCTCTCTTTAGTACAACACCACTTGACTGTGCTTATTGGAAGTCAACTATCTCAGCCCCAGAACAGTATTGTAGGTATTTTTCAGGATATCGCCCTAGTGTGAACCATCATCAGCTGCTTCATCCATGGTTTTGCTCAATCAACAGGGATGGGACATTTGTTAATGATTACACAATGTACTGCCCCATTTACGACTCTTCAGATAATTAAGCAGGGAAAATCCTTATTCAACTAGACATGGACAATATCAACACATGGGCTCATAAGTGGCAAGTAACTTTTGTGCTGCTTAAGTGGAAGACAATGACCATCTCCAATAAGTCAGGTTCTAACCATTACCCTTTTATAGTCAATGGTATTACTATCATTGAATCCCTGCCATCAAAAACCTGGAGTTACCATTGACCAGAATCTGAAATGGATCAGTCATATACCTTCTGTGGCTGCAAGAGCAGGTTGAGACTCAGAAATCTGCAGTGAATAACCCACTTCTTGTCTCTGTAAGGTCTACACACCATCCACAAATACAAATCAGATGTGCAAAGAAATATTCTGCACTTGCTTGAACAGGTACAGCTCCAACACACTCAAGAAGCTTGACATTATCCAGGACACAGTAGCCTCTTGATTGGCATTATCCAATCAAGTGACAGCAGACTGTGCCACTTACAAGATGCACTGCAACAACTCACCAAGGCACCTTTGAAAGTATCATGGGAAACACCACATCCTTATGAGTCCTTATGAGTCATACATCATTTTGAACCAAATAACACTACTCCTCAACTGTTGCTGGGTCAAAATCCTCGAACGTCTTCAAATGCACTGCGATGCAGTGTATTTCGCAGATGGTACATAGTGTTGCTGAGTATCTGCGGTAAAAAGAGTGGATGCGGAACGTGGTAGATGGGTGCTAATCACTAAGTGTTTTTTCCTGGGTGCTGGTGAGCTTCTTGAGTATTCTTTGCCTTGTACCTAATCAACGTGGAGTATATTCAATCATGTTCCTGGCTTATGCCGCATAGATAGTAGACAAGCATTGGGTAGACGGGAAGTAAGTTACTTGTTGCAAAATTTCTAGCCTGTCAGATCTACTCTCGTAGCCACAATATTTATAAGGCTAGTCTAGTTCAGTTTTTAATCCTGTTAACCCACAGGATATTGATAATGGGGTACAGGTACTGACAATAGTAATGCCATTGAATGTCAAGCAGCAATGGTTAGATTGTTTTGTTTGAGATGATTTCCTGAATCTTGTATTGTTTCAATGTGGCTTACAGTCAAGGCAACTGAAGGTGCAAGTTCCAAAGATGGTGTGATGAAATTCAAGAACACACAATTTACAAGAACTGAAAAAGCGGAGATCTTGGAGGGCTGTTTAGCTGGACAAGTTGCGTAATAATCATTCATGCTCCATTTTCTGCTCAGTCACATAGACACAGAGTCAATTTGTGGAGGAACCATTGTGGATCACACCATTAATGACAGAAAAATGAATCACCCCAAATAGATCACCAACAATGACAGTGACATATTTTTTCTCCACTGTTCAATGTATTTGCAATTATGTATTTTAATTCAAAGAAGTGTTTGTTTCACCAACTAATTGGGTGAGAACTTACAAATGTGTGTGGAGAAAGCAAGAAAGCACTAATGAATATTGTTTGTTCTAAACTTATACAAACTTTATATGCACAATTGTCAAAAAAATTCCATTTGTAATTCAATTTATAACAGCAGACTTTACTGAATATTAGGAAGACCTACATAGGAGTGCATTTTCTGTGATATATGTGAACTTTGAGTTCAGCCAAGACACTATTTGAAAAACAGTTAACACGTACTCTTGCCACTGACAGCATTACATCTTTGCTCGCTTGGCAAGGGAGTGGTGGATGGTAGATGGAGAAGAGAACAACCTCTGAAATTAGGTCTTCATGTTGCTTGAAGTTGCCAAAGATGATATAAAGTTTGTTATGAAATGCATCAACTCCTGCCTTGGAATGTATGCTGTCTAAAGAGTTGCAACCAAGAGGTCAACACTCTTGAAAAGAATAGAATAATCTACAATCAAATGACCTATGGGCTCTAGAAAAGAAACAGATGAAAATCTACATTCATAAATATGGTGATGTAGCATAAAAGGCAGAGATGTTTAACGCAATATTTCAGTAACTGCAGCCTGCAACATATTTGCAAATCTCACACCAGATTAAATTTGCTTCAGTTTTAAATTGATTCTTGGAACTATAATTACCTCTGAAAAATTTCTGCACTTTTTTTGTGCTACATACTCACCAATTATTCACCAATTACAATTTTAATAAGAACTTATGGTAAAGAACTTGCATGCTTGTCAATTTCAACACAAAGTATTGTTGTGGCATGAAGCAAACTGTACAAAAAGCCTGAGTTTAAAATCTCTAATTTATCTGTCAACTGACTTTAATACAAGCTGTTGTTATTTTACTTCAACAAAACATTATCATAAAACGCTGACATGTTAAAAGTTTGAACTTGAAAACACAGGAATTGTTAGATGATAAAGGTCCAGTTAGATTTTCTTTGACCATTTTTATGATTGTACAACACAATACCTGTGCTGCAAATTGTTCGTTAATCTATAGAAGCCAAACTATAAATTTTTCAAAAACAGATCCTGGCATAACATGAAGAAAATCACAGCAGAGAACAGCTTTGGGAACTGTAAGCCCAAAATTACCTGTTCTTTCCATTCGTACAACTTTCCATTCAAATTTTAAACCACTTACATCCTGTATCCGAGTAAAAATTAGTTTCTTAAAGACATCTAGTTTGTATTTGAATGAATCAGTGGTAACTGCTTCCACTATATTCATCGTGAACAGTTTTCACTAATTAAACACTTGTCTACTGAAAAATTGTTTTGCAGAATTGTTTTGAATTTACCTCTCTTCAAATACAGGCCATGTCTCGAACTCCTACTGCTCTAGACAAGATGAAGTAGTTTGTCATGGTTTAAGTTTACTCTTTAGAATCTTAAAATCAGTAATCATATCTTTTCACCACTTTTTCATCAAGGATATGCTCAACTTACATCTAAATTTCCATAACCAATCTTGTCATTGCCTCAGTCATGCTGGTTATTCTCTCTATCCTTTCTAGCTTGTAGCAACTAGAATTCTAGTCCAAGTATTCCAAGTCCCACTTGAATTATCTATAAAGTAGCAGGGATGCCTCAACATTTTAGCTCTTTATTGACCTCATAATACATCATCACATTTTTGCAACTGCTTAAATTTACTATCAACCAGGATTCTTTGATTGCAACTATAAATATTTAATTCAATTTAAGTACTATTCCCTTCCTGGTTGCTTTGTCCCTGAGAAACACTGTACATTTCTCGACATTGAATTCTATTTTCCATCTCTCAGCTCAATTACCCCGTATAATTAAATTCTTCTGTAACATGAAAATAAAAGCAAAATATTGTGGATGCTGGAAATCTGTTCCAGGGAACAATCATACTGGACTCAAACTTTAAACTTTAACTCTGGGCTTTCACAGATGCTACAAGACCTACTGAGGTTTTCTAGCACTTTGTTTCTATTTCTTCTGCAATACAGCCTCTTTGACTTTGTAATCTATCACCTCAATTAGCATTGTATTTCATTGAATGTGATCACCTCATCATGTTTCCATGATATTAATAATATTCCATCTATCAAAACCTAAAGATCACGTGTCTTACTTGTCTGAGTTCTTGCATTAATCAAACTCAGCTCCAGAGATTTTAACTTTTGCTTTTTTTTTTAAATTCAGACTTATCCATTTATAGATGCAACATTCTTTTCTGAAAGAACGCTAGTGGCCAGATGCCTAGTTTTCAATAATGAATCCATGGTCATCATTAGAGTCTTAATTCCAGACTTTCATGGATTTCAAATTGCACCATCTGCCGTGATAGGATTCAAATCCGGGTCCCCAGATTAACAGTCCACCAATAATCCCACTAAGTCATTGCTTCCCCTTATGTAATAAATTCACCTCTTGTCTGAAGCATGTAGCTCTGCAACTGGTTATTTTTAACTTGAAACATTCAAAAACTTCTAAATGAAGGTGTAGGTTATATAGGAGCTTATACAAATTCTCAATTCACAGACTATTTCAAAGATATTCCAGGTACATGGCCATGATAACAAAGATTAAATTTGTCTGTACTGGACAGCATAGAATCATAAGAAATGGGAACAGGAATGATCCATCTGGCCCATCGAATGATCCACCTTTCAATAAAGTTACAGTTGATCTGTTTTGAGTTTTAGCTCTACTTTCCTGCTGGTCCATCATAACCTTTAATTCTCTCAATCAAGAATATGCCCAAACATTTCTTCAACGTGCCTGATGTGGAGAATTCCAAAGATTAATGACCCTCTTGGTAAAATAATCCACATCTCAGTTTAAACCCCTTATTTTGAAACTGTGTCCCAAACTTCCAGATTCACCACCAAGGGGGAATATTCTCAGCAGCTGTCAAGCCCTCTCAGCTTACCTCTAATTCATTAAAACACTAATGATTATAGGCTCAACATCCACACCCTCTCCACATTAGACTCAGCCCTTCACTCCTGGAATCAGCCAAGTGAAATATCTCTGAATTATTTGTAATGTAAGTATATCACTTGTTGGGATCTTAGTAGAAATCCAAAAAGTCAGGTATTTGCTAAAAGTATGAAATAACAAGATCCACACTACTTTACAGTGGCTGCCCCAAGCTTCAGCTTGTCCTTCAGTACACAATTGTGAACTTTGGAATGTGCCAGTCTGCAATAGATGACCATGAACAATTCTTTCCCCTTTAGAAAAAGGACAAGCTTTGGCAGACAAAATATTGACATTTCACCAAGGTGCTCGTCTTCCAGCGACACTAGACGTTTTTCTCTCCTTCATCACAGAGCTGTTCGGGATGAAGATATCTGCTTTTCTTTCCAGATCTCTTTTGTAAAGACACATTCCAGAATGTGTTCCTCAACATGAACAATGTGCGAAAGGTGAGACACTCCAGCCTTCCAAGATGGATCTGATGAGGAGTGCGATTATTACCATTAGCTATGCTATATCTTGGTGTTTATTTGAAAATTCTGATGATGTGGTATTCTGCCAAATTACTTTGACAGTTGCCTTGGGAACAATCCAACGGAATCTATCATCTCCTTTTCCCACGTGACCTGAGGATGTTCCATGCAGATCATTGCCTGATAGACAGGTGTTCAGAAGTGATTTTCTGCAGTAATCTCTTCATAATGGATCAGTGGTATGGCAAACTACAACTGATTAGACCAGACCTATCCTTCACACTTTCAAAATACTGGAGACAGATAGAGCCTCAGCAGCTGGTGTTTGCCTACTGAGGCCCTGTACATAGCTTGATACAACCACAGAAAAGGGAGCCATCAGGATGAGGGCAATGTACATTTTTTACCACTTGGTCTTGAATTTTAATTATCAAATCCCCACTGACACACCTCATTTTCAATCAGCAGGGAAAGCTAAAGATGGCTTGTATGATTATTATGATGCAGCAGCATTGCTCCCCACATGCCCAGGTTTTCATTTACCAAACCTGCAGACTCTTTCCAGTTTTCAATGAAGATCCTAGACTTTCCAAATCACATGGATGTCACACAGGAGGCTGCTAAATAAGATAAGAGCTCATGGTGTCAGGGACAATGTACTGGTATGGTTAGAGGATTGGCTGACTAGCGGAAAGAAGACAATGGGAATAAAGGGGTATTTTTCGGTATGCAGCAGGTGACAAGTGGAGTTCCGCAGAGGTCCATATTGGGACCACAACTTTTCACGCTGTACCTTAACAACCTGTACAGAGGACCTGAGGGAACTGCTGCTATGATTGTAAATGATGCAAAGATAGGTGGAGGAACAAGTAGTCTTGAGAAAGTGGGGATGCTGCTGAAGGACTGGAACAGGATAGGAATGTGGGCAAAGAAGTGGCAGATGGATTACAATATGGGAATTTGTTAGGTTATACACTTTGTTAGGAAGAATAGAGGCATAGACTATTTTCTAAATGGGGAAAGGGTTCAGAAATCTGAAGCGTAAAGGGACTTGGGAGTCCTAGTTCAAGATTCTTTTAAGGTTAAAATGCAGATTCAGTTGGCAGTTAGGAAGGCAAATGCAATGTTAGCACTCATTTCAAGAAGAGTGCTAACAGAGATGCACTGCTGAGGATATATAAGGTTCTGGTCAGATCACATTTGGAATTGTGAGAAGTTTTGGGCCTGATTCTAGGGAAGAATGTGCTGACCTTGAATAGAGGTACACAGGAGGTTTACAGGATTGATCCTGGGGTGAAGAGCATGTCATACGAGGAACAGTTGAGGACTCTGGGTCTGTACTTGATGGAGTTCAGAAGGATGAGTGGACAATGCACTGGTAGGGTTAGAGGATTGGCTGACTGGCAGAAAGAAGGCAATGAGTATAAAGGAGTCTTGAAATTCACAGAATATTGAGAGGCCTGGATAGACTGGATGTCAAGAAGATGTTTCCACTTGGAGGGACTAGGATCTGAGGGCACAGCCTCAGCTGAAGGGATGACTCTTTAGAACTGAGATGAGAAGGAATTTCTTTAGCCAGAGGGTGGTGAACCTGAGGAACTCATTGCCACAGAAGGCCAAGTCATTGAGTGTATTTAAGACAGAGATAGATATGTTCTTAATTAGTAAGGGGATCAAAAGTCATGGGGAGAAGGCAGGAGAATGTGATTGAGAAATGTATCAGCCACAATTGAATGGTGGAGCAGATTGCTATGGGTCGTAAGGCCTTATTCTGCTCCTGTATCTTATAATCTTACGGTCTTCTATCCCGAGAATTTTTGATAGTCTGAATTGTTGATGAAGAGGACAACATTTCAGTCAGCCTGACTTAACAAGCAAGGCTTTGTTTTTTCTGTGATTTACTTTTGACTCCTAGATCACAGATGATTTTGCAGCTTGTACACTGGCTGCAGTCCAAGCAGAAGAGTATGACTGGTCCACATATAGTGAAACTTTGACTTGACTGACTCTGCTGTCTGGGATTGCTATCCCTCTTATGCCTGCATTCTTCCTGATGAACTCAGCAAAAAGCTTGGTACACCACACAGGCAGGAAAAACAGGTCAGACACGCTTGACTCCAGATTTGATGTGAAAACTTTCTGAAACTGATGTTTGATTAGAGCTGTCGAATCCAATTGCAGATTTTCTATCCAAACTGCATTTTAGAGAGTACATCCATCATGACCTTCTTCTGGTCCAAGCACCAGATCGATAGGTGCCCTACCCACTATTCTAAACCCAGATGATCATATCCTGAGTAGTACAAGGCTTTCAGAGATCTCTAAGTTAGTGACAACAGACATTAACCATATATCACATTTTTTGTCATTTTATGAGTTCAGGCTGCCAGTACTGAAACAGCTATGGCAGTTCAGCCAAATACAATCATTTAAAATCAGTTTGCCTATTACTTGGATTGTAGCCAGAAATAAGTATCTTTCAATTTAACGATGCACAGTTGCTTCCCCCTCAGGGTGCATTTGGAGAGGAAAATAAGATAGGCTCATCAGCCTCTAATGATGCCATGCTTCCTCAATAATTTCACCTTATAATACACAAATCACAAGGAATTCAGACAAAGTTTACCATGAATCACAATTTATTAGAACTTTCTTTAGAACTCCTATATTTTCACTACAACTGGTCAGCTTATTTCTGACAGGGACTGTGGACAGGCAGTTACTAACAAAAAGGAGAGCACTTTGAGACAGATAGAACTATCTACAATGTGTCAGAGTGATTTAACTTTACTCACTAATAATATATACTCACATACAGATAATCAGAAATAATTATCTGTGAGATCACAGAGTGAGGATTATATTGCACAACACTGGTCTTTGGCATCTTCATACACTGTTTAACCAAATTGTTGGGAAGGAATATCGTAATACCATAGCATAATGATTTAAATGATTAGTAATTCACAACATTATAAAATAAAAAAACAACTTATTTGTATATCAACTTGTATTTTCTTTACAGACCAGTCAACAAATTTATTTGCAGCAAAATTACATTCAGAATTAAATGCTTTCAGGTTACCAAATGCAAAACATATCAAAATATTTTGCACTAAACAAAATTTGGACATTTCTTTCTTACAACAAAAAAAAGCGTAAAATTTCATCCTTTGCGTGGCCTTCCTGAACTTAGTGTACATTAATATCTGAATCCTTAACCCCAGGTTCTTTATCATCATCTTACAAAGGTTACAAGAGGTTTTCCACCATTTTTAAAGTTTGATGTTGAAGACTAAAGGTTAGAGATGGAATGGTGTTACATCTATATTTCAGGTACCAGTCAAGTACCTAAGTATCCAATATAGAGAGTACGGCATGTGTGTTCATCATGTGGGGATAGTGACCATAATTCGGTGATTTTTACTCTCGTGATGGAGAGGGATAAGTGTGTACTACAGGGCAAGAATTATAGCTGGGGTAAGGGAAATTATGATGCGGTGAGGCATGACTTAGGATGTGTGGCTTGGAAAAGTAGACTCCAAGGCAAGAGTGTAAATGATATGTGGAACTTGTTCAAGGGGCAACTATTGAGTGTCCTTGATAATTATGTACCTGTCAGGCAGGTAGGAAAGGGTCGTGCGAGGGAGCCGTGGTTTAATAAGGAATTGGAATCCCTTGTTAAATGGAAGAGGGCGGCCTATCTCAAGATGAGACGTGAAGGTTCAATTGGGGCGATTGAGAGTTATAGGGTAGCCAGGAAGGACCTGAAGAGAGAGCTAAAAGCAGCAAGGAGGGGACACGAAAGGTCCTTAGTAGATAGGATTAGGGAAAACCCTAAGGCTTTCTATAGGTATGTTAGGAATAAAAGAATGACTAGGGTAGGAATAGGTCCAGTCAAGGATAGTAGGGGGAAGTTGCGTGTGGAGGCGGAAGAGATTGGGGAGACACTGAATGAATACTTTTCTTCAGTATTCACTCAGGAACAGGGCATTGTTGTCGATGAGAATACTGAGGCACAAATAAGTAGAATGGATGGCTTTGAGGTATGTAGAGAAGAGGTGTTGGAAATCCTGGAAAAGGTGAAAATAGATAAGTCCCCTGGGCCTGATGGCATTTATCCTAGGATTCTCTGGGAAGCAAGGGAGGAGATTGCAGAGCCATTGGCCTTGATTTTTATGTCCTCTTTGTCTACAGGAGTAGTCCCAGAAGACTGGAGGATAGCAAATGTGGTTCCCTTGTTCAAAAAGGGGAGTAGGGATAGCCCTAGTAACTATAGGCCGGTGAGTCTCACTTCTGTTGTGGGCAAAGTCTTAGAGAGAATTGTAAGGGATAGGATTTATGCACATCTAGATAGGAATAATGTGATCAAGGATAGTCAGCATGGTTTTGTGAAGGGCAAGTCGTGCCTCACAAACCTTATTGAATTCTTTGAAAAGGTGACGAAGGAGGTTGATGAGGGGAAAGCGGTAGATGTGGTATATATGGATTTTAGTAAGGCGTTCGATAAGGTTCCCCATGGTAGGCTACTGCAGAAAATACGGAGATATGGCATTGAGGGTGAGTTGGAGGTTTGGATTAGGAATTGGCTGGATGGAAGAAGACAGAGGGTAGTAGTTGATGGCAAAGTTTCTTCATGGAGTGCCGTCACTAGCGGTGTTCCGCAAGGATCTGTTTTGGGACCATTGCTGTTTGTCATTTTTATAAATGACCTGGAAGAGGGGTTAGAAGGTTGGGTGAGCAAGTTTGCGGATGACACGAAAGTCGGAGGAGTTGTTGACAGTGAGGAAGCATGTGGCAGGTTACAGCAGGATATAGAGAAGCTGCAGAGCTGGGCAGAAAGGTGGCAGATGGAATTCAATGTAGCTAAGTGCGAGGTGATTCACTTTGGGAAGAATAACAAAAAGATGGGGTACTGGGCTAATGGTCGGATACTTGGTAGTGTGAATGAGCAGAGGGATCTTGGTGTCTATGTACACAGATCTCTGAAAGTTGCCACCCAGGTAAATAGTGCGGTGAGGAAGGCATATGGCGTACTGGCTTTTATTGGTAGAGGAATTGAGTTCCGGAGTCCTGAGGTCATGATGCAGTTGTATAAGACTCTGGTACGGCCGCATCTGGAATATTGTGTGCAGTTTTGGTCGCCATACTATAGGAAGGATGTGGAGGCATTGGAACGGGTGCAGAGGAGGTTTACCAGGATGTTGCCTGGTATGAAAGGAAAATCGTATGAGGAAAGACTGAGGCACTTGGGGCTGTTTTCACTAGAGAAAAGAAGGTTTAGGGGTGACTTGATTGAGGTGTACAAGATGATTAGGGGGTTAGATAGGGTCGACAGTATGAACCTTTTCCCGCGAATTGAGTCGGGTATTACAAGGGGGCATAGCTTTAAATTAAGGGGGGGTAGATATAGGACTGATGTTAGGGGTAGGTTCTTCACTCAGCGAGTCGTTAGTTCATGGAATGCCCTGCCAGTAACAGTGGTGGACTCTCCCTCTTTATGGGCATTTAAGAGGGCATTGGATAGGTATATGGAGGATAGTGGGTTAGTGTAGTTTAGGTGGGCTTGGATCGGCGCAACATCGAGGGCCCAAGGGCCTGTACTGCGCTGTATTCTTCTATGTTCTATGTTCTATGTTCTATGTGCTGAAAGTACACCAGAAAGGCATTAAGGGCTCATTTCTGAACTGGACATTAGGCCATGTGTCCATTGCATATTCAAATTTTAGATTATTTACAGTGTGGAAACAGGCCCTTCGGCCCAACAAGTCCACGCCGACCCTCCAAAGAGCAACCCATACATACCCATTCCCTGACATTTACCCATTCACATAACACTATAGGCAATTTAACATGGCCAATGCACCTAACCTGCACATTTTTTTTTGGACTGTGGAAGGAAACCGGAGCACCCAGAGGAAACCCACGCAGACATGGGGAGAATGTGCAAACTCCACACAGACAGTTGTCTGAGACGGGAATTGAACCCAGGGCTCTGGCACTGTGAGGCAGCAGTGCTAACCACTGTGCCACCCAGAGTCGGGGGGGGGGGGGGGGGGGGAGGTGGGGGGCTAAAGCCTGTTTGTAAATTAATTTGATTTGAATGCAGCAATGTCATGACTACGAGAGATTACCACCAAACAAGTAAGTGTTTTGCAAAACAGTTACCTGAATATGCAGCTAGAATGTTCCTCTCTCATTCCAAAGCAGTGTCAAATTCTATTTTGATCACATTCCTATACCCAATTGCTGATCTCTCCTTTGCCATTAAGTACCTCTAATCACATACATTCCTATAATTTCTTCTCAACTCTGTTCTCTCTCCATAGATACTGCCAGACCTGATGACTTTCACCAACAATTTCGGTTTTGTTCCTACCAATTCCTCCCTCTACTAATCATTCCTCCCCTCCCAATCACTTCCTCTTATCCACTTACCACACCCTTTCAAAGTGCTTCACTTGCTCTCTCCCAAACAATGGCTTCCTATTGCCTGATCACTTGCTCCTTACTCAATCAATCCCTCTTCACTCTCACCTGATCATTTCCATCTCACCTTCTCCCACATTCCTTCTCCTAATCACTCCTCTCGAGCCCTGTCCTAAGCACTTTCTACTCTCCCTTTTCATAGCAGCTCCTCCATCCGATTTACTGTCTGTTCTCCCCATTTCATTGCCTTCTCATTCTCCAAATCATGTCACTATACCCCTGATTATTTCACCATGCTGCTCTGGGCTGTTCACTGGGGTGCCCAAGCAGGATTCTGCAGCTTGCTGCTCTCATCAATAGGGTCCCAGATCCAAAATGGTTGGATATTTGCTGACCAATTTCTGGACTCCACAAAGAAGCTGACAGAAACCTGCATTTTCAAGTTTTTTTAAAAGAATCTGAATGGAAACCAACAGATACTTTTGGGGTTGAGTCCAGTTAGATTGCTGCACAATGACAGTCATCACTGATTGATTTCACTTATTTCAACCTAATCTACTGTTTGTTATTTATCTGCTCAAAATGAAAGCATCAATGATATACTTTATAGATAGTTCATGAGGCTATATTGCCCCCTGTGATGATCCCTAGCTCAAATTTTCCATTACATTGCAAGCATCATAAGAAATATTTGAATAGACTGTTCATAACTTCCCAATACCATCACATGGAGCATTCAAACTTAAAGACTTCAAATGATAAGCTTTTTAGTCAGTTTCTAGGAAGTGGGATTGATGCTTCAATCTATCCAATATTTAACAAGAACAAATCTGTGCCATTGAATACTGATGTCAAATAAATAGCATGACAATGAGAGATAATGAAGGGGTCAAGAAAGGTGATGATGAGGTAAAGCCAAATGTCATCAGTTTTTAAAAATGCATTCATAGAATGTGACCATCGCCAGTTGGGTCAGTATTCATTGTCCATTCCTAACTGCCCTTGAGAAGGTCTTGGTGCACTGCCTTCTTGAAGTGTTCCAGTCTATAAGGTGTAGGTATATGTTGGTGCTGCTCTGGCATGCCTTCCTGCGTTGTTCATTGAACGAGGGTTGATCTCTAGTTTGGTGGAAATGGGCAGACGAGAGGAATTGCCAGTCCATGAGGTTGCAGCTTGTGATGGAAATAGTTCTGCTACTACTGATGGCCCACAGCAACTCATGGGAGCCTAGTCTTGAGATGCTGGATCTCATCCAAGTCTATCCTATTTACCATGGTGGTAATGACACATCATTGACGAAGGATATTCTCAATGTGAAGGTAGTACTTTAATCCACAAAGACTATGCAGTAGTCACACCTACCAATACCACAATCGACTGATACAACTGCTTTAGGCAGACTGGTGAAGACAAATTCAAGTTGCGTTTTTCTTTTGATGATTCCTGTACCACGTGCCGCAGGCCCATTATCACAGCTAAGTCCTCATCCGTAGTGCTGCTACCAGGCTAGTCTTGGTGATGTACATTGAAATCCCCAATTCAGAAAAAAAATCTGTATTCTCAAAATCCAAAGCATGCCCTCCAACTAGCATTTAAGATGAAGGAGAACCAACTTATCAGCTGAAATAATGGTGCTAAGTGAAAATCAACAGGTTTTCTCGTATATTAAAAAAAGACATTTTCCTGAACGACACAGTTTGGTATCAATACTTAATATAACTTTGTAGAAGCATAGATCATCAAAGGCTTTCCCAAGAGAAATGAGTAAAGTCAGCAGTACGACACATTTTCGAGGATTTCATCATCCTGATAGATGCCGACAATTGGTTTCTGATGTAATGCACTGGCTAGGTTACAGTAGGGAATATATATGTTCACCCTGTGTAAACATTCCCTAATCTGACTTTAACAGATCCAGAAGAGGCCTATGGAAGAAATTTCTGCAGAGTTGAGCTGCTACATAGTATCACAGTACAGCATTTAGGGCAGATAAGTGCAAATTGTTGCTGCTTCAGCCGTTAGGACATTTTCTGAATTAGAGCCAAGAGCGTGGTGCTGGAAAAGCACAGCCAGTCAGACAGCAACCAAGGAGCAGGAAAATTGATGTTTCGGGCAAAAGCCCTTCATCAGCCCTTCCTAATCTCCACCATCTGCAGTACTCACTTTCGCCCATTTTCTGAATTATTTTAATGTCTCAAGGTAAATAGCAACAGGACAAATCTTTGAGATTAAATTTGTGTGAAACTCTTCCTTCATCACTTGATTCTTATTCGTATTTAACAGTTCAATTTCCTTGATCCAAGCAGATTATAATCATACCATACATAATTTTATACAAAATTTCAACGTCAGAACAATAATCTTTTAGAAAGGATCTCTCTTAATGATTACTGTACAATATAAAAAGTGTGAGTCAACCTAATATTATTTACAACTGTGTGTGAAAAACATTTTGTCTCAACTTGTGTGTTGCTTGTGGCTTAATATCTTCCATTTGTAGGAACAGAGTAAGAAAACGTTGGATGAATAGATGGTTCCTGAGGGTGAAATGACTCTGTTAAATCATCAGGCTAGTTCATTTTCTGCTGCTATACACTATTCAAAATGTTGATTGATCTTAGTCAAGGCACACATTAATTAAAACTTTGTTACTAAACTTTTTTAGCATACAATCTAATCATGAAAAGTCTCTGATTTCCTCACAGAGATAGATGGTTAACTATCATCAGGTGGTGCTTTGGAATATTTAGCTAGGATTTGTTTAATTAAATTTCCCTTCATTAAACTAGATTGTCTCTGATACAAAGAGATTGTTATGGGATATCTGCTGGATGTCAAAATATTAACCAACAAACTTCTTTTATATTTGAAGCAAACACAAAATGCTGGAGAAATTCAGCAAGGCTGATAACATTAGTGGAGAAAAAAACAGAGTTAATGTTTCAAGTCTAGTATGACTTCTTCAGAACTGAAAGGAGTTGGAAAATGGTGGTCTAATAATTCAGGAAACCCGACTGGAAAGGATTATCACTGGGTCTTTTTTTTTGGCTTTATAAAAGGGTCAGGTGATGAGTTCCGGCTACATAGGCCACTTCCTGTTACCAAGGTAACTCATACAGGTGCAGGAGGGGTAGAATAATGTAAGAAAAAGGGAGGACAAACATCATGAGGTCAGACTCTGAAGGTGTGGAATTCAATATGGAGTTCTCGAAGTTGTGAAGTGTGTGAGCAGAAATTGAGGTGCTGTTCCTCGGGTTTGCCTCAAGCTTCATTGGAATTTTGCCACAGGCCCAGGACAGAAATATTAGCGTAAAAGCGCAAGGATGTTTGTTAAAATGACAAGCAACTGGAAAGACGAGAGAAGTTCTGTAAAGTGATCACCCAATCTCGGTTTGGTCTCACCAATATAAAGGAGACCACACTGTGAATAATGAATACAGTAAATAGATTGAACAAAGAGTGAGCAAAACGTTGCTTCAACTGGAAGGTATGTATGGGCCTTGGACAGAAAGGAATGAGGACATGAATAGGTAAGTGTTACATTTTCATTTTTATTTCTTTGTCCATTTGTTCCCTGTTGGCATTATTCGTTGGGTAACAGTGTATAGTAATTGCCATGAGCTTTTTGGATAAGAGATCCGTATTTTAATCTTGGGGTGATAGTACATTTAAGAACTAGGTGTATCTGAAAGGGAATTTACATTAAAGCATCTGGCTTCCATTAAAAGATTTTTGTGCCTGAAGATACAGAATAGGCTCAACAGGTTCTGACCGCAGGTGGCTATACTTTAGTTACTCTAGACATCAATCTTGGATTCTGCTGTTGCTGGAGATTTGGATAAGTTGTGAAGGAAGTAAATGGAAAGCCCAAGAAATCTCAACTCTTGTATGAAACCTCAAGGCAATACACAGCCCAAGTGGTTATTCTTTCAACTTTTGATAAATATCTGACTTAAGGTTTGCACTGCAAGTCAAATGGCTGTATTAGGAAAGATGCAGTTAAAACATTGAATGAGTGTAAAAGTAATTGTGCTCTTGTTCTTTAAATCTCTTTAATATAACTGAATTTAAGACAGTGTCATTGGTAGCGTTATTTAAAATTATTTTGATTTACATCATGAACCTCATGACTCTGTTCCTTCAGTAAAAACCTGCACTTTCAATTCTGACAAAATACATACCATTACCTTCCTTGGGTACATGCTATCCTATTGGCAAAACAGATACAGGCATTTATTATATTCTCCAGAAGGAGATACCCTGAGAATCCAGGCATCACAAAGTCTCATTGAATCAAATCAAATATGGACAAGGAAATCTTCTATTCATTACCACCTACCACATCCACTCAACTCACCCTCTTCTCAGATAAATCCATACTGTACCATGGAGGAAGTGCTGAAGGTGCCAAGGACACAGAATGTACTCTAGGTGGAGGATTTCACTGTCCACCACCTAATGTGACTCTAGCACCACAATTAACTGAGTATGCTGGGTCCTAAAGAACACGGCTGTGTGACTCCAGTTTCGTCCCATAGTCCAAAGATTTGCTGGTTAGGTGGACATGCTAAATTGCCCATAGTATCCAAGGATGTGCAGACTGGGTGGGTTAGCCATGGGAAATGCAGGGTTTGAGGAGTAGGGTAGGGGTAGCGTCAGGGTGGAATGCTCTTCGAAGGGTCGGTGCAGACTCAATGGGCTGAATGGCCTGCTTCCATACTGTAGGGTTTCTATTAATATTGATGATGTATTGACAACCACCTGGTTTTCAGCAGGTGGTGCGAGAACACAGGCAAAAACTGACTTGTCCTCATTCTCATTAAGCTACTGTCACAAAAGCATCTGCTCATGGCAGTATAGGTAGGACCATATAGTCCTTGTGGAGATCATGTCATGTCTTCATATTTAAGGGTGCGACCCATCAGGTTCAATGACAAAACCTCTGTTAAGTGGGATAAATTTTAAACAGAACCAGCTACTCAAACCTGTGCTTCCAGGAACCAGCAGCTACAGAATTGAATTCAACCACAACCTGCACCCTCATGGCCCAGCATACCTCTCAATCTGTGATTATAATCAAACTAAGGAATAAAATTAGTTCAATAAAGAGTGCAAGAGGACACATCAGGGCAAAATACATTTTTTCTTTAGCTTCTGGCATGTGATTTGATCAGAATTGTCAGTTATCCTTAATTTACTGAACATGTCTGTGGTGGGTACATGAACACCATCTTCCTTGTCTATTACTTACTCCCACAACCCAAGGTTCTGTTATGAAATGGGTCACTTTCATTACAGCCAATCCATTTCCAACTACTCTTAGCCCCAGGATCACCCACCTAGGTTCCATTTTTCCCTGGCTTACTATCAATAATCATTTTGTCTGCCTATCCTTTTTTTCTTTCTTGCTCTGGGCTCCATCTACACCTAGCCATACAGTCCATTCCCCTTCCTGCGCCCCCCAACCTGACCCCCCCCCAGCCTCCACCCTGCATCATCAGCTTAAATATCACCTTTTCCAAGCTGCTTCTACTTCTGAAGAAGGATCATCTGCTGAGTTTCTGCAGAAATTTCTGTTCTCCTTTAACTCACAAAATAGAGAAAGCCCATCTGCAAAACACTTTTAAATTTAGATTGTAAATCACTTGCTAAGAAGGCACACCCTTGTTATACCTTCAATTAGAACCAGTTTTTCTGAAACTAAAAGGCCTCTGATTGAGCCAGGAATCTTTACGCAAATAAAGAAACTGGTCACTTGCTGATCAAAGGGGTATTTCTTTAAAAATTCCAATGAGTGACAACTTCTACTTAGGTCCAAATTTTTTTTCCCATGCAATAAGGAAAATTTAACCTATATTCTGATTGGATGTTTAATTACATAATCATTGCTTCATTGAATTATTGAGGAATTGGGTGGCACGGTGGCTCAGTGGTTAGCAGTGCCTCACCGTGTCAGGGACCCAGATTTGATTATGGCCTTGGGTGACAATCTGTGTGGAGTTTGCATATTCTCCACGATTCTGCTCGGGTTTCCTCTGGATGCTCCAGTTTCCTCCCATAGTCCAAAGATTTGCTGGTTTGGTGGACATGCTAAATTGCCCACAGTTTCCAGGATGTGCAGGCTGGGTAGGTTAGCCATGGGAAATGCAGGGCTTCAGGGGTAGGGAAAGGGTAGGGTCAAGATGGGATGCTCTTCGAAGGGTCGGTATGGACTCAATGGGCTGAATGGCCTACTTCCACACTGTAGGGTTCCAATGAATACTGATGATGTATTCTAGACTAGTAAGAAAGATACCTTATATATTCATGTAAAAGTCGATCTCATGTAAAAGACAAACCCTTATTTTTGACAAAAAAATCTTGAATTTTCCATTTATCTCGTGTAAAAGTTGACCCTGCTATATCGCGTTATAAACCTCTTACAAAAGAAACTGCATGTTCCCATTAACCCACTTAAATGAAATCGCATTCATTCATTCATATCGGTAACTCTACTCATCGCACTTTGTTGACTATATTGCGTCTCTATTCCTTCATTCATTCATAACTCTACTTAGCCCACTTGATTTGCTACAAAACATTTTGATTCATTCATTCATTCAACCGGTACTAAGTCTATCTGTACTTATCGCACCTTGTTCACTGTACATCCAAAAGTTAATATAGTTAGAAAGTTAATCATTTTAATTGTGCCATTATATCTGAATAAAAGACAGATATATTAGCTAAATATATCTTTTATTCTTTGACAAATTTGTTAATGTCGCTGAGGTTCATTATATACAAGAGTAAATGGGAGGGAAATGGAAGAATTTGGCGGGAAAGTTCAAGATGCTTTGCATTCAGAATTTAATAAATGTTTCATTTTAAGTGTGCCATTATACCAGGCCATGATAATATTGAACAGGGTGTATTTGCAGGACTTCAATGAATCTTTGGCACGTTAAATACCAGTATGGATAAATAAATATTCCTACCAGTATTTCATTCTTGTTTCTCTTGCTTTTATCTGGTAATTACTTAACCGCAATTCATTGTGTTTTTCTTCTTTACCCGGGGTTAGTTGAGCAATCAAATAGACTTCTGCCAATAATACAAACTGCAGTATGAATCTCAGCTCCCCAAATCCAGTGCCCATGTAATAGTCACCCCCATGAAATTGAACCTTTAAAAATAGTGTAAAAATGTTGACTTCATTTTGGAAGTTTATAGCATAATGTTTCAAGTGGATCCTTTGAGATAACATTTTCCATTGCATGAATTTAATGGACATTCTAATTTAGATTTTCTACTGGTTGGCTGAGCCTGAAATTATAAATCTAAATTGACATGTGAAACTGCCCAATGGGCAGTAATGAAAACAGTGCTCGTTGTAGAGTCAAAAGTCAAGCTGTAATACAAGGTTTTGTGCTCATGTGGCATGGTGAAAATCTACTTTTTCTCACTGATCATCAGCTCTTTTCAGTGTGGTTATTAAGAACTGAATTGATAGGCTGGATTTTCAAAGGATCGGAACATTGCATTTCCCAGAGAAGATACCAATCACAGCTCCTTCAGTAATGCAGAGGTGTACTTTCATTTTAACACTTCTTTCATAGCACAGCATTGTATAGGAAGGCAAATCACACTCCTTTTCAGAGTAGTCAGCTGTTGTATTCTGAAATCTAAAGGTCCAGAATCGGACAACTACATTGGCAGCTACTATTAAATGGGAAGTATATGTCAGGGTGCTGGGAAGATCAGGCACCAGAAGGTTAAAGTACCAGATAAGTTAGGTGCCAGGGTCCCAGGTAAGTAACATATCAGTTGGATAGGGTGCCATGTGGGTCAGGGGTAGGGAGTAGAGATATGGGTGCAAAACTGGCTGGGTATGGCAATGGATGAAGAGGGTGTTGGATGTGGAGCAGGACTAGATGGGGGCTAGGCAGGGCCGGGACCTGCAGCAAGGAAAGGGTGGTTGGGTGCAGAGTTGGGAAAGGGGTTGTCAGGTCCTGTGGCAAAGGAACTTTTACTCGGCTGGCAAGGAAATACCTCTTTTCAGGATCTTTCCAATTGATAGTAGCTCCTAATCTGGCTGTCTGTGGTTCTGCACTTTTGCGTATCAGAGCACAGCAGCTGACTACTCTGAACAAGGACCATGGTTTGCCTTCATTCTATGGTCTGTTTCACGGAAGAACGGTCAGAATGAAAGCATCCTGCTAAGTTAGGGGGGGAGGGAGTGTTAGTTAACTTTTCCTCTATTCACTTAAATGTAATGATGTGGAGGAGCCGGTATTGGACTGGGTTGGACAAAGTTAAAAATCACACAACACCAGATTATAGTCCAACTGGTTTATTTGGAAGCATTAGCTTTTACAGCCCTGCTCCTTTATCAGGTAGCTGTGGAATGGGATCATAAGACACAGAATTTATAGAAAAAGATTACAGTGTCATGCAACTGAAATGATATATTGAACAAACCTAGATTGTTGTTAAGTCTTTCATCTTTTAGAAGGGATTACAGTTTCAGTTCATTAATATATAAATCCCAGAACTTCTTTTAAGTCACATTCTCAAGATCACTTAAGGTTTTATAAAAAAAGGAGACATCTCAGCTCAGACAATGCAGCAAAGGTATGAGGTCTATATCCCAATCCTGAGTCAGACTGGTTCTATTTTCAGAGTAGGAATTTATAAAATATTGCATGGACTGATTGCCCTGCATTGACTGACTGCAGGTTGTGTGTTTTATGAGCAAAATACAATGAATTTGCAAATATAATTCTGCAAATGCAAATTCATTCCATTGACTTATATGTGTGTGTATGAGAGAGAGAGAGAGAGAGTGTGAGTGTGAGTGCGCATGAGAGAGTGTGTGTTTGCATGTGTGCATGCTTAGTAAAATGTGTATGTGTGTGTGATAGAGTGTAAGCCTGTGAGAGGATGTATACGTGGGTGTGACTGTGGGTAGTGTATATATGTGTGTATGAGAGAGATCATGTGTATGAGAGAGGGTCTGTGTAAGTATGTGAGTATGTAAGAGTGTGTGTGTATATGACAGAGTGTATAATGTAGTGGCGTCATATGTAGTGTATCATGAACCCAAGGTCCTAGTTGAGGCCATCCTCATAGATTCTGCATTCAGCCTCTACTCAGCCACTCTGCGTTGTTGCGTACGCTGAAGTCCGCCTTGGAGGATGGTCACCCGAAGACCTGAGGCCGAATATCCTGACCGCTGAAATGTTCCCTAACTGGGAAGGAACATCCCTGCCTGGTGATTGTTGCACGGTGTCCATTCATCCGTTGTCATAGCGTCTGCTTGGTCTTGCCAATGTACCATGCCTAGGGGCATCCTTGCTTGCAGCGTATGAGACAGATAACATTGACCTAGTCACGTGAGTACCTGCTGTGTAGATGAAGGGTGGTGTCCCCACATGTCATGGTGGTATCCATGTCGACACTCTGACACGTCTTGCAATGATTGCTATGACAAGGCTGTAGGGTGTTCTGGTCCATGCTATCCTGAAGGCTGAGCAGTTTGCTGCGAACAATTATTTTACTTAAACAATGGTGTCTCTTAAATGTAACGGAATCCTCCAAATTCTGATTTCATTGAATACTTTCGGGGAGGATCCAGGTATGAGGTAATTGCCCATCAGACTCTTCAATTTCCTGGGTAATTTCTCTCAGAGCCTGCTATACCAGGGATTCTGCAGGTATGTGACATACCATTTCAATCCTTGCTGCAGAAATGGCCATCTGGCCTTCGGAAATCTGGTATTTGTAACTTTGGTGTGGCAGGTGAGGAAACCTTTGGGCAGTTCAGTGGTTACTACTAAAATAAGACACAAGTTGTGGTCGAGAGCGAGCAAGCTGGGAGTCAAATGTTAGAGTAGGAGCCCATCAAATCACAAGATTTCATTTTATCTGCTTTGCAGCAAGTCTTTGAAGATATGGGAGATGTCTTTAAGTCTCAGCTGGCCTCGGCTAATCTTCGGTGTGACCAGTCATTAAACATTGCAAATATTATCAAATTGTAACTTATATATCTTCAAAAGAGTCACTATTGAACACTACAATATTTAAACAATAATGTTGCAATTAAGATATTATTACACAACAGTGAATGATACTTTAGAAATATTTACTTTCTACTAGTAAAGATATTTCTATCAAGGACAAGATCATTTTTGAAGGAAGTTCCCCACAGGAGGAAGTAATTCAGAGATACAAGGGATATTATAAAAATCCAATCTTTTATTTCCATTTCTCAGCAACATATAAAGATTTGCACCAAGCTACTTCATGCTTTTGGGATGTCGTATTGTTTCTAAGGTAGCAGCCCTGAGACCTGGCTACCACGTGGGTATACAAGTGACAATTAGCCTATCATTTGTGTAATTTAGTTTGAATAGAAGACCGTTATCATGCACTTATTAAACAAGCGATTTTCTCCCTGTAACAACCCAACTCCAAACAATGCCAGGTTGATTGGGTGGAACAGCAAAGGTCACTCTCACACATGTAGTGAATAAAAGTAAGTGGACAATGAATTTTGAAGTAATGAATGAATATAAATTGGCGACAAAAATGACAGTGCACTTACTTTCTGTTGTAATGCATGGCTTGTTTTAGATTGAATGCCATTCCAATTGTTTTCCAATGCTGAAATGGATTCTACTTTTGCATGTACTATTATGAAACTTTAAATATCCACAATATAATTTATGCTAGCTAAATTATAGCAATAAACTACCTAAAATGGAGTTTAACATTTTTTGATTGATTCTTTGTAGATCCTGCAGTCCAAGTCCAGTGTTCAACTGCATATTGTTATCTATAGTGTCATTTAGAATAGACTATTTATGCAGCTCTAACACTGAACTTCATGTGAGAGAAATCAGGATTTGAGCCCAGGAGACAAACAGAAGTCAGGTTGGCTACTGGTTTTTCAAGGATATAAACTGGAAATCACTGTGGTTGATGCAGCAGATTCCCATTTGCTTGCTGTTGTACTGGAAATGCCACATGTATTCTGCAGCCAAATATCCAAGATAAACCTAGTCCCATTGCCAACATTTGGCCCATATCCCTCTAAATCCTTTCTTTTCATGTACCTATCCAGATGTCCTCTAAATGTTGCATTGTATCATCCTCCGTGAATTCCTCTATAGCTCCTTCCACACACACTATCCACTGCATGAAAAAACTGCCCCTTAGGACCCATTTATATCTTTCCCCTCTCACCTTAAATCTCTTCCCTCTAGTTTTGGAGTCCCTCATCCTTGTCTATTAACCCTATGTATGCCCCTTATGGTTTTATAAACCACTACAATGTCACCCTGGAGCGCCTTCAATGCTTCAGTGAAAATAGCTCTAACCTATTGAGCCTCTCCCTACAGCATAAACCCTCCAATCCTGGGAACATCCTTGTAAATCTTTTCTGAACCCTTTCAAGTTTTACAACATCCTTCCTGTAGCTGAGGCAGCCCTCACCACAGTCTTCTCAAGGGCAACTAGGGGCAGATAAAAACTGCTGGGCAGCCAGCAACGCCCATGTCTTACAAGCGAATAAAAAAATCTTAATTTAATTCTGTTGCAGTCTCTGATTAGCATACAATACATTTTAATGTCTTCATGGACCAAGATAATTTGTGATGCTTTTTCACTGTTGCATAGGAGGTTGAGACGTGGCCTCTTAGAGGTTTATAAAATCATGAGGGGTATAAATAGAGTTAATGGTAGATATCTTTACCCTAGGAGGGGGATTTCAAGACTAGGAAGTGCATTTTTAAGGTGAGAGGAGAGAGATTTAATAAAAGATATGAGGGGCAAATGTTTTACACAGAAGGTGATTTGTGTGTGGAATGAACTTCCTAAGGGAGTGGTGGATGTGTGCACAATTATAATGGTTAAAAGACACTTGGATAAATACAGGAATAGGAAATGTTTGGAGGGATATGAGCCAGGAGCAGGCTGGTGGGACTAGTTTAGTCTGGGATTATGTTCGGTGTGGACTGATTCGGCCAAAGGATCTATTTCCATGTTGTTTAACTCTCTGACTGTATGTGGAGAATAATGGCAGCTGAAAGTCAGTATAGACATACGTAGAATTTTACAGACTGTAGGCAAAAAATGGTGGATATATCACAATCAGTGCATTAAATTTGTAAAGAGAGAGGCTGGAAAAAGAATCTGAGACTGATATAAAACTGAGTACGACATGCAGAACTATAGACCAAAGTTCAAGGGAAACATTCAAGTACTGAAAATACTATAGAAGAGAGATAAAGCTCATCCCCAATGTCATGAAATTAAAAACAGAGTGTTGGAGAAACCCAGCAGGTTTCAAAGAAGAATCATACTGGACTTGATATGTCAACTCTGTTTCTCTCTCCCTGATTCTGCCAGGCTGGTCAAGTTTTATTTTTATTTCAGATCTGCAGCATCCTTAGTATGTTGCTTTGATCACAATGTCAATTCTAAATTAAAATTAGGAAATTTTGGACTCTTTTATCTGGAGCCAAATCAGAGGAAAGTCCTTCTTCTTGGCAATTGTCTGAAGCTGAACATTAGTTTGATACCAAATGGAGCACTGTGATAAGTTCCAGGCACCACACTTTAGAGAAAATATAAAGGCTTTTGAGAAGATGCAGAAAAGAATTACAAGAAATGGTGTGAGGTACTTTAGTTGTGTGGATAGATGGAAAAGTAAGAGCTACGTCCTCAGAGAAATTTAAGAGGAGATTTGATAAAGGAGGAGGTCAAAAACATGAGACGTCTAGAGAGTTAATAAAGAGAAATTGTTCCTCCTGGCGGAAGCGTTGAGTAAGAGATTACGCAAATTAAGATGATTGGTAAAGAAACAACAGCAAGTGGTACACTTGAAGTGTTCCTGCCTCTGACTGAGAATGTTCAGATTCAAGTTCCACCAAGTTCAGAGGTGTTTTATAACATCTCTGAATAGCTTTTTTTTAAAAAAATCAACCAATGGCAACATGAAAAAAAGAAGTTTTATACAAGGAATGGTTAGGATCTGGAATGCACTGGTGAAGTCTGCGTTGGAGACCTTCAATAATGCCCCTTAAAAGAGAAATAGATAAAGCACCTGAAGGGAAAAATAAATTGAAAAATCAGTGCTGTTGGGAGAGTGGAACTAGCAGAGTTGCTCCTGCAAAAATTGATCAATTTTCATTTTTTTAAAACATTTCTATACAGAACTATTATTTTTTTCTATGCAGAGAAGATAAAATAGTTCCTTGTTCCAAAAATTAGAATACTGGAATATTAATTTGTTTACAGAAATGACCTCTGTCCAATTTAGAGCAACAGAAGGCTGGACAGCGTGTCGGTAAAACATGTGCAATACTTCTCAGGAACATTTTTTAAAAATCAATAAAAAATATAGATAAACCATGAAGTCTCCAAAGTGTGTGTGTGTGTGTGTGAGAGAGAGAGAGACAGAGAGAGAGAGAGAGAGAGTGTGTGTGTGTGTGAGTGAGAGAGAAAGAGAGATAGAGAGAGATAGAGAGAGAGAGAAAAAGAGAGAGGGAGAGAAGGGGTGGGAAGGGGGGGTGGAGAGAGAAGGGGGGGAGAGAGAGAGAGAGAGAGAGAGAGGGAGAAGGAGAGGAAGAGTGAGAGAGGAAGAGTGATGGAGAGAGAGTGGAAGAGAGAGAGAGAGCGCACACATGTATGTGTACATAATTTGGGGTGCGGGAGGTCCAGAGAAATAGCCATAGAGGGGAATTCCTTTAATGGTTAGCCTTTTGGCTGCACCTGAATCCAGGTTGGCAGGGAGGGCCTGTAGTATCTCCACAAACACCAAACACCTGCATGTCTTGTGCCGACTTCCAGCAGTTGAATTGTTCCTTACCATATTCAGAAATTGGATGCTCACTTGGAAAATTCTAGTCACATCGCTTAACAACTCCTAAAAAGGCTCATAACTAGTCTAATTTAATGCATGTTATGTGCACTCCTGGCCTTGAACGCTCCAATGATCCAATTTGTACACATATATATATCCTGCAATCTGAAGCACAGATCCTCACAATCTGACAGCCAAATATTCACTGGTCATCTGATTTCCAAGCCCCAATGATCCAATCTGCAAATGCACTCTCACAATTAACTGTTATCCCAACCCTGTGATAGTATTTCCACATCTTGTGATCCAACATTCAGCTAGCATTCCCCACAATACTGCTCTCTTGTAAATAGTTTTCCAGATACTCTTCCAGAGTCTGCTCTCCAAATACTGCTCCAACTCTCCACTCCACTCCCCAACATCTTCTACGTTCCTCCACAAGTCAACTTCAAGGCTAAGCTCCTTATGATCTCTCACAACATCAGGAACTTCTTCTGTCAGTATTCACTATGTGTTATCCTACCCTTCCACCTCCAGTTTCTGATGTGTCCTTTTACCACACCTAGCTCCCCAGGCAAAAAGAAAGCAATCTTGACAAACCCAATCACCAACATTAAACATGTAAATCAGGTTAAATCAAACATTGTCAATCTCACAAAAGTATTTAAATTCCAAAAAAATGTTACCCAAATGGAACATCAACTAAGTTTTTTTCTCTCTACAGAAACTGCCAGACTTGCTGAGGTTTTCAGCATTTTCTTTAATGTCAGATTTCCAGCATTAGTAATATTTTGCTTCTATTAAAATATTTACATTGCCAACCTACCCACTGAGAGTAGGTTGTCAGCCTTTTATCCAGACTGAGTTCAATTCTATAGGTGGTTTTCAGATTTTTAAAATGTTCACACTTGCCAGAATGCAACCAATTCCAGCACACGCACACCCATCCCCGAGTATTACAATTGGCTTTCCAGAATGCTCAGTAAAAATATCCACACATTCTTCAACCATCTGCGTATAATAATTTTCCTTTTCGTTATCTGTACAGTCTTATAAAAGGCTGCCAGGGTGTGACATTCCACTGTCCTCTGTCTCTTACTTCCACTTCACCCCATAAGAAAAGGAAGATGACAGACAATATTTTGGATCAGCTTGAAAGTAAACTATAATCACCAAACTCAGGCTGCTCTCTCTAAGCTAATGTTCTGGCGGAATTCAGCAGCTGGTGATTTATTTTCTCAAGGGAAGTCTCTATTTGTAAGTCAGCAGCTAAATCTGTGTGGAAATATTCACAATAAATTGCATCTTCATGGTTTTCAATCAATTGCTGCATTGCCTTGCTGTTATGCAAAATCTGCCCCTTTTTATTTTTCTGCACTTTTGATTGTGGACTGAAATGGGAGAAGGACTATTTTAAACACCAGAATTGTGGAATGGATTACTACACTTTTTAAAAAGCCAGTAACCAGCACTCATTATATATTCTCTTGTTTATTCAAGCAGTTGGCGGATCACTACAGACAAATTGGAGTCAGGAGAGTTGTACAAAGCCACATTCACCTGGCAACAATGAGCTGGCTGCTCAGTGGAATGGTGATCAGTTTTCGAAGATAAAGGTCTTCTACCAGCGTTGGTGCAGTTTGAGAAAGGTGATGAGGTGACCAAAGTGAGTGAGTAGCCAGCACAGAGGGCATGGATAGTTGTTATTTTGGGGGGGCTGGGGTGGATGAGATCAAATGAGGGAAGGTGTTGCGTGCAAAAGTGAGAAGGATGCAGCATGAGCCACAGAAAACAGAAACACAAATTGGGTCCGGTGACCCTTCAGAGATACTATGACAGATATTGATTCCTCAGAACCTTCTTCAGGTCTGAAGAAGGGTCACTGGACCCGAAACATTAATTCTGATTTCCCTCCAGATGCTGACATATCTACTGAGTTTTTCCAGCAATTTCTATTTTTGTTTTTGTTTCTGATATCTAGCATCCACAGTTCTTTCAATTTTTTGCAGTATGGGCCACTGTGGAATATGGGTGCAGCAAGAGTGTGTATGAGGTAGCAGAGGGAAGATGGTGGCACTTATTCTTGTGGAGCACAGAAGGTCATTAACCTTCTCCTGGGAGTTTCACCTGACTCATAAAGCAACCCATGGTCCTGACTGGCAGGATTTGATGTTGTAGCCTCTTTGGGCAGTTGTGAGGAAAGAGGACAGCCCCCCCACTGCATCACCCTGTTCACCAGAATGCCAAGGTATTTGTTGACAAATCATGGTGCCAACTTCTGCTGTTTTCTGAGAACGTGTACAGCTGTGCAGGGCAGCTTGAGAATGCCAATATTTGCCTGAGTGTACAATGGCAATTTGATGTTGGTGCTTGCAACTGGGATGCCAGTCTATTCCTGGTTATCCGGCGAGCGTTGACATTTTCTGAGTACGTTGGATGGGAGAATAAAGCTACCATCATATGAGAGGGACAGGATAGGTAGTTAGAGTGAGTTTGGGCCAATAGTCATGAGAACACTCGATAGGGTTCAGGTGGCGATATCCTCCATGAACTTCAATGAAAATCAGAATTTACCAAAGTATCATAAAATTCAGACAATGAATTCCTTTTCCATGCAAAAAAAAAGACTTCTACGCAATTTCTTTCACAACCTCACATCTCACCAACACTAATGGCAAACATTTTTTGAAGCATCATTACTGTTGTAGAAATGCACAACAATATATTATAAATATTTGTCATTTCAAAATTCGATTTCAAAGCAGAGGTAAATGCACTTTTATTTTTAGTTATGTGAAAGTGGCATTTGTTTTTTTTTAAGAAGAGTACAGAAAGTTATTTTTGAGAAATTAATTTAAACATCATTTTCAAGAAAGCGCATGAATGAAGCTAAATGACTTGATAAACTACATGGGGAATTAAAGAATGCTTACAATGTTGAACTTTTATGACATACAGAAAGCTGTACCAATGGTCACAATCACGTTTCAGTTGAGAAGGTTAGTTTCAAACCAACAGGAAAGCAGTTTAGTTTGTGGAAGTTCAGACTTTCAGAGCTGGAGAGAAGTCTTAAAATTGCTTTAGCAGTTTAAATACAGAAAGCTGTTCTTCAAATTCAGTTTGGAGAAGACAATAAAGTAGTCAGTGTTTGTATATCTTGGGGAGAGACAGCAAATGAGAGCACCAAATCCGGTCACCAAAAATAAATGCTTGAAATCTCATCAGTTAAGTGACTAATTCACAAATTATGCTTTAAGTTAAAATTTACTGGTGTTGAGAGTCTCATCGAATAATGCTGGGAAAAGGATTGAATTTTTGTTTAAAATCTTTCTAAATGGTTGGATATTGTTGTGTACTTTTTATTTTGTATAATAAATTTCTGTTTTTTTGGTAAGAGACCATTGACAGCCTCTTGCGAATGTGTGTTCAGTGGCTAACCACCATAGTAATCAAACTGCACAAATAAAATTTATGATCAAGCCAGAATTCAACCTTAGATTATATCTGTCCAGTATTATGACAGAGAGTTGCCAATTTTTGTGCTGCCAACTCCCATATGTAATATTGTGACAATGACTAGAAAAACTGTTTTCAATATGTTGGTTGGGGTACCATTATCGGCTAAAACCCTGGGAATAACTCCACTACAAATCATTTTATACTATCAGAGATATTGAGCTTGCTGCATACTTACCATATCGAATAATTTTTCCAGTTCAGGTATTATGCAGATAAATGCTCAGTGATGAGAAATACAGTAATTGATGGAAGTTGATTAATCTTCACACATTTTCCTAACAATAGAATTACCATTAGTCATGTTGGTCAGTACAGCATCTACAAGTGCAGAAACTACAGTATTTCTTCAATTAGTTCAGAGGAAATTAACAGAAAGGCTGAATACATCTTAAATTATGATGACCCCACAAAGAAGGTAATGCAATAACTGCCAACTTATTGTGTCATGGAATTTTCATACAGTCAAAGAGGTAACATTTGATGCAGCCATTTCATCTTGTCACAAACTCTACAGACTTAAATTTCAGTTGTAATTAAATTCACTCTGCAGACTTTAATTTAAACAGTCTACTGACTGACTTGCCAGCTTTCACTGTTATTTTGTAGCTGTCTTTTTCAATTGTATCTGCATCTGGTAGTTCAAAATTAAAGAGCTCATTGGAATGCTGAGACTATATTGCCTCTCTTGCTTACATGTCATCAACAAATACAATTCAGATTGTATTCCGAATTTTAATGCTACTGATTCTGTGCAAGGGATTTGTATATTTTTGAGCTGTTTACATTATGGTGCAACAGAGCTTTTTGTTTGAGAGATATTTCTTAAACAAATGCAATATTATTCAAAAGGCATACAAAAAGTAAATATGGAGATTAAAAAAATCTTTGGAAATAGTATGTTGAGGCAATAATGGAGACCTCACACAAGAGCATAATTGGGTCACAAAGAATCTTGGATACAACATGTTCAAGAAAGACAGAGATGGAAAGAAGGGTGGCAGTATACGTTAAGAATATTACAATTCTAGTGAGAAAGGACATAATTATGGGATAAAGGACAGAATCTATTTACCTATGAGAAACAAGAGGAGTCAGTACTTTAATTAATCTAGCCTATAGGTCACCAACTAGTAGGAAAGCTACAGAAGAGTACATATATAGGAAAATTGGAGAAAGGTGAATTTACTGTAGCATAGAGTTAATGAGATAACTTAATTCTTCTAACAGTGACTGGGGTAGTCATGATATAAAGGGAACAGAGTAGAAGAGTTTCTTATGTATATTCAGGGGAATATCCATGATCATATGTTTTTCAATTAACAAAACGGACCAAGTGGATCCCGTGTCAGTAGGCCAACATTCAAGGCACAGCATTCATAGTATTAAGGTTCAGATTAATGTTGGAAAAGGGGAAGGAACAAATAGAAGAGAGAAAAAAAACTGAGACGTGTTGATTTCAGATAAATTGGAAATAATAGCCTGGCAGGCAAAACTGTAACAGAATAATGGTCTGCCTTTAAAGAGGGGATGTTGCAGGTACACCGGGCGCACTGACCTATACACCACTGAAGCCAGGCGCCAACTCACAGACACCTCCTCTTACTGTCCCCTTAACCATGATCTCACCTCCCATCACCAAACCATCATCTCCCAGACCATTGACAACCTCCTCACCTCAGGGGATCTCCCATCCACAGCCTCCAACCTCATAGTCCAGGAATCCTGCACTGCCCGGTTCTACCTCTTACCCAAAATTCACAAACCTGACTGCCCGGTTGACCCATCTCCTCCACTTCCCACAACTCTGCCCTTGAACCCCACCCCCTCCAACAGCAACAAGGACAGAACCCCCTCTGGTCCTCACCTTCTATCCCACCAACGCACCATTCTCTGCCATTTCCACCACCTACATTCAGACCCCATCAGCAAAGATATATTTCCCTCTCCATCCCTTTTAGCATTCCGCAGAGACTATTCCCTCCGCGACTCCCTTGTTAGTCCACGTCCCCCACCAACTCACCATCCACTCCTGGCACTTACCCTTGCAAGAGGCGTAAAACCTGCGCCCACAACCCCCCCTCATCTCCATCCAAGGCCCCAAAAGGATCCTTCCACATCTGGCAGAGATTCTCCTGCACCTCCAAATACCTCGTCTACTTGATGTGGTCTCCTGTGGAAGACAGGACGTCAACTTGCAGAACATTTTAGAGAACATCTCCGTGACATACGCACCAACCCCACCGCCCTGTTACCGAACACTTCAACTTCCACCCCACACCCCCTCCCACTCCCTCCCCCTCCCCAAACTCTGTCAAGGGCATAGAAGTCCTGCGCCTCCTCCACCGACAAATTCTATCCAGAATTTCTCTGACGACTGGAGGAAGAAGGCTTCATCTTCTACCTAGGGACCCTCCAATCACACAGGTTCAATGTTGATTTCACCAGTTTCTTGATCTCCCCTCCTCCTCTACCTTATCCCAGATCCAACCCTCCAACTCTGCACCACCCTCTTGAACCTGTCCATCTTTCTTTCCACCTACCCGCTCCAACCGCCACTCTGACCTATCACCATCAACACCCACCTTCATTTACCTATCGCATCCCAGCTACCTTCCCCCAGACCCACCCCCTCCCATTTATCTTTCAGCCCCTTTGAGTCCCCCACATTCCTGATGTAAGTTTATGCTCGAAAAATTGACTTTCCTGCTCATCGGATGCTGCTTGACTGGCTTTTCCAGCACCACCTTTTTGGACTCTGATCTCTAGCATCTGCAGCCCTCACATTTTTCTCTGATGGTGCAGGTACAATCAAGATATATCCCCAGGAAGGGAAATGGAACAAAAAACAGACTTCCCTGAATGATGAAGGTGATACATAGTAAGTTGAAGCAGAAAAAGGGTGCATTTTTCAAATGTCAGCTTGGTAAGATAATTGTGAACCAGGGTGAATAGAGAAAATTCAGAGGGGAAATTAAATAGAAAAAAAAGAGAGGCAATGAGAGAGTATGAGGAGAGAATATAAACACTTAAATAGTAAAAGGATAATAAAAGGAGGCTTGAAGCTAAAGAAAAATCAGAAAGTGCAGAGACAGAGGGCTGGAGGAATTACTAAATGAGTACTTTGTAACCATCTTTATCAAGGAACAATATGTTCCCAAAATCACAGCAACCGAGCAACACTGCATTAGATAAACTAAAAATAAAAGAACACAGAGGACATATTAGAAAGTATTTATTGGTGCTAAATAACCAGAATTGCGGGGAATACACCTGAGTACCTGAGGAAAGTAAAAGAGGAAATTGACAAGTCACTAACCATAATATTTCAATTCTTCTTAGATATAGCAATGTTATCAGTAGACTGCTGAATACAGATCCTTGTTCAGGAAATTTGTAAGGATTAACCCAACAAGTACAAACCAACCAGTTTTAACTAAGGAGGAAAAAAAAATTTGGAAGCAATAATTCTGGACAAAATGAACAGACATCTATACAAGTGTGGGTTAATTAAGGAAAGTCAACACGTAAGTGTTTTCAGAAATTGTGTTAATGAACTTGAGATTTTTTTTGAGAGTTAAGATAGTGCTGAAAGTAACAAGTGTATTTGGTACATGTATGGTCTTCCAAGCTATTTGATAAAGGGCTACGTAATAAGCTTGCCAACAACACTGGAGGCCATGGTGTAAAAGGGATGGTAATAACATGGTTAAAAATTCAGTGAAGTGACAGGAAACAGCGGTATGAATTGTTGTTTACAGTCTCAGAAAAGATAATGGGTTTCCCAGTGATCAGTACAAGGACTATTGGATTCCTTGATTATATATGACCTCAACTTAGATGTTCAGTTCACATTTGTGGACTGTAAAAACAGTGGTGGTCTTCAAGAATACATAGAATTGGTATTGGAATGGGCAGACACATGGCAGAAAATTTCATTCAGAGGAGCGTAAAGTGATACGTTTTGGCAGGAAGGATGATGTGAGGCAATATAACTGAAAGGATACAATTCTGAAAATGATGTAGAGTGAGAAAGTGATTTTAAAAAGGCAATCATGATCTAGGGCTTTAACAAATCACTGCTTTTCTAATTACTGTATTATTGAATGATTCCTGCAGTTTAAATAAATTATTCCTGCCTTTACTGGGGTAATTATGATATGCCATTTTCCCTGTCATCTGAATAAAGTCGCTTAAATTTTCAGTTCCCATTAGAAAGGTCTGGTTAGGCTTTTAATCTGCCTGATATTATTGTTTTAATTACTTGCTTCACAATGTCGACAGGTATACAATCTCAGGTTACTTCTGTTCGTCCTGTTCTTCCAATTTTTGTGACTGTGCTTTGTGGTATCTGCTCACGATGGCAGTGATACTCAAAAAGTCCACAAGTAGTTTTTTTTTATCTTCTTGACCTTCTATCCTGACTACAGCACCATTTGAAGTTTTCCCTAGCCAATAGAGAATTTCACTGTTTACTCACGGAACCCTCTAATGTTTGTTTGCTCATTTGTGAACTCTGCCTCCCACAAACCACCACCTTACAACACAGCCTTTAGCTGCTTTGGAATTATTACAGTAATTTTCTTCCTCCAGGGAGTTGCGAACTTTCCTGTTGGAATGTGTCTCTAACTTTCTTGTTGAAATGTTTCTGAAACCAGGTCAGAACTGCTTTAACTGTTTGCTGGAATATTTTTTCTTTATTGTGGTGTGCCACGTGGGTTACTTTCGTAGTGGTCTTAACCTTCAGTTCTAATCTGCTCCAATTGGAGCAGGTAACTTGAAGCTGAGTCTGAATATCTCACACCAGTGCTCATTATATGTGGTATGAGCAGTCAAATCAAATCAGCATCAATGCCTATTATATTATAGGAACTATTCAAAGTTTTTACTTATGGTGATGGTGGTGGTTGCCACGATGTTCTTGAAATGTAGGAAACTCAAAGACATGCTTGGTCTAGAATGATAAAGGGAAACCACTTCTGATCTAGAGTCAGAGTCATGGAGATGTACAGCGTGGAAACAGACCCTTCGGTCCAACTAATCCATGCTGACCAGATATTCTAACCTAATCTAGTCCCATTTGCTAGCATTAGGCCCATATCCCTCTAAATCCTTCCTATTCATCCATCCATCCAGATGCCTTTTAAATTTTATAATTGAACCAGCCTCCACAGCTTCCTCTGGCAGCTCATTCCATAAACACACCACCCTCTGCGTGTAAAAGTTCCTCCTGAGGTCCCTTTTAAATTTTTCCCCTCTCATCTTAAAGTTATTCCCTCTAAGTTTAGACTCCCCTATCCTGGGGAAAAGACCTTGGCTATTCACCCAATCCATGTCCCTCAGGATTTTATAAACCTGTATAAGATTAGCCCTCAGCTTCTGATGTTCCAGCGAAAATAGACCTAGCCTATTCAGCTTCTCCCCTTAGCTCAAACCCTCCAACCCTCAAAACATCCTTGTAAATCTTTTCTGAACCCTTTCAAGTTTCACAGCATTCTTTCCTATGGGGGATGGGGGGGAGGGGGAGAGACTGGAATTGAACCCAGTATTCCAAAAGTGTGGCTGAACCAATTTCCTATATAGCCACAGCATGACTTCCCAACTACTAAAATAGTCTCTTGTAGTTAACAAAATATACTTTATTGCATGCTGGCTACTATTACAAATTAAATTGATATGATTGTTACGGGGACTGTGTGTCAGGTCTCACTTTTTCAAGATCCTGAGTGTTTCTGCCCAGATGTGCAGTCATTATTAAGAGTAGTGCTTATGGCACCCTTCAGCATTCGACCTATAAACAACAGGAAATGGAATGTTTTGTCTGTCAATGTGCTGCTGGTCGATTCAGTCATAGCCTTCAAATGGAACTTGGACAAGCACTGGAAGAAAAAGAAATCTCAGGACAGTGATTTAAAAGTGGGAAGCTTAAAGTGTTCTTGTGGGGACCTGGCACAACAGGGACCATGACCATTCTTGAATTTTATGAAATAAGTTCAGAGTAAAACCTTATTGAAATAACTATTATGTTACACAGTACATTGCTTTCCACAAAAAGTATTTTAAGAGTAAAAATTGAGAAGTCCGGGTCCGTATTCATTGGAGTTTTGAAGAATAAGAAGTGATCTTGTTGAAGCATATTCTGAGCATACTTGACAGAGTGGCTGCTGTAAGGATGTTTTCCCCTATGGAAGAGACTAGAACTCAGGATCGAGGTTAATAGTAAACAATCTCCCATTTCAGATCGAGAAGAAGAAGGTATTTTCTTTTATAGGACTGAGAGTTGTTGGAGCTCATCAGAGAGCAATACAGATGGTGTGATTGACTAGTTTGAAGTCAGAGGTTGATAGATTCCAACAAACAAAGGAGTCAAATGTTACCATGTATCAGCAGGAATGTGGAGTTGAGATCATAATCTGATCAGCCAGGATCATACTGGATGGTGGAGCAGCTTAAGGCGCTCGGGGCCTAATCTTGTTCCTAAATTGTATGCTTGTATGTACATATCCCTGCAAATCATTACCTTTGAAAGGAATCTTTATCTTAAAGGGACATGATGTTATTATATCAAAGATATTACCAGAATGCAGCATTAGGTACCCTATTCAGACAAGCAAATACAGTAATTCTAATCACTGCATCAATGATCACCCTTTTTAAGGTGAAGACTGGCAGATGGCAGAGATCAGAGCCTTGGAAAGAAAATAACTCTGCACACATCAACAGTGCCCTGTATAGTTAATCTTGGGGTCTGTTATTGTATAAACAAACAAAGATATGTGCTTATTCATTCAGCATGTATGTAGCAAAAGGGAGAATAATATTTTTATGATGTGTGCCCATAATAGAGAAGCAATTGGTCTTTTATGGAGTTACTTTTATTGCAAGCAATACTTATTTGTTAAAATATGGAGGGATGGATGTTTCAACTTTTGATACTCAATTGCCCTAAGCATCAAGCAATTGAGAAACTTATTGTTCTTTGTTTCATGATCTAAAATTTGATTCCCATTTTGGAAAGATATATTATTTCATTTTTTTTTGACTGTACCAAAAACCCTATACCCTGCTGAACTCTTCATTTCCAATGAATTCCTGCTGAGCTCGCCTTCTCCCAGGTCATGTCATTATGGTAACCATTTTAAGGTGTTTAAGCTCAATTTTTAACTGCTTTCTTTCAAATCAAAGTCCAAGCCCTTCAGGTTAGTTGATGAGATTTAAACATTAATAGTCTATATTTTACATCATCATGATGCACCTAAGGTTAAGTTTATCATACAACTAATTGAACAGTAGCACAATCACAAGCTGGTAAAAGTTATAGTAGGTGTGTTCATGTGTGAATCGAGGATTCAAAACCCTGACCTCCTACTGAAGGTCC
The DNA here is from genome assembly GCF_037043375.1 of Chiloscyllium plagiosum. Taxonomy (NCBI): domain Eukaryota; kingdom Metazoa; phylum Chordata; class Chondrichthyes; order Orectolobiformes; family Hemiscylliidae; genus Chiloscyllium; species Chiloscyllium plagiosum. The sequence continues at coordinate 42,667,937 of NW_028270152.1, forward strand.
AACTCCCTGCAGCTATGTCTATTTGCTATTGTTCAACTTTTTTACAGAGTGCAGTTACTTCTATCATATTTCTCACAATCAGGTCATTTTCTGCCACAGCATTTGGTTGAGAGGGGCACAGGAGACAAAAATTAGTTTAGTTGCTCCACATAGGGTGGAGAATCTCAGCTGCATGAAGTTATGAATAACAATTTCTAAGCAAGTTTCTGAATATTTTTGTTTCTCCTTCTAATTATTACACTGGGAGTCCCAGTTGAGAAATGATTTAAAGGCCACAGAAATAAACTGTTTTCGATTGGTCTCTTGATCAAACTCAAGACCATATTCAGTGATTGAGCAAAATTAAAATTTTGCTGTATGGGATAGGCAAAATGTAAAACACTGCCAATTTTGAAAAAAATATGTGAACAAATTGGACATTTATAATTTTAAAAAGTGAACCTTACAATAATAAAAATGTAAACTGAAGAACATAGATTCTTGTCATAATTTCATCTCGACATACATTTGATGGCAAGGCAAAGCTTTCAATGATTCTCTTTGCTCATTCCATATTATATGAATTCTGATGTATATATTCTGACATGCACATACTGATTCATGGACTGTATTAGTGTGCTGCATAAATATTCAAAGCATACTTCAGGGCAAGCCTTAACAATGACATATTGCTACAAGTACTATTCACTAATAATGATATGGTTCTTTTATAATCTCTCCTAAATAGCACAGAAGCATCAGTCTACAGCCAATATCCTTCTCCGACATTATTCTCTCATGTAACAGTCATTACTTCTGGCTTGGGTGAAAGAAAAACTTGAGGTCACTGTTTTATGGGATGTCAACCTTCTGGATTCAATTTTACATAAAATTGTAATATTTTCTCACTTTAAAACATCAAGTATTTTTAGGACTGTAGCCAACATTTCAAACTATTTCACATCAAAATTGCAAGTCGATGACATTGCTGGTCTAAGAAATATATGGCACTCACAATCTCTGAAAAAGCTTTGGCATAGCAAAAGTGAAAAAGTTGGCTTGCGTTGTTCCTCAACAGTATTTACAACTGATTCACATCAGTTTTATGCTGAAACAAAGGCAGGGATAAGATCATGCTGGGTTTTGAAAACAAGGATGCAATTTTAAAATCAACTGTTCAACTGGGAGCCAATGTAACTCAGCGAGCAAAGGCATGATGGGTGGAAGGTTCTTGGGACAAGGTACAAAATGGGGAGCAGGATGATCTCAATTTACAGAGATTAGAACGTAAGATCATAAGAGCATTAGGAATAGAAACAGCGATAGGCCATTTGGCTCAAGCCTTTGCCACTGTTCAAAAACATCATGGATGATCTAATGGTGTAGCTGCTGAGTACGAATTCAATCAGCAACCGAAGGATTTCCATTCCGATAGAACTTGGGATACCACCCAGCAATACCACCACTAGAATAATCAGGTTTGAATAATCAGATTTCACTGGGAGATGAGCTGAGGCACGGATAGAGTCATGCAATATTGTGGAGGTCTAAATAATCAGTCTTAGAGATAATGCAAATAAGTGGTTAGAAATTCATTTGGGGCCAAATACAACATTGCTGGGTGGACAAATGAAATTGATGACTAGGTTAAAGAGTTTATTGTAAGGACCAAAAACAATGGCTGGCTTTTTATAGAGTCATGTACAGCAAGGAAACAGACCTTTAGGTCCAACTAATCCATGCCAACCAGATATCCCAACCCAGCCCATATCCCTCCAAACCCTTCCTATTCATATACCCATCCAGATACCTTTTAAATGTTGCAATTGAACTAGCCTCCACCACTTCCTCTGGCAGCCCATTCCATACACGCACCACCCTCTGCGTGAAAAAGTTGCCCCTTGCCTCTCTTTTATGTCTTTCCCCTCTCACCCTAAACCTATGCCCTCTAGTTCTGGCCAGCCCCACCCCAGGGAAAAGACTTTGTCTATTTATTCTATCCATGCCCCTCATGATTTTATAAACCTCTATAAGGTTACCCCTCAGCCTCCGTTGCTCCAGGGAATAGCCCCAGCCTATTCAACCTCTTCTTGTAGCTCAAATCCTCCAACCCTGGTAACATTTTTGAAAATCTTTTCTGAATCCTTTCAAGTTTCACAACATCTTTCCTATAGGAAGGAGACCAGAATTGCACGCAACATTCCAAAAGAGGCCTCCTCAAAGAATTCTAGTAGATTTCTCAGGCATGGCCTCGCCTTGACAAAACCATGCTGACTTTGCCCTATTTTACCATAAACTTCCAAGTATTCAGAAATCTCATCCTTCACCATGGATTCCAAGATCTTACCCATGACCGAGGTTAGGCTAATCAGTCTGTAATTTTCTGTCTTTTGCCTTCCTCCCTTTTTGAACAGGGGTATCATGTTAACAATTTTCCAGTCCTCTGGAAACCCTCCCTGATTCTAGCCAGCATTTGGCCCATATTCCTCTAAATCCTTCCTAATCACGTACTCATCCAGCTGTCTTTTAAAATCTATATACTTGATCAGTAAAATAATTCCAAAAACAATTCAGTGTTATGGCACATCCTGAGCACATGACCAAACAAATTACCAGTTGCTCAATACAGATGGACTAAAGTCAAGGTGAAAAGATCAACACTTAAAATTAAGCTAGAATTACAAGAACAAATACGTATAAGGCAACAGCAGTGATGGCAGGAAGGAAACAAAAGACTGGAAGCCATTTGAGAGATGCAGGGTGTAAAAGTGAATGTAGTGATGGTTATGGATAGTGTGGTTATAGTGGGACAGATACTGTTTTCTGCAACTGACTGTTGGTACCCAAGGCTACACTGCTTGTTTGGTACTAGCATTAAGAGCATTTCGTCTGAGTGCAGAGGAACTTGAAATAAAAGGGGAAAGATCAAATTATTATGGTCCACATACATATCAATAACACAGGGAGCAGAAAGAAAGAAGCTGTTGAAGAAGAATGAGAAGTTAGGAACTAAATTATAAAGCAAATCTGCAAAAGTGACAAGTTCTGCATTATTACCACTGCCATGAGCAAAAAGGCAAAATATAGAAAAAGGTTATCCACTTTGATAGGCAAGTTGGTGAAGTAAATTTTTTTTTTAAATTGATGGATACTACAGAATGCTACAGTACAGAGGGATCCAAATACCCTTCGACATGAGACACAAAATGCAAGCGTGCAGATACAGCAAGCATTTTATTTTACTCATTCATGGAATGAGGACATCATTGGCTAGGCCAGCATTTATTGCCCATTCCTAACCGTCCAGAATGCAGTTAAGAGTCAACCACATTGCTGTGGGTCGGGAGTCACACAAAGGCCAGACCAGGTATGGAAGGCATTTTCCCTCCCTGGAGGACATTAGTGAACCAAGTGAGTTTTCCCAACAACCATCACATTCTAGTAACTATAGGCCGGTGAGTCTCACTTCTGTTGTGGGCAAAGTCTTAGAGAGAATTGTAAGGGATAGGATTTATGAACATCTGGATAGGAATAATGTGATCAAGGATAGTCAGCATGGTTTTGTGAAGGGCAGGTCGTGCCTCACAAACCTTATTGAATTCCTTGAGAAGGTGACTAAGGAGGTAGACGAGGGTAAAGCGGTAGATGTGGTGTATATGGATTTTAGTAAGGCGTTTGATAAGGTTCCCCATGGTAGGCTACTGCAAAAAATACGGAGGTATGGCATTGAGGGTGAGTTGGAGGTTTGGATTAGGAATTGGCTGGCTGGAAGAAGACAGAGGGTAGTAGTTGATGGTAAAGGTTCATCTTGGAGTGCAGTTACTAGCGGTGTTCCGCAAGGATCTGTTTTGGGACCATTCCTGTTTGTCATTTTTATAAATGATCTGGAGGAGGGACTAGAAGGTTGGGTGAGCAAGTTTGCGGATGATACAAAAGTCGGAGGAGTTGTTGACAGTGAGGAAGGATGTGTCAGGTTACAGCGGGATATAGATAAGTGGCAGAGCTGGGCAGAAAGGTGGCAAATGGAGTTCAATGTAGGTAAGTGTGAGGTGATTCACTTTGGTAAGAGTAACAAAAAGATGGGGTACTGGGCTAATGGTCGGATACTTGGTAGTGTGGATGAGCAGAGGGATCTTGGTGTCCATGTACACAGATCTCTGAAAGTTGCCACCCAGGTAAATAGTGCGGTAATGAAGGCATATGGCGTACTGGCTTTTATTGGTAGAGGAATTGAGTTCCGGAGTACTGAGGTCATGTTGCAGTTGTATAAGACTCTGGTGCGGCCGCATCTGGAGTATTGTGTGCAGTTTTGATCGCCATACTATAGGAAGGATGTGGAGGCACTGGAACGGGTGCAGAGGAGGTTTACCAGGATGTTGCCTGGTATGGTAGGAAGATCGTATGAGGAAAGGCTGAGGCACTTGGGGCTGTTTTCATTGGAAAAAAGAAGGTTTAGGGGTGACTTGATAGAGGTGTACAAGATGATTAGGGGTTTAGATAGGGTTGACCATGAGAACCTTTTTCCACGTATGGAGTCAGCTATTACAAGGGGGCATAGCTTTAAATTAAGGGGTGGTAGGTATAGGACAGATGTTAGGGGTAGATTCTTTACTCAGCGAGTCGTGAGTTCATCGTTGCCCTGCCAGTAGCAGTGGTGGACTCTCCCTCTTTATGGGCATTTAAACGGGCATTGGATGGGCATATGGAGGATAGTGGGCTAGTGTAGGTTAGGTGGGCTTGGATCGGTGCAACATCGAGGGCCAAAGGGCCTGAACTGCACTGTATTTCTCTAAGTTCTATGTTCTTAATTCCAAATTCTTTATGGAATTCACCAACTGGTACAGCAGGATTTGAACCCAGGTCCCCAGAACAATACCTGAGTCTCTGAATTAGCAGGCCAGCGATAGTACCACGAGGTCATTGTCTAGTAACAAAGACAAATGGAATAGTGTCCTTCTTTGCAAGCGGAATTGGTGCATTAAAACAGGGAAGTCTTATCATAATTGCTCAGGAAGTTGCATAAAACACAAAACCATATTGTGTAAAGTTTTGACTCCTTATTTAAATGAGGGATGTACTGCATTGGTGACAGTCAGAGAAAGGCCTAGCAGGCTCTGAAAGCTCCCATCAGTCTCCAATGTAAATCCAAAAGCACGCACTATGTGGAAAACAGTCACTCATCATGGCTTCCATCAAAGTGGCCACCTAATGGTCACAGGACAGGCAACCCAATGAAAGATCCCAGATAGGTTCTTGAAAGTGAAAGGGCAGCCAGAGGTTATCAGCTCTAAAGCAGCAACAAGATGCTATGGCAGGAAAGCAAGGGAATGGTAGCCCCAAATTGGAGACACCCTCGCCTGAATTTTTCAAATTTTAAATAAAAAATGGCTTTTCCAATTGTGCCACCTGTACTTTTTATTGTGAGAGGTGTTGCACAGCTTGTTACGAATGTTTCAAGGAAAGCAGGAAAGACTAAGCCTGTCTGGTGCACTGCACCGTCCCCACACTCTGACTGAAAGCGACCTTTCGGCAACTAAACTGTCGCATCACTTGCAGGACTCTGGAGATAAAACGGAAAGGCCTTAATAAGATTTAAATTGAGTTAATTAGCATGAGGTACTGTTATTGTACAAATCCCACCTCTGGGAAAGCATTAATCAAGGATGAGATCAGAACAGTAATGAGAAATTATCTTGGTTTAGAAGATCAAAATGCAGGACTGAACTGAATGATCCCCAGAGACACAGCAGGAGAGCCACCTCTGCAACTGGACAAAAAAAAAACAGCAGGAAGAAGACCCTGTTATCTTCTCATCTCCCCTCAATTAAATTTTAGAAGGGAGCGGAGGCAAGTTAAGGATGGCTTTCTCACCCAGAAACCAATTGGGATTCAACCCACAGTTGACAGTGTGACAACGGGGTCACTAATTCTCAGTGGTACCTCAGTTGAAGAGAATTTCTGCTCATCTAGTACTCAACATTGAACAAGTAATCTGACAATTTCGAAGAGTCAAGAGAGGCCGTGATACATGGAAGCTGACTAGAAGATCGTTGATAAGAGAATTTGGTCACAATTTTTTTTCTGTTATTGAAATCTGCACTATAATTCACTAAGTTCCTATCCAGTCTTAGCGAGCAAAATTTTTCGAACCCTGTTATCCCAACCCAAAGCATTCAGAAGGGCAAAAAAATGGATAAACAGCAACATGGGCAGATTCTGACAGTTCAAAGATCATGCAGAAAACAGCAGCACATTATTGCTGGCATTCCATTGACACTGGCACTTATTTTATGAAAGTTTTCATTTCCAGCAGAAACAAACGAGTTACACAAGAAATTTTCACACAAGTTCCTGTTGGCAAGCATGGGTGAAGGTAGTTTTTTGGAATAAATTAATAGTGAGTTATTCTGATTTAGAAAGCACTGTTCAAATTGATATTGAAGGCAGATGATAGACATTGACATGCTAATATTTAGATTGATGGGAAATCGTGACATTGTGGTAATATCATTGGACCTGTAATACATGTGCTCCGGGTAATTTTATGGGAAATGAGTTCAAATCCAAGATAGCTGGTGGAATTCAAACTCTTAAAATCTGGCACTGCCCAATAATGGTGACCTATGTCAACATTCCCTCGAAGCTGTGTACACGCTGAGGGTCAGTGCACAGGAAACACCATTCGCAGCATTGAGTTCCAGTTCTGGAAGTCATGGATGTGCAGAAACCTCGGAGATCCATGTAAAAGGCAAAGAAATTAGTGGGAATTGCTTTCATTCCATCTAAATGTCCCTCCAGCTGTGTGAAAATCAGCAGCAGCAGTCTATACGATCACATGATGATTGGTGTGCAGCGACCCTCCACGTGGATGTATGGGAGATATCTTAAAAAGAACATTGATGGTGACCATGAAACTACTATCAAATGTCATAAGAACCCATCTTGTTTACTACTGATCTTTAGGAAAGGAAATCTGTCATCCTTACCCAGTCTGACCTTTCTGTAACTCCAGATCTACAAGAAAAATTGGTTGAGGACTGGTGCTGGGTCCACTGCTTTTCGTCACTTATATAAATAATTTAGATGTGAACATAGGAGGTATAGTTGACGCCAAAATTGGAGGTATAGTGGACAGCGAAGAAGGTTACTTTAGATTACAGTGGGATCTTGATCAGATGGGCCAATGGGCTGAGGAGTGGCAGATGGAGTTTAATTTAGATACATGTGGGTGCTGCATTTTGGGAAAGCAAATCAGAGCAGGAGTTATACACTTAATGGTAAGCTCCTGGAGAGTGTTGCTGAACAAAGAAACCTTGCAATGCAGGTTCACAGTTCCTTGAAAGTGGAGTCACAGATGGATAGGATAGTGAAGAAGGCATTTGGTATGCTTTCCTTTATCGGTCAGAGTATTGAGTATAGGAGTCGGGAGGTCATGTTCCAGCTGTAAAGGACATTGGTTAGACCACTTTTGGAATATTGCATGCAATTTTGATATCGTTCCTATTGGAAGGATGTTGTGAAACTTGAAAGGGTTCAGAAAAGATTTACAAGGATGTTGCCAGGTTTGGAGGATTTCTTTGAGCTACATGAAGAGGCTGAGTAGGCTGGGGCTGTTTTCCCTGGAGCATCAGAGGCTGAGGGGTGACCTGAAAGAGGTTTACAAAATCATGAGGGGCATTGATAAGATAAGTAGACAAGGTATTTTCCCTTGGATGGGGGAGTCCAGAACTAGAGGGCATAGGTTTAGGGTGGGAGAGGAAAAATTTAAAAGGGACTTAAGGGGCAATGTTTTCACACAGATGTGTGGTGCATGTATGGAATGAGCTGCCAGAGGAAGTGGTGGAGGCTGGTAAAATTACAACTTTTAAAAGACATCTGGATGGGTATATGAATAGGAAGGTTTAGAGGGATATGGAGCAAGTTCTGGCAAATGGAACTAGATTAGGTTGGGGTATCTGATCACCATGGACGAGTTGGACTGAAGGGTCTGTTTCCATGCTGTACATCACTATGACTCTCTGAATCAGAGGCCCTCTGATATGGCCCAGCAAACCATTCAATTCAAAAACCATTAGGGATGGGAGACAAATGCTGGCTTTGCCAATGAGATCCATATCCTTGAAATAATGAAGAAGCAGTTAGAGAACAGGTTAAGCATTTGAATGGGAAATGTTTTGCATCATTGTCTTGCCCTCAGCAGAGAAACGGGATGAATAACGCAGTTCTTTTAAGCAAAATGAGTCATACTTCCTTGACAAGTGAAACTCAAAATATGTAAATTCCAATGAGATCTTGACTACTTATGGTGGTTTATATTTGTAAATGTGACAGAAGTCAAATCCATCTGAAACCCAACTGGAAGGGATGGCAAGTTAAGGGACGGTGGCTAACATTGATAAAGTTGAAGTGGAAGTGGCCATGCTGAATGAAGAGAATGAAAAAGCTTGATTCCCTCCTCCTCACATCATTCGGCCACAGCCTCTGGTGATAGAGAATACACACTATCAATTGTGCTGTGCATTTTTTTTCAACTTTTGTGGTTCTGTCTTTTGAGGCTCTAAAACCGATAAAGTGTTGAAAAAAAAGCAGAAATTATGAGAAAAGCTCAGCAGGCCTGGCAGTATCTGTGGAGAGAAAGTAGAGAGTAATTCTAGCTCTGAAGAAAGGTCACTGGACCTGATACATTAACTCTGTTTTCTCTCCACAGATGCTGCCAGACTTGCTGAGTTTTCTCTGTAATTTCTATTTTTCCTTTCAGATTTCTAGCATCCACACTTCTTTGTTTTTTTTTTAAACTAAGTGTTGAATAGTACTCAGAGGCTTTCAGCTACTTGGGTGCTCAGGTAATATGATTAATTGAACAACAAGGTGCAAGATGATCATGGAATTGTCCAAAATAGCAGCCTCCTTGTAATTATGTGAATAATACTGATAAAATGACTACTTTCATATAGCTGATAAATATAGCTTATCTTTTACTCTCTCTCTTCACATACAGTTCAAAATGGTTTACAGTCCACTATTCCAGTCAGCCTCTCTTCTCCACCACCCACACCCCGCCCACAGGACTACACTTATGTGTATTAATAAACTGATTTCTAAAAATTGATAAAGTGCAACTATAACATGGGCATCTGAACCTCTATTATTAAAATCCATTCCATTAACTTTTAAGGATGACATTTTGACGGTATCAACGCAAGTGCAGTATTTGATTTCTGTCTTTGTGAAAATGCCATGACCATAGATAGTTCAGAACTCCAATTTCTGAGGACAATTTGTTCTTGCAATTCCAAATGTGTTCTTTAAAAAGAAGGCTGATACAACCAAAACTGGCTGTGGATGTAAATTACATGATCGCATGAAGTGAGACCCCCCCATGGAATTTTACACTAATGAATGTGAAGTGAATTTCAAGCAACAGTCCCTTGGGGTTGAGAGGCGGTGGAGGTAGTAGCAAGTCAAAACAGACTGACCTCTGATATCTTGTGACAACATCAATAATAAGTGGCTGAAGACCACCTCCCTCCCCAGCAGGAAGAAGTTCTTGTGGATTATATCCCAAACTGCAGACACATTGTGTTTTACTCCTTTGACGAATACACATGGAAAGAGATTAAAAAGCCTTCACAAACCTTACTGGAGAGGGCTAGTGGGACTGAATTCTGTCATATATCAGCCTGGGTTCAAGCTTTAGCGTTCTGTAAAGACAAACTCTCACTTAGAGTGCTGCAAACCAGTTTTAATTAAAGGAATCAGGTCAAAGGAACTTCGATCCATCGAACAAACAAAGAATTACTGGAGAAACAGCCCTGTCAATCTCGCAAAGTCCTCCATACTAACATCTGGGGGGTGGGGTGGGTTGGGCCAAAATTGGCAAAGCTGTCTCAGACTAATCAAGCAACTGCCTGAAATGATCATAATCATAACAGACAATATCCTAAACAACAACATCATCAGTCCTGGATATGTCCTGTACCACCAACAGGAGAGAACCAGTAGAGGTGGCAGCATAGTGATATATAGTCAGGAAGGAGTTGCCCTCAGAATTCTCAGCATTGACTCTGGACCCTATTAAATCTCATTACAACAGGTCAAACATGGGTAAAAAAGCCTTTTGCTGATTATCAATTACTGTCCTCCCTCAGCTGAGGAATCTGTACTCCTCCATGTTGAGCAACCTTTGGAAGAAGCACTGAGTGCGGCAAGGGGGCAAAATGTTGTGTGGGTTGGGAATTTCATCGTCCATCACCAAGAGTAGCTCAGTAGCAGCACTATTGATCAAGCTGGTCAGGTCATAAAGAGATAGCTACTAAACAGGGGCTGCAGCAAATGGTGATGGAATCAACAAGTATAAACATACTTGACCTCATCCTTACCAATCTGCCAGATGCAGAGCATTTGTCCTTGACAGCATCAGTAAACGTGACCACCGCACAGTCCTTGTGGAGATGAAGTCCCATCTTCACTTTGAGAACACCCTCCATCACGTTGTGCAGCACTGTCACTAAACTAAATCGGACAGACTTTGAATAGACCTAGCAACTCAAGACTGGGCATTTATGAGGCACCGTGGGCCTCATAAATCTGCTCACTGCCACCAAGTTTGGGTATTGCCTGGGTCACTCAGCTTCTGACCTCATGAGAGTCTTGATGCAAAGATAGACAAAAGAGCTGAATTCCAGAGGTAAGGTGAGAGTGACAGCCCTTGGCATCAAGGAGCCCAACCAAAACTGGAATCAATAGCTATTTGAGGTCAAATTCACCAGTCATTGGAGTCATACTTAACACATAGGAAGATGGTTCTGGTTGTTGGAAGTTGGTCATGTTAGCTTCAGAACATCTTTGTAAGAGCTCCTCAGGACAGTGTCTTTGGCCCATCTTCAGCTGCTTCTATCATAAGGTCAGGGTCGAGATGCATGTCAGTGATTGTACAATATTCAACATGATTCGTGACTCCTCAAATACTGAAGCAGTCCATGTTGATATACAATAAGATCTGGGCAATGTCCAGGTTTGGGCTAACAAGTAGGCTCTCGCCCGAAACATTGATTCTCCTACTCCTCGGATGCTGCCTAACCTACTGTGCTTTTCCAGCACCACATTCTCGATTCTTGGGCTAACAGGTAGTAAGTAAGATTAGCGCTACACAAATGCCAGGCAATGATCATTATTGACAATCTGCCCCTTGATATTCAATGGTGTTACCATCACTGAATCCCCCACTACCAACATTCTGTGTGTTACCATTGACCAGAAATTCAACAGGACTCATCATATAAATACAGTAGCTATAGGAAGGTGTCAGAGGCCAGGGATACTGCAGCTAGTAACTCACTTTCTGTATCTCCAAAACGTGTCCACTGCCTACAAGGCACAAATCAGGAGTGTAATGGAATACGCCCACATGCCAGGATGGGCACAGCTCCAACCATACTCAAGAAGCTTAACACCAAGCAGGACAAAGCAGCGCACTCGATTGGTACCACATCCACAAGCATTCATTCCCTCCACTGCAGATGTTCAGTCGCAGGACTATGTACTATCTGCAAGAGGCACTGCAGAAAATCACCAAATTCCTGAAACAGCACCTTCCAAATGCACAACCACTTCCATCTAGAAGGACAAGGGCAGCAGATACATGGAACTCTACCACCTCCAAGTTCCTTTCGAGACACTCACCATCCTGCCTTGGAAATATATCGCCATTCCTTCACCATCATTGGATCAAAATCCTGAAATTCCATCCCTAACGGTGTTGTGGGTCATACTACAGCACATGGACTGCAGCAGTTCAAGAAGGCAGCTCACCACTACCTTCATCTAGGAATGGGCAATAAATGCTGGTCAGCCAGTGATATCCATGTCTAAGTGAATTCAAAACTTGACTGCTCAACTACCAAGAGCAATGTTACCAGTGACTGCTGTTGCAATCGCTGCAATGTTCAACAACTGCTTCAGTAAAGCGTTCGACAAGGTTCCCCATGGGAGACTGGTTAGCAAGGTTAGATCTCACAGAATACCGGGAGAACTAGCCATTTGGATACAGAACTGGCTCAAAGGTAGAAGATAGAGGGTGGTGGCGGAGGGTTGTTTTTCAGACCGGAGGCCTGTGACCAGTGCAGTGCCACAAGGATCGGTGCTGGGTCCTCTACTTTTTGTCATTTACATAAATTATTTGGATGCGAGCATAAGAGGTACAGTTAGTAAGTTTGCAGATGACACCAAAATTGGAGGTGCAGTGGACAGCGAAGAAGGTTACTTCAGATTACAACAGGATCTTGACCAGATGGGCCAATGGGCTGAGAAGTGGCAGATGGAGTTTAATTCAGATAAATGCGAGATGCTGCATTTTAGGAAAGCAAATCTTAGCAGGACTTATACACTTAATGGTAATGTTCTGGGAGTGTTGCTGAACAAAGAGACCTTGGAGTGCAGGTTCATAGTTCCTTGAAAGTGGAGCTGCTGGTAGTTAGGATAGTGAAGAAGGCATTTTGTATGTTTTCCTTTGTTGGTCAGAATATTGAGTACGGGAGTTGGGAGGTCATGTTGCGGCTGTACAGGACATTGGCTAGGCCACTGTTGTAATATTGCGTGCAATTCTGATCTCCTTCCTATCGGGAAGATGTTGTGAAACTTGAAAGGGTTCAGAAAATATTAATAAGGATGTTGCCAGGGTTGGAGGACTTGAGCAATAGGGAGAGGCTGAAAAGGCTGGGGCTGTTTTCCCTGGAGTGTCGGAGGCTGAGGGGTGACCTTACAGAGGTTTACAAAATTATGAGGGGCATGGATAGGAAAAATAGGCAAAGTCTTTTCCCTGGGGTCGGGGAGTCCAGAACTAGAGGGCATAGGTTTAGGGTGAGAGGGGAAAAATATAAAAAAGACCTAAGGGGCAACTTTTTCACACATGTACGTGTATGGTACATGTATGGTACGTGTATGGTACTGCCAGAGGAAGTGGTGGAGGCTGGTACAATTGCAACATTTAAGAGGCATTTGGATGGGTATATGAATAGGAAGGGTTTGGAAGGATATGGGGCGGGTGCTGGCAGGTGAGACTAAATTGGGTTGGGATATCTGGTCGGCATGGACGGGTTGGACCGAAGGGTCTGTTTCCATGCTGTCCACCTCAATGACCCTTTGACTCTAAGACACCCCATTTAAATTGGCTTGTTTAAAATCTAATTTTATTTGGTTTCTGGGAGAAAGTTACCAGAATGGGATCATTTTTAAATTGATTGTGTTGCAACTAATCAAGGAGGCAGTTGAATAAAGACACGGAGTCAGTTCACTTCTCCTCAGTTTAACCGTTTGGGATAACCCATCAGAAACTGTAGCAATTAAGGAACTCCACCCAGGGTCTAGGTGTAACAAAGTTATTAAATGGTTGTAGCTTCTAGACTCAACTGCAGGACCAAAGGTAACACAGAATAAATGAAGAATATTTAGCCTGCATGCTACCTCTCTCTCCATTAATGATTATGTGCATGCTGTGAACTTTACCTTTTGTAATATTGCACAGCATATACGCCTAATTCTTATGTACTGAGTTATGTTAATATATGCTTGTAAACGCGGGCACTGGGGAAAATAATGTGCAAAACAGAAGCATGGATAATAGCTGCAGCAACGGGAGCAAAGTTAGAGAAATTTAATATTACATTGCTGGGGATTAATTGTTCAGGTGTTGAATCAAATATGTATGGAAGATCAGTTTTGGTTTTTGACATGCCAGGGGTTTGGTATTGTTTGATTAGATCCATACAAGCAGTTGGAAAGGGGTGTGGAGAAAACCCAAAAATAGTGTCTGAACGCCTACTGTATTGCATCCATTTCTGTGAAGATGTCATAGGATCTGGTTACCTGCCAGTGACCACCTTTGGTTGATTTAATTTCACATGGATCACTTGCAAGAGATGTCATTGGACAAGATTGAGATTGCTGAATTCCTTATGCACAATAAGAGTCAACAATTGAACAATATTCAAATTCACTTCCTGAAGTTAATTCGTTCTGGATATTTGGCGAGATGATCTATAAGTGGAACTGGATGCACAAAATTCTGAAGAACCTAGCCTTGCTTTTTCATCAGCATCACTTTATTCAAATGGGTAGTCTAAAACTTGGATTAGGTTTTAAAAAAGCAGCCATGGTAATGCCCTAAAAAGGACATGATATTTTTAACCAGTAGTTTTGAAATCTTAATTGGACTTTAAATTACTCTAGCATTCATATCTAAGACGACGTTGAATTGGTTGCAGGTACAAGGATGTTTGTGTAATAAGCTTTTAAAATTCGATCTACTGTTCTTAAGATAACAATTTCAGGATGTGTCATCCCTCACATCTGTTAATTGCAATTAGGTCACAGTGAAGCTGGATGTGATGAAAATAGGATATCTTACCAATATTGTCATTACAAAAGCAGCTTATGGTGGCAAAACAAAATAATTGGAACTACACGTTATTTCCAATAGCAGACGTTACTTTTAACAAGGTAATTGATTTAACTATAAAGAAGCAATCAGCCTTATAGGAAGAGCTGCTAAGCCTTTCATTCAATCTGCACTGTATGCATCATTCAAAATAACTACCAGGTGCTACAGAATATTTGAAAGCAATTGCAGTGTGAAATAAAAATACTACAAAATTAATTTTTAAAATTCAGCAGCGTCCAATATGGTTGTGAAGCACGTATCATTTTAACTGGTGCAAATATTTCATCTGTTAAAAATGCCCAATGAAAAGCAATGATTTGCAAAATGAACAAATCAAAACCACTAATTAATAGCATACTATTTCCACTCATGAGTTAAACTTTGTATTTAGTTCCTATGCCAAAGTTAAAATAAAATTGTAGATGCTCTTGGGACATAGTGGCGGAATCCCATCTGCTTCGGAGGTGTTATAATACAGCGGAACAGGTTGATTCCAAATATTTTTGAAGTAAATTGGATCGTTGCATTCTAACTGATCTGTTGCCATCAATTTCACATACTCACCAAACTTCAATTTCACCTACATTAACTCGGCAAAATTTGTTCATTTATTAAAATAGCAATAAACCAATTCAGAAGAAACAATCAATCCAATGTCTGGAACAAAAAAATTGCAAAGTCCTTTCAACATTCACACTGATTAGACATTCATTCAGTTATATATTCTGAAAATAATATGTTCTCAATTAATACTTATTTTTAAAAATCACAATAATCTTTGGTGATTAATCAGTCATGATCTGCCATTCCTAGATGACTAGAGAGGCCTATATGTTGTGGCCATAATGGATTTCACAGGGACAGGAATGGTTGCTGGACATTCGAGGGTTTAGATCTTTTAAAAAGAACAGGAGGGGGTAAAAGCGGAGGGGGAGTAACATTGTTAATTAGAGAGTGCATCACAGCTACAGAAAAGAAGGTTATTGAGGAGGGTTTGTCTACTGAGTCAGAATGGATGGAAGTCAGTAACAGGAAAGGAGCAGTCACTTTATTGGATGTTTTCTGTAGACCCCCCCAGTAGCAGCAGACAGATGGAAGAACAGATTGGACAGCAGACCTTGGGAAGGTGCAGATATAACAGAGTTGTTTTTATGGGTGACTACAACATCCCCAATATTGATTGGAACCTGCTGAGTGGTCTGGATACAGCCGACTTTGCCAGGTGTAACCAGGAGGGATTCCTGTCTCAATATGTAAATAGGCCGACTAGGGGGGAGGCCATATTGGATTTGGTGCTAGGCAACGAGCCATGTCAGGTGTCAGATCTCTCAATGGGAGAGCATTTTGGTGACAGTGACCACAACTGCCTTGCCTTTACCATAGCCATGGAGAGGGATAGGAACAGACAGTATTCTGGGAAGCGAAGGCATTTAATTGGGGGAAGGTAAATTATACTGTCATTAGACAGGAACTGTAGAGTTTAAATTGGGAATAATTGCTCTACAGGAAATGCACAACAGAAATGTGGAGGCTGGTTAAGGAGCACTTGTTGCGAGTGTTGGATAACTTTGTCCCACTGAGACAGGCAAGGAATAGTAAGGTGAAGGAGCCTTGTATGACAAGAGTAGAGGAGCTTCTCATCAAAAGGAAAAAGGAAGCTTACTTAAGGTTGAGGAAGCAAGGATATGGCACAGCATTAGAACAACTACAGGGTAGCTAGGAAAGAGCTCAAAAATAGACTGAGGAGAGCTAGGAGAGGACACAAAAAAGCCTTGGCGGGAAGGATTAGAGAATACCCAAAGGCATTCTACACATACGCGAGGAATAACAGAATAATCAGAGAGTAGGGGCCAATCCGGGATTGTGGAGAGAACTTGTGCCTGGAGTCTGGAGAGGTACGGGAGGGCCTAAATGAATTTTTTGCTTCAGTATTCACGAGAAAGCGGGACCTTGTTGATAGAGAGAACACCGTGGACCAGGTTAATAGGCTTGACCAGATTGATTTTAAGGAAGTCGATGTGCTGGAAATTCTGAGAAGCATCAAGATGGATCAGTCTCCAGGGCCGGATCTGATATATCCAAGATTACTGCGGGAAGCAAGGAATGAGATTACTGCAGCTCTGGCGGTGATCTTTGCAGCCTCACTCTCCACGGGAGTAGTACCAGATGATTGGAGGGAGGTGGTTGTTCCTCTGTACAAGAAAGGGAATACGGAAATCCCAGGGGATTACTGACCAGTCAATCTTATGTCTGTGGTAAACAAGAAACTGGAAAGGATTCTGAGAGATAGGATTTATGACTATTTGGAAAAACATTGTTTGATTAAAGATAGTCAACATGGCTTTTTGAGGAGCAGGTTATGCCTCACAAGCCTTGAATTTTTTGAGGATGTGACAAAACAAGTTGACGAAGGTCGAGCAGTGGATGTGGTGTATATGGATTTTCGCAAAGCATTTGATAAGATTCCCCTCAGTCGGCTCATTTAGAAAATTAGTAGGTCTGGGATACAGGGAAATTTGGCTGTCTGAATACAGAATTGGCTGGTCGAAAGAAGACAGTGAGAGGTAGTGGATGGAAAGTAATTCGTATGGAGGCCGGTGACCAGTGGTGTCCTGCAGGGATCTGTTTTTGGCCTCTGCTCTTTGCAGTTTTTATAAATGACTTGAATGAAGAAGTGACAGGGTAAGAAGTAAGTTTGCCAATGATACAAATGTCGGCAATGTGATAGATATTGTTGAGGGCTGTTGCAGGCTACCAGAAGACATTGACAGGATGAAGAGCTGGGCTGAGAAGTAACATATGGAGTTCAACCTGCATAAATGTGAAGTGATTCATTTTGGAAGGTTGAATTTGAATACTGAATACAGGGTTAAAGACAGGATTCTTAGCAGTGTGGAGCAATAGTGGGATCTTGGTGTCCATGTACAGAATCGAGGAACCTCGATTATCCAAATGAGATGGGGGGGCAGTATTTTGTTTGGATAATTGATTATTCATTTAATAGATTCAATACATCTCCTCTGGGGCTCGGAGTTTTCATAAGTTTCCTTTTTCCTTGCTCTGCTTGCTTTGCTCCCTTTCTCTGTCTCAGGGTTTGTTCCTGATCAGACACACACTTGTGTGTAAGGGGCCTGCAGCATTGCTGAAGGCTTCCCCCCTCCCACCCCCAATCAGTTCAATGGGATTGACACATGGTGCACTTCCTAAGTCCGCTCCCCATTTGGGAGACTAGGCAGTAGCACACTGCACACAAGACCCCGACTGCCCTTCCCAACTCCTCCCCTGCCTGTACCCCTCCAACCCCATCCCCTCTCTGACCCTGCTACCCCCTCCACGCCCCTGCCTCCTGTCAGCCAACGCCCATCTACCCACCCCCGGGTAGCTGGACTGGATATCAACACCAAGACTGCTGCTGCCTTTGGGGGGTGAATCTACACACACACACACACACACGCACGCACGCATGCATGCACACACACACACACACACGTACAGATGCAGCTACATAGTTCTTTGAAAGTGGCGAAACAGAGCCGTAAAGGCGGCGTTTGGCATGCTTGCCTTCATCAGTCACAGCACTGAGTACACGGGTTGGGAAATCATATTATGTTGCACAAGACATTGCTAAGGCCTCGTTTGGAGTACTGTGTACAAGTTTGGCCACTCTGCTATAGAAACTAAGTTACTAAAATGAAAAAAAAATGCAAAAAAGATTTACAAGGATGTTACTGATACTGGGGGAGTTTGAGTTATAAAGAGAGGCTGGGTAGGCTGAGACTACTTTACCTGGAGCACAGGAGGCTGTGGGGTGACCTTATCGAGGTTTATAAAATCATCAGGGGCATAAATGAGTTGAATATCCAAGGTTTTTTCCCTCAGGTGTGGGAGTCCAAAACTAGAGAATAAAGTTGAGAGGGGAAAGATTTAAAAGGGACCTGAAGGGCAATTTTTTCACACAGAGGTTGGCTTGTATGTGGTATGAGCTGTCAGAGAAGTGGTAGAGGTTGGTACAATTGCAACATTTAAAAGACATTTGGGCAGGTATATGGATAGGAAAGGTTTAGAGGGATTTGGGCCAAACACAGGCAAAAGGGACTAGTTCAGTTTAGAAAACTTGGTTGGTATGAGCAAATAAGGTTTTCAGTCTGTTTCCGTACTGTATGTCTCTATGACCACCATCGCAGTCCCTCAGCTGGTAAATCAATACTCATGTTGAACACCACCTGGAAAAAGCACTGAGAAGCTCAAAGACATAGAATGTGGATAAATGTGAGGTTACCCACTTTGGTAGTAAAAATAGGATGGCAGATTATTTTTTGAAAGGCGATAAGTTGAGAGAGGGCAATGCTCAATGAGATCTGAGTGTCCTCAAACACCAATCACTGGAAGTAAGCACACAGGTGCAGCAGGCAGTAAAGCTAACTGTGTGTTGCCCTTCATAGCAAAAGGATTCAAGTAGAAGAACATGGATGTCTTTCTGCAATAGTACAGGGCATTGGTGAGGTCACATTGTGTGCAGTTTTAGTCTCCTTATCTGAGGAAGAATGTTCTTGCTCTTGATATAGCTCAGCAAAAGTTTACCAAATTGATTCTTGAGATGATAGGTCTGACAAATGAGGAGAGATTGAGTGGTTAGGATTGTATTCACTGGAGTTTAAAAGAATGAAAAGAATCTCATGAAAAAAACCTATAAAATTCTAACAGGAATAGACAGTTTTGGTGCAGGAAAGATACTTCTAATGGTGGGGAATCCAGAACCAGGGGTCATAGTTTAAGAATAAAGGGAAAAAAAACCTTTAAGACTGACATGAGAAGAAATTTTTTTCATCCAGAATGTGGTTGAGTCCAAATTTCTATGTGTTTTCAAGAAGGAGTTAAATATAGCCTTTAAGGCTAAAACTTTCAAGGGAATAGGGGAGTAAGGGTTAGGTTTTCAGCTTATTGATCAGCCATGATCATATTGAATGGCAGAGCAGGATCAAGGGGTCAGATGGCTTATTTCTGCTCCTATCTTCTATGTTTCTACAAACCTCCTCCTCCTACATGGTCACCACTCACCCGTGGCCTGAAATTCAGCGACAATGCCAAGTCTCAGTTGAATACTATCGCACACAGTCACTCGTCCTCAGTGGCCCTGCTATTTAATAGAGCTACTGGCATCTGATTGGGCAGCACTTCCATGACCACTCCAAATCCCCACCCCAGTTCACATTACCCAGTTAAGTGCCAATAAAATGGCACTCAATTCAGCATGTCTTTGCTAAAACATCGGATATAGGGTTCTCATTGGTTCTCAAGCCAACAAGTAGGACATCCTTTGTCTCCATTTACGAGTGCATATGGTTTCTGTCTCAACTATTAACCTACTCTTGTTTAGTTGACTTAGTTTTGACTTTTTTCAATTCTCCATGTCCCTCTTAAAGGTATTAATGAACTCAGTTTCTTTTGTGATCATCTGAAATTTGGCCCATTTCTGGGACTTGCTAATAACCCAAAACAATTCATTTCAGCACTGTTCAAAAAAAGTCCACTTTATTACCACTTCCCTATTCTTTATTTTAATGTTTTGTATTTATAACTGTTTGCTTGCTTCGCTTAAACATTGTGATTTTCTTAGCTCCGATTGTTACTTTTTACATTGCATTCCAGTAATCCAGCATAAAAATAACTAACTAACTGAATGCATTTAGTACTTCATTCAGTTTATGCTCATCTGTTTAATAAGAAATCACAAATTCTGAATTGGCATCCATACCATAAAGGGGTATGTTAAGAGATTTATCCATTTCCAACCTTATTGAAACCTTCCAAAATATTTCAAAATTTGATTCTTAACATTCTCTTTTCCAGTGTAAACTGCCCTAGTCTTCAGAGAGCATTATTTTCTATTTCAAATCAAACAATCGGATATTTCCAAAAATATTTAGTATGAAGACAGATAGTTTGCTTATTAAACCTACTCCTCGAGAAATAATATCAAGCTATCTAGCAGGCAAAGCAGAAATTACACTCACATTCTACGAGTGCCAATTTATCACTGATAGTAAACTATGCATTTGAATATATGTGTATAAAGCATGGAGTTCAGTGCAGAAAGAATATTTGAATGGCAATCACTAGACTAATGCCGAAAGCAGGATTGCAGATGCTGTTTCTTGTGCTCCGAATATGAATATAAATGACTGATTCAAGCACTGTGCAGTGGAGAAAGAGGGGAGAAAGATGGAGAGTGGATAGAAGGGATTGGGGGAGGGGGCACGGCACCTTCCTGCTGTCCCCACTTCCCTGTCATACCGTTCTCACTTCTGCACTTCCTTCTGTTGAAGTCTATTTCAATAAACTGCTTCTTTTCTGTGCGAGCACAATTCCTTTGCGTATGGCTTCATTGGAATTTTACATAATGATGTAGAGACTCTGGAACTGTGTGCATGTGTGTTTGTGGATTGGTGCTCTTGAGTGATGCCAGGTGTCAGCAGACACTGCCATTGAAGAAAGTATACTCAGGGAAGGGACTACCCTGGTACATCTCCAATCTCTACACTGGTGTACGTGCACTATATAATGTGACTGCAGAAGCAATGTATCATATTTATTTTGCAGTCTTACAACATTTGATCACTATGTAGTACTCAATGTGGCCCAGGATGAAACTCGATAAGTTTATCAACTGAATTTTTTTAAAATTATTATTCTTGTTCATATTTTCATAATCATATTTTTTATTATTTTCAATGCAATTATGAGACCAAAGAGAACATTTGCATCTGAAATTAGATTGAATTTTTGCATAGTAAAGAAAGATAGGCAGTGTTATGATAATTTTAATTGACTGAAATATTGACGTGCTCTGTATTAAAGAAGGTTTATCTGTCTTTTTTTATTCTGTGTGGGATGTGGTTATTGCTAGCAAGGCTGGCATTCTTTTCCCATTCTAATTTACCCTTGAAGCCAATGGCTCTCTGGGCCATTTCAGAGACAATTAAGAGTCAAGTACATTGATGTGGTGTGGAGTCACAAGTGTGCCAGAGCAAGTAAGAATGACAGATTTCCTTACCTCAAGGATATAAGTGAATCATGATTCAGCAATGAACAATGGTTACCCTCAAGGCTTCCTTTTAATTCCAGATTATATCAAATTCAAATCTCACCACTTGCTATAGTTTGTTTTGAAGATATGTTCTCTGAATATTAGAGTAAGGTCCTGGATTACCAATCTAGTGACATTATCCATTTGCCAACAGCTACCTCTTCCCCATCTGTCCACTATCCGGTCCTGCCTACAGACATTCAGCTCCATTAGTCTTGCTTATTAGGTGGAAACAAAGTAGTAACATGCGAAAATCAGAGCGCTATGCATCACTGCAATACAATACTGGAAACCAAGGCCCCAAAATTCCATAAGTTATCACCACAATTAAAGATTTGTCAGAAGTACACAAAAAACTCCAATTCTCTATATTTCAAACCCACGTTGACAGAAGTCACAGACACAAGTTTCTGCACTGAACAAGAATTACAATTTATTACAAATGAATACATTCAAACTATTAACAGACATTAATTTTACCAGTTCAAACTTTAACCCACTTATAAACTCCTATAAATATACATGTATACATATTCACACTGACATAAACAGAATTTAAAAATGTGTATGATTGTGGCCAGAAGGACTGCGAAGCTAGGTCAATGGTTTCTGTCTACATGGTTTGCTGAGAATATCCCCTGGGCTTGTCAGGCATCTCCAAATGCTTTCACTCGCTTGCAGAAGATACAGAGTCGCTGGTTCACACTTATAAAGTATCTCGCTTACTGGTTAGAAACCACAGCTCATAGCAATTGCTGGGGGAGAAAATAACTTAGCTTTCTTCAGGCTTAAGGTTTTTTCTCCTTCTGAGAAAATAAATGGCTCCTTCTCTTGTGGAGATCCAATGTCTTCTCCTTATACATTCATACCATGGGAGCCAAGCACATAGTTGCCTGCAGCCAGAAGATCTATATAATTGATTATTGGTCACAAGTTCATTAACCAAACAGGTACCATCCAAGTCTTTATTCACACATAGCCAGACTTTTATCACTGCTTGAACAGCAACTGTGTAAACATTCCTTACGATGACTGTCAAGTTACTTGCTTTTAAAAACTGCAGAACTCCTTTAACATTCCTTGGTTTTGTAAAACACTCCTTTTCCTATTCCAGTGTACAATCAAAAATACCAAAATCTTTTAAAAATTGGTCATTATATAAATGCCGCCATTTTGATGGTTGGGTGCGGAGACGTTTGAATTTGAGTGCCCAGATATCCACCAGAAAAGAGCAGATATCCTCATTAACTTTTACATTTCATAATCTATCATGTCAATACGAGCCTCAAGCAATTTTTAGACACAACCACTTTTCTCAAAAGAAGATGCATAAATCAATTTTAAGGATGGATGCTAAAGTTTCCAAAATAAAATTTAGCCAAATCACAACTATTTTTATTTTAAGGAATACATTTTTATGGTCTCAACTATCATCAGACAGGAAGTGAATCGTGGCCTATTTATAGACATTGGTAAATTGCCATGTCACTGAGGAGAAACAGAATGAAAATTAAGCAGTTTCTACCACAGGTGGACAACCAGCTCTTCCAGATTACTGGCCAGGTTGTGAAGATAAAAACATCATCCTTACATCAGCTCTTGTCCATTATTCATCGTGCAGCAACAGTTAGCAATTGAAGGTGACTCTCAATTAGTTGCAATTTGAAGAGAAACTGAAGATAGATCTGCAACCATTTCACAAATGATCTAAGCCATAAATTTATTGCAGTAATGCAGTTAACAGTTCTATTCTTCAGTCTAAATGCAGAGAAAGCTTTGCCAGTTCATTTTGAGATTGTGACATGAATTTTAATTTAAAACTGACGAGTGACGTGTGGGATGTTGCACATTTTGATGCATGTCCACATTGCAAACCTCAAAGCTTTCTGTCATTTTTGTCAAGTTAAATAAAAAAATTATGCAAACATTTTTCAATTCAGGGCAATTCTTTTATTCCCTCAGTGAAAAATCCACACCAA
Source organism: Chiloscyllium plagiosum (assembly GCF_037043375.1). Classification (NCBI taxonomy): domain Eukaryota; kingdom Metazoa; phylum Chordata; class Chondrichthyes; order Orectolobiformes; family Hemiscylliidae; genus Chiloscyllium; species Chiloscyllium plagiosum. The sequence continues at coordinate 42,691,419 of NW_028270152.1, forward strand.
GCTTTGCCTAATTAATACAAGACTAGCTCCTGCAAGTCAGTTGCTGTATAATAAGCTTCATTTGTAGCAATAATTCTAAGAATGGGATTTGTGGACAATTTCCTTCTGGGTTTCTACTGCCAGTGTCAGCATCCTTGAACAATCAGAAAACTAATGAATGCGCCATCATGATAAGGTGTTGGATCACTTCCCAAAGCATTTTGGGCTTCAGTCCTCATAAACCTCTCTAACCAGATTACAGTCAGGCTAGCCACAGCAGAGGCCCTGTCTTAGTTCATTACACACCACCTGTTAAACTTGATTAACAGTACTGACTAATTATCTGTTAAGAACATTTCATCCCATAATGGATCCCAGAAGCATCACAAGTCTACTTGTTACTACTAGCCAAGTTTCATGTTAAATATGAACAAATCTATCAGATATTTTTACAGGCTTCTGTGTCAGAAATACAGAATCACAAATTTTAAACCAGAATCTCTCTACTAGCATGACGCTAGACCATGTTAAAGGTACTTTCACATCACTTGCTCTGAAAAAAAGGCCACATACGTCCTGATTTTAACTCAGGACACCAGATCACAATAGGTCTCAAGAAAAATCCTTTGCTGTTCCGGAGGACAAACTTAAAAGATCTAAACTGACCACAAACACATTAAGTTATATCACAATGATATCTTATTATCTTTGTCAAAATAACGATTTGTGCAATTTTTTTTTGTTGCACATTCATCTTTCGAGGGGAAAGTGAGGACTGCAGATGCTGGAGATCAGGTTCGAACAGTGTGGCGTTGGAAAAGCACAGCCGGTTAGGCAGCATCCGAGGAGCAGGAGAATCGACGTTTCGAGTGTAAGCCCTTCATCAGGAATGAGGCTTGTGGCTCAAGTGGGCTGAGAAATAAAAGGGAGAGGGGTGGGGCTGGGTGGCAGGTCACTGGGAATGTGATAGGGGAAGGTGATAGGTCAGAGAGCATGGTGGAGCAGATAAGTGGGAAGGAAGATGGAGAGGTAAGACAGTTCAAGAGGGTGGTGCCGAGTGGGAAGGTTGGATCTGGGATAAGGTGGGGGGGAAGGGAAATGAGGAAACTGGCAAAATCCACTTGATTTTGTGTGGTTGGAAGGTGCCAAGGTGGAAGGTGAGGAGTTCTTCCTCCAGGAATCAGGAGGTTAGGGTTTGAGCGTGGAGGAGGCCAAGGACTTGCATGTCCTTGGTGGAGTGGGAAGGGGAGTTAAAGTGTATGGCCACTAGGCAGTGGGGTTGTTTATCTCTCAGCCTCTTTGGGCCACAAGCCTCATTCCTAATGAAGGAATAATGTTCGAAACGCCGATTCTCCTGCACAGCGGATGCTGCCTGACCGGCTGTGCCTTTCCAGTGCCACACTCTCAACATTCATCTTCCTATACAGGTTAATTTTAATAATTCACACATTAGATAAAACTAATCACTTTTTTGCAAGACTTACCTAATCTTTTGACAGGATAATAATATAATTGTAATATATAGTTTCATTCTGGTCTCATAAGTAGTTGGTGTGCAGCTGTGCCCTGATCATCTTTTGCAATGTAGTTGTCACCAGACATTGAGGTACAAATGGATTGATGACACATCCTAGAAATTAAGGTATTTAATTTTGTGAGTGCCATAAACATGCCATATTTAGGAAATAGTTTTCTTATTTCATGGAGATGACTAGTTAATTAGTCTAGTTAACAAACGCCACAAATTAACAAAGATGTTGGGTAGCTCACCTATTGGGGCACAAGTGCGATTTCAACAGGCTAAAATTGTCCAGACCTTGAATGACTGGGAAGTGGTCCAATATTTTACCATGACAGGGCATTAATTTGACTTCTAATTATTTAAGAATGCTAACTCTGGCAGCACAAACCCATAATGAAGTTGTCCATAAATTTAAGAGATATTACTACAAATGCATCCTATGTTTGAGAACAGCAAGATCGGCAAGAAGAGATTTTCAACATCAAGAAGACAAGTCTGATTTTGCACCAAGGGTTTGACTGCGAGGTGTGATTCTCATTATCGAGAGGCAAAAAGGCCAATTTGCATATTTCATTATTATATTTCATTATTACCTTTTCCTGCCTCATTTATTTGTCGTTAGCATTTCTCCCACTTGTAGAGATAAGTTGTTGGTGACAATTACCATATCAACATCAGAGTTAGTGGTGGTGGCTCCAGCTCATGACTTTCTCCTCCAGGTCTCAATGTGGCTAGCGGTCCACCACATTTCAGGCCAAGTTTCATTTATGGCAACTACTTGCAGACCTCCATGGATGGAAGTTGGCACTGGGCACGTAGCAGCTTCACCACAGCAAGACACATCTCTAACTCAGTTGGAAGATAATCATCAACAACAATGTTGTGCTTGGAATGTACCAACAACTTGCATTATAATACTGCTGCCAGGCCACTTTTCATGCATGGTCACTGACTTCATGAATTGCAGCAGGATGCACCTCAGGACTCTGTACCTTGCTCTCTTGGCACTCACTCACTCAATCCATGCTTACTTAGCTCATAACGTCTCTAAAAGGTCTTGCCTTGCCTCTTAGTAGACACAGAACCAAGCAGTTTGTCATATTTGACAGCAGTGATCAGTCCTGACGGAGGACATGTTGTTCTGAAGAAAAGTCATATCAGACTTTAACTCTGTTTCTCTCTCCACAGATGATAGCAGACTTGCTGAGTTTCTCCAGTGTTTCTTTCAGATTTCCAGCATCACAGTACTTTGCCTATATATTAAGACTCAGGAATGGATTTGTTAAGGATGCACAATCGGTTGTCTAAACCCATAGTAAACAAAAAGCAAAATTGAAGTTAAACTGCTGTTAGATAAACAGAGTTAGGGTAGGTTTTTGCTGAGGAGACAGTGAGTCTGCAGACGCTGGAGATCAGAGCTGAGAGTGTGTTGCTGGAAAAGCACAGTTGGTCAGGCAGCATCCAAGAAGCAGGAAAATTGACGTTTCGGGCTGGAACCCTTCATCAGATTTTTGCTGAGTTGTGGAGATTCCACGCAGCTCCGAAAGTGGACAAATTTAGGAATTTCACCCCATTTCTGACCGATTCCATTTTTGCTGGTAGGAGAAGGGTGGAGTGTGAATCGTTCAGCGAGCATTGTATTAAATGTTGAGTTAAAATAAGCCCCTTTTTTTGCTGTAAGAGTCTTAATCTGCAGTGTAGCAGCTCCAAATTTTTTAAAGTATTTGGAAATGCAAAAGGATGGATGTGGTCTTTAGAACTGTCATATGTGAAGTTATTTAAGAACATAGTAAGTAGGAGTAGGCCATTTAGCCACTCAACCACCATTCCATAAGGGCATGGTTGATGTGCCCCAAGTCTCAACTCCTCTTTCGTGCCAGTTCTTCATAACCTTCAACTCATCAGTATTTCAAAAATACATCTACCTCCTCTTCAAATACTTATAAGTGATCTTGCCTTTAACTCTCTGTGGTAGAAAATTCCAAACATCCACTAACCTCAGTTTTAAATAATTAAATAAATAATTATCCCCTTATTCTGTGACTACGTCCCCCACTTTGAAATGTCCCCCACCCAATGGAATAATTTTCTCAACATCTTTCCTATTAAGACTCCTCTATTCTTGTAATCTCTACTGAACAAAGACCTACACTCTTCAGCCATTCTTGATAAGTTAACCCCTTCAGCCCAATAATTAGCCTAGTGAAACACTTTTGAAATGTCTTCAATGCCAAATTACCTTTTTTTAATATGTGTTCCAAAATTATACACAGTAGAGTTAAAGCCCCAGTACATTTTTTTAAAAAGACTGTCTATGGCTAAGAGAGTTGAAAAAAAACTGTACGAGCAATTACAAAAGCAGTTTGCTGAAAGTACCCCAAAGGCTACTATTATTATGTCAAATCATCCAGTCTCTGGATTATCAGAGACCATACAGGTTTAAAGATATATGTTGGAACCCTGTGGAAGTTCGGATTCGGAGATCCTCATGGGAATTGCCTGGAAGTTTCAACTTCTAATAGGTAATTCCACTATTTCCTAAGTCATTCTGTAACTGTTTCTGACTGAGTCAGAAACTTTGGACAGATTACAACCTCGTCAAACAGCTACATAACTGACCTCCAGATTTGCCCTCCAACCCCGCTCCAATCACTGCTTCCGACTCTCACATTTCCTTCACATTATACTCATCCGCTTCCTTTAGTCAAGCTATAGCTCTCCTCAATCCTACTTGCCATCTTTTCACAGACATTAATACAAAACAAAGAACTGCAGACGATAAAAATCTACATTGGGGAGTCAAAACGCAGACTGGGTGACTGCTTCGTAGAGCACCTCTATTCTGTCTGCAGAAATAACCCCAACCTTCCAGTTGCCTGTCACTTCAACACACCATCGTGTTCCCACACTAACATTTATGTCTTGCTCCTGCTGCAGTGCTCCAGCAAGGCTTAATGAAAGAACAGCATTTCATTTTCTGTTTTAGGGGCCCTGCAACCTTCAGGACACAACATCAAGTTTGATAATTTTAGAACCTGAACACTTTCTTCTCTGTCCTTTCCTACCCCAAAATCATCAGGCTCAATCATCACATGTTTGGGCACAACACGGCCAACCCATTTTCATCAACAATGATCTCCATTTTCACATTTTCTTTCCTCCTGGCATACCATAATCCATCCCTTTGTCTTTTTCATTATCTCTGGGCTCCAACTCTACCTATCCGCTCACTCTTTCACCAAACATACCACCTTATCCTCGCTACTATCATTTCTGAAGACTCACTGAACTCAAAACTTTAACTCTGCTTTCTCTCCACAGATGTTGCCCAACCACAGTTGCTCCAGCAATTTCTATTTCCAAGACCTTGTCATTCCCTTTTCATTGTACTTCTCTCTCACCCCACTTCTATGCTCTGTGCTTGGTTATAAATACCGACACACTCAAATTTTTCGAGTTTCTACAATAGGATCATCAATCTGATTTGTTAGCTATCTTTTTCTTCTGATCTGAATATTTCCAGTACTTATTTGTTTTTGTTCCTAATATTCATGTAACTTAAAGTACAATGGGACAAACGTTTTATAACCAGGGTTTAAGTGTGGTATGCTATCTTCCAATATAAGCACGTTTAAAATATCTGGATGGCATTTTTGTATGCTATTCTACTCAGTTTAAGTTTATTGATTGCTAGAACTTGAATAAAATTTATTTTGACGAGAAAAGTAAATACAGTACCAATAATGTGGTTTATTTCCAACGTAATATAGGTTTCTCCAAAAAAAACACTTTGAAAAAAATTACCATCAGTCACTTGTGCAATTTTGTCAAGACCCTTCTGGCAATATTAGTTGAAGGGGAGTTGCAAACATTTGTACATAACCTGATTGATGGCAACACCATAATAATCAGAATATAAGCATGAACAACAAAAATGCCCGATTGAAATTTAAAACTGGAGATTTACTGATCAAATATTGTAACTTTTAAGAAACAAAAATGGGAAGAATGTGTTCATGAAAGAGTTGGCAAGAGATATCAGAAGAAGACAAATTTGTAGAAAAACTGAGCATAGCATTCAGTCAACTTCATCCAAATTGGTCGAAGTCTTTATCACTAAATTTAAAAATGGTCATAACACCACCTTCAAAATGCATCTAACAGCAGGCCACTTAATAGCTAAACACAACCTTTGTTTAAGGCAATCTGGAAAATACAGTTACACTTTAGAGTACTGAACCAAATGGAGATGCCTTTAAACATATTTAATCCAATTCTGTCAAAGATTCAGTCAGAAATGACAGCCAGACTACTAAGACCCCTCGGAATCCTAGTAGCACACAAACCCACCAACACTCTCAAACAAAAACTAACAGACTTAAAAGACCCAGTAGAACCCATGAACAAAACCAATGTCATCTATAAAATTCCATGCAAGGACTGCACAAACACTACGTAGGACAAACAGGAAGAAAGTTAGCCACCAGGATACACGAACACCAGCTAGCCTCAAAAAGACATGACCCTCTCTCCCTCGTAGCCCTACACACGGTTGAAAAAAACCACCATTTCGACTGGGACAACACATCTATTCTGGGATGGGCTGAGCAAAGACATGGCAGAAAATTCCTAGAGTCCTGGCAGTCTAACCACAACGCCATAGACAAACACATAGATCTAGATGCCATCTATCAACCCCTCAGAAAACGAACAGGAAATGACATCACCATAAACCCCAGGAACCCCATCCAGGAGAAAGATATAAATAGAAATCAGGAGACAACAGCTTCGCTTCACTTAGAGGTCGCCACTGATGATGTTACCTAGCCAGGTAATGAAACATCTGGATATCAAACCTATAGCTCAGCGAGCAAACCTACACCCTATTCAGTCAAATAGCGAGCAAACCTACACCCTATTCAGTCAAATAGCGCAAAACACTAAGAATAATGTTATATGAAGAAGAGGTCTTATGCTCCACAAAAATATTTTTTTTGTCCACATGCACAGTGTTAACTTTGCAATTTTCCACGAGAAAAGCAACAAAATTATAATTTTATGTCCAGCAGGATTAGCACAGAATATCATTGGTAAAATAATATTTTTTTCATTCTTAATGTTGGAAGAAAGAGAACAAGTTCTCCCTTTTTGAGGACAATGAAAAGACAAACAACATCCTTAAAAAATTATGAATATACACCACAGATCATAGGGAGCACATCAAGTGTACATTTACTGCTGTTTCCAATTCAAATACACTTTGGATCAACGTAATGTGTTGTCAACACTTTAAAAATAAAGTAATGCTATGGTGTTGAATACGCAATTAAGATAAAGTCACAAAGAAAAACAAATTCAGCAACCAATACAGAATTTGTGTAAATAGGACCTGATGGAGTGTCAACAGTACAGATTTAGTTCACAGATTATGTGCAATTTAGAGCTACCTATTGACTATGCAAACAATGTATCACATCATCAAGATCAGAAAAGTGTTTGTAATTGCATTAGGGCAGTATTGTCCAATATATTAATCACTACCCATATATGGCTATTTGCAACCCAGCTCTGGCTAACCATGTTTCTAATTAGTAATTTAATATGAGTATTGAGCGCTATCCTTAAGTATATGCTGTCACTATTTGTATTTGCCAGGCATATGTGTGCTTACTTTAACATTTTGTGAACTTGTTGATAAATTGGTAAAATAGAAAAGCAATGTATATGTTTTATTTTAAAGAAATTGAAATGCTTGATTCCTTGCTACTGAATAGTGGTATGTATTTGTTATGTAAATCTACACAAAATAGTACATAAAGCACTTTCTACTTAAATTGACGAAATAGATAAAATGATGTTATCATGGCCACTATCTGTGGTTAGACATTTCAATTGAACAACAAGGTACTAGAGGAGGTGAAGGTTCACGAATATTTCCATGCTCAACAATGGAGGATCCCAACATATTAGTGCAAAGACAGGATGAAAACATTTGCATTCACCTTCACCCAGAAGTGCAAATGGAAGTGCAATTTCCTCCTTCTGAGGTCTTCAACATCACAGATGCTAGTCTTCAACCTGTTGGATTCACAGCATCAAGCAAATGACTGAAATTACTCGATATTGTAAAATATCTGCACCGTAACAACATCTCAAGGGGTGGTCATCACTTGCAATCAAGGATTGAGCCCTCCCTAGATGAGCAACAAGTAACAGAAGTTTGAGACAGACAGACAGGCGGAGAGGGGTCATTTGTGGAAATTGCAGCTTCCAACCTTCTGTGGGACTGAGAGATCCAAAGTGCATTCATTCAGTTCATCAAGTTTACAGAGAATCTGTTTTTTAACACATTCCCATGTCTTCAGCAATTCAAAGCCAGCAGAATCATTAGTTACTTCTTCATGTTCTATGGACTGCTCCACATTACCCCTTTGGCCTAGCTGTATTTTTTCCATTTTCAATATATTTCTTAATGTACTTGTCAGTAATTTCCTTTAATTCAGCAATCCTCACAGCATCAACTGTGTAAAGAACCTGTGATCTACTGAATAGAAGTTGTTCTTACATTCTTTCACTGTTGGTGAAGCTTTTTGTGTAATATAAAAATGGGTTTCTCAGCAATTATTTGACTAAACTTGGTTCTGCTGTTGCTCCAGGATCAATTAAGCTGGTTAAAAACAGTGTTTTAAGAGTTCTAAGCTAACTATAGTTGGAAGATGTTCCATAATTTTCCTCCAAATGGAGATTTTACTGCTCTATTCCATCCAATTGATTAGAGGAAAAGTGTCTCTATGATAGTTAACATTTGAAACAAATTTCTAATCATTAGAATGATCAGTTGATAAGAAGCAAGCAGTATAAAATGTTGCAATGCTCTTAAATTAAAAATTAAATTCAAATATTCCCATTTTCATTGCCTTGGCAGTATCTGCAATATAAAGTGTTTTATTTTCCTTCAAGATTGAATTTTGAACTTTGCTGTTTTTCCTATGCTGATGTGAATTACTTGACCTTGACTGGTCTCAACAGTAAACATTTTGCCTTGCACTGCCTCCTGCCAAAGAACCTTAGAGCAGCTGTCAAAGCTGTCTAATTCCATTTGTGAAGAACATCAGTTTTATACATGTCAAATTGGACAAGACTGTCCCAGTTTGAAACACAAGAAAAATATCTATCAAATATAATTTGATCCTGAACCTTTAACAAGTTAAGCAACAAAATTGGAAGCTACATTAAGTATGAGCTCAAGATATTTGGATCAAAAATGTTCACCTTGATGAACAGAGGTATAAGCTGATCGATAAAATGAAGCTTGCAAATATTTTGAGATAGAAGCCTGGTTTTTGTATATACAATAATTCAATTCCCTGAAAATTGTTAATGATGTTTTTACTGTCAAGTAAAAATCCTTGTTCACAGCAAGCTCATGATACAGAGGGAACCATAACTAATATTATAATTTTGATTTGAGGACAGCTGTCAAAAAATTCTTATATAGAAAGCAATCACGAAAATTATAAGACAGAACACAGAGTATTAAAAATTATCATATAAAAATAATCAAATTAGAGCATCTTCTCTTAAGATTGCTTGATTTTGTTTATTTTCAAATCCCCCATGAATTCACTGTTCTTTATCTCTATAATCTCCTTCAGTCATAAAATACTGCAATTTTGACCTTGTGAGCTTCCCCAATAAGCCTTCAGCTGCCAAGCCCATATGCTCTGGAGTTCCATCTTTAATACTCTGCATCTCTGCTGATCTTTTCTTGTTTTTAACTCTCATTAAGTACTCATTCTTCAATTAAGTTACAGATTGTCTGCACAATATTGCTTTATGTGACTTTGTACATGAGGTGGAAGTTGGGAATGCTGGTCCAATAAAACAACACTCCTACAGAATTAATCCTTGGGCGGCACGGTGGCACAGTGGTTAGCACTGCTGCCTCACAGCGCCTGAGATCCGGGTTCAATTCCCGCCTCAGGCGACTGACTGTGTGGAGTTTGCACGTTCTCCCCGTGTCTGCGTGGGTTTCCTCCGGGTGCTCCGGTTTCCTCCCACAGTCCAAAGATGTGCAGGTCAGGTAAAGTGGCCATGCTAAATTGCCTGTAGTGTTAGGTAAGGGGTAAATGTAGGGGCATGTGGGTTGTGCTTCGGCGGGTCAGTGTGGACCTGTTGGGCCGAAGGGCCTGTTTCCACGCTGTAATGTAATGTAATCTAATCTAATCTAAACCCTCCAACACAAGGGATGAACTCAGGTTTCTCCAGTTTCCTCATTTCCCCTCCCCCCACCTTGTCTCAGTCCCAACCCTCGAACTCAGCACAGCCTTCTTGACCTGCAATCTTCTTCCTGACCGCTCCGTCCCACCCCCACTCCGGCCTATCACCCTCACCTTAACTTCCTTCCACCTATCGTATTTCCAACACCCCTCCCCCAAGTCCCTCCTCCCTACCTGTTAGCTTAGCCTGCTTGGCAAACTCTCCTCATTCCTGAAGAAGGGCTCATGCCCGAAACGTCGATTCTCCTGCTCCTTGGATGCTGCCTGACCTGCTCCGCTTTTCCAGCAACACATTTTCAGTTATGTGACTTTGTGCCAAATTTTGTTTGACAACACTCTGATAAAGAACTTTCGGATACTTTACAACATTACAAGCGAGTACAAGGTTTTGTGGACATAAAAGGTATAAATCAAAAGATATTTTTTCAAATCATCTATTGAAGACAAGACTATCATTCTAGTTGTCCATAGTATGAAGTCTGTGTGGTGTACAATTTTTTGGATGCAGCATCATTTTATCAAATGAAAAAAAACAAGCAGTAACATCGTTTATAGAAAATGTAAGGGAATAAAATGCATTTTGGTTATTTGTCATGCAGTTATCTCCATTCATCAAATAACGTTCCATGATCATTCCTCAGTTTGATTTGAACAGAATTAATTTCTATTAGCAAATAAAAAGTGGAATTTAACTCTGTAAAGCATTACTTTCTGAAGGGCTGAAGAATCTTCTGCTCTCTCCGATGGAGAGTTAGAAGCAGGAAGGCTACTTAATAGTTGGGATAGTGGTGTAAGTGAATCCCATTGTCTTCCTACTCTGTCAGGATTGGATGACCTTCCCACCCCACCACCTATTGAGGCCTTTTTGTGGCAATTGATGAGCATTTAAGGTCCTCACCCCACCATCAGCTTTATTAACCCACATGAAGATTATGCATTCCAGCTTCTCACCTCAGAGAGGGTGTTTGCAAACCTCCATCAAACCTGGGTCACTCTGCTATCCTGGAACCCCAGTGTTGACCTTCTGGCAAGATCGGTCTCTTGTCAGCTCTCTAGTGCTTCAACAAAATTCCACCTTTTAATTCAATTAATCTCTAAAGATGTTGCTTGACCCATCAGAGTTGTTCCAGCATTTTTGGTTTTAGCTTAGATTTCCAGCATCCACAGTAGTTTGCTTAAGCACAATTGTTGCCGTTTTGCATGTAGAATAATGGTGCAGCTTACATGCTCATTGGAGTAAATCAGATAGCAACTTCCACAGCACAAGCAGATACAGTTAAATGCAGAAATTGAGATGCTGCTGTTTGAGTTGTTGTGCTCCGACATGGGGTGCCCAAGATCAAGATTACAACTATGAATCTTAATTTCTTTTCAGTTTAATTAATATTTGAGATATTGAAAAGAACAATAAAGATGTCATAAAGAATAATTCCATGTGCCCTTTATTGCTCTCCCTTCATCCCTTTTTTATCTCTCTTCAGTTTACTTTCCGTATCTGATTTAAACTTCCTGGTCTATGCTTTGTGGTTTAATTTGGCTCCTTAGTACCAGCTTTTTCAGTGCTATCAAGTGCCACTTTGTCTCCAAAATCATGTCAGCTGCACTTCTGGTGTCAGCTACACTAGACACCATTGATCAGAGCATTAACTCCCTCAATTGGCAAAAGGGATACAGTGTTCCCACTAGTCACCTTGTGCAGTTGACAAACAGGACAAAGAAATTCATTAGTGTTATTTAAAGGAATCATTAAACACCTTTTGGCTAGTTCCCAATTTCTTCCTACTGACTACTGTTGCAAATGTGTGAATATGAAGTGGTTTGCACAGATGTCTAAAGTTAGTAAAGCACACAGGAAATGCTGTGGAATCTGATGAAGGACTTCGTCCTGACTTCAAGACTTCTGCATAATAGACTTGCTTGTAGACATGGGTGCATTACTGCATTCCCCTGAGGCTGCAGCACAATATCGAATTCAAGCAGAAGCAAAACAGGACACTTTAAAAATCTTTATCATGTTCTTTGCTTCTCTTCATTTCACTTTTTGTCTTTGAGATAATATAGTATTAAATATTCTAACTTAGATAGCATATACAGTATGGCCAGAAACCATCCATTTGGCCTAACCTGTCCATGCCTTTTACTTTCTAGTTACTCTGTGACCTCCATTTTTGGCACAGGGATGAAAAAGAGGAGTTATACTGGTTTTCAGATCAGGAACCTGCCTCCATTGGGAAATTGCCTAAAGGTCAGGTTTTAATAGTATTCAGTCCTGAACTAATGGAGCCAGATTTGCTTTCCATTAAAAATGGATGGGTCAGATGAAGTTGGAAACTGATTTAAGCCTTCTTTGTTACTTGCTCCATAGAGAAACAAATCTGCTGATTGTTTCAAAGCCTTCCATAACACTGGGAAGTGACATATCTTGGAAGAGCCAGAGGCCTGATACCATGGATAGAATTGTCTCATTCTTCTTAATGCTGATCTGGATCTATATTGGACATTGCGAGAGAGATCTTCTTCCTCGAGGAGACAGGAGGAGGTTACTTGGTAACATAGTACATTCATGTGTAACAAGAGTGGTTTCTGAATATTATTTTCCTCTCTTTGAACTGTATAAATGATGAGACTTTAAGCAAGTTGCCTGAGATTCCTTATGTTGGCACTGTGAAAGGGAAAGTGGTATAAAGTGAAAGAGATAGCAGGATTCTCCAACATTTTAATCCACACTGAAATGTGTCAGAATCAGGATATTCCTGTATCTCATGGCACCCTCACATGCTCCTCCCATCCAAAGTTATGCCTTGCCATCTCATTGTGCAGCTTGGGAATATCTTTGTTCAGTGCCATTTCCCTCTGCTTCCACTTCTTTCTCCTCCCTCACCTTCTGCAACTGATTCTCCTCTGATGAACTGTCATGGGCTCACTGAAGTTCACTTCCTTGTAGATAGTCTTATTGTGGAGAATGCAAAAGATCATCATAGTCATCGAGACTCTGCAGGAGGATAATGAAGGACATCAAGTGACAGTTCATGTACCGGAATCCCATCTTCAAAAGCCAGAAAGCCTGACAAATAGTTGTCCTGCTGGGAAGGGTAGTTTGTTTACACTGTGTATGAAGCTCTTCAAAGAATATCCCTGTCCTCTAGGATTCATCCATGCACTTTAGAATTGGAGTGAATATCTCAAATGGCTGGACTGGTGGAAGATGAAAAATCATCGCAGTTGCTGGCAGAGCAGGCGCTTACAGTGAAGAAGCTCTCTTTATGGTTGCAGGCTGGTTGGTCGTTGAGGTAAAGAAAGGCCTTCCTTTTGCTGAAATTCAGTAAGCAATCACTGGGTGCCTTAATTGTAACATAGGAGAAATTGCCTTCCATCTGGGGAATTTTGGCAAAGGGAGCAAAGCCCAATGTCCTGTGTTCCTGTATGGCCACATCCAATATTAAATGGATGTGCTATCTAGCTCAGAAGCCATCAATGAGCTGTGATATCCATTAATGAAATGCCATCAATGTCCTCAGCTGATCCTTGCAAGCAGTCAGATATCACTGTAAATTTGGCAGTTACTGACATAGTAAAGCAAGGAGTTCTGTGATGCATGAGGTCTTTGGCAAGACCTTTCAGTATATCCTGCCATTGATTCTCTTGTCAATCCCTTTTGGTGACCGAATCTGTGTTGAGGGTATTGATTTTATGATCTTCTTGCCTCTCCTCTGCCAACAAGCTGCTTGGGGGTCTGCCTGTCCTACTGAGCTTATTGCCCCTCATTACCACAACTCCCCAAAGTCCGACAGTCATCTTCCTATTTGCCAGCTGCAGCCTTCCTTTCAACAGATGGTCATACTATTATTTTGTCCCTGCTATTCTGCCCTCGTAATACCTGGGATGAGCAACTGGATTCAATGCCTGAGCCCAGACCAACCACTCTACCTATGTAGTACCAAGGACACTATATTTTTCAAATGCCAAGTCTCCTAATACCCTCTCACAGGGCTAAGTTAACCCCCAAGTATAACCATAACTGTGTCCATACTCAAGCCACCTCCTTTCAGCTCATCAGAAACTGAAAGCTCATATATCTTTTGACCCCTTTCAAAATTTTAACCTGTCCCTTTACCAAGCTCCTGATAAGTGCTTGACTTGACCTTAGTTGGGAGACCACTGGGCTGGCGCCAGGAACAGCGTCCCAAAACTAATATTGGTCAACATCAATATTTTCAAGTCCCCCTGCCGACAACTGCAGGAAGGGGCCAAAATTTAATGACTGTACATATCTTGGTGAGGATTCTTGAACCTTGATTGGTTAGGAAAGCACATCATTGTTCGTTCAGTTTGCACAAATGTTTCTGTAGAGGGCACTATGCTGTTTAATCCCCCTAATTACCACAAAATGTTACATTAAAATCCCGCAAAATGTTTGTGCATAAGTGTACATGCTGTGAACATCAAGCACTCTTCATTCACTGGTGACTGAAAAATCTAAGCAAGTATGTTTTTAAAATGCATTGAAAATATCTTTTCATTTCCTCTAATTTCAATTCCAATATTTTTAGACTACTTTAGCAGATATCAGCTTTTGTATGCATTCCGATCTTTTTCTTACCCTTGCACATTTCAATTTAAAAATGCTACGTTAATTTTGCTGACATTGGCTTTTGTGTGCATTCCAATCTTTGTCTTCCTCTTGCACATTTCAATTAAAACAATGTTTTTTTTCTGTCAAAAATCCACATCAAGGTCTTAACATGTTTCTTTTCATTATAGCCTGACGATTGGTTACATGTTGTTGGATGGATCTGTTTTTAAAACAATACATTTTATGTACTTTATTTTATGAATAGAAGATTGAACACCATAGATGTGAAATGTAATCAACTACCCACACACTGACATTTCAATATAAATCTTCTAAAATGAATAATTTAATGTATTTCACATGCACAGTAACTATTTCCATTTAGCCAATCTAAGAAAGCAACATTGTTTTGAAGGCAGTGACATCTTATTAATGTGATTATATGCAGTTATGAACACATTAATTACTATAAGCACTTCCATCTTTCGCATTCAAGGGCATGGTACCAATTACACAGGCTCTATATTAACCACATTATAGCAAATCTGACAGCAAGCCTGGCCAAGTCCCACTAAAAAAAAGTATGCCAAGCATGCAGTTAGCACAATAAGATATATGACGAAATCAAACTAACTGCTGTAAAATTCCAATGTCTTCAACATATTGAACTTAAAATCCAAATCAGCACAGAAATAATATTCAAGATGGAAAATAAAGACTTGCATTTATATAGAGCTTTTCGCAACCATCAGATGTCTCAAAGCACTTCAAATAATAATGCAGTCATCATTATGGTGTGGAAAATGCAGCACAAATTTGCATTCAACAAAATTCCATAGACAGAAATGTGATAATGCCAGGTTTTTTTTGTGTGATTTTGATTGAAGGAATAAATAATAGCGAACACACCAGTGATAAATTCTTTGCTCTTCTTTGAAATAGTGTCTTAGGATATTCTATATGCACCTGACTAGGTAGATGAGACCTTTTTTTTTGTCTTATCTGAAAGATGGCAGCTCCAATAGTGCAGTGGTCCACCAACATTACAGTGGAGAATCAGCCTTGACATTTGGGCCCAAGCCCCATAATTCAGAGGCAAATGTGTGACTAACTTAGCCATGACAAACAGTCAACATTCAGATTAAGATGGTACTGTCAATTTATCCTGCATAGGTAAGTGGTTCAATCTTCCCAAATCTGTTTGATGTCAACAAATGTTTTAAAATTGCTTTCATACATCGAAAAATGCTGTATAATCTTTGATGATCAAGTCATTAATTATTACAGAGTAACTACATGATTAATTTAACCTATATTTTGCAAAACACAGTAACTACAAAATGAAAACATTCCAAGTACCATAATGTCAAAAAGGTACACTGGAATTATTATGTTAAGATTTATAAAACTAGGAATGGGGTTTCTTCTTATATCTTCTATTCCCGGATGAAAAGAACATATCACTTTGCTTTAGCTATTACAATTAACTTGTCTATCACCTTCTACAAGAATAACAATACAATTGGACTTCCATTTGTGCTGATATTAGCAATAAAAATTATCACACATCCTTCTGCAAAGAATTTGTTAAATCTCAATAAATTTATATATTAGAAGATGGCACCCTTCACACGGCCACTCAGCTAATTCAGGAATTATGCCTAATGTCATCAATCCAATGACCAAATATTGACTAATGCTCTCCAAGTCCACAAAACATCTTAAGTCAACATAATAGCCCTCTTCAAAGAAAAGCAACATTCTAGATGTGTCCTGAAGCAGAAATCCACTAACACAATATTGAGGTGCTTACCCAGAAAAGTGTGAGTATCTTGCAAACATGTTAAAGGCATGTAACCATCCTCTTGCTCCAGAAAGCTATGTCTGAAAACGTTGGTTAAAGCTTAGGGAGAAAAGAAAAATTTCAACATCAAAATTACAAGTTTCTCAACTTTCTTGCCATTTCCCAATTGCTCTAAGAAGTTCAAACTTCGCCCAGTGAAACAACTTGGAGCATGCCAAACTATTAAAAAAAATGTCCTTCACTGGTATCTTTGCAATCATGGAAAAGGCCAACAGGAAAGTGGTAGAGACTGCACATTCATGATGCAGAATTTGAAGTGTAACAGCTATTCATTATGATAGATAGTCATTTGAATTTTCGAGAAAATTTGTAGCTC
Source organism: Chiloscyllium plagiosum (assembly GCF_037043375.1). Classification (NCBI taxonomy): domain Eukaryota; kingdom Metazoa; phylum Chordata; class Chondrichthyes; order Orectolobiformes; family Hemiscylliidae; genus Chiloscyllium; species Chiloscyllium plagiosum. The sequence continues at coordinate 42,707,952 of NW_028270152.1, forward strand.
AGGTTGAGGTTGAGCTTGTAAGTTTGATCGCTGAGCTGGAAGGCTTGTTTTCAGACACCTCATCACCATGCTAGGTCGCATCATCAGTGAGCCTCCGGTGAAGCGCTAGTGTTCTGTCCCTCTTTTTATTAATGTGTCTTGGTCTCTTAAATTGGGTGATATCATTTCCGGTTGTTTTTAAACACAGCCTGTAAATGGGGTCTAACTTGATGTGTTTATTGATGGAGTTCTAGTTTGAATCCAGGCCTCTAGGAATTCCCATGTGTTTCTGTTTAGCCTTTCCTCAGATGGATGTGTTGTCCCAGTCAAAGTGGTGTTCTTCTTCATCTGTATGTAAGGATACTAGTGATAGTGGGTCAGGTCTTTAGGTGGCTAGTTGATGTTCATGTATCCTGGTGGCTATTTTTCTGCCTGCCTGTCTGATGTAGTGTTTGTTACAGTCATTGCAGGGTATTTTGTAAATGATGTTCAATTTGCTGGTTGTTGTTATAGGATCCTTAAGGTTCATCAGTAGCTGTTTCAGTATGTTGGTAGGTTTGTGGGATAGCATGATACCAAAGGGATGGAGTAGTCTGATAGTCATCGCTGAGATGTCTTTGATGTATGGTAATGTGGCTAGACTTTCTGGGTGTGTTGTGTCTACTTGTTTGGGTTTGCTATTTAAGAATGGGTGGATTGTGTTTATTGAGTACCCATTCTTCCTGAATATGCTGTATAGGTATTTATCTTCTGCTGTTTGTAGTTCCTGCTGATAAGCTACTTTTTTGAGGCAGTATTTTATGCTCTGGACAAAGCGGAACCATGGGATACACTGTACTTAGATTTCCAGAAGGCATCAAAGGTTACTGTGAAAAGAAAAAGCTCGTGCTGTAAGGGTAATATATTGGTACAGACAGAAGAAAAGCTAGCTGACAGCAAGTGGAGAGTAAGTATAAATTAATCTTTTATCTGGTTGGCAAGACGCAACAAGTGGTGTGTTACAGAGATTAGTACTGACACCAAACTGTTTACAATTTATATTAATGACTAGGATAAAGGGAAGCAAAGCACGATGCCAAAGTTGCTGTTGTCACAAGAGCAGGGCTAAAACTAAGTTGTGATGGGAACATAAGGAAGCTACAAAAGGAATATAGGTAAGTTACAAGAGTGGGCAATGATCTGGTAAAAGTAGCATACATGGAGAACTGATAAATTGTCCATGTTGGCAGCAAGAATTTTAAAAGAACATATAATCTAAATGCTGAGAGATTTAGATCTTACTGATATATAGAAGAATCTCAGTGTCCTGGCACATGTATCGCAAAAGGCAGTATGCAGGTACAGCAAGTAATTTAGAAAGCTAATAGATGTCATAATTTATTGCAAAGAGATTCAAACACACAAGTAGGCAGATTTACTTCAGTTTGTACTTCAGGAGTATGAATAACATTGTGGTCACTGTATTTAAGGTTGTAAATGTAATAGAAGTAGTTCCAAGAAGATTTACCAGACTAATGCGTGGACTGGGTGGCTTGCCTTATGAGGAAAGATTGGATAGGCTGGACTTACATCTACTGGAGTTTAGAAAAGTAACAGGTAACTTGAATAAATACACAAGATCATGGGGGTGTTGACCAGGCAGATGTCGAGAGGACGTTTCCTTTCATGGGAGAACCAAGCACAATGGGTCATTGTTCAAAAATAAGGCATGGCCCATTTAAAACAAAGATAGGAGGAGTTTTTTTTAATCTTTGGAGCTCTCACTTTAATAGGTAATGGAAGCAGATGTTTTGTATATTATTAAGGCAGAGACGGATAACTATTGTTGATAGGTAAGGAGGCGAACGATTATCAGGGTTGGATGGAGTATGGTTTTTAGATTCCAAACAAAACCAGTCATTATCATATTAAATGATGGAGCAGGCTCAGAACTTGAACGTCCTACTGCTGCTTCTTGTTCATATTGTCATAGAATAACATTATTTATTTGGTAATGCCACAGTATTTTCTACGCCTGATGAAATCTTTCAACAAAGGTTCATGACTCTAAAAGCTAAGTGCTTGAATTCCAACTGCAGCATCCAAAGCAACAAAAGTGAGTATCAGGCATTACACATAAAGGGAAGCCAGTATAACACCATGAGATTTGCACAACTGCTAGAGATGGATTTTTTTCTCTTATTGCCAACTGTGTGCATATTCATTAAGACAATGACTTAGAAACTTGAACGTATAGAGTTCAGTCCAAATATATATATATAAAAATGATGCTTTTGGCTTGTCACTGTGTAAATCATATCTCATCTGGAGGACACCAGAAATTTCCTACAGTTAGAAAAGTTTGCAAAATCAAATGAGTAAAGCAATATAACACATTAACAGTACATTTAGTGATTATGTTCCCACAGCCAAGTATCTTATTTTTATGCCAACCCTCAGTTATCATGTTGCAGCCAATATTACATAAATATTATTTCAATGTTTTATAATTTGTGTTCTGTGTAGGATCAAACTTTGATGTGGTATCAAAACACTGGGAATTCGGCTTGAAATCACCATTTCAGCTCCAGTGCAAGTGAGTCAGGTAGTTTGAATTCTAGATCTAATCTTAGAAAAGTGCTGAGGAAGAATCCTGACAAATATAAAGTTTCATTTTATATCATGTCAGAATCAGTTTAATCCCACTTACCTTGTTTCAGCTCAAGTGTTGACATTAGCATTACATTGATGTTATACACATGGAGTATAATGTAGACATGACAATAATTTTATATTGCCAACAGGCATGAAAATCAAGCAACAACTTGATTAATATAGTGTCTTTGAAAAATTAAAACTTCCTAAGGTGTTTCGCAGATGTGTAATCAAACAACAAAGGATATCCACTTAAACTTGGTATTAGAGGGTGACCAAAGAATGGTCAAAGAAATTGGTTCTAAGTAGAATCTAAAGGAGCATACATGAGCAACAGAAGCACAAGAAACAATTCTGGAGAGTTGGACCTGGATGGTGGAGCAATTAGGGAACAAAAGATTTGTGGCCAGAGAAACAGACTGCCAGAGAGTTTGATGAGGTTGGGTATTGGAATAGAGGAACTAATAGAAATTAAAACCAATTAAAACACCAAAATGCATCACTTTTGAGCCATTTGATGTCATATTGAAGAAATGCTTAAGAACCAAGTGGAGGTTGGAGGGGCAATAAATGGGAAGCTGACCAAAAATCTGAACCGGTCAGTCTGATTAATCATAAATGTACATTTAAGTACCTATTCTAAAGCAAACAATTAAAAGCAGTACTAAATGACTCAAATATTAGGATTGATCAACTTAAATGAATGATGTTATCATGAAAAATTCAATCAATTCAACGCATTGTTTTAAAATAATATTGATTCCAATTATACACCTCTATTATTATATTCGTGTTTAAATATGAATAACATTTTTAATTCTTTTGTGGAAGTTAAATATTATTGGTGAGGTCAGAATTGGTCTCCCCACAAATTGCCCTCAAGAATATGGTAAGAGGTGCCTTCTTGAAATATTGCAGTCCACATGAAGTAGGCACATTCACAGTACTGTTAGGATGGGCTGACACGACAGGCAAATTTAGAACAATGCACTAACAAGATCTTGCAATAGTAAAGCTGAAAAATAATCAGCTAAAGGTCACAACATATAATTAAAACAAAAGAATCCACAAAGTGGATATGTGAGATATAAAATATCTGTAAATTGCAGAAAGATTAAGGATCCAACAAAAATATCATCAACCTAAAAAAAATTATGTACCGGTTCATGGGAATACAAGATAGTCCGAAGCTAATAGGTAGTTTGCAGGCCAGCAATCAAAGGACTGAAGTAGAAATCAAAGGGCTCAGCTCTATAAACTATTATTTTAAAATCTGGGTACTAAAAGCTGAAGCTATAATTTTAGAGCAGAACATAAAAGTCATGAAGATCAGTTGCTGTGCAAATAATGAACAAATTCCATACTTAAAGTACAGCAATAACCATGCACTGTCACAGGAAATGCTTCCGAACATGAACTAAATTGTTGAAAGAAAGCATTTAGGATGGATGGTTCAGTCAGAATAGAATGTAGCATTTCTCAAAGAATACTTTTGCCTCATCAATTCCAGTGGTATCTTTGATATACAGATAGAATGACCAGTTGTAATAATGCTCTGGATGCTACTGTGTGGCAACTGTATTATCAAGGTTGCCAAGACTGGGATCACAAAAATGTGAGTTCCTTTAGAAAAGCCCTGAACAAAAATGCACAATGAGCAACTGTTGGTCTTCATGGCTTGATGGGAAGACATTTGACATGGACATGTTGGGGTTAAGTTTTGAAATCAGCTTGGATCAATTCAAAACACTAGACTAAGATGACAGTTTTGAGGCTCAATCAATGATTGGCTGCTCTCATCACTTCCTGGAAGAGAACAAAGATATCAGGCAAGAAAAGGGAAAGATCAAATGTGATGTTGTCATCCTATGAAAAGGTTTGTAGATGCTCATTGCAATGGTTCATTTGGACAAGGCTTCCAGAAAACTGCCAAGGCCTGGGGAAAACTTATCTAAGCAACAAATTGCGTTTAAATAACACCTTTATAATATCAAAAAATACGAAGCATTATCAAACATAATTTGACACTGAGCCACATCGCATATTTTCAGGCTAATGACCAAAAGCTTGGTCACGAAGATAGATTTCATAGAGGGTCTTAAAGAAGAAAAAAAGGGCAGAGAAGTTTTGATGACAGAATTCCAAATCACAGAGCTGACAGTTTTGGTCGCTAAAGATACAACACTCATAAGTGGTGTATTTGAAATATGCAGGAAACCAGAATTGGCAGAGCACAGATATTTCAAGAAGATTGTAGGTTATCTTAGAGAGAAAATTAGAGATAGGATGAAATAAGGACATGAAATGATTTGAAAATAAGGATCAGACTTTTAATATAGAGACAGAATAACAAGGAACCAACGTACCTCAGCTGGTCAATCTTTCAGAAGATATCAGGGTGAGGTAGACAGTTACAACAAACAAGGAAATTATTAAACTACACACAGTAAATAAGTGCAAGAAAAAGATTTGAGCTGATATACACAACACAAAATAAGGTGACTCATAAAATAGTTCAAAAGAACTTGAATACCAAATATAACAGACACTACTAAAATCTGGATAATTAAACTACTGTTTCTTTGTTTTTAAAATTAACATGCTTCTGATCACTAACACCCCCGATTGCCCACAATCCTGATTTTCAGGGACGAAATTCTGGTTGATTAAACAGTGATACCAACCTTCAAAATCAGCCCACGTCTCCATCTCCAACAGCGAAATATAATGGCCTGTATGTTAATCTGACCCTAACACAAAGAATCATGACAATAGCCAACATGCTCACAAACGCATTCAGCAAAAGCAGTTTCTTTTTCTCAATTATACACCTCAGCTTGAGTCCTTGGCAATAATTCAACACTCAAGCTGTCGATTGCCTCACATTTGAGACCAGCAGAAGTTTCACAGAAATGCTAAGTGTGGGCTAAATACCCTAATGTTGTTTCATTGTGTTTGCACTCTACCCCTGAGTAAAATCTGATAATCATGACTAATGATGTCATTTGGCATACTGATACTTACATAGTCAAAAACAGATGGGTTTAAGGACAGTGAGGTCAAATACCTTTATTGTACCTCATCAAGGACGCATTATTACATAGTCAAATGACACCACATAATTGTAATGGTATTGCCTTTTAGAGTGCAATTCTTATTTTTGAGATATTGCAGAAAACAGTATGCACATGCCTCATGTTCCAGTCTTTCAATATAAAGTGGTCCGAATCATACAAGATTAACGAACAAGAACAATTGTATTTATCTTGCTGTCATGTTGACTTTGAAGTACAAAATAAGTTTAACAATAAGTGAATACTCTAATAGGTCCCAAAATTGCCAAGAGCTGCACAAAACAAAAATTGCAGCATTTACCCAGAAGAAAAATGTCACTGAGTATAATTTTATCAGGAAATAGATCTCAAAGACAAAGAATAGATTTATCACAATAGTGTAAACATGCTTTTATTTTTAAAAAAGGTGACCATACCATCAAATAGATTTGTAAAGACCAAATTGTTTTATTTTTCTGTATTTTTGACTGTGTGCTGCAATGGAAAAAGAATGGGTTAAAAACAAAGGTTTGTGGTCAGAATTACTGGACGTTTTAGAAGCAAATTAACTGATGTTCATTGTGAATTCTGTTTACGTTGCCGTTTGTTCAAGAAATCAGGAGTTACTACAGACAAGCTGGAGCCAGGTGATGCGTATGAGGGGAGCTACTCCCATCAACAAGTTGCTGATTGGAATGGTGACCCCAATTTTAAAACAGTATCTCTTATCGCTGGACTCACCCACAAGAGTTAATACTCTTTCCATGTTCACCATGACAAGACTATTCAGGATCTTACAAACTTTACTGAAATCATCTGTTACTCTTATAAATTGCAGGGAAAAACAAGCCAAGCTGCACAATCTTTCCTCATAAGACAAATTAAGAGTCATCGATTCATAAACATGTACAGCACGGAAACAGACCCATCGGTCCCATTCATCCATGCTAACCAGATATCTTAAATTAATCTAGTCTCATTTGCCAGAATGATTACCATAAGAACTGCAGATGCTGAAAATCTGAATCAAAAACAGAAATTTCTAGAGAAACTCAGCAGATCTGGCAACATCTGTGGAAAGAAAGCTGCGTAAACAACCCGGATTGGGGATTCAGTGATAGCAACATCATTGAATGCCAAAGCGCAATTGTTAGTTTGTCTCTTATTCAAAATGGTCATTGCCTGGCATTTGTGTAGCACAAATTTTACTTAACATTTTTCAGTTCAAACCTGATCTTAAATAAAAAACAAAACAACTGCAAGTGCTGGAAATCAGAAACAAAAATTCCAGAAATTGCTGGAAAAGCTCAGCAGGTCTGGTAGAATCTGTGGAGAGAAATCAGAGTTAACCTTTCTGGTCCAGTGACCCATCCTTAGAAGGGGAGGAAGGGTCACTGGATTCGAAACATTAACTATGATTGCACTCCACAAATGCTGTTAGACCTGCTGAGCTTCTCCAACAATTTCTGTTATTATCCAAACCTTGTTGCATTTGAACACTGACTGTTTCAGTATCTGAAGAACCGTGAATCATGCTGAACACTGTTCACTGATGATTGTACATATCCACTCTGAACTTATGATGGAGAGAAGATCATTGGTGAAACAGCTGAGGATGGTTGGGACACTACTCTGAGGAACTCCGACAGAGATGTTCTGGACCTGTGATTACTGACCTCCAACAAACACAATCATTTGCTTTATTTATTTCATGTTCAGTAGAATTCACTCATTGCACTCATTGAATCTTGTGATATAATTTCTTTTGATTGTTTTCAAACCTGTAACAACTTCAAAATTAGATCTGTGGATGTAATATTCTGTTCGTGTTGATGATCAGCCTGCTGCCACGTCATTGTTGGGGTCCAAAGCAACTGCTGACATAGAAAGTGACATGCTGAATGGAAGTGGTTAAAATGGCCATTATGCACCTATTTTTCATCAGTTACTGTGTCAAAAAGATCCAAGAGAGACAGGTTTTACTGATATCCTTACAACTCATAGTTCCAGTTAAGGAACTATTTCCAGGCCCAAGCCTGGAAATGGCACTGGCCTTTTGGCCAAAGAATGCTGTTGCACTCACTGGTCAGACATCCAAAGGTTAAAATCTATTTCTGTGTCTGTTTTATTCTAAAACAAAACCTGTTAATTTAGGAAACATTAGCATGCTAATTGTTATTTTATGGCCTCCAATACAGATTATTTTGCTAGAAGATATGCTACGAAATAATCATCTCCCAAAAGACTGTATGCCAAGGTCTAACAGCATTGGTGGTTAGTCTACGATGACAAAACAAGAAAATAATTCAACCTCCTGTGAGTCCTGATTTTATTTTTAGGACTTGCATAACACCAGTGTTTTTTTCTGATACAGTCAAGTTTTTAAAATGCATTAGTTTTGAGATTTGTTCAGTCAATCAGTCATTTTTGAATCCTACATAAGCTCTCCCCAGATGCATTTTGCTTTACTGCTAATTAAGCACTGCAGGAACATACGCTGTAACTAACATCACAAAGGGCGGAGATACAAGGGAGTAACGTGAAAACATTCATATGTTTGTTAAGCTGTTGTTACCATTACTGTCAAGCACAATAAAACCAAGAATCCTGAATTTGTAAAATTCCCCAGTGTGACATAATACTTTCTTTTTTTAAGTTACTGACAAATGCCACCAATTAAATGCATAATCTACAGTTTTACTTAAGTGCTGAAATGGAGTTTCTAGAAACAAACAGTATTACTTCCATACACAATTAGCATCCCTATGTGAGCTTACCTCATGGTAGTAACGAGTTCACTATTGCAGCATATTAATTGGACACCGACTAATATCACTTTCTATGTGCACAATACTAATTAGATGCTGTATTTACTGCATAGCATTATTTTAGTGCATGCATTTGAGTTATTGTACACAGCCAGTAGCGACAATTTGACTTCTCTTTTGGCTATAACATTTAATATAGTCATATCACAAATAACATCTTGCAGCAACTACCTGGCAGATTCAAGTTAAATTCAACTCCATTAATGTTTTCCTAATGTAATAATCCCTACATCCTCCAGAGAAAATGAGACAAATAGTTATTGCCTACTGAAAAGCCTTCACATAATGTGCAAGTAAAAACCAGCTGCAAAGGACTTTATATTGCAAAATGAGCAATGGGAATTCAACCATTTGATTCAGTTTTTCTCCCTTAGAGGCCACCATTCATTACTTCAAGTAGTTAACCATGTTGTGCTCAATATAAATAGTTCTCTTTCTCAAATGCTACATGGGAAGAAGTGCTCTGTGCAACAGGATAAATACAAAAAATAGAAAAGTATAACAAAAACATTCAAGGATGATTTTGGAAAAGCAGGTTCAAGGCTTAAAAACAGAAAATTTTGGAAAAACTCAGCAAGTCTGACAAGACTAATGGAGAGCTGTTTCCTCTTCAGAAAACTCTGATTGAACTTGAAACTCAGTTTCCTCTCCACAAATGCTGCCAGAGGTGTTGAGTTACTCCAACATTTACTGTTTTTATTAAGTTTCCAGCATTCACAGTATTTTGCTTTTATTCCACAGCTAAAATTCCCTTAATGAAACAATATAATTTTTTTCCACGTGGGACATACAAGTCATATTTTTCAGGCTACTATAAGGAAGGACGAGACAAAGCTTCCTACTCTTCAGAATAGTACTGACTCTCCTCAAAAATCCTTAATCCATTACACACTTCATCATTTCAAATTTCTCATTTACATAGATTACACAGTCAATTTCATAGCCAATCAAAATATAAAAAGGATCCTATCATTTTAATTGTCCATAAGATTATGATTCAAGATAATGAAAATACAGAAAATATATACAAAAGTGCTTTTCGTGCTGGTATTCAGTTACTTTGTGATTGATTTGAAATGCAAAGAGTGTAGTATATTAAGTGAGGCTTAGTACAATAGTCATAGAAATGTACAGCATGGAAAAAGACCTTTCGGCCCAACCCGTCCATGCTGACAAGATATCCCAACTCAATCTAATCCCACCTGCCAGCACCCGGCCCATATTGCTCTAAACCCTTCCTATTCATATACCCATCCAAATGCCTCTTAAATGTTGCAATTGTACTAGCCTCCACCACTTCCTCTGGCAGCTCATTCCAAATCTGTACCACCCTCTGTGTGAAAATGTTGCCCCTTAGGTCTCTTTTATATCTTTCCCCTCCCACCCTAAACCTATGCCCTCTAGTTCTGGACTCCCCAACTCCAGGGAAAAGACTTTGCCTATTTATCCTATCTATGCCCCTCATAATTTTGTAAACCTCTATAAGGTCAACCCTCAGCCTCCGATGCTCCAGGGAAAACAGCCCCAGCCTGTTGCCTCTCCCTATAGCTCAAATCCTCCAACCCTGGCAACATCCTTGTAAATTTTTTCTGAACCTTTTCAAGTTTCACAACATCTTTCCGATAGGAAGGAGACCAGAATTGCACGCAATATTCCAACAGTGGCCTAACCAATGTCCTCTACAGCCTCAACATGACCTCCCAACTCCTGTACTCAATACTCTGACCAATAAAGGAAAGCATACCAAACGCCTTCTTCACGGTCCTATCTATCTATGAACCTGCACTCCAAGGTTTCTTTGTTCAGCAACACTCCCTAGGACCTGACCATTAAGTGTATAAGTTCTGCTACAATTTGCTTTCCCAAAATGCAGCATCTCGCATTTATCTGAATTAAACTCCATCTGCCACTTCTCAGCCTTTTGGCCCATCTGGTCAAGATCCTGTTGTAATCTGAGATAACCCTCTACGCTGTCCACTACACGCTGTCCACAAACTTACGAAATGTACCTCTTATGCTCACGTCCAAATCATTTATGTAAATGACAAAAAGTAGAGGACCCAGCACCAATCCTTGTGGCATTCCACTGGTCACAGGCCTCCGGTCTGAAAAACAACCCTCCACCACCACCCTCTGTCTTCTACTTTGAGCCAGTTCTGTATCCAAATGGCTAGTCCTCCCTGTATTCCATGAGATCTAACCTTGCTAATCAGTCTTCCATGGTGAACCTTGTCAAACGCCTTCCTGAAGTCCATATAGATCACATCTACCGCTCTGCCCTCATCAATCTTCTTTGTTACTTCTTCAAAAAACTCAATGAAGTTTGTGAGACATGATTTCCCACGCACAAAGCCATGTTGACTATCCGTAATCAGTCCTTGCCTTTCCAAATACATGTACATCCTGTCCCTCAGGATTCCCTCCAACAACTTGCCCACCACCGAGATCAGGCTCCCTGTTTATAGTTCCCTGGCTTGTCCTTACCACCCTTCTTAAACAGTGGTACCACATTAGCCAACCTCCAGTTTTCCGGCACTTCACCTGTGACTATCGATGATACAAATATCTCAGCAAGAGGCCCAGCAGTCACTTCTCTAGCTTCCCACAGAGTTCTCCGGTACACCTGATCAGTCTTGGGGATTTATCCACCTTTACCCATTTCAAGACATCCAGCACTTCCTCCTCTGTAATCTGGACATTTTGCAAGATGTCACCATCTATTTCACTACAGTCTATATTAGATTAGATTACATTACAGTGTGGAAACAGGCCCTTCGGCCCAACAAGTCCACACCGACCCGCCGAAGCGAAACCCACCCATACCCCATACCCTTACCTAACACTACGGGCAATTTAGTGTGGCCAATTCACCTGATCCTGCACATCTTCATATCCTTTTCCACAGTAAGTACTGATGCAAAATATTTGTTTAGTATCTCCCGCATTTTCTGCGGCTCCACACAAATGCTGCCTTGCTGATCTTTGAGGGGCCCTATTCTCTCCCTAATTACCCTTTTGTCCTTAATGTATTTGTAAAAACCCTTTGGATTCTCCTCAATTCTATTTGCCAAAGATATCTCATGCCCCCTTTTTGCCCTCTTGATTTCCCTCTTAAGTACACTCCTACTTAATATTAAGTTGTGAATGAAAGGTGTGTGATTTATATATATTACCTTTTTTAGTGTTTGGATTTTAAACTCTTGACATGCGGGCATGGTCTATTTAAGTGATTTAACAATTAACTATGTCGGTCTTTTCTGAACTATGATTTTAAACCAATATGTGGCAGAGAGCAGATGACTGAAGGTGCCTTGAGGGTTAATGGAAATTTATATCAATATATTTTTAACAGTAGAACAAAAGCCATTAGGTTTGTAGAACCTAGGGACCCCATAGTCCACCTCACTCAGGGATCATCCGACCTCAGAGCAAAACTGATTTGCCTGGCATCATTCTATGCTCAGCAGCACCATCATGAGCAGTAACAACTGCTGGGATAATGAGTAGCCCAATCAATTAAAGTGCAGAAACAGCAGGATCGAGGCCGATGCAGGGTCACATGCTGGGAGGGGTAGCTCAGCCAGGAGTTTGGGATCGGATAATGCTTTGAAGACTAAATGGTGAGGGAGCCCCTGGGGGCCAGATCTTGGAGAACTGGCAGATTTTGAAAGGGGACCAATTATGGAGGCGCTCATTCCCCTCACAATTGGTGGTGGTGGTGGGGGGTGGGGGGCGGTTGGGGAGTAAGGTAAACTTCCCCACTGTTTGTGATCCCTTCCTTCCAGCTTCAAGATTACAGTCTAGGCCAGAAGTGGTACCCAAGCTGCTCACTCTAGACTTACCTGCCTTGTAAAACTGTAGACAGCCCTTGGAGGAAGGTTTTCAGCTGAAAGTCAGTGCCTTACTTCCTTATTGAAAGCTCTGTTGCCTTTAGCCTAACTTGAACCAACTGCCATTAACACATCAGTACTACAACTTAAAAGGGATATTTTCACTATAAAGCACCACAAGAATGTCTCCATGCTATTTGTGAGGAAAACATTTCTGAAGGGAAGTACAGGAAACAGTCCACAACTGTGCATCATTCTGTAATCTTACCCCAGCATCAAGGCCAAGAAGTTGGAGGTTGCCTTTTGGAATGCTTGTGGCTTTTGGGCTTCAGTGGAAATGCAAGTAATTTCACTAATCGAACTAAAGCTAGTTTATTCACTGTTCTAGCATTGGAACATATCCAAACGTTTTTGTGCCAAGGCAAAAGTAGCAATTTAAGATTAAGATAAGCCTGGAGTGACTCTTTCTCCAAAATCTGCACATGTTCCTTCAGTGCAGACATGAAATTATTCCTTCTATAAAAAGGCCCAGCTTTATGAATCCAAATTTTACAGAATGGCAATATTCAAAATTTTGCTACTCAAATTTTTAAATTTTATTAGAAATTAATGAATAATTTAGCAACAGAAACAAAACTTAGGAGCATGGCGTGAAATGAAAAATGAAAATGAAGTACAATAAAAAGATGCTACTCCAATCAACGCCATGTTGCTCAATGTGCTAGTGTTATAAATTATTAATCTGCAGTTTAAGTCACTGTTCATATTCAAGTGGAATAAGTAATTACACTGGCTTATTTATGACTGCCAGATTGTTTCATAAAAATATTTTCCAGATGTGCCATACAAACATTTGATAAATTCAATTGCCTTTCTCAAAGAAGTTGAGTATTTTAACAAGATTTTGTGAAGATAATATTAAAATTCACCTTATTACATTGTCATCATTATATTGCTGCTAATATGAAGGGTTGTTTCAACAAAATAGCATCAAATGTCTGGGCAACTAAACAAAGTCTGCTCTTTTTACCAAACTTACCCAAAATCATAAACATTCAAACTGGAAACATAGTCTTCACTAAATACAGAAGTGGTGGAGAGAAGGAGTATTATGGTTTAAATTTCACATTGCAAGGTTGAGGAAACTAAAACAAGTGAAATACAGAATTACTTTAAAAATTCTGATATGGTTATTAAACTTCTTTTCACAGCCTGACTTGAGGCACCAGCACGGTGGTTGAGACCTGACCTGTCACCTGATGGTGATATAATGATACTGTCACTGAAGAGTATTGGTTGGAGATTTTAATTTCTCCTATATCAACTGAGCCACCCAGACTGTAAAAGGCCTAAGTGAGGTGCAATTTGTCAAATGTGTCCAAAACAGTTTCCTAAATCAATATGTAGAGGGCCCTACTTGGGAGGGTGCAACACTGGACCTCCTCTTTGGAAACAAGGTCAGGCAAGTAATACAGCGCATTATCCTCCACCATTTCCGCCATTGACAGTCAGACCCCACCACCAAGGATATATTTCCATCCCCACCTCCATCTGTGTTCTACAGAGCCCATTCCCTCCATGATTACCCCCACCAATCCACCTTCCACACCCAGCATCTTCCCTTGCCACAGCAGGCAGTGTAAAACCTGCACCCAAACCTCTCCCCTCACCTCCATCCAAGGCCCCAAAGGATCTTTTCACAGATTTTCCTGCACATCCACCCACCCCATCTACTGGGTCCATTGCTCTTGATGTCGTCTCCTCTGCATTGAGGAGACAGGATTTCAACTCCCAGGTATTTCAGTAACACTTCAGGGACACATGCACCAAACAATCCCACCACCCTGTTGCCAATCACTTCAATTCCCCATCCCACTCCCCTAAGAACATGCAAGTCCTGGGCCTCTTCCACCGCAAAATCAAAGTCACCCGCCAAATGGAGGAAGTATGCCTCATCTTCCGCCTTGGAACCCTTCAACCACACGACATCAACATCGACTTCACTCATTTCCAAATCTTCGCCCCCACCACCACATCCCAGATCCAAATTTCCAACATGGCACCGCCCTCTTGACCTGTGCTACCTGTCCATCTTTCTTCCCATTTATCCGATCCACCCTCCCCACCAACCTATCATAGTTACTCCACACCTACATCCACCTATCACCTTCCACCTACCCTCCCCCAGTCCCAACCCCATCCCACACTTATCTCTCATGCCCAATTCCCCCTCCACACCCCTGATGAAGGGCTTATTGCCAAAATGTTGACTCTCCTGCTCTCTGGATACTTCCTGACTTGCTGTGGTTTTCCAGCGCCAAATTTTTCAACAAGTGACTGAAGTGTCAGTTGGAGAGTACTTTGGGTCCAATGTACATAACTCTCTTAGTTTTAAGAGAGTTATGAATAAAGATAGGACAGGTCCACAGGTTAAGGTACTAAATGAAGGAAGTGCCAATTTTGGGGCCATTCGGCAGGACCTAGCAGAGATCAATTGGATGAGTCTGTTTGAAGGAAAAAGAACAACTGGCAAATGGGAGGCTTTTAGAAGTGAGATATCAAGAGTCCAGGGACAGTATGTCCTTGTAGGGCGAAGGGAGAAGTTGACAGGTTTAGGGATCCCTGGTGATGAGGGATTATTGAGGCTCTGGTCAGGAAAAAGAAGATGGCACATATTGGGCTCAAGTGAATCCACAGGTAACTATAAAAAGTGTGGGAGTACACTTAGGACTAAGAGCATAGAATCCCTGCAGTGTGAAAACAGGCCATTTGGCCCAACAAGTCCACACTGACCCTCCAAAGAGTGTCCTACCAAGACCCATTCCCCTACCCTCTTATTCGACATTTCCCCTGACTAATGCACCTAGCCTACACATCCTGAACACCATGGACAAATTTGAATGGCTAATTCACCCACATGCTCATCTTTGGACTGAGAGAGGAAACCGGAGCACCCAGAGGGAACCCACACAGACATGGGGAGAATGTGCAAACTCCACACAGTTGCCCAGGCTGGAATTGAACCCGGTCCCTGGCACTGTCAGGCAGCAGTGCTAACCACTGAGCCACCATGCCACCAAGGTTAAAGACAATCCCAAGAGGTTCTAGAACTATATTATGACTAACTGGGTAGCTAGGGAAAGAATAGCTTCCCTTAAAGATCAGCATGGTTGTCTATGTGTAGAGCCACAGCAAATGCAGTAGATTGTTAATGAATACTTCTCCTCAGTGTTTCCTGATTAGATGATAATTGATGCTAATAAATAATGGAAACAAACGGGGATGTTTTGGACCATATACCTATTACCAGAGAGGTGTTTGCATCCTTAAAGTGCATTAAGGTGGATAAATCTCCTGGGCCTGATCAAGTCCATCCTCAGATATTGAGGGAGGCCAGGGAAAAAATTGCAGAGGCCCTTGCAGAGATGTTTGCTTCATCTTTAGCCACTGGAAGACTGAAGGATGGCTAATGGTGCTCCATTGTTTAAGAAAGGTAGCAAAGACAAGACAGGAAACTGCAGGCCAGTAAGCCTGACATCAGTGGAAGGCAAGTTGTTGGAGAGGATACTGAGGGACAGGATCAATCAACATTTGGATAATCAAGGTTAGATTAGGGATAGCATGGATGTGTGTGTGGGACATCACGCCTGACAAATCTCAGAGTTTTTCGAAGAGATAACCAAGAGGATAGATGAGTATAGAGCAGTTAATGTTGTCCATATGGACTTTAGTAAGGACTTTGACAAGGTCCCACACGGCAGGCTAGTCACGAAGATTAGGTCACATGGGATTCAGGGAGAGCTAGCTAATTGGAGTCAAAATTAGCTTGATGGTAGGAAGCAGAGGGTGATGTGAGCTTGGAGTACAAGTACATAGTTCTTTGAAAGCAAAAGTAGACAGGATGGTGAAGAAGGTATTTAGAATGCTGGCCTTCATCAATCGAGACATTGAGTATAGGAGTTGGGACATTATGATACACTGTATAAATCATTGGTGAGGCCTTAGTTGGAACATTGTGTATGGGTTTAGTAACCCTGTTATAGGAAAGACATTGTTAAATTGGAAAGCGTAAAAATAATATTTATGAGGATGATGCCAGGATTAGTAGGTCTGAGTTATAGGAAGAGGTTGGCCAGGAGAGGTCTTTATGCCTTGGAACGTGGGAGAATGAGGGTGATCTTATAGAGGTGTATAAAATCATGAATAGGGCATAGATAGGGGAATGCAGATAGATATTTTCCCAGGGATGGGGAATTGAAAACTCGAGGGCATAGGTTTAAGGTGAGAGGGGAATGACTTAAGGAGGACCTGAGGGAAAATATCTTCACACAGAGAGTGGTGCACATAAGGAATGGGCTGCCAGAGAAAATGGTTGAGGCAGGCACAATAGTAATATTTTTAAAACATTTTGATCAGGAAGGGTTTAGAGGGATATGGACCAAATGAGGGCAAATGGAACCAGCTGAGTGGGCTCCATGGTCAGCATGGACCAGTTTGGGCTGAAGGGCCTGTTTTCATGCTGTATTACCATATGACTCTAAGTAGAAACCAGGAAGCCCAGGCTAGCATCCTGGGGACGTGACTTCAAATCTACCATGGTAAAATTTGAATTCAATTTTTTTATTTAAAACTGGAATTCAAAAATAGTCTCATTCATAGTACCTGTGGAACTGTCATTGACTGTTGTCAAAATCTATTTGGTTCACCAATGTCCTTTAGGGAAGAAAGTCTACTATTATTACTTGGTCTGGCTGACCTGAGACATGAGATCCACAGCAATCTGGCTGACTCTTCACTGCTCTCTGATATGTGCTCCTAGAAAAGAATAAATCAAAAACCTCTTTGCACTGATTCTGGATAATATTTATATACAGCCTGTCATGGTCCTAATGAATTGATTCTCTCCACTGATGTTTCCTGACCCATTGAAGATTTCTACTACTTTCAGCTTTTAGTACAAAATAAAGGTCTATTTATCTAGAATGTTGCATTCAATTAGAAGCATCTCAGATTAGCTGGACATGGCGAGGTTAGGGGAAGCAATTCAGGATGGTGATGTGAAACAGCTGAAGCTTGTACAACCGACTAGCTTTTCCAGACCTTCATTTTAATCGATATTTTCCAGTGAACCCAAGATCTTCTCCATTCTATCCTTGTCAATAGTTACTTGGCCCATTTAAAATTCAAAAATTGTATTATTTGCCTTTCTTTCGGTATATGCAAGGATACAAACTCCATAGTTATGAGTTCTTGTGGCATAGTGGTAGTGTCTGACCTTTGGGCCAGAATGTCAGGGGTAAAATCCCACCTGTTTCAGAGATGAGTAATGACATCTTCAAACAGGTTGATTAGGAAATATCTACAAGCTTCACTGTCACAGTTTATAAACTCGAATACAACTTGGGCGTCATAACTTACTGACTGATTGACAGTCCTTTGAGTGCATGACCTTGAATGTTGGGAACCAACATTCTCACTAAATTGCTGAGAATCTGAGAAGAAATCACACAGAAAATGTGCTTTTATAAATATTACACAAACAGAAGCATTAAAAAACAAACAGTGACTGCATGGCAAAATACTGGTCACACACAAGAGTGAAATTTTAAGGGGGACATTGTCTCATGTGAAGCTCATTTTATTGAGAAAGGCAGTTGTCTATTTGTAGCTTTATTTATCAAAGAGCACAAACACAAATATATTGCAATGCATTAAAGTGTGTATTTTTCACATATCAATCCTAAATAAATAAAACTAACTCTGCTCTGATTTTGTTGAATGGTGAACAGGTTCATGTGACTGTATGGTCTATACCAATTTGTTGTATTCTTATGTAACATCACAAGTTTAAGCCTTTGTTCTTATTTGATATTAACTCAGACCACCTTGTTCAGAGAAAGGAGAATTCATATGACAGCATGCTTTATGTTCCTGCAGGCAGTATACAGAATTAAGTTGCTCAGTCATGATCCCTGAGTTTTTAATTGATTATTAAGATAGATATTCTGATTGCAAAATGTCTGTTTATAGGTGATGCTGAATCTTTTAAAAAATCTAGTGTAAAAACAGTAAATTTTACAAATGATAAAAGTTTATGATTTATCATTTGATAAAAAATTCTGCCTACTGCACACTAAAATTGCCATTGAGCAGACGTTAGCATAGCAGCTGATTCAGCAGCATCTGCACATGGTAGACTTGAACACTCTATCTTAAAATAATTCCAAATTTGGTGAAATCTGACGTGGCTTAAATCAAAAAAACGTAAAGATAGATTTAAAGATTTTGCATCAAGCTATCTAAGTTATACCTGTATATATACATATATTGATTATTAAACTTCTATAGTATCAAGTGGCTGAAAAACCCAACAAAAGTAAAGATTAAAAAAAGTGAAAGAATAAGAATTTTAAATCTAAGAACAGCTTCTAATTAAAGAATGATAATAAAGACAAAAATGGCAAGACAGTGATATATCTCAAGGACTAAATGACTTCTAAGCCAGGAATTTAAAGTAAGGAAGAATATTACAGATGCATGAACTAAATTTCTCTCGAATCAGGAACAAATGGTTCAGGTATTTTCTTTAACCTCCACCTTTTCAAAGTATTATGGATGGACATCAAATGCTGGCCTTGCTAATGTCAGATAGTTCTTTGAATGAATAGTAATAAAAAGTGCTCTTCCCTTTGCTACTTCAAGAAAGGTAAAAGAGGGAAAACTAGGGAATTGTAAACTAGTTAGCTTCATACCAGCTGTTGGAGAATTGCTCGAGATTATAATAAAAAGACAGGCTAGTTAAAAAGCTTGAAAATTTTCAGCTTAGCAAAGAGCAAACATGAATTTGTAAAGGTCATATCATGGCAAATAAAGCTTACTAAATTTTTTGATAAATAACAAGATGAGAGGGTATCATTTGCATGAAATAATACAATGCAGCCAATGAGGTTTATTCTGAGAGACTGTGTGCTGAAGTTATTGCTTGTGGAGTTGAGGGCAAATTATTGTTGACTGGCAGGAGGCAGAATGAAGAATCAATAAGCAGGTACTCCAATTGGCAGGATACAGCCTGCAAAACATTTCAAAAGTCTGTTAGCATCTCAACTACTTATTAACAACGTAAAGGATGGAATCCAAGTTTGCTAATGACACAAATGTATGGGGCCTAAAATTACAAAGTGAAATAACTAAATTAAGTAAATAGACAAAATTGACAGTTGGATTTCAAAAGGAGCAACTGAATCATCTAGTTTGAACCAAAATATACATATCATTGTACTTTCTAAAGTTCAGAAGTTGAGGAATTGAAAGTCCAAAGAAACTTGGGGTCCATCTACATAGATTGCTTAAATGCCATGGACATTTAAGTAATGCAAAAGGACTTGGGGGTACTTGTGCAGAAAACACAGAAAGCTAACACATAGGTGCAGCAGATAATTGTGAAGGCTAATGGAATGTTGACCCTTATTTCAGCAGTGGGGGCGAGGTGGAGTTTGGAGTATAAGTGTGGGGAAATCTTATAAAAACGTACGAGGTGCTGGTGAGGTTATATCTGGAGTTCTGAGAGTAATTTGTATCCCCTTATTTAAGCAAACATATTATTTCAAAAGAAAGAATCATTAGGATGATCTCCAAGCTGGAGGGATTGTCTTATTCGCAAAGGTTAAATGGGCTAGGATTCTACTCACTGGAGTTTAGAAGAATGAGGGGTATTCTCATTGAAACATATAAAATTCTAAGGGCTTGACAGGATAAACGCCAAGATGATGCTTTCCCCTTATGGGAGAGTTTAGGACCAGAAGGCATGGTCTCAAAATCAAGGAGGAATTCCTCCTCTATGAGAGTTGTGTCTTTGGAGCTCCTCGCTCCAGACAGCTAGAGGGGCAGAGTTCCTGTGTATACTTAAGGCTGAGATAGATGGATTCTTGATCAGTAGGGAATCAATGGTTACAGGGAAAAGGCAAAGAAAGTGGATGTGAGAAGTGTCGGATCATACATGATCCTACTGAACAGTGGAACAAGCTCAAGAAGCTGGACAGCCAAATCCTGTTCCTATTATTTATGTCATAGAGGCCTACAAAATTCTCACCAGACAATTAGACAAAACATAATGTTCCTGATGACCAGGAGTACAGAACCAGAGGTCACAGTTTAAGGATATGGGTAGCCATTTAGGACTGAGTTGAGAAAAAAATTCTTCACCCAGAAAATGATGAGCTTGTGGAATTCTCTGCCACAGAAAGAGATTAAAGCCACAACAGTGAACATTTTCAAAGAATAGTTAGATATAATTCTTCAGGCTAAAAGATTGAAAAAGTACAGGCAGAAAGGTGGAACACTACACTGAGTTGGATGATCAGCCATGACCAGATAAAAGGTGGATTAGGCTTGGAGGGCTGAATAGCCCACTCCTGCTCCTGTTTTCCGTGTTTCCATGTTCAGTTAGTGACTTCTTTTTCCAGAAGGAAGCAAGTGAAGTGTGCATGTAGTTTCCCCTGTGGTACAAAGTACCAATGACTACACATTTTGTTCTACAGGCATTGCAGCTAAATGTACCTTGACCAAAATGCATTCCATTCTCTAACATATAGTAAGCATGACCAGGGCATCATGTATGTACGATTATCCAGGCAGAGTCAGTCCAATATGCTATCAACATTTGAACCTGATTCACAATGTGAAGATCCTGCTGCAATGCCAATAAATGAGCTAAGAATGTAAGAGTGAGGTCAAGCAATGGCATTCCATCATAATCAGCCTTGTGTTTCTTTTCTATTTTATGTTCCTGCAACATTGCTTGGCTCAGTAATAGTTCTTGGGCATCTGAAAGGATAAAGATACAAAGGTAAGTCTTGATGAGGAGATTTGGGAAAAGCAAAAGGTGCACACTTAAGCCATGGCGAGCTTGGGAATCAGAAGATATTGTGCAAGGAAAGGGAAATGGAATGCAAACTATTTAGGATTCTTGCAAGAGGCTAGGGTTCATTAGTGGTCATTGCAATGTTGAAGATTACTGACCCCTCCATCAGGGCAAGGACATGCAGTCATTACATGTTTCCCACCAGTTAGTTGCTGCTGCTTGCAAGAACGAGATATGCGTCAGTGTGTTTCATTGATGTGCCTATAATTGTTGAACACCTGACAGCATGTGCATGTGTATGATGTGGATGTGAGGGTAGCAATGGAGCTCCAAGACACTGAAACTATGAATGCTAGGCATGAATCATTGAACAAAATTGTTGATGGATGCAGTAGAATGAGCCATACAAGATTAGAGATATAGTTGGTGGCTTTCAAGATTTACTCACCAATCTAGATTACTCACATTTGGTCAATGAACTTTTCTTTGGCATTGCATCCAGGTCCTCAGGCCTACAATGCTGGTATTCATCTTCTCAGCCATCAGTTTATGTTACCTTCTTAAATGTATATCAGGGAGCCCAGTCTCTCTGAAAATTGAGGATCTCTCTCTCTTCCTGTTAGCTTGCAGCATTGAGTTCTCAAATGCTTAATTGGAAAATAGGAATTTGAAAAGACAGATGGTGGTGGTGGGTTGGCAGCATTGGGCACAGAGTGGAGAGACTATGGCAATGAGGGGGGAAGAGGGAGAGATTTCAAGATGGTGTAGTCAGTAACAGGAAACCTGAAAGGAGGGACAAAACTTTAACAAAGGAAGATGAATATAATCTGTAGACTGGTGGGAAAAGTAGAAAAACAGAATACTCGAACAAAGAAGAGCCTGAAAAGTGTTGATATTCAAAGTGTGGAACTTTGATGTCCTTGATAATAGCTCACTAAAATTAACATGCAGATATAACAAACATTCAGGAGGGTAAGTGACGTGTTAGTCTTCATTACAAAGAGATTGGAATACAGATTAAAGATGTTTTCTTCCAATTATATGGTTGTAAACCAACACTTGCAGTACAGCATACATATTTAGTCTCTTTACTCGAGAACCTGCCATAGAGAGTCTGTAAAGAAGGAATGCATTAGACTAACCTTGGATTGTAAGAATAGAAACATAAAATTATAAAGGGGATTGATGTGAGCACAGTGTTCTGCTACTATACTGATCTTAGGTTATTTAATCAAAAACTCTTTTTAAAAACATGAGCAATAGGGAAATGGGCTGGGGCTGTTTCCCTGGAGCGTCAGAGGCTGAGGGGTGACCTTATAGAGGTTTATAAAATCATGAGTGGCATGGAGAGGATAAATAGACAAAGTCTTTTCCCTGAGATGGGGGGAGTCCAGAACTAGAGGGCAAAGGTTTAGAGTGAGAGGGGAAAGATGTAAAAGAGACCTGAGGGGCAACTTTTTCACACAGAGGGAGCTGCCAGAGGAAGTGGTGGAGGCTGGTACAATTGCAACATTTAAAAAGCATGTGGATGGGTATATGGATAGGAAAGGTTTAGAGGGATATGGACCAGGTGCTGGCAGGTGGGACTAGATTGGGTTGGGATATCTGGTCGGCATGGACGGGTTGGATGGAAATGTCTGTTTCCATGCTGTACATCTCTATGATTCTATGACTCTAAGACACTCCATTTAAATTGATTTGTTTAAAAGCTAATTTTATTTGGTTCTGGGAGAAAGCTACCTGCATGGGATCAATTTTAAATTGATTGCGTTGAGAAGTTGATTTTATTAGCTTTAACACCAAAATGGTGGGCAGTCAAGACTCATCTAAGATCATAGCCCAACATTATCTCTGAAAAATGAATCAATCCACTTATCTGCCATGAACCTTGAAGTCTGTTTACAAAATCGTGAAGAATATATTTTAAAGACAAGAGAGAAATGCACAGTCAAATGATGAAATGCTGCAGGGGTTCACTGGCAAATAACAAAATGTTGCAAGGGCCATATTGGTTGAGGAAGAATTCCTTTAATTATGGAACTTTAGAATGTGGTAAATCACATGGTGCAAGCTGTTTCAATAGCATGAAAAATATTGCAGTGTGGAAAAAGTTCTACAAATTAAGAAAGTAAAAGTATAGACTGAAAACAGGAAGAGTACTTCAATGTATCAAGGGGACAAGCAGTTATGCATTTGATATATATATATATATATATACACACACACAGAGAAATTCTGATAAGAATTTAGCAAATGAACTATGAGTGTATAAAGGGTTCTGCAAATTACATGATACACCACGCTCAAGAAAGTATGAAATTCAGGAGCAATTTCCATGATTTAAATTACTAAGTTTCAAAAGCACTATTTTTGTTATGGTCAGAATTGGTGCATAATTGAAAATGCAAAATTCAATCAATGGTCTTGCAAACTGTCAACCATTGACATGGCAGTAGAAAGAAACTGGGGACCTCTTTGAGAGAAAGGGGTTAAATAGGGAAGGAGCTAAGCAAGTTACAGGAGTGTACAAATCTGATGATAACAATATGTCACTTTCCTTCTGTCTCTGCTCAATGTTTGATCCCTAATAGAGCCAAAACCAGAAGGTCCTGTGGACCAGCAACCATGGTCCCAAATCTAGACATTGTAAATTTACTCATAGCCAGAGAAATCAGGCCTGACAGAAAATTGGCCACGCTATATTAAACAGCAGTTACGGAAAACACTGCCAGTCAAAGAAGTCACAAAGGTTCAGGGGGAGCCAGTTACCATCAGCCTAAGTTTGTGCATTGGAAAAATTTGAATCAGAGTTCCTGCCAGTGCCTGAGGCCATGTACTTCAGATCTCCCCGGCAGAGCAACAGTGAAATGTGAAAGAGAGCCAGCTGTAAATCAGAGACGAAGGAGATTGTAATGGCCCAACCTGATTACGTAGATTATTGTGGATAATATCCTTTCTGAGATGGATAGAGCTGGATAGCCAGTAAGTATTGGGGAATGCGGAAGATGCTCTTTTTTTGTAAGGAATATTTTGTTATGAAATGCAAGTTGAACTACAAACTGACGTCCGTGTCTCTTTGTTTGCCTCACCAACAAATGCTGAAAATGTGTTGCTGGAAAAGCGCAGCAGGTCAGGCAGCATCCAGGGAACAGGAGAATCGACGTTTCAGGCAGAAGTTTTTCAGGCTTATGCCCGAAACGTCGATTCTCCTGTTCCCTGGATGCTGCCTGACCTGCTGCGCTTTTCCAGCAACACATTTTCAGCTCTGATCTCCAGCATCTGCAGACCTCACTTTCTCCTCACCAACAAATGCGCTTGGTAAAGTGTTTTTAATGAATAAATTGATCGGTGTCCAATTCACGGACAACAGTCCTCAGGCTCCAGCATTATGTAGCAAGTGGGATGTTAAAATCATAGCCAAAAGAAGATCTCAGCTTATGATTTTATCCAACACAGAGCAATCCATTCAATCAATATCCCATGTTCAGTGTACAGAATGTACCCATATCTGGGTCGGATGCTTTTCAGCGGGTCGGTGCAGACTCGATGGGCCAAATGGCCTCTTTCTGCACTATATGGATTCTATGATTCTCTGGCTAAAAGCTCATGACAGTAGGCTCTGGAAAGAAATGATTCAGTGTAGAACATTGTGCTAAGTTTAACAATCTAAATAAATGACAGTAACTTAAATCCAAAGGTGATCTTACCAACAGTCTAGACTCAAAATTCTTCCAAGATTTTTTGGCAACAAACCAGCTTCATCCAAGACCCACCACCATCCGTAATACGAGAATAAAATTAAATCATGCCACATATCAAGCAAAGTAGGAGATTTTACCATTAACTTCAGATAATATCTTAACCACATAAATCTATTATAATTACTTCTCATTCACAGTTTTAAGATGGCTTCAGTGTTTGCTACAAATATCAATTCGGAAGCAAAACACACTCTAAACCAAGATTTTTTTTGCTCTGCAACTATTCTTTTATTGATGTCCTTGCAGGATATCAGGTTCGAACAGCTTACCAAATGCAGCAGCATCTTCACACCTACCATATTTTTTATTGCACATGACACAGACCATAATGGTTGTATTGATATTGATATGTACAATGCTGGCCAGATACCAGAATTTTTACGGTACCTATCCCAGCATAAAGAATACAACATTTGTTAATGCAGTGCCTGATTGCAGACATATCAGGGAATCTCTCAAACTATTTTTAATTTGCATTTTCTATTTTGAATTTAGTGAACAATCCCTTTGAAGTTCTGATATTCAAAATCTGGGAAATTTCACTAACTTTCTTCCCTTATATAAAAGAAACAATTCTGTTTGAATCAAGATTATTGTAATATTCAGAGCAAAGATGTGATTCAAAAAAAGATGCCAAAGGCTATTGGAAAACCTTTGACGATTCATTAATATTAATAAAATATGAATACTATATTCTTTAGCTATTGACAAAGATTTAGATTGATCCTCAGAATTGTAATCTTTATATAGATAAATGTATCAAAAGATTTAGAGAGTAAGCTGCAGGAAAACACACAAAGTGAGACACACAAAGTGATTAGAAGGAAGTGTGGTTGGAAAAGAGGAGTAAGAACTTTTGTTTCTGAGATGCCCTTGCAATCTCACATGGGTAGCACCCAGGGTGTCATGCAACAACTTTGTTTTAAAAAATGTAATATTACACTTTAATGTAATCCATGGCGGAAGTGCTAAATTGCACTACGTTATGATATTTTTCAGTGAAATTGTCTACATAGAAGGAACACAGATGGGGCAGAACCTTCAACTTTAGTGCAGGTGTAAAATAAGTGGCATTGAATCAGTCATCCATTGAATATTGTGTCTGATTTTCCTTACTAAGACAATGGAAACATAAATCATGGAGTGCATAATAGGTGACTATTTATCTACTGAACACAAGTACTCAAAAGGTTACAAGCAAAATTGAAAACAAACAAGAAGACAATGAGTTGCAATATGTCAGCCTACC
Organism: Chiloscyllium plagiosum; assembly: GCF_037043375.1. Classification (NCBI taxonomy): domain Eukaryota; kingdom Metazoa; phylum Chordata; class Chondrichthyes; order Orectolobiformes; family Hemiscylliidae; genus Chiloscyllium; species Chiloscyllium plagiosum. The sequence goes on from NW_028270152.1 coordinate 42,734,146, forward strand.
AACTGGAGTCCAGTTTCTGAACATAGTCTTTATAAGCAGTGTACCACATCAAACTCTATAGATGATCTATTTAAAATTTCCATGAATACATTTTCTATGAAAGAAACTAAATAAACCTCTCCCAGTATAAATAGAGATTTCTCCAGCAAGTGAAAGACAGTATCATCTCATGTGTACTTCATTTCCAGTCACCTCCAAAAGTACAGTTGCTGTGCATGTTGAAACTAAAGGCATGTGAAAACTAAATTCGTGCACTGTTTCATATTTAATATTTTCTGTGCAGCAATACATTAGGAACTCACCTTCTACAAATATAAACCGATTTCTAGCACTTGAAAACAAAATTAAAAGAAATAAGAATAACAAGAATTGCTGAGGTCACAAGGCAGCATTGAACTACTGCGAACAGTTTATCTGATAACAGCATATATGGTTGCAGTGTATTGTTTGGGAAAACAAGAAGACTTTGTTCTTAGAAAGAATGGTACAGGAAGGACATTCTAATGGCCCAACTGAAACACGTGGATCATTGTGGATAATATCCTTTCTCAGATGGATAGAGCTGGATAGAGAGCAAACATTGGGGAATATTGGAAATTCCTGAAGAAGGGCTTATGCCCGAAATGTCGAAATTCCTGAAGAAGGGCTTATGCCCGAAATGTCGATTCTCTTGCTTCTTGGATGCTGCCTGACCTGCTGCGCTTTTCCAGCAACACGTTTTTAAGCTCTGATCTCCAGCATCTGCAGTCCTCACTTTCTCCGAGAATATTGAAAATGCTCATTTTTTTGTAAGGAATATTTTGTTAATATAATGAAGGTGGCAAAGGGGTGACGGTCATTCTGGCATTATGAATAACTGGCTGAAATGGTTCAGACAGATGACTGGTACACCATAGACTTACAACCCCCAAAATAAGATATATCAACGGGGATAGAAGAGAGTGAAAGAGAGAAATTCCAAGAAAACAGGCCATCACCCTCTTGGGAGAAGACCAAAGATTCCAGTGGAGATCAAAGATTGTTACCACCAAAGACTTGGTGAGATTTCATCACTCCAAATAGTAGGGGCCCAATGCCTCTGATTCTCTATTCTACAGAAAAGTTTGCAGATCAGTAAAGCCTTCTCATTTGTGACCAGTATTGTATTTCCTTTCTTATTCCATTTAAATAATGCACGGCACCTAAACTGCTACTTCTTAACAAACTCAATTAAACTAACTGAAAATTGCCTACAAATGCTCAACTGCCTATATTCGGTGACTGTGATCACAAACTCCAAAAAATCTGTGTAGCTGCAGCAAATTTACTGCAGCAAATTGTAAATAGGTCTGTTTTGCTTTATGGCAGCATAAACCATAAGTGGAATAAAAGAAATTATCATAACACTTGAGAACCACTGGCATTTACTCACTAAGATCAACAATTGTATCATAACTAAAGCTTAGACATTGTTCATACTAAAGACAAATGACAGAAGTAGGCTTTGATCATAATCATTCAATAAAGTGACTTTACACAGATTTTGTTTGCCAATACCTTGAAAAGATTCTAGTGTTGACTGTGCAATATAAGTTTCCTCATAACTTTCACCAGTTTCCTCATTTCCCCTCACCCCACCTTATTTCAGATCCAAACTCCCACCTCGGCACCAGCCTCATGACCGGTCCATCTTCCTTCCTACCTATTACCCCTACCTCCATCTACATATTGTACTCTCAGCTACCTTACCCCTGGCCCCATCCCCCTCTGATTTATCTCTCAACACCCCCTCCACCAGCCCACAAACCTCATTCCTGATGAAGGGCTCTTGCCCGAAATGTCGATTCTCCTGCTCCTCAGATGCTGCCTGACCTGTTGTGCTTTTCCAGCACCACACTCTTGGCTGTGCAACATACAGTCATAGCGATATATAGCATGGAAACAGATCCTTTGGTCCAACTTGTCCATGCTGACTAGATATCCTATGTAAATTTAGTCCCATTTGACTGTGGCATCATTTCTGAGACAGTATTAATTCCTTTCTTTCTGAAAAATTGAATAACTTTTAAGTGACATTAATGCCCATATCTTTAACCTCTCTCCATTTTCACTGGAAGTATTGGTATCACTTTATCCAGTGACAAAAGAATGAAAGTGGGAAGGAAGCAGATAGCAACAAGTAGAAAAGTAATTCTACTTGACTTCTAATTGTTCCAAAGAATTAAATTTCATAATACAATACTTCTGATAAAATCATCAGATCTTCAATTCACTATGAGCTTGGACATAGGAAATCAGGTTATCCATAATGATAGGATCAAAACTTCTGAATGTACTGTAATCTACTGAACCTTGACGAACATCTCCATCCAAGATGTTGTTTGCCAACTTCCTGTAAAGGTTCCAATGTTGACTCTGCAACAATTTAGTGTAATGTCTGAACTCAGTAATTAATTCCTTCACATCAGAAATTATATTGTTAACTTTTGGGTCACTATAGTGGTCACAACTTCAACCAATCTTTAACTCGACTTATAGAGTACTTGCAACTGTTAAACCTTCATGGTTAGCCAAAATATTGCCTCCTGTAAGGAAGCAAAGTTGTGAGTCAAACTGCACTAACATCAAATACAGTATGAAGGCATCTACTACCGAGTATAGATGCAGATAAAAGAATATTTTAAGAGTGTAGAAACATGAATTACGGTCAGCAACAGGATTTTCTTTCAACATATACCTCACATGTTTCAAGATTTACTGCAGAAAATTGTAAATAGGTCTGTTTTGCTTTATGGCAGCATAAACCATAAGTGGAATAAAAGAAATTATCATAACTTGAGAACCACTGGCATTTAATCACTAAGATCAACAATTGTATCATAACTAAAGCTTAGACGTTGTTCATACTAAAGTAAGAGAAGTGAGATACTTCAGTCGACAAATGACAGAAGTAGGCTTTGATCATAATCATTCAATAAAGTGACTTTACACAGACAGGAAATTGGGAACACCTAAAATACAAAATATATTGAAATTAAACTTTTAATAATATTGCTTTGGAGAATGATTGACACATCTTGCTCATCCCATTTAGATAGCTTGATCAGAACAGAAAATAATCATATTTTCTTGGATACCGAAGTCATAAAGAATATATTCTTTAAATTTATTTCATTTTTCACTCTACCTAATTGTGCTGTGACTTATCCCTGGGAGATGCTGCTGGGCAATAAGTCCAAAGATTCTAATACATTACAAGAATATATAACATTTCAATGACATACAAATGAAGTATTGCTTTCTTTATATAATTAAGGCATTCAAAGCAAAAGCTTACCTGGTCTAGGATTCACCACTGACTGATGATCAACCTTCCACTATGAAGACCAAGAGGTTAAAGCTCTGCTTTAAAAAGGATACGTCCAGGAACCACTGGCTTCCTATTCACTAGTGCAAAGGATAGTTCAGTTTGGAGAAAGATTACAGAGGATTTGATGATATGTTGTCCAAATCTAAAGGTCGCCATGTCTACAAATGAAAAGGAATAAAACGGGAGAAATGCAAATCAGAAAAGCAAATGCTATTTAGAATAGCAAGAAACTTAACTAAACTAGCCATATAAATATTGTGGATGCAAGAGCACTTCAAAGGTTGAGAACTTTGATATGAATAACTCATCTCTTGACTCCCCAAAACCTAACGACTCTATAGGACGACTGAATACACTTCAGGAGAGTGATGAGATGATTTCAACTTGGTTGGGTGAGTGCATGTCCAACATTAAAGAAGCTCTATATAGTCTGGGGCAAAGCAGCTCTGTCCAATCAAAACTTCAAATTTCATTCTCTTCACTAATACCATAGTGACAAAAGACATGGCATTTACAAAGATTGACTGCAGCAACTCAACAAGGTTCCTTCGATATCATCTTTCAATCCCACGATCTCTAACAGTTGCACAAGTGCAGCAAATGCGTGGGTACACCACGCTCACCTCCAGGCCCTGAACCATGCTGAATTGCAACAGTATTGACATTCCTTCATTGCTATGTCAAGATCTTGGAACTCTCTTCTTAACAGAACTGTCAATGTAGGGGAGAAAGTGAGGACTGCAGATGCTGAAGATCAGAGCTGAAAATGTGTTGCTGGAAAAGCGCAGCAGGTCAGGCAGCATCCAACGAACAGGAGAATCGACGTTTCGGGCATAAGCCCGAAAGAAGGACTTATGCCCGAAACGTCGATTCTCCTGTTCCTTGGATGCTGCCTGACCTGCTGAGCTTTTCCAGCAACACATTTTCAGAACTGTCAATGTACTTAATCAAGACAGATTGTATCATTTGAAGGCAACAGCTCACTACCACCTGAAAGATGATCAGAGAAGAGCAACAAAAGAATTGCTACATTAAGATTTACTCAGCTTATCTAAAAACAAATGATGGTACTGTAATCATGTGCTGCAATACATTGGATGAAAATATTCAGGCTAATATTTAGAACAAAAAACGCTTAATTTAGTGTTGCATCATTGTGCGAACATTTTCTTTGTTGGCGACAAGTAATGTTGGCAAAAAAAAGCAATAAATCAATTTCTCTGAGAAGATAAAAGGATAATCAATGGGAACAGTTTCTCTCTGAAATAAGAGAATCTAGGAATTTCCATGACTGTGATTAAAATAAAGTGTATTGCCCTTTGTTGTTCCAGATCGCCGAATGTATTTATTTGAATATTACCTGAAACTTAAGAATCTGAAAAATGTCCATAAAGTAATTCACTTTGTATAATGCACTGAAATAATGCTAGTGACTTGATACTCACACTGTTTTGAAAATAAATCCTCACTGCAAAAATACATGCAAGTAACTTCATAAATATTTTTTGTCAGTTTTCCATTCAAAGAACAGGGTTTCTGAACCACTTTATTTAATATGCACTAGGTACCCATGGCTACTGGAAATTCCAATCAATAAACTTTGGCATTTTCAGTCAATATTTGCACAAGTTTCTTTCACACAAATTGAATCCAATGTGGTATATTACAATTGGGTTAATCATATTTAATAATTTGCCAAAAAAAAAAGTGATTTGAAATAAAATACATTTCCATTTATAAACACATGCAATGCTCAGGAATCTGTCAAGCATTATTAATTTCCTGCACAGTACTTTGTAATTTGACATTTGTTGCAAGACAATTCAAAGACATTTTTCATTCAGACATTTGCAGAGTTTTTTTTCACAGCATATCTAAGGGTAGACCAGTAGAACAGGAAAAATTGACAAGATAGTTACTAATGAAAAGAGAACTTCACACAAAAAAAAATCCCTTACTACTAAATATTGATATTTGGATGTATTTGGAAACTTTTGATGAATTTCAATTAGTTATTTATTTTCTGAAAGGGTTAAAACAGAACTTAACAGAAAATAGAATAAGGTAGCCAAGATCTCAGATCTTGAAAACAGTGGTTAGTTTGCTCTTTCATCTACTTCCACATACGGAAAGTCACCAACAGTATGCATAAACTAGCTAGCAAGAGCATAAGGAACAGATAGGAGTGGATCATATAGACGCAGTCGTCTCCTCCTCCATTCAAAACAAAAATCCACCTCAGCCTTAAATCTGTTCAATGAGGATTCACAACTCTTTGCGAGTAATTTTCAGACAAAATGAAACGCATATTACGAGCAGTTATTGGGAAATATAGCTTGAAACCCAGCTTTTTTTCTCTCTGAATATTTTCAACATATTTTAACGATGTGATCTTCAAATACACTGATTCTTTTCAGTGTCACATGCAAAGTTCTTCAGTCCTGGACCCCAGTTTAATATTTTAAGCACGAGCAGCAGCGGAGCTAGGACGAACTCGGAAGACTGCAGATAAGGTAAGGCAGTTTTTATTCAATTACTTACCGGTAGCAGGCAGTGGTGTTTTTCTCTTTCACAGAAGGAGCGGGAGCAGCGGAGGTAGTGACGGGGACCAGAGGGGTAGCCGGGAAGGTAAGCAGTGAGTATAAATACTCACCCTTCGACGCCAACGGCCATTTTAAGTGTGAGCAGCAGCGGAGAAGGAGCGGGAGCAGCGGAGGAAGTGACGTGGACCGGTGGGGCAACCGGGAAGGAAAGCAGTGACCGTCTATATCAGCAAGGCGGATAAACCCGGGACTCTATGACTGTAGTGTCTCCCACCTGCCCTCCTCCTCTAACCTAGTTAATAAGTAGGAAGAACGGGAGCGACGACCAGGGGACTGCCGGTAATATATCTGGGCAGCGGTTGAACACGTGTTGTGTCTCCCACCCCTCCCACCCTCCTCTAACCAAAAATAGGATTCTGGTTTGTTAAGGTAAGGATTTTCTATTTCTTTATCGGTAAATGGTTAAAAATTTACTTTTTATGGTTTATCTATTAATTGGTTTTTAGAAAAAGACTATAGCAGAGAGGTATCAGAAAGTATTTTAAATCAAACCTATACAAAGTAATAAAGTAATTAACTAAGCAGAGATGGCTGGGCAGGTGAGGTGCTGTAACTGTATGATGTGGGAGCTGGCTGATCCCATTGCGAATGGCAGTGACCACATCTGCAGCAAGTGTTGATTGCTGGAAGAACTCCGACTCAGAGTTGATGATCTGGAATCCGAGCTTCAAACACTGCGGCACATCCGGGAGGGGGAGAGTTACCTGGACGCTTTGTTTCAGGAGGCAGTCACACCTGGGAGATTAAGTAATTCACATTCAGTTAGTGATCAGAGACATCAGAGTGTGACTGTAAGTGAGGCAGGCAGGGGGAACTTGAGTTCTGGAGTGCAGGAGCCTCAGCCCTTGACCTTGTCCAACAGGTATGAGATTTTGCTCCCTATATGGATGAGGAAAAGGGCTCTGGACAGGATGAACCAGCTGACCATGGCACCATGTTGCAGAAGGCCATTCAAGAGGGGGGAGCAAAAAGACAAGTAGTTGTTATAGGGGATTCTATAATTAAGGGGACAGATAATATCCCGGATCGGGAGTCTCGCATGGTGTGTTGCCTGCCCGGTGCCAGGGTGTGGGACATCTCTGACCAGCTTGAAAGGATATTGGAGCAGGAGGGGGAGGATCCAGTTGTTGTGGTCCACGTTGGGACTAACAACATAGGCAAAGCTAGGGTGGAGGACCTGTTTGGGGATTATCAAGTACTAGGAAGGAAATTGAAGTACAGGTCCTCAAGGGTCATAATCTCCGGATTACTGCCCGAGCCACGTGCCAATTGGCATAGGGATAAGAAAATTAGGGAAGTAAACACGTGGCTAAGGGATTGGTGTGGGAAAGAGGGATTCCATTTCATGGGGCATTGGCATCAGTTTTGGAACTGGGGTATCTGTACCGTTGGGACTGTCTCCACCTGAACCGATCTGGTACCAATGTTCTAGCGAAGAGGATAAATAGGGTGGTCAGTAGGACTTTAAACTTCTGAGTTGGGGGGAAGGGAAAGTGAAAGCGATAGGGAGTATGGAGTTAAATGGAAAGATAAGCGGCGGATAGCATGTATGCAGGTGGATTTAACCTTGAGGCAGATTAGGAATGCAACAAAAAGGAAGGATAACTTAGGACATCTTATGACTTCCAATATCTCTAATGATAAGAATGTTAGCATTAAGGCACTTTACCTGAATGCTCGTAGCATTCGTAACAAAGTAGATGAACTAACGGCACAGATTATCGTGAATGATTATGATGTGGTAGGCATCACAGAGACATGGTTGCAGGGGGTTCAGGACTGGCAGTTAAACATCCAAGGATTTACAACTTATCGAAAAGACAGGGAGGTGGGCAGAGGGGCGGGGTTGCCTTGTTAGTTAAGAACAAAATTAAATCTATGGCACTGAATGACATAGCGTCGGATGATGTGGAGTCTGTGTGGGTGGAATTGAGGAACCACAAAGGCAAAAAAACCATAATGGGAGTTATGTACAGACCTCCTAACAGTGGTCAGGACCAGAGGCGTAACATGTACTGGGAAATAGAAAAGGCATGTCAGAAAGGCAAGGTCATGGTGATCATGGGGGACTTCAATATGCAGGTGGGACTCGGTAAATAATGTTGCCAGTGGATCCAAAGAAAGGGAATTCTTGGAATGCTTACAGGATGGCTTTTTGGAACAGCTTGTCATGGAGCCCACAAGGGAGCAGGCTATTCTGGACCTAGTGCTATGTAATGAACCAGACTTTATAAAAGATCTTAAAATAAGGGAACACTTAGGAAGCAGCGATCATAATATGGTAGAGTTCAGTCTGCAGTTTGAAAGAGAGAAGGCAAAATCGAAGGCAAAAACTGTAATGGTGTTACAGTTAAACAAAGGTAATTACGAGGGCATGAGAGAGGAACTGACAAAAATCGAGTGGAAGCAGAGCCTAGCAGGGAAGACAGTAGAGCAAAAATGGCAGGAGTTTGTGGGTATAATTGAGGACACAGTACAGAGGTTCATCCCCAAGAAAAGAAAGATTATCCGGGGAGGGATTAGACAGCCATGCCTGACAAAGGAAGTCAGGAAATGTATCAAAGAAAAAGAGAGACCCTATAAAGTGGCCAAGAGCACTGGGAAATCAGAAGATTGGGAAGACTACAAAAACAAACAGCGGATGACAAAGAGAGAAATAAGGAAGGAGAGGATCAAATATGAAGGTAGGCTAGCCAGTAATATTAGAAATGATAGTAAAAGTTTCTTTCAATACATAAGAAACAAAGGACAGGCAAAAGTAGACATTGGGCCACTTCAAACTGATGCTGGAAGCCTAGTGATGGGAGATAAGGAAATAGCTGGAGAACTTAATAAGTACTTTGCATCAGTCTTCACAGTGGAAGACATGAGTAATATCCCAACAATTAAAGGGAGTCAGGGGGCTGAGTTGAGTATGGTTGCCATTACAAAAGAGATAGTGTTAGAAAAGCTAAAAGGTCTTAAAATTGACAAATCTCCAGGCCCCGATGGGCTACATCCTAGAGTTCTGAGGGAGGTGGCTGAGGAAATAGCGGAGACGTTGGTTGAGATCTTTCAAAAGTCACTGGAGTCAGGGAAAGTCACGGATGATTGGAAGACCGCTGTTGTAATCCCATTGTTCAAGAAAGGATCAAGACAAAAGATGTAAAATTATACGCCAATTAGCCTAACCTCGGTTGTTGGTAAAATTCTAGAATCCATCGTTAAGGATGAGGTTTCTAAATTCTTGGAAGAGCAGGGTCGGATTAGAACAAGTCAACATGGATTTAGTAAGGGGATGTCGTGCCTGACAAACCTGTTAAAATTCTTTGAAGAGGTGACAAGTAGGTTAGACCAGGGAAACCCAGTGGATGTGGTCTATCTAGACTTCCAAAAGGCCTTTGATAAGGTGCCACATGGGAGGCTGCTGAGTAAGGTGAGGGCCCATGGTGTTCGAGGTGAGCTTCTGGCATAGATTGAGGATTGGCTGTCTGACAGAAGGCAGAGAGTTGGGATAAGAGGTGCTTTTTCGGAATGGCAGCCGGTGACAAGCGGTGTCCCACAGGGTTCAGTGTTGGGGCTGCAGCTGTTCACATTATATATTAATGATCTGGATGAAGAGACTGGGGACATTCTAGCGAAGTTTGCTGATGATACGAAGATAGGCGGACAGGCAGGTAGTACTGAGGAAGTGGGGAGGCTGCAGAAGGATATAGACAGTTTGGGAGAGTGGTCCAGGAAATGGCTGATGAAGTTCAATGTGAGCAAATGCGAGGTCTTGCACTTTGGAAAAAAGAATACAAGCATGGACTACTTTCTAAACGGTGAGAAAATTCATAAAGCCAAAGTACAAAGGGATCTGGGAGTGCTAGTCGAGGATTCTCTAAAGGTAAACATGCAGGTTGAATCCGTGATTAAGAAAGCGAATGCAATGTTGTCATTTATCTCAAGAGGGTTGGAATATAAAAGCAGCGATGTGCTACTGAGACTTTATAAAGCTCTGGTTAGGCCCCATTTGGAGTACTGTGTCCAGTTTTGGGCCCCACACCACAGGAAGGACATACTGGCACTGGAGCGTGTCCAGCGGAGATTCACACGGATGATCCCTGGAATGGTAGGTCTAACATACGAGGAATGGCTGAGGATCCTGGGATTGTACTCATTGGAGTTTAGAAGGTTAAGGGGAGACCTAATAGAAACTTACAAGATAATACATGGCTTGGAAAGGGTGGACACTAAGAAATTGTTTCCGTTAGGCGAGGAGAATAGGACCCGTGGGCACAGCCTTAGAATTAGAGAGTGTAAATTCAGAACAGAAATGCGGAGACATTTCTTCAGCCAGAGAGTGGTGGGCCTGTGGATTCATTGCTGCGGAGTGCAGTGGAGGCTGGAATGCTAAATGTCTTCAAGGCAGAGATTGATAAATTCTTGATGTCACAAGGAATTAAGGGCTACAGGGAGAATGCGGGTAAGTGGAGTTGAAATGCCCATCAGCCATGATTAAATGGCGGAGTGGACTCAATGGGCCGAATGGCTTTACTTCCACTCCTATGTCTTATGGTCTTAATATACACACTGCTGAGGTATAGGCAAGAAAACTGTTTTGAGAAGACTTCAGATGTCTAAGGCCACATACTGAGACCTGCCTTCCATCTGTGAGTGGCTTGTCCTTTTCTATCTGCAGATGTCGCTGCTCCATCTCTCCCTCCAACTGCAATCCAAGGAGGAAGATAATTATAGCATGTATGAAAATTCAGAACTTCCCATCTACTTCACCAAATTTAACCTTTTCTACACATCCCATGTATCTGCTGCCCTGTCCTTCGATGTTGAAGTGCTCATGGCTTTTGAAGATGTTGTAGAAAGACTTTTGGGAAATTTCTGCAATACATCTGGCAGATCATAAATAATGCTACTACTGAGTGTCTGTGTTGGAGGGAGCCGATGCTTGTGAATGTGCTACCAATCTAGTGGGCTGTGTTGTCCTGGATGGTGTCAATCATTTTGAGTATTGTTGGAGCTGCAACATCTGAAATAACTCACCCTTATTTACAGCCCCAAATAGATAAGTCCTTAACACTCATCCAGCTCCCTTAGAATCAGCACCCAAAGTATCAGAATGTCTGATGCTCCACTTTTTATATATTTTTTTTATTTTTATTTTTCTGTGAGGGGGAGGGTAGGGACCACACCTGTTTTTTTTTTTCCCTTTTAACCCCCACACTACCGCCTAAGTGCGGTAGTGCTTATTTTATCCCCAGCACCCATGGTGTGTGTGTGCAGGTGTGAGACACAGTGAAAGACACAAAGTGCACCAATCTTTATTCAATTTCCACCACCAGGAAGATAGGAAAACACCCGGGTGGCCAGTGACAAACACTGCCCTTCACATCAGAGGGCAGTGCTGTGTGATCAAAACAGTGAAGGGGAGGGTAGGGACTAAATCAAAATAGTGCTCCACTTTTTATCTATCAGCCATAGCTCCCTGATTGGGCCAGATTAACAGCCCCAAATAGAGAAGACATATTCTATGAGATCCACCTGGCTAACCTTATTACAATCAATACATCCCCTTCCCTTTGAGTCCAAGGACATTGGCTGGTCTTTATCTTGTAGTGCTTCCTGCAGCATTTTAGCACTGGGTCAGACTTTTTTGGCTCTCCACAGCATATAGGTAGCGTGTAATGCACAGGAGCTCGACTCTAGTGCCAGGAGGTTCTTGGGAGAAATTCACACTCTTCCTCTGGTGGCAAAGGCATCAATGCAGCGAGATCTGCTGTTTCTATATCAGCTTCTGAAGTATCTTCAACGACAAAGGAGAGAGAAACCATGAGTTTCAACAGTCTTTCCACCTGTTCCAAAAAGGTTGGCACATTTGGTTCACGCATCGTTGGCAAGTTCGCAGCTGCTGGATGATCCACCTGCATGTTCAGGACTGTCGCTTTTACCTGAACCTTATATATCACTGGCTCTGACCTTGCGTTGACCATGCATCTTACCCACGCAGGGCCATTGCCATGGTTCTACACCAAACTCTGTCCAAGTTTACTTTTTACTATTTCTTCAAGCCTGCCTTCAAAGTTTGGACTGCTTTTTCTGCCAGGCCATAGGATAATGGATGGCATGGACCTGTCCTCATATGTCAAATCCCATTCAACTATAAGAAATACTCAAATTCCCAGCTGGTGAGCAATGGCCCATTATCTGTGATCAACATTTCCAGGACTCTATGTATTGTAAGACCTGTACTGCTTTTCTATTATCTCCATTTCTGACAAATAACCTTTATGCAAGTCCAATCACTTTGAGTAGGGGTCTATAATGACTAAAAGAACATTGAGCACATGAAAGGACCTGCATTAAAAATTCTGCCAATATCCCAGTTGATGTCATCACTTGAGAAGTCAAATCCCAGAATGAAACCAAAAAGAGAAAATGCTGGAAAATCCCAGCAGGCCTGGCAGCATCTGTAAGGAGAGAAAAGAGCTGACGTTTCGAGTCTAACTGACCCTTTGTCAAAGCTTTGACAAAGGGTCAGTTAGACTCAAAATGTCAGCTCTTTTCTCTCCTTACAAATGCTGCCAGACCTGCTGGGATTTTCCAGCATTTTCTCTTTTGGTTTCAGATTCCAGCATCCGCAGTAATTTGCTTTTAATCCCAGAATGAAATCTGGTTTAATTAATCATATTTTGTTTCTCATTTTTAACAAAGCTGTCTCTCACTGAAACATAAGCAGATTTCGGTTTAACAACAAAACAGAAATTTATTTCATAAAGGAAATTAAGATAGAATTGAATAAAACAAACTCTTTACATGTAACACATCTAAAGACTTCAAAACACATGGTAAAAATATAATCCCATTATTCCTTTTGCAGACTCCGAACTCTCTCCTTTATAGTACTCACACCAGAAAGAAGCTCCTTCTTTGACATTATTATTGTCTTAATTTAACTGTGACTTCAACTGAGAATCTAATAGCCTGTTTGTGGAGCTTTCATTTACTCATATTTAAAATTTCTCAGTTTCAAATAACTGCTTCAGGTTTTTACCTAAATGCTTCTGGTCTGGACTTAATGTGAAACTGTTTATTCTGAGATAATCTTATAGTTTTTTAAACAAATCTGATGTATCCTCCTGCTTTCTCAGGAGGAACTGCTTTATACATCCATTTCCAGCTAAATTTTTGGAACACCACGAAACTGAAAATAAAACTGAAAGGTTTCTCTCTAAGCTTTTCTTTAAAGTTGCCTTCTCAGCTGGAAAAAAGACAAGTCAAGAATCTTCCATTAAAAATTCTAATGTACTACTCGGTGTAGTTTGGTTGTTTAAACTCTTTCAATGTAAATAGAAGCCCGTTAGTCCTGGTGCCAACCCCTGTCATGTTCTTTTAAGAGAAATCACCATGGCTACAAAATTCTTACTTAATCATTAAACCCTTCAGACACACAGAAAACCTCAAATGCTACTAATCACACAGCTTAGATTGCAAAGGTCTCATAGGCTATACAAGGACATGAAGTTACTTCCTCTCAACGTGAACTGCAAGTACTTAACAATTGCTTAAACAAGCAAAATTCCTTTTCTTGAGTGATATGAATAGTGAGGTCTTGGGGGGGGGGGGCAAGATTTCAGTATTTCTCCCACATTTACAATCCCCTACTGTTTTGTGTGACTTTGCATATGCTACTTACATCAGAATAAGGTTTAAAGGTTTATTTGCAGACATCTCAGTCCTTCTTGTCAGCATCTTCCATGTCCTACTGGGAACTGTAAGAATCTACCATTTGTGTGTGGTATACCTGTTGCATTGCTCCACCACTCTTCACCAGAACTGTCATGGAGCAAATGATAAATTTACTGAGAATGAGGCTCTGATGCTTGGACCAACATTTTGGAAGGCGGGGGGTGCCTTCAAGTATAATCCAACAGAATAAGTCATGTAATTCTTACATGCTATGTTCTGCACAACTAGAGCAGATAAAGAAGGGATGTGATAAATACTGAACAGCTAAGAGCAACAGCAGTTTTCATGAGGATGAATATGAAAATATTGAACAGGAGGAACATCAACTTCACAAGACAGAGCAACACAAAGACAGAAAGGGTTTAATTGACACCTGCTTCCTTAGATTTGGATTGGCTGAAGTCATCATTCATTGACTATACATTTGTCGTGGCTTGAAAGGTAATCAGCCACAATTTAGTCTCAAAGCAAGTGTAAGTTATTTATTTGTGCTTTCCTCATTTTTCCTATTGTTTTATAAAAGTTAACTTTAACAAAAGTTTGAGTACTTAACAATCTATATTGCTCCACATTCAACAATGACATTGGGCATTATGGAAAGAATAGCACTCCTTAGATAGGATTGTAACATGACATGTTATGAAAGAATGATAGTTTCTGCGGTTGATCAGACAGATTTTTTTTCTTCTTTTTTTTCTTTTTTTTCCTCAGAGCCAGCTCTCAGAGTGAACAGAACTTCTGTTTTTATTTCTTTTTTTTTCTTTTAACCCCACACACTACCGCCTAACTGTGGTAGTGCTTATATTCCCCCCCAGCACCCATGTTCTGTGTGTGCAGGTGTGAGACACAGTGAAAGACACAAGGTGCATGAATCTTTATTCAAATTTCCACCACCAGGAAGAAAGGAAACACCCGTGTGGCCAGTGACAAGCAGTGCCCTTCATATCGAAGGGCAATGTTGCGTGATCAGAGAGTGAAGGGGAGGGCAGGATTTAAATCAAAATATAGAGTTGGAGGGGGGAATAATGCACTCCACTCCCTGCGGTGCCCACCTCCCTGAACAACTCCAGGATGTTGGTGGACACCACATGTTCCTTCTCCAAGGACACCCGGGCTCTAACGTAACCGCGGAAGAGGGGCAGGCAGTCGGCCCTAATGACCCCCTCCATGGCCCGCTGCCTGGAACCTGTTTATGGCCAGTTCGGCCAGGCCTAGGAGCAGACCCACGAGGAGGTCTTCAGACCTGCCCTCCCTCCTCCGTACCGGGTACCCGTAGATCAGGAGTGTGGGACTGAAGTGCAACCAAAAGCAGAGGAGGAGATTTTTAAGAAAATCAAAAAGGGTGTGCAAACGCCCACACCCAATATATACATGGTTCATGGACTCCATAGCACCATAGAACAAGCAGTTGGGCTGGGAGTCTGTGAACTACCGCAATCTGCAGCTTCAGGGGACCACTGCGTGCAGCACCTTCCACCCCAGATCCCCAAGAGAAAGGGGGAGGACTCCCACGTAGAGAGCCCTCCACTGGGGATTCCCACCACCCGATGGCAAATGGGCACGCCAAGGCGTGTCCGGACGGTGAATGAGGGAGAAGAGGTGGACGGTGTGCAGCAGCAGTCGATACAGGGCCCGCCTTTTTATGTCCTTAAAAGGGACAAAAGTAAAATTCCGGAGATGGCTCAGGTTGTGGGGCACAGGCTCCCGCTGGAAGTACGGGACCTTGGGGCCAATGTGAAATTCTGGGGTGAGCGCAGCTGGGATTCCACTGCACACCTGAGCATCCTCCAACCGGGTCCGAGCACCGCCGTTTTAAGACGTTGGATGACGGTGGCCACATACCGGACGTCTACCGCTGCCCTGCTCGCTATGTCCTGTGGTAGCGTCCAGCCCAGGCCCCCGGCACCCAGCACGTCCCTGACCCTGGTCACCCTTGCCGCCACGGCCCTCCCTCCAACAGCCACTCGAACCCGCGAGTACGGAGGTGCAGATTCCTGAGCAACGGTTCCCTGATGACAGCCAGAGGGTAGACTCAACGCGATTCGACCATGCTCCAGACAGTGATCAGGTCCTGGTAAAAGACAGGCAGTGTCTTGAGGGCGACCTCCAAACCGTCACGGTCGACGAACAGGAGCTGCATGTCGTAGTTGAGGTTATGCACCTAGCAGAAAAAATACGTCGCCAGGGCGCACCACCTGGGAGGAGGCTCGACGTAAAGGTATCGCTGCAAGGTCTGAAAGCGGAACGTCGCGACCTGGGTGAGGACGCACACCAGCGACTGACCGTCCTCCTCAATAGGGAGACTCAGAACCTGTGCAGCGACCCAGTGCATCTTTTTGTCCCGGAAGAAGTTGACCAACGTTCTCCGGATGTCAGCGACAAAACCAGGAGGAGGGACCAAAGTAACCAGCCGGTACCACAGCATGGCAGCCACCAGCTGGTTTATGACCAGCACTCGACTCCTGTAAGGTAGCACTTGGAGCAGTCCTGTCCAGCGGCCTAGGCAAGCGGAGACCTTGGCCTCCAGCTCCTGCCAGTTGGCCGGCCAGGATTCCTCAGCCGGGCTGAGGTCGATCCCCAGGAAGAGGAGATGGGTGGTACTCCAGCTGAACCCCCGTAACACCTCCGACAGAGAGTCCACCCGCCACAGACCGACCAGTAGTCCGGAACATTTGACCCAGTTGATCCTGGCGGAAGACGCTGCCGAGTACACGGCCGATCAGACAGATGTTGATTTAAAGTGCCAATATATTTACAAATGTGTTATTCGATTTAAAATGAAGCGTTACCTGGGTTATCTGTGTATCTTCTGAAGCTTTTCTTTCTTATTTCCATCCCATTATGTTGACAATAAAGAACTAGTCTGCCATCAATGTTTGACCTGATGCATAGCTGGGTTTTAAATTGGGAATCAGGAAGGCCTTGGCAGCTGTAAGCACTTCTCCCACTGGTGAGCATAAGATTGCACAAGAGCAGTACCATAGAGGCATTGTGCAAACTTAAGAGTGAAAAATTGAATAAATTAACTTGCTGTGGTTCAGGGAGGGAAACCTTCTAGTAAAGCAGCTGAAAGTGACACTTAGTTTTTGGTAAAATTAAGCCCATTATCTATCTCACTCTGATACTCTGAAAAACAGCTTTTTTCTTATAAATGTGACACAACATAACTGTCATTTTAAATTGCATTCTCCTCATTCCTCTAGTTAGCTCACAGTGGTGTAACAACATACATTTTGCATGAAGGAAAACAAAGGGGGGGATATATTTTCAATTCATATGCATTATACAAAAGAACAGATGGTCAAAAATGAATTACAAATGAGTTCAGGTTCCTCATTTATATCTGAATGCACCTTAACCATTAATTCAGCTTGGAAATACTTCTCTGTAAACAACCAGACATCTGTAGTTTTTAATGAATCTATTACTTCAAACCTCTGGAAAAGTTGAAATAGGTTACACTATTTTTAAAATAAAGATCATGTGAGTGACTCAGGTACAAATAACAATCTGTTTTACATGAGTGAACTTGAGCTTATGTAGTAGAGTGAGTGCTGAAGCTGAATGCAACATTCTTAAACTAAACAAGACAATATAAGGGAAGGAATTTTCACATTGTCAGATGTAAGAACATGTACAATGAAGTAAATCAGTGGCAAGTTTGTAGAATGGGTAGATTGGTGTCAGATGAGGTTTACTGCAGGGAAGTGTGAGGTGATGCACTTTGGTTGGAAGAGCACTGAAAGACAATATGAAACAGAGCGTACAAGATTAAACGGGAACAGAAGCAGACAAACCTGGGAATATAGCACACAGAACGTGGAAAGGCAAGTGGAAAGAACTAAAACATACAGTGTCCATCGCTTTATTAAGAGCATAGAGTACAAGAGCAAGGAGATGATGTTGAATTTGATGGAGAGCCACTGGACTACTGTATACAGTTGCGGGCATCACATTATAGGAAAGATGTGAATGCATTAGAAAGAGCGCAGAAGCAATTTACAAGAATAGTTCCAGGAATGGGAAACTTCTGTTAAGATGATAGACTTAAAAAGTTGGGCTTGTTCTCCTTGTAGAAAAGATGACTGAGAGGAGATCTGGTAGATTTCAAAATCATGAGCAAAATAACTCCACAGAGGCCTGTATCCTGTCACCAAGTCACCCATCATTTACAGGTGGAAAGTTCTTGACATTGATCCAATTTCTTCAGAGTGAACAGAATCTCCTGTTTATACTTGTCAGCCAGGGCTACTTGGGAGACTGGACGCCTTCTCGCAGAGCACTTTAGGGAACATCTCTGGGACACCTGCACCAATCAACCCCACCGCTCCGCGGCCGAATATTTCAACTCTCCCTCCCACTCTGTGAAGACATTCAGGTCCTGGGCCTCCTCCACCCCCGCTCCCTCACCACCTGACGCCTGGAGGAAGAATGCCTTATGCCTCATCTTCCGCCTCAGAACTCTTCAACCCCAGGGTATCAATGTGGATTTCACCAGTTTCCTCATTTCCCCTTCCCCCACCTTACCCCAGTTCCAACCTTCCAGCTCAGCACAATCCTCATAACCTGTCCTACCTGCCAATCTTCTTTCCCACCTATCCGCTTCACCCTCCTCTCCCACCTATCACCTTTATCCCCACCTCCATCTACCTATTGCACTCTTAGCTACCTTCCTCCCAGCTCCACCCCCCTCCCATTTATCTCTCCACCCCGGAGGCTCCCTGCCTCATTCCTGATGAAGGGCTTTTGCCCAAAATGTTGATTTTCCTGTTCCTCGGATGCTGCCTGACCTGCTGTTCTTTTCCAGCACTACATTCTTGACCCTGGACCAGATTAACACCCCCAATCAAGGTACTCATTCTTTGAGGGCCACCTGGCTGACCTCGTTACAATCACATCAACTCTCCCCCTTCTGAGGCTGAGGACATCAGCTAGTTCTTTTATTGTAGCTCCTCCAGGGGTGTTTTAGTAGCAGGTTAGGTTCCGCAAACTCTGCCTCTGATATAGGTGACATGTGATGCACAGCAGTATGGCTCTTGTGCTCGGAGCATATGGGATGAAATTCATTCACTTCTTCAGGTGGCAAAAGCATCGAGGCAGTGACATCCACCATGTCCATCTCAGACTCCAAGGTATCTTCAACGCTTGATGGAGAGGGAGAACCCATAGGTTCCGGAAAAATCAGAAAGGCAGTCGAAGAGACAGGCACGTTTTGCTCCTGCATGTTTGTGCATTTGCAGCTTTTATATGGTGCATACATTTGTTCAGGGCTGTCATTAATTAATAATTAATCACAGGGCTACTCAAACTTTATACCTTACTGGACCTGACCTCATATCAACAATGCCTCTTACCCATAGAGGACTATGTCTGTGGTTCCCTCACCAAACTTTGTCTCCTGAAGTAAACGGTTTCGCTTGCTTAGTGAGTCTTGTGTCCGGCATTGGCGTTCCTGATGCTATTTCACCCTCTGCCTCTCCAGATCCAAGAAGATCAGATTCCCCATTAGCAACTCTACTGGAGCTATCCTGATAGTTGCATGAGGAGTGGCCCTATAATCAAAGAGGAGCCAGGACAATTTGATATCTAGTGAAGCTGTAGGCTGTTTCATAAGCCTGCCTTCAAAGTTTGGACTACGCTTTCTGTTAGACCATTGGATGATGGATACTATGGAGTTCTTCATACAGATGCCATTCAACTTTATGAAATACTCAAACTCCCGTTGATAAATAATGATCCATTATCTGTAACCAACACTCGCAGGTGTCCATGTATTGCAAAAGATGTACACAGTTTTCTATCGTCATCCCTGTATTTGATGAATGAACTCTATAACCATCCAGCCACTTACAGTGGGTGTCTATAATGACTAAGAGCATCAAACCCATGAAAGGGCCTGCACAGTCAACATGTCCAGAATTTACCCAATCATTCCCATGAATGTGGGGGAGCTTCCAGCAGTATGTTTGTTGTTATTGGCATTTTGGGCCACTTAAGAGTGAACGGGGAGGCATTGCATGTCAATACCAGAACTGGTTTGGGATCATAGTGTGCCAATACTTCAGGGGATAATGACTGTCCCTTCACTTTCCTGAAGGTTATGGCTTCACTACACAACTATTTCCAAGGTTGGCCCTTTTATTAAGTGTTGATGCAAAGGTGCCAGAATGGTGGCCAGGTTAAGTATGAACTTTCCATAATAATTCACCAGCCCACGGAAAGACCTAAGCTCCAATACAGATGTGGGAGCCAGGCACCTTTGAGTGTCTTCACTTGATTTTACAATGGGTATAACAGTCTTGTCAACTCTGAAACCCAAGTAGGTCATTTGAGGTGCCTGAAACACACATTTTGTTCTCTTTTAAGGCATATGCCTGTCTGGGAGAAAGTCTAAGGACACTGTACAAGTTCTCTAAATGCTCCTTATTAGCATTTGCACATCGTCTAGATAAATGCTGAACAACAAACATACTGCTGGAAGCTCCCCCACATTCATGGGAATGATTGGGTAAATTCTGGACATGTTGACTGTGCAGGCCCTTTCATGGGTTTGATGCTCTTAGTCATTATAGACACCCACTGTAAGTGGCTGGATGGGGTAGACCTTGTAAAATGTTCTCCATTGTCCACTGAAAAATTGTATAAGCTGACGATATCCCAAATGGCAGTCTTGTACTATGGTACAACCTCTTATGGGTATTAATTGTAGCATATTTATGAAATCCTCAACTAACTGCAATTGCAAGTAAGCATGGCTCATGTCCAACTTTATGAACAAGAGCACACCTACCCCGCGTCCCCACCACCACCCTGGTCAGCTTTGTGTGTAAATTCTCTCTGGAAGGGATTGCGAAAAGCAGTTTACCATTTGTTTAAAATCACCACAAAGATAAACCGACAGTTGAACTTCACAATTGTTATGACTGGTGCTGCCCATTCTGCAAATTGGACTGGTTTGATGACTTCTTCACTTTCCAGGAGTCTGATTTTTGCCTTCACTTTTACGCATAAAGCAAATGGCACTGGGTGGGCCTTGCATGATTATGGAATTGTTTCCTAGTGAACATGCAGGGAGGCCTCGTCTCCCCTGATAATCCCTAGACTTTCCTGAAAGACTTCCAGGTATTTAATTAGGACTTCACTCAGGTAGCCAATTACTCATCGAAAAATGTTGAGCCAATTGAGCTGAATATGTTTCAAACAATTTCACCCACTCAATCTTGGGCCCAAACTTTTTACTAAAGTCAGTGGTAACTGAATCAACTGCTTCTCCTAAGAGACTGGAACCAAAGTTGTACCCTTAATCTGCAAAAGGTCCCCGGTGTAGGCTCACAGTTTTACCAGGGTCCAGAGCCCAGAGTGAATTTTATTCAAGTCTAAAAATCACACAACACCAGGTTATAGTCCAACAGGCTTATTTGGAAGCACTAGCTTTCGGAGTGCTGCTTCTTCATCAGGTGGTTGTGAAATATTAGATCATAGGACACAAAATGTAAAGCAAATGTTTAGTGTGACATAACTGAAATTATACATTAAAAAAGAGCTGGATTGTTTGGTAAGTCTCTCATCTTTTAGAATGGGCATGTTGGTTTCAGTTCTTTCATCTGTAAATCCCAGAACTTAAAGTTACATTCTCAAGTGAACTTTAACAATATGGAGGCCCAGATAATGCATTGAAGGTGTGAGGTGCCCTGTGAGAGGCTGTCTATGCCACAATGTTCACACTGATTCTCATCATACCCATATCCCATTAATAAATCTTCAAAATACAAAGTCCAGGTAATAGAGACCTTACTTGCAATGCGGCAATACAAAGAAATCTTCTTCATTCTAAGACAATAAAACATATTTAATAGTTGCTTGAAATGCTAAGAACCAGATAAATGAGTTCAAAAAGATATAGAAATAGTAATTTTAATATTTAGATCTCAAATTTGGAAGCAAAGAAAGGGATATTGGGAGTAAGAATGTTTCTTATGTGCCTTTCACACCTCAGGGTGTCTCAATACTTTCCAGCCAATGAACTAATTTTTGAAGTGAAGTCAATGTTTCAATGTAGGAAATGTGGCAACCTATTTGTACATAGCCAGGTCCCATATATAGCAATTAAATAATTTACCAGATTATCTGCTACACAGTTTTGGTTGCGGGATAAAGGCTTGCCAAATAACTCTTCTGTTGTCCTTTGAATTGAACTGTGAGATCTTTAACTTCCACCTGATAGGTCAAATAGGGACCATGACAGATGGGGAGTTGGGTTAATATTTCTTCTGAAACATGGCATCCTCAGTGCTGCACTGCTATGCCAGTTTACATTTATGTGCTAGTTCCGAGATTCAGAACTTGAATGATGAAAATGGTATTACTCATTCAAGGTTGAAAACAAAGCATTCATAATAAAACATAAAAATCAAAAAGAAAAACCAAGAAAAAAGATGATGGGATGATATAAAAAGAGATATTTCAATCAAAATGGCATTGGCAGCAGCACAAGACAAACATTGGCATATGGTGATGTATATCAACACCCAACTTAAAATAAGAGGCTTACGTTAAAATAAAATATGATTTGGACAGAATACAATGAGCAAATACTCCTGCTTTTGATTACATCCACTGTTACTGCTACATATACTAAAGGAAATATTAGGCGGTCATTGTTGCTGTTTTTGAAGTTGATCAAATAGCATGATGTATCAGAGGACTAAACAAAGTTAACATGTGTTTGTTACCATGAAGATAAGAAATATATAACTAGATTCTTTACAGAAAACAAACAAATTCATACTTGTTTAAAAAATTCTATCACTTCACCTAAAGCGAAACAATAAGAGTAAAACTGCACCTCCAGTGATAACACAACACACATGAAAACTAAGATATTACACCTGTCTGAATCTTTCTTTTCAATATAAACCAAGTCATAACAATTGTTATAATTACACACCATCGATGAACATAATTGAACTTTAATTACAAAGTTTCTTTTGGAAACAAAAGGACACACCAACAGAAGTTCAAAGCAATTGAAAAAAAAATGAATTGCCTGGCGAGAGATCTGAAATTACAATCTGGAATTGTAATTTATGGAGCGTATTCTAGGTTATGAACAAAATAATTGAAGAAAAAGGCAACAGTCCAGCAAAAGATATCCTTGTATTTTCCCTCTTTCAAGAATACAGTGGGACAGAAGTTACAAGTCAGCTTCAATTCTGCCTGTGTGTGTTTGTGGCCTGAGGTCCTAATGAATGGTCTAGAATACTTGGGTCACAACCAACAAGTTGCTCCAAGATTACACACATGGTGATCAATGTCAGTACACTGAGTACGGCATTGACTTCCGTTCCAGAGGTCATTGCCGTGCATGAACCTCAGACTCCTGCACAATCAGAAAGAAAATTTGAGGGAAAGCTTGTCACAGCTCTGAGAATAGCCATTAAATAAGTCAGTTCAAAAGAATTTCAATGAACCTACAAAACCAAAAATTACAAAACTGACAATTTGACTACCAATGGCAACATTATCAGTCACATACAACAGCTCAACTTTCAAATGTTTGCTCTTCATTAACAACTCAAAGACTGATTCATATTTTATTTCAAATGGTTATCTTTTTGGACTTGCCTCTTTATTTTAATACGTATCTGTGTATTGCATTGATATTTCTTGTATTTAGTAATTATAAAACACATTGATCATTAATGAAAGGCTAGTTAAATTGGCTCTTTTTAAGACCAATACATGTGGTATAGGAGAAAGGGATCCACAAGGGAAGGGATCTTTCTAAAGTTAATCTTGTTACAACCAATCTGGGTAGGCATGTGAATAACCAAAAGGTGCCTGCTGACGCCTCCTCACTCAGGAGCTTAACGGTTTAAGGTATCCTGTTAGGAACCATATCAAATGGGAAATTTCACACAGGGACTAGTTGTAACACAGTCAAATTACACCTCAGTAATGATACAATTGACAAGAAGAGTAAGCTGTACGAGTCTATACAAGTACAATTCCTGTTTGATTACTAGGTAACAAAATGAATTGTTCTAACATAGACACCTAGATTTTAAAATGTGTTTCAAGAGGTTCCAAGGTCAATTCTATAAAAGTGAACCAATGAAACCAGCTTCTTTTCCTAACCAGTTATTGATTCAATACAGCCATGTCCATAAGAATAAATCATTCAGCTGAGAGCTGCAACATCACAAGAAATGCACAGTGGATGTACTGTTGGAATAAATGCATCAAATATTAAAAGTATTGGTTTTGTAATTACCAAAAATTAAAAATGCAAGGATACTTTATAGAAAATAATGCTCTCTATGAGTTATGAGAAGTTACAACAGGCTTTTTTTTAATCCTAAGGAGCTTCTGCTACAAGTTTTCCCTTGTGTTTACACAATATCAATGTCCATTCTTCACTTAAGTAAAAAAAAAGTCTTTACAAACTGTTAAAAGTATTAGGTTATTTGACATAAGGGAATTGATAGGGTTGGCTATATTCCATAACCACAAAGATTCTTGTACTGTTGATTTTATGTGACTGAGCACTCCTGCCACTATTTTGAAAGCTGCAGATATTCAAGGTGATGGCCAATCTCTCTGACAAATTAAGAACTGAAAAATACTCATACAGTGAAAATGAAGGCTGTCTGCTGGGGAATGATGCAATCCAGCCCTCACTTGCCATCTCTTTTAATGTTACAGTGTTTCTGAGATCAATTTATAGACATTACTCAGGACAAGTGAGTGCAAACATATTAGTTTATTTTCCTCTTTGAGAAAGTCTAGGGAGATGCTGTCTACCTCCATTATAGTCATAAAGTTAAATGATTGTTTTATAATACGGCACACAAACTAACAACAGTCAAAGGACAGCTTGTAAATATTGATTTTAAGTGAAACAGCCATGGCTACACTCAACCAAAAAACCTCATCTTATCAAAAAGTGAATACTCTAATTGAAGTTTTAGAGCTTTAGGTAGACATAGCATGAGGAAGCTATGGGCAGGGTTTAAACTAATTTAGAAGTACTTTTGGCACCAAGAATAAATTGTTGAGAGGAGAAACAGGGTGCACAAGATAAATACAAGGTATTCATACATGGATTTGGAGTGCGTGTGTGTAAATATATGCAACATAGTAAATAATGAACTGCAGGCACAAATCACCACATGGAACTGTAATGAAGTGAAAATGAAGGAGAAGTAGCCTAAATAAGGAAAGGATTGAGATTTTAACATCATATGCTACTTGATATTCATCAAGGTTAGAGTAGGAAGAAAAGGAGACGGGTTGCAACTTCAATCAAATCAATATTTATACTGTTGGCTTGATTGTCTTAGTTGAGGGGTTGAAGACAGAATTAATTTTTTTTTCTAAAAATGAAAGAGTTATGATCATCGATAATGAGAATCTTCTATTATCCTAATAGAAATGCATGGATGATGATAATGTGAATAGAAAAGATGCTCACTAATTATATGCATTAAGTACAAAGTCTACTAATGTCTCCACATCTCATTAAACTTCATGCAATGTAGGTAAATAGCATTGGCACACTTTAAAAAATGTGACCAAATTTCAAGAAAATATTTCATTTGCTGAAAAGTGTTGTGGGAACTCATAAGGTCATGAAAGGTGCCATACAAATATGACGTCTTTTTACATACATCCCATTTTTTCTGTATTGTGCAAATCAGTGTCTTGTACCTATGCAGTTGTAATAAATTTATTCTGTTGTTATTCATCCTTTTGGAGATTTCTCCTCATTAATTATGCATGCTATTGGTTACTTATTATTTTCCTTCCTCTCATATATACAAATGTAACCAGTTGCTGCATCCAAGATATTCATGTAAATTAATAACAATAGAGATTCTATCATCAATTCTTCTCCCACTCTGTTACCTTCAACTGTTTATCCATACCCAGCATCATCTCGATTTAATCTGAAACAGTGGCTTTATGTTGGAAACTTTGTCTAAGGGGTAGAAGTTTAGATATATCATGCTCCATAAATTTAGCACAATCCATTTGAGATCCCACATCATCAAAAAACTCAATCAATAAAAGTTGGTCATACAGTATAAGCACTCAATGATACATTATTTTAGAAATAATCCTTCACAATTCTTCTGATAATTGATTCCATTATTTTACATGTTAACAATGTAACACTTATGAATCTGTGGTTTTCCAGAATGCATGATATTAGTGTACTTCAAACTCAGTGAAACATCTGAGTCATTAATCATGTTTTCATAACGATTTAAAAATCTAGACACTTATTTCTATTAATTGTCTAGAATTAGTATAATTAGCTTCTGGGGATCTGTTTTGTTTCGAACCCTTTAACTTGATTCAGATAGAATCCCTACAGTGTGGAAACAGGCCTTTTGGCCCATTGAGTCCACACTGACACTCCGAAGAGCATCCCACTCAGAGCCATACCGACCCTATCTCCATAACCCTACATCTCCCATTATTAATCCACCTAGCCTTCATTAGAACGTCAATTTGAATAATATCAATGACTGTACTGTGAGTATACTTGACCAGCTTCTTGTGGATGGTATGACACCATTGATTTCTCTAACGAATTGGTCATGGAAGTAATTGTTGAATATTTTTAGCATTTGCACATTTATCATGATTTCAATCCTACCAACTTGCTTTAAATTTTAGATATTTAGCTGATCTTACTGTTGAGAGATCAGAGAATGATGTACCGCTGTTTAGTATTTGTTCTAACAACAATTGCCAACTTCTTCCACTTTCTAAGCAGCCTTCTAAAAGAGGATTACATTTTCAGAAATTTGATTTGCATTTAAATGGGGCCTTTATTGTTACAACACACATCTAAATCCCTTCAAAAGTAGAATAACTAAACTAAAATTCCAGTCAGTCATAGCTATGGAGTCATGCAGCATAGAACTAGACCCTTCGGTCCAACTTGTCCATGCAGGCCAAGTTTCCCAAACTCAACTAGCCCCACTTGCCTGCATTTGGCCCATATCCCTCTAATCCTTTACTATCCATGTACCTGTCTAAATGTATTTTAAGTGCAGCAGGTCAGGCAGCATCCAAGGAACAGGAGAATCGACGTTTCGGGCATAAGCCCTTCTTCAGGAATGAGGAAAGTGTGTCCAGCAGGCTAAGATAAAAGGTAGGGTGGAGGGACTTGGGGGAGGGGCGTTGGAAATGCGATAGGTAGAAGGAGGTCAAGGTGAGGGTGATAGGCCGGAGTGGGGTGGGGGTGGAGAGGTCAGGAAGAAGATTGCAGGTTAGGAAGGCGGTGCTGAGTTCAAGGGATTTGACTGAGACAAGGTGGGGGGAGAGGAAATGAGGAAACTGGAGAAATCTGAGTTCATCCCTTGTGGTTGGAGGGTTCTTAGGCGGAAGATGAGGCGCTCTTCTTCCAACCATCATGTTGCTATGGTCTGGCGATGGAGGAGTCCAAGGACCTGCATGTCCTTGGTGGAGTGGGAGGGGGAGTTGAAGTGTTGAGCAACAGGGTGGTTGGGTTGGTTGGTCCGGGTGTCCCAGAGGTGTTCTCTGAAACGTTCCACAAGTAGGCGGCCTGTCTCCCCAATATAGAGGAGGCCACATCGGGTGCAGCGGATGCAATAGATGATGTGTGTGGAGGTGCAGGTGAATTTGTGGCGGATATGGAAGTATCCCTTGGGGCCTTGGAGGGAAGTAAGGAGGGGAAGTGTGGGCGCAAGTTTTGCATTTCTTGTGGTTACAGGGGAAGGTGCCGGGACCGCAAGAAATGCAAGACTTGCGTCCACACCTCCCCCCTTACTTCCCTCCAAGGCCCCAAGGGATACTTCCGTATCCGCCACAAATTCACCTGCACCTCCACACACATCATCTATTGCATCCGCTGCACCCGATGTGGCCTCCTCTATATTGGGGAGACAGGCCGCCTACTTGCGGAACGTTTCAGAGAACACCTCTGGGACACCCGGACCAACCAACCCAACCACCCCGTGGCTCAACACTTCAACTCCCCCTCCCACTCCACCAAGGACATGCAGGTCCTTGGACTCCTCCATCGCCAGACCATAGCAACACGACGGCTGAAGGAAGTGCGCCTCACCTTCCGCTAGGAACCCTCCAACCACAAGGGATGAACTCAGATTTCTCCAGTTTCCTCATTTCCCCTCTCCCCACCTTGTTTCAGTCAAATCCCTCGAACTCAGCACCGCCTTCCTAACCTGCAATCTTCTTCCTGACCTCTCCGCCCCCATCCCACTCCGGCCTATCACCCTCACCTTGACCTCCTTCACCTATCACATTTCCAACGCCCCTCCCCCAAGTCCCTCCTCCCTACCTTTTATCTTAGCCTGCTGGACACACTTTCCTCATTCCTGAAGAAGGGCTTATGCCCGAAACGTCGATTCTCCTGTTCCTTGGATGCTGCCTGACAAGCTACGCTTTTCCAGCAACACATTTTCAGCTCTGATCTCCAGCATCTGCAGTCCTCACTTTCTCCTAAATGTATTTTAATTGTTGTAACTGTACTTGCACCTAAAACTTCCTCCGGCAGTTCATTCCACATACAAACCAGCCTCTGTGTGAAAAGGTTGCCTCTCAGGATCTTCTTAAATCTTTCTCCTTTTGCCTTGAAAATATCCCCTCCAGTTTTGAACTCATCCAACCTAAGGAAAATACCTTTGCTTTTCACTCTATCTATGCCCCACAGAATTTTATAAATCTTTGTAAGGTCACCCCCAACTTCCTACACTCCAGTGAAAAAGTCTTAGCCTATCCTTATACCTCAAACCTTTCAGTCCCAACAACAACCTGCTCAATCTTTTCTGAACTATCTCCAATTTAATAATATCCTATAGCAGCAAACATTACAGCAGATGACCATAAGCTTGATATAATGATTCTTCCATTTTGATTCAGGAGTAATGGACTCAGGTTTGATGAGTAACTTGTCATAATGACTCAATATTATTCACAATCAATCAAATCATGAATTTCCACTATATGTAATATGGCTTTAATTATAACATTACAGAGCACATAATCAGATGCACTTTCAATTTACTACCCAGCATATAGTGTATAACCTGAAACTGCACTGCATACGTAATTTTTAGATATCTTCATCAGTCATATGATATTGTAAATACCATCCCTAAAATGAGAATGAATTTCAGAAGAAAGCTTTTGTTCTAAAGTCTGTATTGTAACTGAGTCCTAAAAGTAATTGACACTTAATTTGCCCAATTGCACAAGTGTTGTTAAAAGCATTTAAATTCAAATATCTGTGAGAATTAAAGGGAGTCACTTATTGTTTCAATGCTAGAGTTCAGCCAAAGTTTACAATGCTTGAATAATCTTAATGCTGCATTCAAGAAAATAGTTTTTCCTCATTTAACAAGGAGCGGGAGAACTAACAACAGATATTTTGTGCAATCAAAATGGATTTATGTAAATATCACCTTGGACACTTCACAGTAGTAAGATGTGCAAAGTATTTTTGTGATCATGCACATGTTTTAGTTTTTGGACATTTGAACAGGTCATTTAAAGCCACTATATACTAATTTAGCATGGAGATTTTTGGTGAGATACACACATCAGTCTTGCATTTCAAATTTGGCAGCACATAATGCCAAATAGGCAAATTTCAAGAGCACTTTCTGCACTGTGTAGATATATTGTAGCAGCTTCACAGCATGGTGGTGGTGGATAACACAATAGCGATAGGTTTTTGTTTGCTGACAAAAGCACTCATTCCTTGGGATTAAACTGTTTGCGACTATTTCTTGGCCGCAGAAATTTACTGAACCTTAAGCATCATGTTGATATTCACATGAGAAGAATTACAAGGCAAAGATGTATATTCAATGGCACATTCCTACCTTTTGGAAAAAAGGAACTGGAAAAAATGCAAAATGATAAAAAAACTTGAGCAAGTAAGAGACTTAGCACTCTTAACAGAGGAAAGTAAGAATCCAGAGCCATGTCAAGACTTGTATCCCCTCAAGTCTGCCCCAAGGAGTGGCAGAACGAGTTTAATTTAGATAAATGTGAGATGTTGAATTTTGGAAAGGAAAATCAGGGCAGGACGTGTATGATGTGTGTGGAGGTGCAGGTGAATTTGTGGCGGATATGCAAGGAAGATATCAATTTGCAATAGGACCCATGCTTTACAGTTGAAGATTCTCCACAGGGTCTACTTGGCTCCGGACCGTTTGTCAAAATTTAAACCAGAGATATCTTCAGCATGTCCCAAATACAAGGTCTGTACGGGCACTCTTACCCATTGTCTCTGGTCTTGCAATAGGCTTCAAACATATTGGAGAGCTGTAGCTGGCGCAATGGAGACGATTTTGGGTGTAAGGGTGGAGAAGGACCCTATCTTTCTCGATTTGGGCCTGCCCACTGTATTTCCTGCAGATGTGCATAAGAAAAAACTTTTCAATATTCTCATGTTCTATGCAAGAAAGAATATCTTGCTAGGTTGGATATCCGAAAACTTCCTGGGCATGTCGGGTTGGTGGAAGATTGTTATGGAGCATATTCCCTTAGATTTTCTCACAAATATGGGACACCACAAAACTGAGAATTTTTATAAGACTTGCCAACCCTTTTTGGAATACCTTGACATAGATTTATCTGCCACATTAACAAGGGCTTTTATATAGCCGTAATGATTGTGTTTTACGAGTTCAATATTGAGGGAGGAGGAACTGTGAATGTATGAGCATTTTGTTTGACTGGGCTGAGTTATTACCATTTATAAGTTTGTTGTTGGCTTTTTATTTATTTAGTTAAATAGCCAATTTGTGTTTAAATTTGTTGCCCCTCTGACAAGAAACTTGACCACCTAAATGGGAATCTTTAGTCACCCTCAAGATCTAGCTCCTTCGTAAGACCACCCATAGGCATAGCCTCTGATTTTGCAAAATTAATCTTGTACCCTGAAAAAGCACCAAACGCGCGAATGCATTGTACCAGGCAAGGTACTGAAACTGCTGGATTTGTCAAAAAAATTAGGACATCATCTGCATACAACGAGATCTTATGTAATTTTGACCCCACTTCTGGAGCTGATATACTGGGGTCCCCTTGCCGGCTGCCCCCAAAAATATTAAAATTGCTTGATCATACCCAGTTGGTGATGACCACCGTGAGAGGGCCACCGTAGAGAACCTTTACCCATCTTATAAAGACTTCACCCAAACCAAACCACTCCAGAGTATAGGAAAGGTACGGTCACTCAACTCGGTCAAATGCCTTCTCTGCACCTAGAGAAATCACCAATCCCTGTATTAACTGTTGTTGGCATACTTGAATTACATTAAGCAGCCTCCTAACATTATTGGTAGGATCTAACCCTTTATGAAGCCCATCTGATCCTCTTTAATAATAGAAGGTAACACAGTCTCCAGTCTTAATGCGAGAGTCTTAGAGAGGATTTTAAAGTCCACATTTAAGAGTGAGATGGGCCTGTACGAAGCACAGTCTTCCTGGTCCTTCCCTTTTTTAAGGATAAGTGAAATATTGGCGTCTCTCAGAGATAGTGGAAGACAACAATGACTGTATGAATCATTAAGCATATTCAGCATTGGGCCTGACAGTATACTTATAAATTCCTTATAAAATTCACTGGGAAGTCCATCAGGACTGGGCACTTTTCCACTCTGAAGCTGCCTCACAGCTTCCGGCACTTCTTGCTCTGAAAACGGGGCATTGAGAAAGGACTCTTATTCGGGAGTCATACCCGGGAGCTTCAGATCCTTAAAAAAAGATTCCAGTATGGCCTGCCCCTCCTCACAATCCTCGAATTGGAATAATTTAGAGTAAAATCTCTCGAACACCAAATTAATATTTTTAGAATCACATGTTAGGCTCCCAGACCCTTCCCTAATTGCTGTAATGACTTGTGGGGTACTCTTTTTTCTGGCGAGATATGCTAAGTATTTGCCTGGTATGTCACCATGCTCATATAACCTTTGCTTTGCAAAAGCCAGCTCCTTCTTTGCTGTCTGCGTGAGCACAGAATTCAATGCAGACCGCAGTGCCATAATCCTCTGTAGTTTGACCAACAAGGGTCTGTCAAAGTAGGCCTTCTCGGCTGCCTTCAACCATGTTTCCTACTGGCAGAATATGAAATAACTAACCCTTAGCATAGGCTTTGGCAGTTTCCCAGAGGACGGATGAGATACCAAGTTATGTCTAGGAAACCTGAAAGTTCCTAGAGAAATACTCCACAAATTTATTATCCTTAAGGATAAAAGGATCCATTTGCCAGTATCTCGAACCCACTGTAACGTCCCTAATCTTAACAAAAGGTACAATGGAGCATGATCAGAGATGGTAATATTACCAATCATACAAGGTGCCCCAAATCCCTGTCTGTAGGGTGGAGACGCCTCCAGACGTCCACCAACCCTAACTCTCTACACAGACCCACTAACTGTTTAGTTTGTACAGAGGGTATTGAGGGACCTTCGGGCAAGCTGTCTTCTGTGGGATCCATGAGACAGTTTTGTACAATTTGAAAATTCAAGAGGCTATACAAAAGGTAGTGCTAAACTTTATCAAACAGCAACTAAATATACAGAGCACGTAATTAATGTTATAATGTGCTAGTCTCATGTTTGTCATAGGGTACAAACTGTTTCAGAGAAGGAGGAATTTGCTCTGTGATAGGAGTTAGTTGAGCAAACTTAGCACTATGTAGTGGCACCTACGTTTTAGTGAAGAGTTTGAAAGAATTTCAAAGACACAATTTCGCAACTCAAGCTGTGTACAAAGAATTTACGGACAAGCATTTTGTGAAATGATGGAAGCATCTAAATATATCCATATACATTAGTTTTATTCGCTAATAAAGAGTTGTGTTTAGTTTCAAGGTCCAAAGAAGATAATTCTGCATCCCACTGTACACTCCATTTATTTTATCTGCACAATAGACATGCCTCATTATTTTTGTTTAAAATGCATCATGCTTACATTTTTATTAAAGGTTAAACACTCAGTGCAGAATTAGATTAGAATATATTGCATTTAATCATCCTTCACAACAGAAACATGATGACTCAGTTCAAACCTTGGCTCGAATAAAACTGGCAGAAAGGGTCATAGAAATAGCATTGATTTGTAGGATGGTTACCTGCAAAGAACAATTGTGTAGCTTTCAAAATAAAATGAACAAAAACAAATATAGTCTAATTGTCAAGGAAGGATTTGGTTCTAGCCAAATACACAAGAGGTGCACTATCTGGAGGATCAGCAGTGTTTTGCCCACATACCCCACTGTTAAAAATAAAGCTCTCACCATCACATGTATTATGTCTGTTCAACTGGTCTCACCCACCTCATCCTATGACACTACTAATTCGTTCTGTGTATCTATGTCTCCTATTCACTTGCTGGGACACCTGATCACCTCTCCTGCTCATGCAACTCCACTAATTGCTCATCTGGATACTTTCATCAAGTTTGATCCTTCTCTTTGTCTCATTGCAAGAAAAAGTGGCCCAGAATCTGCTGAGTAGTCCAAGACTAATGGATCAGTGGCAGACATCAGGCTTCTCATTCCCTATGAAGAGAAAATTCTGGATTTGACCAGAGAAGCAAGTGACTGCTTATGAGGGGATAGAGAAACTTCAACAGCCAGCAGACCCAGTCAGCTACATTCTTTAGTGCTGCACTGTTCTTCCATTATGTAGACATATGCCCCATCCAGTGAACAATCACATTGAGGCCAGTACTGAAGATTCTCTGCTCTATCTCCATCTTCAAGAAGGATGCCACTAATCCCTCAGAATGTACAGTGACTAGGCTTTCACTTGCACCTTCCACCAGCTCAGAGACTTTTCCTTTAGATTGCTTTCTAGATTAGTTCCAGGAGCACATCCTGGGGACCACACTACATGTCTCCATAGCTTATCAAGGAATAAATGTTCCAGGTCTCTAACACTCAGAATTGCCAGCGACTAAGCACCTGTTCAGCCCCAGGCAGAACACAATTCCTGTTCTTAGTCACTAATGATTTTGTCAAAATGCACAGACAGGAATATTAGGTAGGTTTTCCCGAGGTACTCAGTAAATCAGATCAAAGGATTGAGGAGTCCAGCATTGTTATGAGAACATTGATGGCTCTGACATGCATGCAGCTTACTATCTCCATGGTTTGGAGTCTGCTATGGAGAGGCAGGGTGTACCAGACATGCACACAAACTTGTGCTTAATTATTCTAGCCACAGATATTCAGCAAAGAGATAGTGGGTTTGTTCATGTGGCATAGAGGTAGCGTTCCTACCTGTGAGCCAGAAGACCTGGGTTCAATACCCACCTGCATAAAAGGCACGTAATAACATCTCTGAAGAAATTGATTAGAAAAAAACATCAGAGATGAGAGATCTTGACATCAAATTGCTGTAGAAACCCATCAGGTCTGGCAATAATTTAGTTGGAAAAAAAAATGAATTAATATTTCCAGTCGGGTGACTGTTCTGATGAAGGGTCACTAGACTCAAATGTAGGTTTAAAGATGGGAGATCATATTTCTTGGGGTAGATTTTCCAATAAGCAAAGAAAGGTACATTGATTCTGGGTGACTGAAGAAATTGTACAGGAACAATAAATTTGATGCGATGGCAAACAGTAAAATTTAATGTCACTCATAATGAGTGAAGAATTAAAGAGTTAAAATCTAGTATGCGCAGTATGAAAAACTATGAAAAAGACCCACAGAAGACATAAAAGACAGCTTTAACAAATAACCAGAAGGAATGGCTGCTTCAGCAACAGGAAAACAGCAATTGATACTTATTTGCCATAAAGTTACATACAGATATTACTGCGGTTGAGTTAATTCATGACATGCAAAACTTAAGTGGTTACAAAGCAGCATAAATTTCCACTAACCTTGAAGAAAGCAGGACAGAGAAAAACTAGCAATTTTTGTTCCATGAATTTCATCTTTGCTGATGATAATTTGAATTGATTGCTAAGTCAAGCTGATTGCTGGGCATTTAGCAACAATGATATCATTAGTCATTCCAAGTAGCCAACCACATTAAAGTATTCTCACAGACAGAGGCTATGGACTGAAATGCACTGATAGTCCTTCATTTCTAATTAAATGTTAGAGCAGAATAAATAATTAGGGCAATCAGATTAGATGCTGAAATATCATATGTTTAGAAATTAACCCAAATAATGAGAAACTCCAGTGTAAATTACATAAATAAGACAGTGAACAATGTAAAAAACCTGATAAAGAAGTTGCATAGTTACCAAGACACCACAAAGCACAGTGTATGGCAAGCAAAGGAACTCATGCAAAAGCCATGAAAGACTTACTGTTGGCAGACAGCCAAACACCTGTAAGAACTGCAGATGGTAAACATGCTGAGCCGCAAAGAATTCAGCAAAGAGAGAAAAAAAACAATGGCATTTGTGATGGAAGATTTATAAAGGAGTAGACTTCCCTTTGTGTCATTGAAGGTATCCTCTACAGTAAACAATGGCAGACTGCTTTGCAAATAAATAGATTAGTACAATTTCTATAAAGGCAATATGCAATCACAAAGTGAGATGCACAAAAACACAGGTCAATATTCTAACCTACTGACCTGCTCTGGTAACCACAGTATTTATATGGCAAGTACAGTTGAGTTTCTGGTCAATGGTAATTCCCTAAGATAATCACAGTGGGGCATTCAGTGATGATGACGCCATTGAATATCCAAGGGCAGTGGCTAGATTGCATGTTATTGGAGATAATCCTTACCTGGTATTTTTGTGGATGTTACTTGCAACTTGTCAGCCCAAGCCTAGATATTGCCCAGGTATCATTTCATTTGAACATGGATGACTTCAGTATCTCAGAAGTCACAAAATGTTGCTGAACATTGTGTAATGATCAGCAAACATTCCCACTTCTAAACTCATGATGGAGGGAAGGTTGATTATGAAGCAGCCGTAGGTGTTTGGGCCAAACATTACCCTGGCAAACTCCTGCAGAGATGTCTTGCAGCTGAGATGATTGACCTCCAACACATACAACCACCTTCCTATGCGTCAGGTTCGACTCCAACCAATGGAGAGTTTGCCCCCGCTACCTATTGATACTAGTTTTGCTAGGGCTCTTTGATGTTACACTTGATCAAATGCAGCATTGATGTCAAGGACTGTCACTCTTCTCAATCTTCTCAAAATCTTCTCAAAACTCGCTAACTGGAACTCTTACCTCAGCTCTGGAATTCAGCTATACCAAGGTTATAATGAGGTCAGGAGCTGAATGGTCCTGGCAGAACTGGGTGTCAGTAGCAGGTTATTGCTGAGCAGATGCTGTTTGATAGCATTGTTGATGATACCTTCCATCACTTTATTGGTAATTGACAGTAGACTTTTGGGTGGTAATTGTTCATATGGATTAATTGAGAGTTTTGCGTATATGACATAACTGGGTAATTATCCACATTGATTGATGAATACTAGTGTTGCAGTTGTACAGGGACAAATTGGCTAGGGATGCAGCATATTCTGGAACACAAGTCTTCAGTGTTGTCAGGACCCATATCCTTTCAGGTGTCCAGTGCCTGCATCATTTCTTGGTTTTACATGGAGTGAATCAACTGGCTAAGGATCTGTGATGCTAGGGACCACAGGAGGAGGCTAAGATAGATTATCTATTCCACATTTCTTGTAGTAGGTTTTTGCAAATGCTTTGCACTGAGAAGCTGGGCTCTTCCATAATTGAGGATGAGAATATTGGAGTCACCTCCTCCAGTAAGTCTTTTAATTATGTACTACCATTCATGGCTAGCTATGGCAGGACTGCAGAGCTTACATCTGATCTGTTGTTTACCTCTGTCAGTCATTTGCGGCCTATGCCATTTGGTATGCAAGTAGTTCTGTTTGGTAACTTCACCGGGTTAATACTTCATTTTCAGGTATGCCTGGTGTTACTCCTGGCATGCCTCTCCATTGAACCAGGACTGGTCCCTGGCTTGATGGTAATGATTGAGTGGGGGACATGCCAGGCCATGAGGTTTCAGATTGTGTTGGCACACAATTCTGCTGCTGCTGATGTCCCACAATGCCCAGACTTGAGTTATTAAATCTGTTCAATGTCTGTCCCATTTAGTGCAGTGACAGTGCCATACAACATGATGAAGGTATTCTCAATGCAAATGTGAGACACTGTCTCCACAAAGACTGTGTGGTGGTCATGGACAGATGTATCTGCAGCTGACAGATTGGAAAGGATGAGGTCAAGTATATTTTTCCTTTTTTGTTGGCTCCTTCAATACCTGCTGCAGACCTAGTCTAGCAGCTATGCTTATTTCAGACCCAAGCAGCTCAATTAGTACTGCTGCTGCTTTTGGTGACAGACATTGAAATTCACAACACAGAGTACATTTTCCACTCTTGCCACCCTCAGTACTTCCTCCAAGTGTTGTACTGAGTCATCCGCCGAGGAGGGGGGGGGGGGAACAGTACGTGGTATTCAGCAGATTTCCTGTGCATGTTTGACCTGATGCCATGAGACTTCATGGGTCCAGAGTCAATGTTGAGGACTCCCAGGGAACTCCCTCCCAACTGTATACCACTGTACACCACCTCTGTTGGATCTGTCCTCCCAGTGGGACAGGACATTTCCAGGGATGCTATTTGTGGTGTCTGAGACATTGTGTGTGAGGTATGATTCCATGAGTATGACTATATCAGGTTGTTGCCTGACTAGTCTGTGAGACAACGTTCCCAATTTTGGTATGAGCCCCTAGATATTAGTATGGACGACTTTGCAGGACTGTTTCTGCCGTGTCATTTCCAGTGCCTAGATCGATGCCACGTGGTCTACCTGGTTTCAAATTTCTGTTGAGACTTTGTAGTGATTGATACAACTGAGTGATTTTGCTCAGCCATTTCAGAGGGCAGAAAGTCAACCACACTGCTGTAGCTCTAGAGTCATGTGTAGGCCAGACCAGGTAAGAACGGCAAATTTCCTTACTTGAAGGACATAATTAGATGTGTTTTTCTGATTATCGATAATAGTTTCATGGTTATCAGTAGATTCTTATTTACAGATTGTTTTTGTTGTTCTACCATCTGCTGTAATAGGATTTGAATCCAGATCTCCAGAATATTAGTTGAATTTCTGTATTAACAGTCCAGCGATAATACTACCAAATCATTGCCTCCCCTGTGATTCTTGTAATAAAACGTTCTAATGCAATCATTAAGAAATTGTATCCTTACATGCACTTCCTCAAAGAAATGATCAGCAGAAACAAGTACAAATATTCCAGAATTCTTAAGTTTGAACTGAAATGTCTGATATTGGGGGAGGGGTAAAGTATATTTATTATGAAGTCTATAGCTCATAATGCTGACTAACAAATTATTTAACATCTCTCGCAATTGAAGTTTTAGCCCAAAAATAGGTTCAACTGGAAAAGAAAGTTAGACTATTCACACAAGATATTCCTAAATTTACCAGATAGAGAAAATTGTGAGGCATCAAAATATCATTCTTTTTCCAATTCTCAGAGAGACAGCTCAGCAGTACTTATGAGGTAGTACGCCATAAACACTTAGTCATATCTCATTAAGAAGATGCAACTTTTCTGGAGTTTTAACAGCAGTATTAGAGTGTAAATAGAATGTCTTGTGAATTCAGTGGCTTTTTAATTGTCTGCAGTGTATTGGAGCTTCAACAATACTTTAGAGAGAGAAGCATACAATCACTGACTAAAAAAAAACTTTGGGATTTCTGGCGTGAACCATGTCCAACTCATATATAGCATGAAGAAATTGCTGTCCACGTCTGAGCAGCAATGGTAGCAAATGCTGACAGTTTCTTGATCATGACTATCACAGAACCCTTGCTCGAGAAATACCAGACTGGGGAGTTGGAATGAGAGCATGAGTCCATACACTCTGGAGTTCAGGAGAATGAGATATGAAGTCAGTGAATCACAAATTTCTGAAGGGGCTTAAAAGGTAGATACTAAGAAAGGTTGTTTTTGCTGGCTGAGGAATTTAGAACACAAGGATATTGTCTCTGGATAAGGATTGATCATTTTGGACTGAAGTGGCGAGAAATGTATTCATTCAGGGAATTATAAATCGTTCAAATTTTCACCCCAGACAATTGTGGATGTTCCATTGTTAATTATATTTTAACTGGAATAAACAGGCTTTTGGTCTCTCAAGGAAGCAAGAGATGTGAAGAACAAATGGGAAATGGTGTTTGAAGCCCAAAATCAGTAAATGGTTCACAGGAAATGTGGTTTACTTATACTGCCTACCCATCATATACATAATGGAGCTCATGCCTTCTAGTGTGGAAATGGTATCCAACTCCATGAGCACAACACTTGACCCAATCATGATGTCACAGTTGACAACCATATTTCAGCTGCAGTTGTAGCACAAACAAATATTCTTAGTGTGAGAGGTCTAGGACTTGAGTTGTAATATCTCTACTTGTTGCCCTACTAAATCAAACTACTGGCTTTGGATACCATGGTTCCAAGGGTATGCTGGTTTACATAGCTGCCAGCAATTTGTGATCCAGCAGATTACTTGTGAAACAATACTGAGCCTTTCAATAGATGTTCTGTCCTGTTTTGCTTGAGGATGAGTCTTGACACTATATGGTGATATGTTTGCTTCAGAAGCAGTGGGTGAAAAGCTTTGAATTCTCTGAGTGTTTTTTAATTTAAAAAAACATGAGTGGTGGAGTCAAGCTCACCCAGGGTCAATAGTTTTGCTTTCATTTGAGGTCTTGGAGTTGAAACTGATAGATTTAGCTCTCTCTCTCTGCTGAAGCAAAAAGCTTGAGTTCTCCCTTTGCTGCTGAATTGTTTGTTTTGGAGCTTCTTTTTTCCTGGATTGTAGAGGAGATAACACTTGAGGAAAATCAGTTTTGCTGAATTTGCCTTTGCTAAGAGTGTGTTTATGTGATGCTGCTACATTGTAACAGTTATGATTCGTAACTAAATAATATATTATTTCATTAAGTATTTCATTGGAATTAAACATGCCATTTTTTATTTGTATTTAACTGCATTGTAAGCTTGAGCACCCAAATATTCAGTGCTGCAATATTTAATGATGTCAGCAAATCAAAGTCACAAACAGGTGCTGAACGGATAGTTCTTGTTTTCTAACAGCAAGCCCATGCAGCAAGCTGACTGAAATACTTAGGAGACAATGGACTAGTACAGCACTGAATGGTGAACTGGGAGGTATTACAGATAATGCTTTTACCAGCCTTGAAAAAATCTGATGAAAAGAAAACCAGGGCAATCGTCATCTTCATAACACTGTCTTTTTCTGAGGTTGAAGATCCACTTTCAGATTTGGCAGAGTTCAGTGCGCACTACTTTGATAAAGTAGTTGACACACTGCTCCTAAGTTCAGTGGAGATTTAGTGAAATGCACCTGAAAGATCAAGGCACCAATATTTCGATTTTATCAACTTGAAAATTTTTGCCAACAAACTAAGCACTTCTCGAAACTCAGACATCATCAACTAACCATCTTTAATGCTGTTCATCTGTGCGCTTTTAAAGATTAGCATTAATTGGAGTAGCAAGGTTGAAAACAATAGCACTGGTGTCAATGTCAAATCAGATAGACATCAAGGTCTACCAAGTCTGCATAATTCTGACAAGCTCTAACTGCTGTCTACAAGATGGCATTCAGAGTTGCTGCAGAGCAACTGTGAACTTGCACTGCAGACAGTATTTTGCTACTGAAATTTTTCTCCAGACCACAAACTAGGCATTACAAAACCCAATACTTACACTCTTATAAAACATGTGAACTGTTAAATCCAAGATATATCTTGATCAGAGTGATCATACATTTACAAATTTCAGAAAGTGTTGGCAGTGTTCATTTATTAATTGATTTTCTCTTAGAAACATCATGAGCAGGGGTGGGAAACAGGAACTGAGTGAGTTATTGGATCAGAAACCAACCCCAGTTATGAAACACATTAAATGTTCAGATTTTTGATTGGGAAAACCTTTATTACCTTCAGGTTAGATTTCCTACCCACACAGAGATTTTGGGGTGGGGGGGAGGGGTGGCGGGAGGACAGGAACAAAGGCAAGTCAGAGTAGTCTTAGTCACAATCAAATTTGCACAGTAGCTATGACTTACATGACTGGTTGTCTGAGGAATACATCCACAGGTTGAATCAGACCTTTCCACTACCAAGGTAAATGAGAAGCCACAGGAGAAGCAGAGGCCTGGTACTAAGGGGAGGGAAGCACATAGCTTCATTGATGCCGACTCATATCTAATGTTGGAGGTCATGAGACAACCAGGGTAGTGGTCTTCTTGGAGGATAGCAGGAGGAGGCCATCTCATAACACAGCAGGTCTATTTCTCTTTCCAGCATCAATTCACTCTTCTTCTTTCATCTCTTGTTTCTGCTCCTCTCCCAATGAGTCATCACTTCCAGGGTCTCACTGTCCTCAAGGTTCATTTCTCTTTGGAGGATCGAAACGGAGGTACAATGGACCACTACAATAACAGAGACACTATGACACCTTACTACCTTTCCTGGCTGAGGATGGA
Organism: Chiloscyllium plagiosum; assembly: GCF_037043375.1. NCBI lineage: Eukaryota > Metazoa > Chordata > Chondrichthyes > Orectolobiformes > Hemiscylliidae > Chiloscyllium > Chiloscyllium plagiosum. The sequence goes on from NW_028270152.1 coordinate 42,775,402, forward strand.
CCAATGCCTGACTGACCACAGACCCCTTGACTCAACTCAGGACCCTTCGACTATCAAATACAGCCATTTGGTTTAAACACATATAGCATATTTGCCACACAAGCTTCTCCACATTCAGTTGATATGATACTGGTGTAGCATGATGTCATACACGAACATATCTGCCTTGACAGCTGACCTATTACTAATCTTGCTTTTTGTGCATCTTCTTTGCAGCTATAACTCTGTATTCCTCATACTGTTCCATCACCCTGTGATCTTTGTATGGTGTGATGTCTCTGTACTGCAAGCAAAGCAGAACTTTTCACTGTATCTGGGGACATGTGACAATAATAAATCAAATCAAATCAAATCAGATTATTGCTGGAAACCATGACATAGAAACATAGAAGCAGGAGTAGGCCATTTGACTCTTTGAGCCTGCTCTGCTATTCAATATAATCCTGGCTAATCATTAAACTCAGTACCGTGGTCCTGTTTTCACCCCATCCCCTTTGATCCCTTTAGCCCTCAGATCAATACCTAATTCCTTCTCAAAAACATATAATGTTTCACCTCAACCACTTCCTGTGGTAGAGAATTCCATAGGATCATCACTCTATGGGTGAGGAAATTTCTCCTCATCGCAGTCATAAATGGCCTACCCCATATCTTTAGGCTATGATCGGTTCTGGACTCCCTGCTTATCAGGAACATTCTTCCTACTTTGACCCTGTCTGGTCCCATTAAAATTTTTACAGGTTTCTGTAAATCATCCCTCAATCTGCTGAACTCCAGTGAATATAGTCCTAACTGATCCAGTCTCTCTTCATATGTCAGTCTCACCATCCTAGGAATTAGTCTGTAAACCTTTGCGGCACTCCCCGCATAGCCAGAATATCCTCCCTCAGATAAAGGGATGAAAAATGTGCACAGTACTCCAAGTGTGGACTCATCAAGGCTCTGTACAATTGCAGAAAGACATCCCTGTGCCTGGACTTAAACCCTCCCCGTGTGAAAGCCAACAGAACATTTGCCTTCTTGCATGTGACTGGTGTACAAGGACACCAGTCTCAATTTCACAAACTATAGCCATTCAGATAATTACCTGCCTTCCTCTTTTTGCTACTAAATTGAATAACCTCACATTTATCCAAATTATATTGTATTTGTCCACTCACTTGTCAAAATCATGGTGAAGCAAGTCTACATCCTCTTACCCAGCTTTGAATCATCTGCAAATTTGGAGATATTATCATTAGTTCTCTCATCAAGATCATTAACATATATTCTGAATAGCTGAATCCAAGTACTGATCCCAACTAGTTACTAGCTGCCATTGGAAAACAGATTAATTAATTCCTACTCTGTTTCCTATCTGCTAGCCAATTCTTTATGTACGTCAGAACATTACCCCCAATCTTTGGCGCCTTCATTTTATAGGCTATATGGCAAGTGGCTTTCACTTTGCACTAAAAAGCCAGGTAAGACAGACGGTGAGCCTTTAAGTTCTGAATAAAGCAACAATGCACAAAAATGTTAGGCAAGATAAAAAAAAATGTATGCAAACAAGTAGCTGCAAAGTGTGTGAGCACTAAAAAAGCAATTCAAGATCCGGAGATGCATTCTGTCCTGGTGCATGAGACAGGTGCCTTCTCTGGATGCAAAGGATCCTGGCTGCAGCATTGTAATGAAGGTGCTGGTGAACAGCAAATTCAATACCAAAATGCTGAATTGCATTATAAGTTATTTGGAAACGTAGAAGGTTGGTACCTTGCCAATGCTAGCCTCTATGGTTACACTGCACAGACAGGAGAATGCCCTGAGATTTTCTTTTTTATTCACTCATGATACAGGGGTATTGCTGGATGTCCAGTCCTTTTTGCACATTCCTAGTTTCCTTTGAGAAGGTGATAGTTAGCTGTCTTCTTGAACAGCTGCAGTCTATTTGCCATATATTGACCCACACTGCCCTTAGGGAGGGAATTCCAGGATTTTGACTCAGCAACAGTGAAGGAACGGCAATATATTTCCAAGTCAGGATAGGGAGCGGCCTGGAGGGGAACTTGCAAGTGATAGCGTTCACATTTATCTGTTGCTTTTGTCCTTCTGGATGGAAGTGGTCATGGTTTGGGAGATTCTAGCTGAAGATGTATGGTAAATTTGTGCAATGCATATTTGTACATAAATGGTACACACTGCTGCTACTGAGCATTGCTCGTACAGGGAGTGAATGCTTGTCGGTATGGTGCCAATCAAGAGGGCTGCTTTGCTCTGGATTGCATCAGCTTCTTCTGTGTGTTTGGAGCTACACTCATCCAGGCAAGTGGGAGTGTTCCATCACATTCCTAACTTGTGCCTTGTAGCGCTGGAGAGTCAGGTGGTGAGTTACTCGGCACAGTAAGTGCTAATTTCTGATCTGCTCTTGTGTTTATGCGGTCAGCCAGTTGAGCTTCTGGTCAATGATAACCCTCAGTGTATTATTAGTGGGGGATTCAGTGATGGTAACACCACTGAGAATCATGGGGTGATAGTTAGACTGACTCCTACTGGAGACGTCATTGTCTGGTATTTATGTGGCATGAATCTACCTTGCTACTTGTCAGCCTAAAGCCTGGATATTAACCAGATTTTGTTGCTTTTGAACATGGACTGTATCATGAGTGGTATTGACCATTACGCATCATTAGCAAACACACCCTGTTCTGATCTTATGATGGAGGGAAGACCATTGATGAAGCAGCTGAAGATGGTTGGACATTACCAGGCCACTACTCTGAGGAAATCCTGCAGAGATGTCCTGGACTGACCTCCAACAACCACAACCACCTTCCTACGTGCCAGGTAAGACTTCAACTACCACAGAGTATGTCATCTCCTTGCCATTGATTCCAGTATTGCTAGAAAATGCTAGCCAGGATGGATACTTGAATATGATACTGATGAGCTACAGCCACCAGATGAATGTCTCTGACAGTCAAGTACAGGATTTGCATTTTCTTGTTTCTCACTGGTACCTGGCAAAAATAGAAAATTATATATATATCTATGGTGAGATTTGGTAATAATGAATTGTTCATGCATGGGAATAGACCACTTACCACTCACTCGCTAGGTTTGCTCCAAGGCATTAAAACCTTATATGGAAATAAGCCATGTTTTAAAATAAATGGTGAGAATATCACCTTCCCAGCTTTCCTATAACCGTCCATATCATTTAGTGACTGGGAAAAATTCTGCTCTATGTTTCAGTTCTCTGCAAAGTTTGCCTAAAATAGTTATAAAGAATAATGCAGGAAATTTCAACCTAGGAACCTTGTCAGCTTTCTTATTTGATAATCGTTTGCTCCCCTAAGATTTTGCAGTCATCCATTTCCCAAAAATTTTGGCATCTGAATTAATATAAAATAGGTTGGAGAAAAATTCGATATCTGAAGTGCCCTTGCACATTCCCTTGAGAAAGTACTTGCTAACATAAAACATGTTCATTCCCTATATCACTGCATGGCTGATTAGGATACAATTTAAAAGAGAATGTTATATGGCATTGGGTCACCGACTCATGTGATATGCCATACTTAGATATGTTAATTTATGCAGAGAAGGTTACGTTCATAGCTTTTCCTTTGAATTTGGTTTGTTATTCAAACAGAATGTAAAATATTAATCTGAAATATTGTTTCAAAGGCTTCTCTGATGCAATATCTGTGATTTTTGAAAACAGTATTTTCTAAAAGTAAACATTGAATAAAAGTGATTAATCGTCCCTGACACAATAATATAAATTGCCCTTCATGAATTTCTGCTGATTATTTTTGTGTATTCTAATGCTAAACTGAAAATTAGCATTGCAAAATAGCTGAGATAGAGATGAAAATGATGATATGTGGAATGATTTTCTTTATTACACACAATAGAACATTGATAATACAGTATTGCATTGCATACCACATCGTTCTCTAACTCTGAAGATGCACTCGTTGGAAAGGAAGACAAAGCTCTATGCTCTGGTTATCTGCATAATATTATTCACATTGTACAATACACCTAATTATGTTTAGATCGGAGGCCACAATAGCAAATACAGTCATAGAATAACTTATAATAGTCTGTGAAATTTCTCTGCCCTTCAGGAGATTTGGAGGTGAAACCAAAAGTATCAGATCCAATATGCTGTGCAGTAAGTAGACCAATATTGGCTTGTCAGACACAGGACAGATGTCTGGAATCAGAAGCAACAGACAATGAGGCCTGACTACCTGAAAATATTTTTCACCACAATTTTATTCTAAGACACAGTAGAGCATATTAGCATGTGGCCCTGTGTCAGCCCCATTTTATTCAATCCAATAATTGCCATCATCCTTTTGATGTGACACTTACTCAGTGCTCAAATGCCAATTGCAACTGAAGGATATTTTAGACAGTAGATCATAGATCCTGTTAGACATGCATTCAAAACTGTAATAAATGTGATTTACTATATAGATGTATTTTCAAACTCAGGACAAAACATGTAAGTCACTTACAATTAGTTGGCAAGGACACTTTAATTGCTCTTCTAAATCATTATAACAAATCAGGTCATACAGCTGTCACAAAGGCACAGCATAAAACCTCGTTTAACCCAAATACTTGTACTAAATTCTTAATTTTGTCTGTGAACGGTATCAAACAGAAGAAAAATAACAACAGGATTCTGTAACAGAATAAGCTAACATGGAATTTAGTGAATTTGATTCCCATGTCAGTCCTTTTAAAAAGTTGGGGCTCGAGTTTGTGCAGGTTTTGATCAATGTAATTGTTCTGATCTCAATTGGTGTTACTACTGGACAGATAAGATCTCAAACTGAAATCTGATTTGATAGACAAATTCAATTTTGATTTTAATGAAGTAGCTTTTCACTGAAACACGAGCATGCAACGGTGCAGATTTAGTTTTAACAAGAAATCAGAAATTTATTGTGCAAAAAACAAGATTAAATGCAATAAACTAAACCATTTACATATAAATATAAAGATCTTGGAACATCTCATGAGTCCCAAAAACACTACTTCACAGTACCCACATCAGAGAGAATTCCCTTTGATTTTAAGTCAAATGGGCTTAATTTGACTATGGCTTTAATTTCCTGAACATATTACTTAACAGCCTTAAACTACCTCAGTTCCCCAAGAATAACTGTATGTCTCATCCAGCTTCTGCCAAGACTTTTGTAGGAAAACAAAAACTTTTTTCCAAGCCATGGATGTTTCTCTTAATACCCCTACTCTCCCAAAAGAAGTCCAGAATCTTCTATTTGAAGGCCTAATGCACTACACTATTTCCTGTGTTCATTTACAAGCTCACTCAACATAAACTTCCCATTAGCCTCCATGAACTCTCTCTTTCAGTCCTTTCAGAAATCATCATGGCTACAAAAATACATATAAGTTAATTATTAAACTCCTTCAGACTCACACAAAACCCATCTGCTTGTAGATCAAAATTCAAAAATCCAAAATCGGAAATTAAACAATCTTACATCATGCAACGCAGATAATATTACCTGAATTAATGATTAGGTTTTTATGCCAAGTAGAAATTAATTTTCTGTTATTTTTAATCGTGGTTCAAAAATAATTTCATCTGGAGCTGATCTCGCTCACAAAAATGTCAATACATAGATTGAAATAAAGAAGATTACGAATTTCTTCTGCTCTCAGTTCAAATAGGGTGCTCACATTGAGCTTATTTTCGTAGGCACACAGGAACAAGCAGCCATATTGAAAATTGTTTGCATATTAAGAATCAATTAATTTACTGAGAACCTAAGGATCATATATTTTAAGTGATTTAAATCAAGTTATTCACAAGTGGAGGACTAAATATTTCCAAAATTGCTTACAATAAACCTATTTTCAGCTATAATAATGAAACTGCACCTGGTTACCATACATCAGTGAATATCTCTTAAAGTAAAAATATAGTTGAATTCTACAACAGTGACTGACTTTCATAGCCAGACCTCAGGAAACATGTTGAGATAAAATGAAGTTCAAAGCATCCATTTTAGTTTTCACTATCTTTATTATGTAGAAAAAAAATGTCAATCATGAAAATCTAGTCAACACAAATGAACTTCAAGCACTTAATTTTTGATTTAAAAAAAAGTGTATTCATAACTACACACCAAAGGCATTGAATCCTCAAATAACCTCCTTGGTCTGTCAGTCAAATTGTGAACTTGCAGTCCCTTTCCTCTATCTGTGATGATAGGTTGTGGAAAGCAATCAAACATTAATAATGCCTCAACAGCAGTCATGAGAGTTATGTCAACAAATAGCTATTGAAACTGCTTAAAAAGTTTGTTTTATTCCAATTCACAGATAGAAATAGCTCTGTTTTGGATTTTAAATAGCAGGCTATACAAACTGTTGTTTTATAAACCTTTACTGTCTATCCATCTCTGAAAATGTCTAACTCTTGCACTGTGAAATAGACAATTGCTGGACGAAAAATTAGTCATCATTCAGCTTCCCCTTACAACGAGAAATTAAGTTGATGCTATTGTTGAGATTGCTCAAAGGGTACAGCACAGAAAAAAGAACAGTGATAGAGATCTTTTTTCGAGATAGGTAGGTAATCACCAGCAGGAAATATCAGTGTTGGTGCAGTTACCTCCTGATGAAGGAGTAGTGCTCCGAAAGCTAGTGCTTCCAAATAAACCTGTTGAACTATAACTTGGTGTGATTTTTAATTTGGTGCAGTGTGGTGAACTAACACAGTAAACAAATAACAATGACAATACTTGTAAACTGTTTTCAAAATCAGGTGAAGAATTTTTTTCTCAATACCAAATTGAACATTAGTCTTCTCTTTCAGGATGTGATGCCATTTTACAAAAATCTTTTTATCATCAATATTCAATTTATTTGTATTCTTTGTTCCTTTGGTTTGATATTGTAGTGTTGAGTATTTTTTTAAATCTCAATTTGATTTTCTGTGTAAAGAACCTGCAATAGTTGTTGTCGGAAAGGAAACAACAAACGTTTTAAAACAAACCTTTTCTCATGCAGTGAGAAATTAAAAGAAAAATTAGATGTTGTGCTCTGAGAAGTGACTAATTTCCTGGCATATGAAATTTGTGGATTAGCAAACTTAAGAAAACATTGCCATGAAAATATATTAAATGATCTTTTTGAAGTTCTTCATAGAGCAACTAGATAATCCCTAGGAGATATATTGTACATAAAGATGAACCAATATGTTTTTGCATGAGAACCCATAGTAGCTCTGTTTATCAGTATTGTGGAAACTAACCAAATGACAGATCAAAAATGTAAAAGATCAGTACTTTTAAAGGACATGTAAATCTCAATCTAACCTGTAAACATTGAGTAGCTCACAGACTAGGATTTATCAACAACAAAAAAAAGTTAGGGGGATAAGCATTAATCCTGGCTGGAAATCTGAGTTTATCACAATTCAACAGTGAAGCCAAAACTGAGCTTTGGCAGAATTTTCTCATCATTGAAGAACCTGAAACTAAACTAAACAACACAACAAAAATAAGAGCAAAGGCAAGATTTTTCTTCTCTGTATTTTGAAAGTAATAATGTTCAGATTGAACTCCAAATTTAATGGACAGAAATAATCTCAAATCATACTCAAGCAGAGTTATAATAACTGCAACCATAAAACCAATAACAATGAAAGGACTAAAATTAAATGTATATCTTAATATGAGCATACATTTGTTGAATGTGTCAGAAGAGATAGAGAAAATTTTTAAAGTCCAGTTCTACAAGGTTGATAACAGTACTACAGTCGAGAGGTAATCAGAAATTGCCTAGTCTTCATCTGCTATCAAGTTGATATCCAGGACATCAAGAAATCAGAATATATGTTGAATCAGTTTCCTTCGCTGACCTTACTGCTCTCCAAAATGATTCGAAATGTTTGAAAATATAATGCATTTGAGGTAGCAAATTTGACCATGACTATTGTAAACGAACTGCAATAACAAGAAGTATTCATTCAATACAACTTCACAGCACGCAAGGATACCCATCTGGTGGGTTTCAAACAAATTAACCAGAACACAACCCAAGCCCCACCTGCTAAAGTTCTGCACTCCCCCTGTCTCCAGCAGGTCAAATACCTTTGAAAAAGGCACCTGAACAAAATCAGATTTGTCAAAGTCAATTTCTAAACAGTATCAAGAAAATATTGTGTTTGCTTGGAAAATTGAAAGGAAATATGTTGTAGCCAGTGTTTGGATTGCAACCAGGGAATAGCACTTCAGAAGACTCAGGCTGAGAACCATCAAATAACGTGTGCAGACCACAAAATAAAAGCAACTGAGTTCCTGTGCATGAATGGCTTAGACAATGGAAACGAACATAAAACTCACATTTTATACCATAAAAATAAAAGTAGAACTAGCGTGAAGCTGCTTCTACTGTAAGGGAATAAAGTCAGAGTGATAAAATAAAGAACTTCTCTCCAGAAGTCCATAAATACTTCAAATGAACAATCCAAAACTCAGCTTGTTCACACAGCAGTTAACAATATAAAGCTGAAGTCAACAAGCAGAGAGAGGTTTGAATGCACAAACTAACATCAACATTGCACTCATAATAACACTCACCATTGGAAGGGTTTTTAATATGCTATCCTTGTGGTTGATGAGTTAATGTACTGTTTCACCAAAAAGATTGCAAACCTGTGTATCAGAAGGAATAACTCTTTTGACTCCATTCTGAAGGAGTCATACTAGACTCAAAACATTAACACTGTTTCTCTCCCTACAGATGAGTGTTTTTTTTGTTTGGCTGGCAATGAGTGACGAGTGGTGTGCCTCAGGAATCAGTGATGGGACCGCAATTATTTACAATTTTCATTGATGATTTAGAGTTGGGGACCACATGTAGTGTGTCAAAGTTTGTGGATGGCACTAAGATTAGTGGTAGATCAAAGTATGCAGAGGACTGAAATATTGCAAAGGGACATAGGTAGTTTAAGTGATTGGATAAAGGTCTGGCAGATGGAGTACAATGTTAATAAATGCGAAGTCATCCACTCTGATAAGAATAACACGAAGAAGGACTATTATTTGAATGATAAAAAGTTGCAGCATGCTTCTGTGCAGAGGGTCCTTGTGCACGAATCACAGGTTAGTCTGCAGGTGCAACAGATAATTAAGAAATAATTAGTGGAATTTTGTCCTTCATTGCTAAAGGGATTGAGTTTAAAAGCAGGGAGGTTATGCTGTAAAGTGCTGGTGAGGCCACACCTGGGAGTACTGCTTGCAGTTTTGATCTCCTTACTTGAGAAAGGATGTACCAGCACTAGAGGGGGTGCAGAGGAGGTTCACTAGATTGATTCTGCAGTTGAGGGAGTTGGCCCATGAGGAGAGACTGAGTATACTGGGATAATATTCTTTGGAATTTTGAAGAATTGGATCTTATAGAAACATATAAAATTGTGAAGGGAATAGATATGATAGAATTAGAGAGAATGGTTCCACTGGTGGGTGAAACTAGGACAAGAGGGCAGAGGTTCAAAATTAGGGGAAGCAGATTTTGGACTGAATTGAGAAGGAACTTCTTCACCAGAGGGTTCTGAGTCTTTGGAATTCCCGACCCAGTGAAGTAGTTGAGGCTTCCGCAATGAATGTTTTTAAAAACAAGGTGGATCATTTTTTGAACAGGAAAGGAACTAAGGGTAATGGTGAGAGGACAGGTAAATGGAGATGAGGCCATGAAAAGATCGGCCATGATCTTGTTGAATGGTGAAATGGACTTCAAGAGCCAGATGGCCAACTTCTGCTCCTAGTTCTTATGACCTGCATCTCCAGCACCCTGTGCATTTGTACCCTACTGACTTGGTTGAGACTGGTTTTAGAAGGACTTTAGAATTGTGCTCTGCTCACACTTATTAATGGTAGGGGTGCAGAGAAATGGAGTCTGGAAGTAAAATAAGCTTTTGTATAACACTGAATTTGCATTGGAAGGATTCTAAAAGCTAAGTTACTTTGATAAATTGGTTTACTATAATTTCACAAGCAGGAATTGCAACAAAAATACTTAGTATAGATGTGAAAAGTCCATTTTAACAGCACTATAAAAACATGTATGGTTTCCAGCCCTTCCAATATTGAAATACTGATGATGAGAAGTACTTCCCATCACAGAAACAAACAGTCAAGAAGGAGTCTGTCTTAATTGACTCAATGGTCGCACCCAAATTTCTGAGACAAAAGTTCAAGGGTTCAAGTTCCACTCCAAAGCTTTAAGCACATAGTCAAGTTTTGTAATCCAGTGCAAATCAAATACATTGTTGACGGTTACAGAGGCATTTTAGATGAGAAGTTAAACCAAGACCCCTTTTGCTTGCTAAAATTTAATGTCATTATTTGAAAAAGAACAGGGGAAAAGTCCTGCTCAAGCCAACTAAGTCCCAATCAGGAGTGCTACAACTTCAATTCGTTTCAAAATAGATTTACTCAGAATATCCTCTGAACAATGTATCTATTCATTTCATACATTGTGTTATTAGCTTTTAGTGTTCAATTTATTGTATCAATCTGTTGCAAGGTAAAAGTGTACCTCTGTTGAAAAAGAATCTGCAGACCAGATGTGTCACAATTCATTTTGCAAATTTATTTTTATAATTCCCCTTTTTTTTATATTCAGCTATTATTGCAACTTCTTCCAGGCAGCAGGACCAAAATATTCTCCATGGCTAATGACTGCTCTAAATGAGATCAAAAAAGACCCATTTTCCTCATTATTTCCACCACCCAGATTTCAGAAAATTTGAGCATTTTTACAAAAGATTATAACACTTTTTTGACAAAAATGGGGAATGATTATATCTGTGTAGCAAAGCAAGGAATGAAAATTTATTCTTCAGCCTATCAAGCATACTCCTTTCATAAACCAAATAATTTTTTTTCTACCGAGAACTCTATCCAAAATTCCAAAGTAGGCAACAAACACAGATAAATATTTAAGGAAAAGATATAACAAATTTCTCCCCAAAATTCAAAAAGGCCCTGCCTATATTTAGGAGATCAATTCAACCCTATAACTTCACATTCTGATTTTGAGGCTTTTTATTTTTGCTTTTTTTTTCTATTTCACTAGTTACCCCCTTAAAAGATGGCATGTCTCCACACTTATAGAACCAACTATTTTCTTGCCAATCTTCCAAATATAAACTACACTGTGTATGGGAATAGGAATAGGAATAAGAATAGGAATAGGAAGGGAGTGGGTTGGGAGGATAATGCAAACATAGGATGTATATTATTATTTAAAACAAACACATCTTGTGTTCATATATTTGGGCCTGCAGAGACATTTTTGTGCAGTAATAACTCAATGGGGTGGCTTTTCCCACCTGACTCAGGTAGCTCGAGTTGGTAGAGCCTCCTTAGTTCAAAGGACCTCATCAAATCCAACTCGGGAAGGAAGAAGCAGGATTGAGGCAGGTCCAAGTCTAAATGATAAGCAGATCATAGGCAGATAATGTAGCAGCTGAGTGCTGAGGAGGGATGAACAGTGGGCCCACTTTAATTCTCTAGAATGACACACACTTGTTACTGGAGTTAAGACCATCCAGCCTTCAGCCCCACAATCCCCAGTCACACCCTATGCACCATGAGACCCCCCCGCCCCCCCCATTATATGTCCATGTCTTCTAACATTGCCTATCAACACTCCATGCCCGTTGCCCAAACACCATGTTGGCATGTGCTGAATCCATCCCCACAACCACTCACCCACCACCCACCATGGACAAATATCAGCTTTGTGGAGATGAAAACATATAACCTAATATGGAGTGGAAAACACAATTATGCATAAATAGTAATAGTTGCATTAAATTATGAAACTGTGAACAAAGAACCTTGTCATAGGTAAGTGTTTGTACCTTTTGTAACTTAGCCAAACATTCATAATCACACATACATTCATTGGGAAATGTCAACCAAAAAAAAACAACTGAACTGTGGAATAGATGGTTTTGGTTTCATGGTCTATATCAGATGACTTATCAATAAAAACAGTGATTTTCAACATCCCTGACATCTGAAGCCTTCAAGTACAAAGAGAAGAGAATGTAAAATAAAACGTCAAATGACTGGATTTAAATAAACCTTACCTGCACTTCAAGAGCATTTACTTCAACAACCCACAGCACCTAAATATCAGTTGGAACAGCCAAAATTGTGGCTGTTTGAATTCAGCACTATATTCAAATCACCCTGCAGAGTTTGGCATTTCTACAGTGAATCATGCCATAGCTACCCCTTTCCCTGCCAGTAAAAATAGAATTTGTCAGAAAGAGGCTGGATTTTCACTTCCTGGACCTGCTAGCCATTTTCCCAACGCTGAAATGAGGTTCTGAGGTCATGATAGCTGCCGAAGAATATACAGGTTCTTTCCCTTCGTTCTTAATGGTGAAACTTGGTTGAGAAAAGGTTCCAGCCACAAAGTGATCAATAAATTGCAGAAATTACTGTGAAAACATTAAATTAATTGCTACATTTCATATTTAAAACCTTCCAAAGATTAATGTTAAGTAATAAATTCTGGTTAACACTCAACGGATGCAACAGAACTCAAAAGCAAAGCTTATTTGAAATTTTGACAAGCCTGCCATTTTGGAACTATGAAATTAAAACTAATTAGAAAGGTGGCTTCCATTAGGTCAGGATTTCAATGTCCACCACTAAGAGTGGCTCATCAGCAGCACAGCTGATTGAGTGGACATAGTTGCTAGATTGGGTCTGTACAGGTGGTGAGAGAACCAACAAGAGGGAAAAACATGCATGACCTCATCCTTACCATCTGTCCATGACAGTACTGGTAAGAGCAACCACTGCACTATCTTTGTAGGGATAAAGTCTCATTATCACACTGAGAATGCTGCCCATGTTCCATGGCAATATTACAGTGCTGAATGGCACAGATTTTGCACACATCTGGAAACTCAAAAGTGGACTTCCATGAAGCGCTGTGGACTATCAACAGCAGCAGAATTGTACTCCAATGCAATTTGAGACTGCATGGCCTAGCATATCCCCCATTCTAACATCACCATCAAATCGGGGGATCGACGCTGGTTCAAGGTAGAGTCCAGGAGGGCATCAAGATCAGCACCAGCCACACCTGAAAATGAGGTGTCAACCTGCTGAAGCTACAAAACAGGACTACTTGCATGCTAAACAACTAAAGCAACAAATGAGCAAAAGAGCTATGCAATCCCACAACCAACTGATCAGATCTAAGTTCTGCAGGGCTTCCACATTCAGCCATGAATGATGGTGCACAATTAAACAAGTCACTGGAGGAGAAGCCTCCTCAATGATAGAAGAGCCCAACATATCAGTACAAAAAATAAGGCATACATTAGTCAGAGGGAAATGGGACTGGGTGGGTTACTCTTCGGAAGGTTTGTGTGAATTTGTTGGGCCAAAGGGTCTGTTTCCACACTGTAGGGAATCTAATCTAATCAAAATTATCTCAGCTTCAGGACATCTCTGCAGGAGTTCCTCAGGATAGTGTCCTAGCACAACCACCTTCAGCTGCTTCAACAATTACCTTTTGTCAATCATATGGTCAGAAATCAGGATGCTCGCCAATGATTGCACCATAGTCAGCATTATTCATGATTCCTCAAGTACTTAAGCAGTTCAGTTTCAAATGCAACAAGATCTGGACAATATCCTGGCTTGGGCTGACAAGTGGCAAGTAAAATTCGCACAAAACACAAATGTCAGGCAATGATCATCTCCAATGCGAGACAATTAAACCACCACCCCTTGACATTCAAAGCTGTTACCGTCACTGACTCTCCACGATCAACATCTTTGGGGTTACCACTGTTATGAAGGTGTAGAGGTGCACTACACCTTTAAGAGAGTTGAAGGCCTTAGCAAGCACATAGAGTGCTGGAGAATTTACAATGTAACTTTGGTCCAGCACATAGCAGAACCTTGGTTGCTATGAGACAAAAACAAATTCAAATTTGGCCAATCATTTTAAATTATGGCCAAAGATACTAAACTCCAATCAAGTTCGACTTTAGTATTTTGACGGTATTAAAACCAATGAAATGATCTTATCCTCTGGGGTATAAAACCGAGAAAAAAATTGAACAGTTGGAGGAGAACTGCCAAGCCACCAACATCTGCAGACTGCCTGCAGAATAGCTTGCTTAAAACACACCTTCGATCTATCAATGACCTGTGAACAGAAACCGTAAGAAGAAGAAAAGAAGACTGAGGAAGATATGAAGAGAAGATTCGACAGCTGGTTTGTTTTCAAGTTTGAATGTTTTGGTCAACCTTAATTGGGGGTTTTATCGGACCAGTGTCATAGAAGGGAAAGTAAAAAATAGATTCGAGAAAGGACTTGTAAAAGTTGATAGTTAAGTATTCTCTGTTAGACTTTTTAAAAAATTGTTAGTTTTTACTTTAAATAGTGATCTTTGGGATAGTTCTTGGCTTCTCAAATTTAACAGACAACAGCACGAGTTAAATCATTTCTGTGTTGCTGGCTTAAATTAGTTGGGAGGGGGGGCAAGGAGTTTACTCCTTGTTGTAACACCACTGACCTGAAACTGAACTGGACTCATCATAAATATACAGTGGCTAAAAGAGCAGGTCTGAGTCTTGGAATACTGTAGTGAGTAGTTCACCTCTTGCCAAAGCCTGTGCATCATCTACAAGGCATCAGTCAAGCATGTGAGAGAATACTCACCACATCGCCTGGATGCATGCAGCTCCAACAACATTCAAGAAGCTTTATACTATCCAGGAAAAGCAGTCTGCTTGATTGACACCATATTCACAAACATTCAGTCCCTCCACCACTGACACTCAGTAGCAATAGTATAATCTGCAAGATTCACTACTTACATTTCCCCAAACATCCTAAGACAGCACCTTCTAAAGCCACAAGCACTTCCACTTAGAAGGACAAAGGCTGCAGATATATGGGAATTCCACCACCTTCACGATCCCTTCCAAGTCAGTCATCATCCTGATCTGGAAATATAACGTCATTCCCGCAGTCGCTGGGTCAAAGTGCTGGAATCCCCTTCTAAAGGACATTGTGGGTCAATCTTTAGAATGTGGGCTGCAGTGGTGAAAAAAGGCAGCTCACTATCACCTTCTGAAGGGCAACTAGGGAGAGACAATAAATGCTGGCCAGCCAGCAATGCCAAGTCCCACAAGTGAATATAAAAAAAATCCTTTCTCCTGCAATGTGATCTCAGCAGCAACAATTGTGAAGTGAAGACATACATTTGAAAATGAAAATTTCTCACAATATCGGAGCACATCCTGTTGTGACAGGATTAGTGACAATTTGACAATGTTGTACTCCACTGTCTTGGATATAAAGAATGTTTGAGGAGAAAGTGAGGACTGCAGATGCTGGAGATCAGAGCTGAAAATGTATTGCTGGAAAAGCACAGCAGGCCAGGCAGCATCCAAGGAACAGGAGAATCGACGTTTCGGGCATAAGCCATTCTTCAGTAATGAGGAAAGTGTGCCCAGCAGGCTAAGATAAAAGGTAGGGAGGAGGGACTTGGGGGAGGAGCATTGGAAATGCGATAGATGGAAGGAGGTCCATCACCATTTCCAACGCCCCTCCCCCAAGTCCCTCCTCACTACCTTTTATCTTAGCCTGCTGGGCACACGTTCCACATTCCTGAAGAAGGGCTTATGCCCGAAACGTCGATTCTCCTGTTCCTTGGATGCTGCCTGGCCTGCTGCGCTTTTCCAGCAACACATTTTCAGCTATAAAGAATGTTTACCAAACAAGTGGCCCTCTGAATTACTTGGAATCACAGAAAAGTTACAAAAGCAGCTCAAAGCAGCCAATCAAGCTTTTGTCAGCTCCCTGCAAGAACATTTTAATGGCCCCAAATTAATTGTGTCCTAGCCATAGGTCTACTATTTTATTCATCTTCAAATACATATCCAATTGTTAATTGAAAGCCATGACTACATGTATCACTTCAACTCTTTCAGCCAAGATATTCCACATTGAAATCAATTGCGGGGAAAAAAAGGCTTTCCCTAACGTCATCTTTAGCATCATAGAATTATTGAGATGTACGGAAACAGACCTTTCGGTCCAACTCGTCCATGCTGACCAGATATCCCAACCCAATCTAGTCTCATTTGCCAGCATCTGGCCCATATCCCTCCAAACCCATCCTATTCATATCCCCATCCAGATGCCTTTTAAATGTTGCAATTGTACTAGCCTTCACCACTTCCTCTGGCAGCTCATTCCATACACGTACAACTCTGCGTGAAAAAGTTGCCTCTTAGGTCCCTTTTATATCTTTCCCCTCTCATCCTAAACCCATGCCCTCTGGTTCTGGATTCCCCCACCCCAGGGAAAATACTTTGTCTATTTATCCTAACCATGCCCCTCATGATTTTATAAACCTCTATATGATCACCCCTCAGCCGCCAATGCTCCAGGGAAAACAGCCCTAGCCTATTCAACCTCTCCCTATTGCTCAAATCCTCAAACCCTGTCAACATCTTTGCAAATCTTTTCTGAACCCTTTCAAGTTTCACAACATCTTTCCGATAGGAAGGACACCAGAATTGCACACAGTATTCCAACAGTGGCCTAACCAATGTCCTATACAGCCGCAACATGATCTCCCAACGCCTTTACTCAATACTTTGATCAATAAAGAAAAGCATACCAAACACCTTCTTCACTATCCTATCTACCTGCGACTCCACTTTCAAGGAGTTATGAACCTGCACTCCAAGGTCTCTTTGTTCAGCAACACTCCCCAGGAGCTTACCATTAAGTATATAAGTCCTGCAAAGAATTGCTTTCCCAAAATGCAGCACTTCGCATTTATCTAAATTAAACTCCATCCGCCACTTCTCAGCCCATTGGCCCATCTGATCAAGATCCAGTTGTAATCTGGGGTAACCTTCTTTGCTGTCCACTACACTTGCCAGTCCAAATCCTGTAATTCTGATCCTTTCCATCAACATGAACTCTTGCTGTCCATCTACTCTATCCAGCCCCTTCATGGTTTTTAACAAGTTCATCAAATGTTCTTTCAAACTTTTCCAATAAGTGAAATTAACTCAGCTCCCTGTCCTAACCACAGATCATAACCCTAGATCACCTATGGATATACAGTATCAAGTTATTAAATTGGAACATGTTTTTTGAAAGAGGATTGATATAGCTACAGCTGGAAATCCAAGGACTGTCTGGAAGAAAATATGAAATACCACATCTGCAGATGTCAAAGAAGTTTCAAAGACAGAAATGCATCACAAAAACTAACCTGTGAGTATCTCAGACTATGAACACAATAGTGATAACGGAGAGCAGTCTGGGTGGGAAGCATATTTGGATTTTCCCCTTTTACAAATATATAGGGAAGTGGTCAAAAGTGAACTTCAGTCCCGGTCTGTATGCATTAGTGGCCTGATGTCCTAACGTATGGACTGGTGTGCTGTAGAGGTTACATTTTTGAGAACAGCCATTAAATATCCTTACACAGCTTACATTGCAGGTATAGAAAAAGAAAAGTTGTTCTCTCATTCTTGACAGTGGCTAGCTGGCAGCACTCAAAGACATCAAGAAAAAAGAATTTCAATCAATTAATTTGCAAAGCCAAGAATCTCAAAATTGACCATTCAACTACTAATGTCAACTATTAACGGCAACACCTACTGTTCTACTATCTACACTCTGTTCGACTATCCATTCTTCATGAATAACTCAGGGACTAAACAGTCTGTTTTAAACTACTATCATTTTTCAGACTTATTACTCATTTCTAAACTGTGCGTGTTGCATTATTTCTTCTTGCATTGAGTAACTAATAAACTCACTCTTTTTAGATCAAGAAAGTCTGGTTACAGTAGCTTCTCTTAAAGTATAAGTTCATTTGATCTGAGCAAAAGGTATCTACAAAGTGGAGGAATCATTGTAAATTAATCTTGTTGCAATCAATCGGGTGAATAAAGAAAGGCTGCCAGTTTATTCCCCCCTCATCTGGGAGCTTACAATTTGGGCCACAAGAAACATAATAATTTGGGAACTTTGCTCAAGGTCTGGTCATAATCTTCTTTAATCCATATGCTCCTGATATAATGGCACAAAGAAAAATGCCATTACTACTCAGAATTCCTGATGTACTAATTAGCTGGGAATTGCTGGGAATTACCTGGGAATTACATGGGCATTAACCCGCTGTCTGAAACCCTCCGAAAAACGTCTACATTGCTGAGACAGAGATGTTGTCCAGAGAATCATGACTTGCTCATTTGAAGAGTGGTTCCCCAGAAATATTAGAGGAATTAAAACTTGCTCCTGGGCAAAAATAAACCTCACCCCTTCAATTCACCACTGGCCCCCTAATTTTCCTCTGACACCCACCCACTCTGACTCTCCCACCAAACTGAAACCCTCTCAACTTAATACCTACTCATATGCAACACTCCGTAAATCCAACAGCTCCCAACACCCAACCAACCAGACTCAATCTATTCCCCAACTCTACATGCCTCATTAGACTGACCTGACATAACACTTCCTTAAACACACCTAACTCAACCATCTAAACTGACTTCCCATAACCTGACTTCCCCATCATCTTACTCACTCACCGATTACTGTCATAGAGTCACAGAGAAGTACAGCATGGACACAGACACTTTGGCCCAACTTGTTCATGACAACCAGATATCCTAATCTTGTCTCATTTGCCAGAATTTGGCCCATACCCTCTACACCCTTCCTATTCATATACCTATCTAGATGCCTTTTAAATGTTTTAATTGTACCAGCCTCCACCACTTCCTCTGGCAGCTCATTCCATCCATGCACCATCTTCTGTGTGAAAAAGTTACGCCTCAGGTTCCTTTAAATCTTACCCCTTTCACCTTAAACCTATGCCGTCTAGTTTTGGACCAGGGAAAAGACCTTGTCTATTTACTCTATCCATGATCCTCTATAAGGTCACTCCTTAGCATCTGACACTCCAGGGAAAATAGCCCCAATCTATTCATCATCTCCTTGTACCTCAAACTCTTCAGCCCTGGCAACATCTTTTCTGAACCCTTTCAAGTTTCATAACATCCTGCATATAGCAGGGAGACCAGAATTGCATACAGTATTCCAAGAGTGGCCTAACCACTGTCCAGTAAAGTGGCAACACCACCTCACAACCCCTACATTCAATGCACTGACCAATAAAAGCAACCACACCAAACGCCTTCTTCACTATCCTATCTACCTGCAATTCCACTTCCAAGGAACTATAAACCTGCACTCCTAGGTCTCTTTGATCAGCAACACTCCCCAGGACCTTGCCATTAAGTGCATAAGTTACTGCTCTGATTAGCTTTTCCGAAATGCACCTCACATTTATTTAAATTAAACTCCATCTGCTACTCCTCAGCCCATTGGCTCATCTGATCAAACTCCCGTTGTACTTGAAGGAAGCTTTCTTCCCTGTCCATTGCATCTCCTATTTTAGCGTCATCTGCAAACTTACCAACCCTCCCTCCTATGCTCACATCCAAAACATTTAAACATGTGACGAAAATGCAGCGGACCCAGCACGGATCCTTGTTGCACACCACTGGTCAAGGTTCCAGTCTGAAAAGCAACTGTCCACCACCACACTCTGTCTTTCACCTTCAAGCCAGTTCTTTATTCAAATGGCTATTTCTCCCTGTACCCCATGTAATCTAACCTTGCTAACCCACCTACCATGAGGAACTTTGTTGAACACCTTACTGAAGTCCGTAAGGATCATGTCCACTGCTCTGCCCTAAACAATCCTCTTTATTATTTCTTCAACAAGCTCAATCAAGTTACTGAGATATGCCCAAAGCCATGTTGACTACTCCGAATCAGTCCTTACTTTTCCAAATACATGTAAATTGTGTCCCTTAGGATTCCCTCCAATAACTTGCTCGCCACCGATATCAGGCTCACCGATCTATAGTTCCATGGCTTTTTCTTACCACCTTTCTTAAATAGTGGCATCACGTTAGCCAACTTACAGTCTTAGAGCACCTCACCAGTGGCTATCAATTCCTATAAATATCTCAGCAAGGGGTCCAGTAATCACTTCCCTCACTTCCCACAGAATTCTATAGTTCACTTGATCAGGTCCTGGGGATTTATCCATCTTTATGTGTTTTAGGACTTCCACCATTTCCATCTCTGTAATATTGACATTTTTCAAGATGTTGCTATTTATTTCCCTACTCTTTCTGTCTTCCATACCTCTCTCCACAGTAAACACTGATGCAAAATACTCATTGAGTGTCTCCCCAGCTCCTGAGGTTCCACACATAGGTGGCCTTGCTGATCTTTAAATGGGCCCTTTCTCTCCCCAGTTACCCTTTTGTCCTTAATGTATTTATAGAATCCCTTTGGATTTACCTTAACACTATTTGCCAAAGCGATATCATGTCCAATTTTGCCGCCCTGATTTCCATCCTAAGTATACTCTACCACCTTTATGATTATCCAAGGATTCACTCAATCTCCGCTGTCTATACCTGGCATATGCTTCCTCCTTTTTCTTGACCAAAATCTCAATTTCTCTCGTCATCTAGCATTCTCTACACTTACCAGCCTTGTGCTTCACCCGAACAGAAACATACTGTCTCTAGACTTTCATTATCTCATTCTTAAAGTCTTCCTACCTTCCAGCTGTCCCTTTATCTGCAAACATTTGCCCCAATCAACTTTTGAAAGTTCTTGCCTAATACTGTCAAAATTGGCCTTCCTCCAATTTTGAACTTTAACTTTTAGATCTAGTCTATCTTTTTCCACTACTATTTTAAAACTGTTTTAAAATTAATACAATTATGGTCGCTGGCCCCAAAGTGCTTCCCCACTGACACCAAAGGATGAGATTCTGAGGAGAGAATATATGAAGTTAGGTATGAATTTAAAAAGTAGGTCCTCAAGGGTAGTAATATCTGGATTACCCCTGGTGCCATGAGTTAGTGAGGGTAATAATAGGAGGATAGGAGGAGATTCTCTTCACCTGCTCTACCTTATTTCCCAAGAGAAAGTCACATTTTGCACCTTCTCTAGTAGGTAGATCCACACACACTGAATCAGAAAATTTTCTTGTACACACTTAACAAATTCCTCTCCTTCCAAGCTCTTAACACTGTGGCAGACCTAGTCTATGTTTGGAAAGTTAAAATCCCATATCATAACCAGCCCATTATTCTCACAGATAACTGAGATCTCCTTCCAAATTTGTTTCTCAATTTCTAGCTGACTACTGTGGGGTCTGTCATATGATCCCAGTCAGGTGATCGTCCCTTTCTTATTTCTCAGTTCCATCCAAACAACCTCACAGGAATATCCTTCCTAAGTGCAGCTGTAATGTTATCCCTAATCAAAAACACCACAGCCCATCCTCGCTTGCCTCCCTCACTATTCTTCCTATAGCATCCAAATACTGAAACATTAAGCTGCCAATCCCGTCCATCCACGAGCCCCATCTCTGTAACTGTGACAATATCCCAGTCCCATGTTCCTAACCATACCGAGTTAATCTGCCTTCCTTGTTAGGCCTCTTGCACTAAAATAAATGCAATTTAATTCATTAGTCCTACCTTATTTTCTGCTTTGTTCCAGTCTGCCCTGACTGTTTTACTTGCTCTTTTTCCAACTGTACCAGTCTCAGACTGATCTCTTTCCCCACTATCTCCCTGGGACAACCACACCCCACCTTGCAACTTCAATTCCTCCTGAGCAACTCCAGCAAATCTCCCTGCTAGTATATCAATCCCCTTACAATTCAGGTGCAATCCATCCTTCTTATACAGGTCACTTCTACCCCAGGATAGATTCCAATGATCTAAAGATATGAATCCTTCTAGCCTGTACCAGTTCCTCAGCACTCATCTGCTCTATCTTCCTATTACTACCCTCACTAACTCATGCACCAGGAGTAATCCAGATATTACTACCCTCGAGGACCTACATTTTAAATTCATACCTAACTTCATATATTCTCTCCTCCAAATCTCATCCTTTTCTCTTCCTATTTCGTGAATTCCCATGTGTACAATGACCCTCTGCTGGTCTTTCTCCTCTTTGGGAATATTCTCCAACGTCTCCAAGATATCCTTAATCCTGGCACCAGCGAGGCAACGCACCATTCTGATGTCTCGCTGCCAGCTGCAGAAATGTCTGTCTGTGTGTCTGACTAGAGAGATCTCTATCACAATTGATTGCTTGGAATCTGACGTACCCCTTGTTACATAAGAACCACTCCCAGTACCAGAATCCTGGCCGTCAGTGCTACATTTCTCTGAGAGTCCATCACTCCCTACATTTTCCAAAACAACACACTTGTTTGAGATGGGGATTGCCACAGGAAACTGCTGTACAACTCGCCTCTCTCTTCTACCTTTCCTGGAAGTAACCCATCTCCCCGAATGTATCTTCGGTTAATCTTCCTTCCTGAAACTGCCATCCATCACACTGCCTTGCTCCTGTAAATTCCTTATTGCCTCTAACTGCCACTCCAACAGGATTCTCAACCAAGCATACTTTACGCAGACATAATCAACATGGAAACTTTCCCTAATCTCCCACATCCAACAGGAAGAGCAAATGCCATCTTCGCACTTTAACAATCTATAGATCCAGAAAATAGCAGAGTCTTACTGCTCAAAACAACACTGCATCAGGCTAACTTAGTATCTATAAGAGAAAATGAGGACTGCAGATGCTGGAGATCAGAGTCGAGAATGTAGTGCTGGAAAAGCACAGCAGGTCAGGCAGTATCCGAGAAGCAGGAAAATCATGATGAAGGGCTTATGCCTGAAATGTCAATTCTTCTGCTCCTCGGATGCTGCCCGACCTGTTGTGCTTTCCCAGCACTACATTCGTGACTAACTTAGTATCTATGTTTTATATTTTTAAAGTTTAATCTAGAGACAGATCTCAATAAAACATATTATCAAAAAGTATCCCACTCTACTCACTATTGTAAATTCATAGAAAAAAACAGTAAGGTTACACTTTAAAAAGCCACTTATGTGTTCCCTTGCTATGAGCTTCCCCACACAGGTTTCTGTTTGTTTATTTTTCTTTGAGGAACTCCAATGTCCAGAGATACTTGAAATCAAACAGCAAAACAGCCAGCTGTGCAGATTCACTGCTGGGTCAGACAGCAATATAGGTTTAATTTTTCCTTGCATTCTCATCCCATGTGGTCACTACCTTCATCAGTCTTCCTCCTTTTTGATCTCTTTCTTTCCCCAATGTTCTAAAACAATACAACTGCTTATAAAACAATAATTACTGCTCCTGGAATTCGAGGAAATCAGCTCCAATACTGAAAATAACTCAAAAAAAAGCAACTCTTACAGCCATGTTTTTTCCCTGTTCTCTATCTTGGATTACCCAGAAAGAGTTGTATGACAAAATTATCTTCTCCGCATAGCTTGTCCAAGAAAGCTGGCAGTTACTGTTGTTAAAAAGGGGTGAGATTCAGTCTCCAATGCTGCTCATTGACTACATTGAAGGCTCCTAGGTCAATTATAGTCTGCATTTCCGAAGAGACTTAAATTGAAAGTTTGGGCCCGAAAAGCTGAATGGTGTGGGTAAAGAAGAAAGGAGTAGAGTGGTAACCTTTCTGTGATTGACAATCCCTGGAAGGTTTGGCCAAATGAACTTGAATAAGGCATATCAACATTCAGCATTACTGATCTACGTTTTGAAACAAAATACAATTAACAATGTGCGACATTTTGATCTCACTTCTCTTTTTCCTTAAAGTGTAGCTACTAACTTAAGATAAACATATATGACTGGCATGACAGGTATAGAGTCATGGAACTGTAGGTTGAAATGGAATACACTTATTGTAGCTGTATGGTACAGACCAAATCCTCTCTGTTAGTTAGTAAACTTCTGCTCTCTTATGGAAGGTACACACTTTGATTACACTCTAGAAGGTTGGGCTTTTACTTAGCGGAAAGAAAATTGCAATGGAAAGTTAGACTGGAAAATAGAGAAAAGACACTGAGTGGAAGATGGGTCAACTGGGAAACATAAAATTTAAACATAGAAAAAATTGTTTGCACCAAACAGGATTTACATGCAAATAATTTTAATAGACAAAACTATTAATGGCTGGAAATTTGTACAGAATACCAGTGGAAAAAAATGCAATACCAAAAATTGTTGGTTCAGGCCTATCATCAATAATTAAACCTTTGAACCGCACTCAAAAAGGTTTAGTTAAAAATATGACACACTTTATACCATGAGGTTACTTGATGGATTGAAATAATAATTACAATATTTAATATCTCCTTCAGGGCAGGTGAAAAGAGAAATTCAATATATTTCCATGTTGAATTTTTAACAAATAAGAGCAATATTGAGCAGGAATGTTTTTCCATACAGGTGGATTTGAGGTCATTCTCAGGGATTTGGCACTTTTCCCGTAAGCACCAAGTCTAAAAGGTCACCTACAGTAAGGACCTTTATGGATTAGCGTGTAAAATTCATGAATACATTACATATAATTTACATATAAATGAGCTAATATTTCAGCTCTGGAACTTAAATGAGATTTTAAACAGTAGAAACAGAACAAAAAGTCAATGCTTTATTGCAATTCTGTGAACCACTTTAATATTTTCATAATTCTGTAACAAAAATATGCATTCAAGTCAACCATTATGCAGGAAGAAGTGTGAAATATTTTATAGACACGTCCCATTAATTTAACTTAATGCTGGTATGAATGTAGCATTCAATCTATTATGAGGTGATGCAAATTTGATTGATAAGGCAATGCTTTTTCAAATGTTTGTAATTAATGTTGGTAATTGAATCATGACATGTGTTGAATCATGAGTTTGCTATTTGACACTTAAATCATTGCCCCTATTCATTTATCCTTTCCCCAGGTCATTAGGCTTGCTGTGTTTTATCCTCTTAATGAACAAACTACTTTTGAGATATACTACATGTTTAATAGATCAAACAAGGCAGCTAAAGATTTCGATGGCTCTCATCAGTAGAATAAAGAACATTGTTTTACTTTTATTTTAACCTGAAAATGATTAGAAAAACCAACCTTGACTTTTTTTTTCAATTTCAGTCTACAACTTCAATGCAGGTATGAAGTTATTAAGCTTGGAGAATCTCAAACTCGTTGCCTCCACATCCCGAAGTGATCCCACTCCTGCTTTAATCACCTTTTTATTATTTACATGCCTATAGAAGACTTTAGGATTCCCTGTTGTGAGAGCTGTCAGTCATTTCTCACATTGCTTCTCTCATTTGTTTTTTTTCACTTCCCTTTGGAAGGATTTGTATTCAGCTCAGTTGTCAACTGAATTTTCAACTGTCACAAGCACACTTTTTCTTCTTGATCTTAATTTCTATCTCCTTTTTTCATATGGGGAACTCTAGATTTAATTATTTTACCTATCCCTTTGAAGTGGATAAACCTTGCCTTACTCAAAACATGTGATCTTCAAGGGTAGTCTATTGATCACCCAAAGCTTTTGGCCTTTGGCTCACCGAATTCTGCCCTTCTTTCATCGATGTCTCTGTTAGCATCATACCATCATAATCCCACATGGCAATCTATATCTGTAACTCAACAATCGTATTGGCTATATTCTCTGTATTAACATACGTGCAATGTAATTCTGGTTTGAAAAATTTTAATTTTTCACTTCAACTCCAGCAACAGACTTTCTATCCTCTCTTCTAGTGCAGTCTATCCCAATTCTTTGTGTACCTTGATATTACTCCTTTAATACACTGTTGGCTCACACATTCCTATAGGAATGGTTTCAAGCACCCTTAACATCATTAGCAAAATGCCCCACAAGGAACTCAGTTCTGGTTCTGTTTAGGTGCAATCAGCTCACTTTGTACAGATACTGTCTCCCAGAGCCAAGCCCAGTCTTAGTGTCAGTGTCCCAGGAATCTAAAGCTCTCTCTGCAACAACAATGTCCCAACCAAGCACATAGCTGTCTTATCTTGCCATTTCTGTACTCACTTGCACGTGGCACTGTGAATAATCTATATATTACTACTTTTGAAGTCCTGCTCAACTTTTATTCTTAGTTCCCTAAATTACAATGGGATCTTGATCAGATGGGCCAATGGACTAAGGAGTGGCAGATGGAGTTTAATTTAGATAAATGCAAGGTGCTGCATTTTGGGAAAACAAATCTTAGCAGGACTTATACACTTAATAGTAAAGTCTTCGCTGTCCACGACACCTTCAATTTTGGTATCATCTGCAAACTTACTAACTGTACCTCTTATGCTCACATCCAAATCATTTCTATAAATGACAAAAAGTAGTAGACCCAGCACTGATCCTTGTGGCACTCCACTGGTCACAGGCCTCCAGTCTGAAAAACAACCCTCCACCACCACATCTGTCTTCTACCTTTGAGCCAGTTTTGTATCCAAATGGCTAGTTCTCCCTGTATTCCGTGAGATCTAACCTTGCTAACCAGACTCCCATGGGGACCCTTGACGAATGTTTTACTGAAGTCCATATAGATCATGTCCATTGCTCTGCCCTCATCAGTCCTCTTTGTTACTTCTTCAAAAAAACTCAATCAAGTTTGTGAGACAGGATTTCCCATGCACAAAGCCATGTTGACTATCCCTAATCAGTCCTTGCCTTTCCAAATACATGTACATCCTGTCTTTCAGGATTCCATCCAACAACATGCCCACCACCGACATCAGGCTCACTGGTCTATAGTTCCCTGGTTTGTCCTTACCACCTTTCTTAAATAGTGACACTATATTAGCCAACCTCAGTCTTCTGGCACCTCACCTGTGATTACCAATGATACAAATATCTCAGTAAGAGGCCCAGTAATCACTTCCCTAGCTTCCCACAGAGTTCTGGGGTGCATCTGATCAGGT
Organism: Chiloscyllium plagiosum; assembly: GCF_037043375.1. Lineage (NCBI taxonomy): Eukaryota > Metazoa > Chordata > Chondrichthyes > Orectolobiformes > Hemiscylliidae > Chiloscyllium > Chiloscyllium plagiosum. The sequence goes on from NW_028270152.1 coordinate 42,802,346, forward strand.
CCTGGGGATTTATCCACTTTTATGCATTTCAAGACATCCAGCACTTCTTCCCCTGTAAAATGGCCATTTTTCAAGATGTCACCACCTATTTCCTTACATTCTGTATCTTTCCTATCTTTTTCCACCGTAAACACTGATGCAGAATACTCATTTAGATTAGATTAGATTAGATTACCTACAGTGTGGAAACAGGTGCTTCGGCCAAGCCAGTCCACACCGACCCTCCGAAGAGTAACCCATCCAGACCAATTTCCCTCTGACTAATGCACCTAGCACTATGAGCAATTTAGCATTGCCAATTCACCTAACCTGCACATTTTTGGACTGCGGGAGGAAACCAGAACACCCGGAGGAAACCCACGCAGACACAGGGAGAATGTGCAAACTCCACACAGACTGTTGCCCGAGGCTGGAATCGAACCTGGGACCCTGGCGCTGTGAGGCACCAGTGCTAACCACTGAGCCACCATGCCGCCCACTTTATTAGATTCCATTGATTAGATTAGGTTCCCTACAGCGTAGAAACAGGCCCTTCGGCACTATGAGTCCACACTGACCCGCCGAAGAGCAACCCATCCAGACCCATTTCCCTCTGGCTAATGCAGCTGACACTAGTGTCTCCCCCATCTCCTCCGGCCGCCTTGCTGATCTTTGAGGGACCCTATTCTCTCCTTAGTTACCCTTTTGTCCTTCATGTATTTGTAAAATCCCTTTGGATTCTCCTTAACTCAATTTACCAAAGCTATCACATGTCTCCTTTTGATCTCCTTATTTCTCTCAAGTATACTCCGACTGCCTTTATACTCTTCTATGGATTCATTCGATCTATGTTGTCTATACCTGACATATGCGTCCTTCTTTTTCTTTACAAAACCTCAATTTCTTTAGTCATCCAGCGTTCCCTACACTTGCCAGCCTTTCCTTTCACCCTAACAGGAGTGTATTGTCTCTGGAATCTTGTTATCACATTTCTGAAGGCTTCCCATTTTCCAGCCATCCCTTTACCTGCGAACATCTGCCCCCAATCAGCTTTTGAAAGTTATTGCCTAATACCATCAAAATTGACCTTTTTCCAATTTAGAACTTCAACTTTTAGATCTGGTCTGTCCTTTTCCATCACTATTTTAAAATTATGGTCGCTGGCCCCAAAGTGCTCCCCCACTGACACCTCAGTCACCTGCCCTACCTTATTTCCCAAGAGTAGGCCACAGTTTGCACCTTCTCTAGTCATTACATACACATACTGAATCAAAAAATTTTCTTATACACACTTGACAAATTCCTCACCATCTAACCACTTAACACTATGACTTCATGCTGTTCAGTTGCATTCACTCAGAATACACATGATTCCAAGAAGGCAGCACACTAAAAAGAAAACTCTATTTCTGTTTTGGTTTCCATCCTGTGCTTTTAAGGATTGTCATAACAATGTACATGCACAGTCTCCATTCAAACTCTAATACGGCAGGTGCACAAAACAGAATTAGTTATACTTGGTACAATTGTGGTCCAAAACATAGCTTGAAAAATTAGATTAGAGAAATTAGAATGTCAGATGAGTAAGGTAAATTTCATTTTGACACTGGACATGGCCGATTGTCACGTAAAGTGACAGAAGCAGTCTTTGACAGTGCAATCATGCTGCACTTATTCTGCAGTAACCTGCTTATTGAAGTTGACATTGAGTTTGACTTCCTTCAGGGCTACTCAGATCCAGACCACATCACTTCCTTCCTCTAAATATCAATAAAGGGATTTAATTCACAAAGTGAGGTTAGAGTTATTGTTCTTAACATCAAAGCTGCAGTTGACCAAGTGTAGGATCTAAAATCCTTGGAAAAAAATTAAGTATTGCAAATGGAGAAACTCTTCAATGGTTGACATCACACATAGTGTAAAGGAAGATGGTTATGTTAGAGATTAATTACCTTCTTCCCATTGCTGCAGCAGCTCCTCATGAGCATGTCTTAGGCCCAAGTACTTGTAATAACTTTAATCAGTGGTCTTTCCTTCAGCATAAGGTCAGACTGGAGATGTTTCCTGATGATTTCAGAGCATTCAGTATCATCTCCAAATTTCACCAACTGAAACAATCCATATCCAAAAACAGCAAAACCCATAAAACATGCAGGCTTGGCCTGATAAATGACAAGGAGCATTCACACTATATAAGTGTCAGTCAATGAACATCTTCAACAACAGGGAATTTAACCATCTCTCCTTGACATTCTACAGCATTACTATCAATTAATTTCCCCACTGTCAACATCCTGGAGGGTACCATTGATGAAAAAAAAACTAACCAAAGCCTTCTGAAAACACTGACCACAGGAGCAAATCATAAGCTGGATTTCTGTAATGAATAATTCACTTCTCAACTCCCTAAAACCTGTCTACCAACTGTAAGGCTCAAGGAGAAAAGTATAATTAAATAGAATCTCGACAGCGCAGAAAGAGGAAATTCAGCCCATCGAGTCCGCACGACCCTCTGATCAGCATCCCACTCAGACTCAGGCTTGTAACCATGCCCTATCCCCATAACCCCGCATTTATCATTCTACCTAGCCTGTACGTCTCTGAACACTATTGGGCAATTTAATATGGCTAGTTCACCTAACTTGCACATCTTTGGACTGTGGGAGGGAACCAGAGCTTCTGGCGGAAACCCGCACAGGCTCAGGGAGAACATGCAATCTCCACACAGTCACTCAATGCAGGAATCGAAGCTGGGTCTGTGGTGCTGCAAGACAGCAGTGCTAACACTGAGCCACCAAGCTGCCTTACCTGGATCAGTTAACTCCAGTACACCCAGGAAGCTCTACAGTCTCCAAGTCATGCAACATCCTAACTTGGAACTATATTGTCATTCTTTCATTGTCAGTGAATGAAAATCGAGAACACACTCCATCAGGACACTGTGTCTGCATTAGATTGTCTGCAGTGATTCAAGATGGTAGCATACCACCATCTTCAAGGGTAATTAGGAATCGGCATTAGATGTTGGGATATTAGTTAGGCTTCACGCCACATTGGTTTCTCAATGCATGAATTTGATATTGATGTTTCAAAATGAAAAACATTTAATCACTCTTTGTTTACCTTCATGAGTAGGAGATTGAATGAAATAAAGCAGAATAACTACACTTAAAAAAAGATTAGAAATATGTACAACAGTCATTCAAGATCTAAATATAAAGAAGTCTGTTCTATCTTACCTGGACACAATGCACTGAAGTCTGCTTGACAGCAATGATCTGACCTTTAGCTGCATCATTCCACAAGATTCTATCCCATACAAATTCTAACAGAATGAATATTGATGCAAAACATCTTTAAAACCCTTGAAAAAAATGATCAAAATGAAAATCACCTGTATTTTAACCATTAAGTCAATTGTGCATCATCAAATATTGATTGCAACAAATATTCAACTTATTAAATGACCTTCATAACTTCTTTTATGCCTTCAACGCTTAAACACTTTTTAACTCAATGCTGCTTGTGCCCTCAGGTCACTTGTTGAATTATTCCATAAATCGAATGCTTCAATAGAATCACAATTACCACACTTTCAACTCATGCCATTTGAGCTTGATATAATGAATTACATCACAAGGAAATTTACTTTGTGGACTTTTTGATGCACCACATTAGACTGCAAATCATTACAATGATAGCCCTGGCTCTGTCTGTAGTATTCTTGCCCTTGAGTCACAAAGTTAGGGATTCAAAATCCACTCGAAAAGTCTTAGCACAAAAAACTTAAGTTGGCAACACTACTGAAGAAAGCTTGTCCTCCAGGTGAGGTGCTAAACCAGGATTCTGCCTGCTCTCTGAGATGGTTACAAAAGGTTTCTGTGCTACAAATCTTAAGGGGCTTATCTTCAACCCAAAAGCCAAATATAACATATGTTGAATACTAAACTAGAAACAGGAATTCTGGAAATATTCAGCAAATCTGGCAGCATCAGTGGCGAATGAACAAAGTTAACGCTTCAAGTCTATGATCTTTTAATCAGAACTGGAATAGCTAGAAACTTAATACAATTGAGCAAGCAAAAGGCTGAAGAGTGTGATGAAGAAGAAAAAGGAAGAAGTGTGATGGGTAGAGGGCAAGAGAAATTAAATGGAAAAAGATTTTGTGGTACCAGATCAAAGGGAAAAGTAACGTAACAAGTAAAGAAACAAAAGATATGTCGAGAGAAGTTGCAAATGGCACGTCCTAAGTATCTGCCATTCAAATGCAAAGTAAAAGAAATGAGAGAGAAACAAGAGAAAAATCAAACAGCAAAGAAAGAAATATCAAACTTGGAGTCATGCTTGCAGACTGCATGGAGACACTTTGTAAAGATGCCACCCGCTGTGTTTGGTTATCCCAATGTAAAAGAGACCACAGTGTGACCATTGAATACAATTTACTGAATTTTTAGTCAAATAAATCATTTTCACTGAAATGATCATGATTTTGGGCCTGGTACAGTGGTATGGGAGAGCTAAAAGGCAGATGATGTGCACAGAATGTCTGGTGTAACAAGCTACTGTAGGAAAGGGTGAGCTTTTTGACTGAAGAATGGAGCAATGGGTCTCTTTGGAATATAGAAAGTAAAGGGGAGGAAAAGAAAATGTTTGCTGGTGACATTATTAAAAAGGTGACAGAAATGATCAGATGTTGAATATGGGGATGGTGGAATGAAAGGCAAGGTCAAACGGAACTCCTGACATGATTCCATGAGGTGGAGGAGGTGTGAGAGCAAAACCAGTATAGAAAGTAAAATGGCTCTGTTGATGATGCTAGGGCAAATGTGAGTTAAGGAAAGGGAAGACACATCATAAGCAGTCCAAACAGAGGAGATAGTGAGAACTGCAGATGCTGGAGAGTCAGAGGGAATAAGGAGTGGAACTGGAAAAAGCACAGCAGGTCAAGCAGCATCAGAGAAGGGAAGTCGATGTTTCAGGTCAGAACCTTTCATCAGGACTGGGGAAGGAGAAGGGGGTTGAGAAATAAATGGGGGGGGGGTAGGGCAAGGGGAAAGGTGGATGGATTTGGTGCAAGTAGATGGTGACTTTGATTGGTCGGTGGAAAGTGTAACGTGGATGGGTAGGAAAGAAGATGGATAGGTAAGGTCAGGTTAAGTGGGTGGAGTGGGCCTGAATTAGGCGGGGGTGGGGAGATTTGGAAGCTGGTGAACTCTATGTTAAGGCCGTATGATTATAAGTTCCTGAAGTGGAAATGAGGTGTTCTACCTCCAGTTTCCATGTGGCCTTGTGTTGATGGTGGAAAAAGGCCCAGGATTAGATTTTAGATTACATTACAGTGTGGAAACAGGCCCTTCAGCCCAACAAGTCCACACCGACCCACCAAAGCGTAACCCACCCATACCCCTACATTTACTCCTTACCTAACACTACGGGCAATTTAGCATGGCCAATTCACCTGACCTGCACATCTTTGGACTGTGGGAGGAAACCCACACAGACACAGGGAGAACGTGCAAACTCCACACAGACAGTCGCCTGAGGCGGGAATTGAACCCGGGTCTCTGGCGCTGTGAGGCAGCAGTGCTAACCACTGTGCCACCGTGCCGCTGGATGGACATGTCTGCGGGGGAGTTGAAATGGCTGGCAACCGGGATGCGGGGTTGATTGGAGTGAATGGACCAATCAACCCCACCTTCCAGTTGCCAATCATTTCAACTCCTAATCCCAATCCCCTGCCAACATGTCCATCCTGGGCTTCCTCAACTGTCAACATGAGGCCACATGCAAACTGGAGGAAGAACACCCCACCTTCTACTTTGGGAGTTCACAATCATATGGCCTTAACACAGAATTTACCAACCTCGAAACCCCCCCTTCCCCTCTGTCTCATCCTAGGCCCAGGTCTTCCACTCCATTCCAGGCCCCTCACCTGGCCATCATCCTTCCCACCTATCCACACTACCCTCTCCACTGACCAATCACAGCCACCTCCTCATAACTGCATCCATCTATTGTCATTCCATCCATCTTTGTCCCAGCCCCACCCCCTCCCTCTATTTATTCTCAGCCTCTTTCCCCTCCTCCAAGACCTGATGCGCCTTTTCCAGCTCCACTCTTTATCCACTATGGTCCAAACAGACACAACAGAGACAAATAAACTGAGTTAATGAAGGGAAGCCCTTAAAGGAGGAGCCTCACAGAGCCCAGGACTAGAAACCCTGCATACTGCCATCAGTGAATTGTAGACTGGTAGCTCTCCATTGAAAACAACTCCACTTGGAACAGCAATAGTATGAGTATAAATAGATTCAAGAAAAACTTCTTTCCCACTGTTACCTGACTTTTGAACAGATCTCTCAATGTTAATTCTGATCTCTTTCTCTCTGCAGCTGTAACACGGTATTCTCTGCAGTTGTAAGACTTGTATTCTTCCAAGAAGGGGAAGGGGGAGGAAGCAAGGATGCCTCTTCCTTAGGCTGGGTCCCCCTATATCAGACATTGAATGCCTTTGAACAATGGACTCCCACCCTAAACCTATGGGCCCCCAAGCAAAGACAACAGGCAGCCTTCTCATGCCAAACTTCACCAGGACAGAGACAATAAAGCCGTGAATCCCGCTCCTGCACCATCACCCAACAAATTAAATGCCCTTCCCATCTTCAAACTCACTCTGGGGAGTGCCACCTGATAATTTGATTTCTATCTTCACAAACATAGAAACGTTCTCAGAAAAGCTGTGCTTAAGGGATAAAAGGACTGTTGATAGTAAGCCAGGGAAGAAAGATTAGTGACAATGGGTGCTATGAATAGTTGATCATGGACTAAAAGCAACCTGTTTCCTGGTAGGATCTAGGGTGTCGGTGCAGGTACTAGATATGGAAGGAGGAGTCATGCTGTAAAATTATTAAACTTGATATTTTGACCTGAGGGCTGTAAGATCTACAAGCAGAAGATGAAGTATTATTCTTCCAGTTTGGATTGGACTTCACTGGGGTTCTGCAGATGGCTTAGGATTACAATGGTGTGCTGAAGTGGCAGGAAAGTGGAAACTCTGTCATTTTCACAGAGCAAATGTACACGTTCCTCAAAGCAGTCACCCAGTCTATGTTTCTTCTCCAAAATGTCGGGGAGATTGCATTGTGAGCAACAAAAAGAAAAGAAAACAGTAACAGCAAAGAAAAAGCCTTGGCAGGTAGGATTAAGGCAAACTCCAATGCATTCTACATTTACATGAGGAACAATAGGATGGAAATGTGTTGCTGGAAAAGCGCAGCAGGTCAGGCAGCATCCAGGGAACAGGAGAATCGACGTCTCGGGCATAAGCCCTTCTTCAGGAATGAGGAAAGTTTGTCCAGCAGGCTAAGATAAAAGGTAGGGAGGAGGGACTTGGGGGAGGGGCGTCGGAAATGTGATAGGTGGAAAGAGGTCAAGGTGAGGGTGATAGGTCAGACTGGGGTGGGGGCGGAGAGGTCGGGAAGAAGATTGCAGGTTAAGAAGGCGGTGCTGAATTCGATGGATTTGACTGAGACAGGTTGGGGGGAGGGGAAATGAGGAAACTGGTGAAATCCGAGTTCATCCCTTGTGGTTGGAGGAACCGCCTAGGAACCCTCCAACCACAAGGGATGCCGCCTAGGAACTCTCCAACCACAAGGGATACCGCCTAGGAACCCTCCAACCACAAGGGATGAACTCGGATTTCACCAGTTTCCTCATTTCCCCTCCCCCCACCCTGTCTCAGTCAAATCCATCGAATTCAGCACCACCTTCCTAACCTGCAATCTTCTTCCCGACCTCTCCGCCCCCACCCCAGTCTGACCTATCACCCTCACCTTGACCTCTTTCCACCTATCACATTTCCGACGCCCCTCCCCCAAGTCCCTCCTCCCTATCTTTTATCTTAGCCTGCTGGACAAACTTTCCTCATTCCTGAAGAAGGGCTTATGCCCGAAACGTCGATTCTCCTGTTCCCTGGATGCTGCCTGACCTGCTGCGCTTTTCCAGCAACACATTTCCAGCTCTGATCTCCAGCATCTGCAGACCTCACTTTCTCCTCTAACAATAGGATGGCCAAAGTGAGGGTAGGGCCACTCAGAGATAGTGGAGGGAACATGTGCCTGGAGTCAGAGGAGGTAGGGAAGGTCCTTAATGAATACTTTCCTTCAGTACTCACGGACAGCATGAAATAGCATGATAGACTCTGACAGGTTGATGTTAAGAAGGAGGATGTGCTGGAAATTTTGAAAAACATGAAGATAGATAAGTCCCCTGGGCCAGACAGGATGAACCCAAAGTTTGTACAGGAAGTGAGGGAAGAGATTGCTGTGCCTTTGGCAACAGTCTTTACATCCTCACTGTCCACTGGAGTAGTGCCAGATAATTGGAGGGTGGCAAATGTTATTGGCTTGTTCAAGAAAGGGAATAGGGACAACTCTGGGAATTACCAAACTAGTCAGTCTTATGTGGTGGTGGACAAATTATTGGAGAGGATTCTGAGAAACAGGATTTATGATTATTGGGAAAAGCCTAGTTTAATTAGAGTTAGTAAGCATGGCTTTGTGAGGGGCAGGTCTTGCCTCTCAAGCTTTGTTGAATTCTTTGAGGATGTGACAAAACACATTGATGAAGGTAGAGCAGTAGATGTGGTGTATTTGGATTTTAGCAAGACATTTGATAAGGTCCCCCATGGTAGGCTCATTCAGAAAGTAAGGAGGCATGGGATACAGAGAAATTTGACTGTCTGAATACAGAATTGGCTGGCTCATAGAAGACAGAGAGTGGTGGTAGAGCAAAGTATTCAGCCTGGAGCTCGGTGACCAATGGCATCCTGCAGGAATCTGGTTACTTACAGATTAGATTAGATTACTTACAGTGTGGAAACAGGCCCTTCAGGCCCAACAAGTGCACACCGACCCTCCGAACAGCAACCCACCCAGACCCATTCCTCTATATTTATCCCTTCACCTAAAACTACAGGAAATTTAGCATGGCCAATTCACCTAACCTGCACATTTTTGGACTGTGGGAGGAAACCGGAGCACCCAGAGGAAACCCACGCAGACACGGGGAGAATGTGCAAACTCCACACAGACAGTTGCCTGAGGCAGGAATTGAACCCAGGTCTCTGGTGCTGTGAGGCAGCAGTGCTAACCACTGTACCACCGTGCCGCCCATGTTCTCGCACCTCTGCTCTTTGTGGCTTTTGTGAGTGACTTGCATGAAGAAGTGGATGGGTGGATTAGTAAGGTTGCTGTGACACAAAGATTGTTGGAGTTGTGGATTGTGTGGAGGGCTGTAGTAGGTTGCAATGGGACTGACAGGATGTAGAGCTGGGCTGAGAAGTGGTAGATGGAGTTCAACCCGGAAACGTATGATGTGATTCATTTTGGAAGGTCAAATTTAAATGCGGGTTCCAGGTAACTGTGGGATTTGGTGGGTTAAAGGCAGGATTCTTGGCAGTGTGGAGGAACAGAGGGATCATGGGGTCCATGTCCATAGATCCCTCAAAGTTGTCATCTAAGTTGATAGGGTTGTGAAATGAGTGTATGGTGTGTTGGCTTTCATTCACAGGGAGATTGAGTTTAAGAGCCACGAGCTTATGCTGCCGCTCTATGAAGCCCTGGTTAGACTACCCTTGGAATATTGTGTTCAGTTCTGGTTGCCTCTTAATTGGAAGGATGTAGATGCTTTAGAGAGTGTGCAGATACGATTTTATCAGAATGATGGCAGGCTGGAGAAGAAGTCAAAGAGGGAATGGTGTCTCCGGAATGCAGATAGGGGTGGGGAGGGAAACATATCCCGAGAGGTGGAGTCTGTGTGCAGGTGGCGGAAGTGACAGAGGATGGTGCGATGTATGCAGCGGTTGGTGGGGTGGAAGGTAAGGACCAAGGGGATTCTGACTCTGTTGTGATTGGAGGGGAGGAGTTCAAAGGTGGAGAAGCAACAAGTGTAGGAGATGCGCTGGAGGGCATCATTGACCACGTGGGAGGGGAATTTGCGACCTTTGAAGGAGGACATCTGGGATGTTTTATGGTAAAATTGGTCATCCTGGGAGCAGATGCGGCGGAGGCGGAGGAATTGGGAATAAGGGATGGCATTTTTACAGGAGGTAGGGTGGGAGGAGGTGTATTCCAGGTAACTGTGGGATTTGGTGGGTTTGTAGTAAATGTCCGCTTTTAATCGATTGCTGGAGATGGAGATGTCCAGGAAGGGGAGGAAGATGTCCAGGTGTATTTGATGTCAGGCTAGAAAGTGTTGGTGAAGTTGATGAACTGTCCAACCTCCTTGTGGGAGCATGAGGTCACACCGATACAGTCAGTCATCGATTTGGCGGAGGAAAAAGTGGGAAATAGTGCCGGTGTAGCTACGGAAGATGGACCGTTCCACATACCCGATGAAGAGGCAAGCATAGATGAAGCCCAGTTGGGTGCCCTTGGTTACCCCTTTGGTTTGGAGGAAGTGGGATGATTGGAAGGAGAAGTTGACGGTGAGGGCCACTTCAACCAGACGATCAGTTTAGCTATTTTCTCCTATTGGATATTGACAGGCATAGATAGAGTGGATAGCCAGAGACTTTTTCCCAGGGTGGAAGTGGCTATCACAAGGAGGCATAATTTTAATGTGATGGGGGGAAGGTTTAGGGGAGATATCTGAGGTAGATTCTTTACACAGAATGTTGGCTGCGTGGAATTCACTGCCACCAGTGGTAGTAGAGTCAGATATATTAGGGACATTTAAGCAACTCTTGAATAGACACATGGATGATAGTAAAATTAGGATATGTAGGTTAGTTTAATCTTAGAGTAGGATAAAAGGTCAGCACAACATCAAGGATCAAAGGGCCTGTACTGTTCTATGTTCTAAAACAGTGGACAAATTTGAATGAAGTGCAAGTAAATCACAACTTCATCTGGAAGGTGTGTTGAACGGCTTGAATAGGAAGGAGGTAAAGAGGCATGTGTTGCACTTTCTACAACTGCACAGGAAGGTGCAATGGGGATGGTGTTGGGTACTGAACAGGAGTGGACCAGAATGTACCAGGTGGAACTGAATGTTGACAAGGGAGGGGAGAGGAATGTGCGTCTGCTGATGGCACCTTGGAGATGGCAGAAATGGTGGCTTTTAATCCTTGGATTGCCGAGACTAGAAGGAGATCTGTTCATTATCAAATTGCTATTTGCAGATGTATGCTGCAGATTTGCTATAGTGTCTCCCATATTACAACAATGTCAATACTTCAAAAATGCTTCACTGGCTGTAAAGCACTTTATAATATTCAGAAGGTAACAAAGCAAATATTTTAATGCAAGATTCTTTTCCTTTATGCAACCACATCATGGGGGGGGGGAAGAAAAACTATTGATTTGAATTAAAGGCATTTGCACCTCAAATTCACAATATTTTGGAAAACCTAGCATATTTCTTGTTTAAACAATGGTTTATGTGTTCCTAGTTTACAATTACACTTGTAATAAACATGCCGAATACCTCCAAATAACTTAAAACATTCCAATAATTATTTGCTATGCCGCTTACTGATGCCATCAGCTGAAGTGTTCAAGGTTGTCTTCCTCAGATAAACCATGTATGCTGAGGGAATAAAAATTTTAAGTAGCTTTTCACATTTCTCAATGTATTTCTCAGAATTATAATAATTGTTAAATGCACTCCGTTCACCTTTATGAAATCTAGTCATAGCAACGTAGTGCTTAATGTTGAAATGTGAGAGAATTGGGTGGTGCAGCACTTTAGATATAGGTTCTTACACTTCTGATACCTTGGGCTTGAACCACACTCAAGCGAAGCCCCTTTAACTGAGAGATTTGGACAGGTTCAACTCTTGCTTTATTAAGAGGTTAAATTTTGCTGCAGTGAGATTTATGATTCTGGGGAATTAAAACATAATTTCTTATTCAACGCAGAAAGAAATCTAAGTTAAGGCATAAATTAAGATGGAGATTCTAAAATTTTATATTCATTCTCCCATTTAATTGACATACCCACCAGAACATTCTGCAATCTCATTTTAATTATCAAGCTTTCTTCTCAGCATAAGGGACTTACAAGTGGTACTGTCAGTATGTTTTGGAATTTATCCAGACTGAACAAAAAGTGTATATATCAGCTGAGCAACTATATAGATAGTTTTATTTCATTTGTGTTTTCAGCTATGGCTACACTTGCATCAGTCTAAGTTCACGGATATGTACCTGAATTCGAGGATGCTTTCCCTAGCCTTTCAGATTTAATTACTTCAAGGTGGTCATCTCCCAAATCATGCATCCATCCAAAAGTCAAACATAAACTTGTGTTCAACTGCCAACTGCACTCCACTTCATTTTTGCAAAAATATATGTTTTCTTCATAAAATATCTAAAATTGCACTAAAACAACATTTCAAATTTCACAATACAGAAAATGCTTTTCTCCAGTGACATGTCACACTCTTGTGCCTGACTTCAATTACCATATTTGTGACATTTACTAAATGTGGTCAGTGACAAGCATGCAACCTGAAAAGTCCTTTAGTATGGTCTCAATTATCATTCTCCATTGCCCCCAGCTTTAGTCTGACCCTTTTGACTTGAACATTGGAGATTGTAACACTCAATCAATGACAACCCTCTTTACACTGGAAGTCTGGCAAGTATAGGACAGACAAAAGAACACCTTTCAGAGTTCTCCAGGTACATTTATCTTGGTGTACAACTGTGCAAACAGCTTTTAGAACACAGATGCATGCATCACAGATTTGTTTGTGATAAGGCTTGACAGAAACTACTGCATTTCTTTCCAGGTTTTCTTTGCTATTCACCAGAGCAATCACCTCAAGGGCAGCATGAAGTGGCATAAAGAGTCAAAACATGCATGAATGATCTGATAAGGGAGCATCGTTCTCACCCCTTGGTGTTTGTTTGAAAATTCTAGTGATGAGGAGTCCTGCCAGATAACTGACAGTCAGACCTAGGAAGGCCGAGAGGTAATTACGTGATAACCATTGCTCGATAATGGTGCAAGTTCTTCTGCACAAACATTTCCATGAGGGGCAGGTGTTCCAATTTGGTCCAATTCCTTGCAGCATTCTCCAGCAACTTGGCTGAACCCATTCTTCACAACACCAGGGACAGATGGAGCCTCAGCACATTGTGCCACATAGCATTTGCATATTGATGATCCAGGCACAGCTTAATGCAGATACTCACAAAGATGGCCATCAGGACAAGATTGGTTAACGTTTGCCCTACTCAATCCAAAGTTTAACACATGGTGCCCCAGTGGACAAAATCTGTCTTTGACCTCCAGTTGATGACAATGATGTCTGCTCAAGGGATAGGGTAGACTTGTACAATACACAGCAATACAGAAAACCTCATACCCAATGGTCAGGATCTTAGCTACAACTGAGAATGATCAACGCTCAAACAAGCCATGCCCTCACCTGAACAGTATACTCCTTCAGTATTTAGCACACATTCTTCTGGGGAACAGCATATTCCCCAGCACCTTCATGTAATTTGGCCTGACAATGAAGGGGGCAAATTATTGGATGACCTTGTTGTTGAAAGTTGTTGCAACAATCTTGCCTCTATTCACCTTGGCTGCTAGAGCCAATTTGCACTGGTGGAAAACACTCAAACATTTGCAGACCAATAGCCAATTTGAGCAGAAGGTAGGATATTGACCAAGTACAGGAAGACTATCATCTGTAGGTCTCTGCTGCCTGAGATAATCATCCATATTAAGCCTTATGGATGCGCTCAACAAAAGATCCATGCAATACATAAATAAGGAGGAGATAACCATGTTTGACTCCAAATTTTTCGGGAAGTTTTCCAAATCCCACTCATTGATTAAAACTGCATTATTGACCTGTAGGGAGGTAGAGATAAAACAGGGAATTATAGACCAGTAAGCCTAATAGTAGTGGGGAAAATTCTTGAATCCATTATCAAGGATTTTATAATGGAGCATTTAGAAAACAGCACAAGGATCAGACAGAGTAAGCATGAATTTATGAAGGGGAAAACATGCTTGATGAATCTGTTGAAATTCTATGAAGATGTAACTAGTAGAGTTGACAAGGGGGAGCCAGTCAATGCGGTATATTTGGACATTGAGAAAGCATATGACAAAGTCTGGCATAACAGATTATGGTGCAAGATTGAAGCATACTGGATTGGGGGAAATGTATTGAGATGGTAAAAAAAACTGGTTAGCAGAGAGGGAAGCAAGGATTAGGAATTAATGGGTTCTTTACAAATTGGCAGGCAGGAGCTAATGAGGTGCCATAGGGATCATTGCTGGAACTCCAGCTAGTCACAATATATATCAATGATTGGGGTGAAAGAACATAATGTAACATCTCAGGTGATACCAAGTTGGGTGGGAAGGAGAACTGTGACGAAGATGCAGCGATCCTTCAGCATGAACTGAACAGGTTGGGTAAGTGGGCAAATCAATGGCAGATACATTATAATTTAGATAAATGTGAGGTTATTCACTTTAGAACCAAAAACAAGAAGGCAGATTATTACCTGAATGACTGTAAATTGGGAATGGGGAGTGTGCAGCAGGATCTGGGTGTCCTTGTGCATCAGTCACTGAAGGTAAGCATGCAGGTGCAGCAGTTGGCAAAGATGGCAGATGTTTGTGGCCTTCATTACCAGAGGTTTTGAGTTCAGGAGCAGTGATATGTTGTTGCAATTATACAGGGCCTTGGTGAGGTCACAACTAGAATATTGTGTACAGTTTTGATCTCTTTTTCTGAAGAAGGATGCTCTTACTTTTGAAGGAGTGCTGCAAAGGTTCTCAATGTCCAAAGGTTGGCTGATTCCAGGGATGGTGGGACTGATGTAGGAGGAGAGATTGACTAGGTTAGGATTGTTTTTGCTGGATTTCAGACGATTGTGGGGGGGATATCACAGAGACTTAAAATTCTAACAGGACGAGGTAAGGGTAGGTGCAGGGAGGATGTTCCCGATAGTAGGTTTGTCCAGAACAAGGTTTCACAGTCTGAGAAATTGGGGTGGACCATTTAGGACAGAGATGAGAGATATTTCTTCATCCAAAAAGTGGTGAGCCTGTGAAAGTCATTACCACAGGAAGTAGTTGATGCCAAAACACTGAGAGTATTCAAGAGTGGCTAGATATAGCACTTGGGTCTATTGGGATCAAGAGTGATGGAGAGAAAGCAGGACTAGACTATTGAGTTGGACGATCAGCCACGATCATGATGAATAGTGGAGCAGACGCGAAGTCCTCCTCCTGCTCTTATCTTCTATGTTTCTATGTAGAGCAGTTGGATTCAAGAGCAGGTTCTCTCCTCAATCTCTGTTTTGGATAGCACATCTGTCATGCAGGTGTGCAATATTCCATCGAAAAGGCCTGCCTCATCAACCTGAAGCACCAATCCCCTTCTGCACAGAGAAAATAGAATCCCTGAGTAGCATGAGGCTTTTAGGGGTCTTCCTGCTGGGTACAACACAAATATTCAATTATATTAATACAAGGAAACATAAATGCTAAAGTAGGCAAAAAGTGTGCAATCTATCGATCCAAGAGCAGCAGTCTGTCTATGAAAGGCATGCCCAAATAAAGTGGTTCTTAGCAGGTGTCCTCAAAGCAATAAAAAAGTCAAAAGACAGTCATTTTAAAAAAATTACAATTAGTTATGTGCACCAAAGATGAAATTCACCAGTGCATTAATTAATGTGTTACCTATTTCAAATCTCTGGTCTCTGTCCCTTTCTAGATGTTGTGGTTTGTTCTCTAGATATCTACAATAATCATTATTCTTAGAGAAGGTAACATATTCCCAATAGATAACAAAATGTAATTCTAACCACATATCCAATTAAGTTGCCACCCTTTCACTTAAATCCTTGTCATGCAGTTAAGCCAATATTTGGCTTGTCTCAGTGGTACAGTGGACATCTGAAATTTACATCTAATTAGAATATCTACATTTTAATGAAAACATAATACATAAAATATAGTGCAAAAGATAAGGCTAATGCACTTACAAACATCTTCAGTCGTGAATGTCAAGTGGACAATCCATCTGCCTCCTCGAGGTCGTTAGCATCACAGATACCAGCATTCAGCCAGATCAATTCACTTTGTGGTATCAAGAAACAGGTGAAGGTACTGGTTATTACATGGACTGGGGGCCCTGACAACATTCCAGCAACAGTAATGAAGACTTGTGCTCCAGAACTACCCACACTCTTAGTTGGTACAGTTACAATACTGACATTGACCTGGCAACTGTAGAAAATTATCCACATACTCCCACACACAAACAGGTCAAATCCAACTGAAGTACCGGCCTTATACTCTCAATCATCACCAAAGTGGTGGAAGATATCAAAAAGTGGTGGAAAATTGCATTTACTCAACATTTACTGATGCTGAATTTGGGTTCTGTCAGACCTATCCTACCTCTGGCCTCATTACAGATTTGGCCCAAACTGAACGAAAAAGTGGAACTCCAGGGAAGAAATAGGAATGACTGCTTTCAGCATCAAGACAACAGTTGATTTGACCATAGCATCAATGATCTCTAACAAACCCGGAGTTATTGGGAATCAGGAAAATTCTCTGCTAGTTGGAGTCATACCAAGAACAAAGGAGGATGGTTATGTTTCTTCAATGTTAATCATGTCAGCCACAGGACATTGCCTCAGAAGTTTGTCAACACTGCACTCACAGCTACATGAATGACCTTTCCTCCATCATAAGGTCAAAGTGGAGATGTTCATTGACGATTGCATAATATTCAGCACCATTCGTAAATTGCTAGATACAAAAGCAATCAGTGTCCAAGTACAGCAAGACTTGGACAACATTCAAGTTTGATAAGTGGCAAGTAAAATTCAGGTCACATGAGAGCAGGACAATGACTCTCTCCAAAATGAGAGAAGACAAATATTGCCTCTTGACATTTAACAGCATGCTGGGTACCCTACTATCAATATCCTGGGGGTTACTATTTACCAAAAACTGAACTGGACTAGCTATATAAATATTGTGGCTACAACAGTCAGTCAGAGGATGGTTTTCTGTGGGTAGTATCTCACTTTCTGACCTTTCAAAGCCTGACCACTACCTACAAAGCACAAGTCAAAGTATGATGCAACATTCCTTTGTTTTAGGTAGGGTAAACAAGCTCTAATGGAGAATAGCTGTTCGGTTAATTCGGTAAACTGCTTCAGTTGAGTTCTTGCATTGTAACTCCAAAGGCTACAAATAAGACATGTGTGAAAGTAGAAGTGGAATGTAGACTGCAAGCACAGCAAATGTGGTTTATTAGTTGTTTCCCCTTTACTCTTTATTTTCTTCACTGTAAAGTGTTTGGGCTTCTATTTTGCAGCAGCAGGAAAAGCTGTTGGTGAGTAACTGGTCTGCTATTCTACAGTAAAAGTAGCCAGCACAATTAAAATGTGGTAGCAGATTCAACTAAGTGGAACATGCAGCCTGTGGAAGGTGGGAAGTCATATATGTAGGAAGTGTTAACATTTACAAAAGCTTGAGCTTTGGGTTTCAGAACTCAAAAAGCAACTGGAGTCACTGCTGAGCATCCGTGAGGCAGAAGATGATATAGATTGAATCTTTATTAAGGTGGCCAAACTATAGCTTAGAGATCCGCTGGTAGCTAAGAAGTGGACAATAACCAGGCAATCCAAGAGAACAACTCAGATAACGCAGGAGTCCCCAATATGACCTTGCTTGTGACTCAACCTTTTGATTAGGTACTAGTAAAGGCGATCATTCTGCAGAGGAGTGCAATCAGAGCCAAGTTAGTGGCCCCACGGGTAGTTCAGCTGTACAGGAAGGGAGGAAGAGTGGAAAAGCTTTACCAATAAGGATTTCTTCAGTTAGAAGAGCAGACAGATATTTCTGCACCCATTAATATGACTCCAGGATGATGTGCTGTCTATCTGATTCCGTGACTACCTGGTCAGGTCCACGCCCCCCCAACAACCCACCCTCCCATCCTGGCACCTTCCCCTGCCACCGCAGGAATTGCAAAACCTGCACCCACAACTCCTCCCTCACCTCCATCGAAGGCCCCAAAGGAGCCTTCCACATCCATCAAAATTTTACCCTCACATCCACCAATATCATTTATTGTATCCGTTGCTCTCGATGCGGTCTCCTCTACAGTGGGGAGACTGGACGCCTCCTAGCAGAGCGCTTTAGGGGACATCTCTGGGACACCCGCACCAAACAACCATACTGCCCCGTGGCCCAACATTTCAACTCCCCCTCCCACTCAGCCGAGGACATGGAGGTCCTGGGCCTCCTTCACCGCTGCTCCCTCACCACCCGACGTCTGGAGGAAGAACGCCTCATCTTCTGCCTCGGAACACTTCAACCCCAGGGCATCAATGTGGACTTCACCAGTTCCTCATTTCCCCTTCCCCCACCTCACTCCAGCTCCAAACTTTCAGCTCAGCACTGTCCCCATAACTTGTCCTACTTGCCTATCTTCCTTTCCACCTATCCACTCCACCCTCCTCTCTGACCTATCACCTTCATTCCACCCCCATTCATCCATTGTACTCTTTGCTACCTTCCCCCACCCTCCTTCCTGGCCTATCACCTTCATCCCTACCCCCACTCACCTATTGCACTCTATGCTACCTTCTCCCCACCCCCACCCTCCTCTCATTTACCACTCCACCCTTCAGGCACTCTGCCTGATGAAGGGCTTTTGCCCGAAACGTCGATTTTCCTGCTCCTCGGGTGTTGCCTGAACTGATTAGATTAGATTAGATTAGATTACTTACAGTGTGGAAACAGGCCCTTCGGCCCAACAAGTCCACACCGACCCGCCGAAGCGCAACCGACCCATACCCCTACATTTACCCCTTTACCTAACACTACGGGCAATTTAGCATGGCCAATTCACCTGACTTGCACATCTTTGGAATGTGGGAGGAAACCGGAGCCCCCGGAGGAAACCCACGCAGACACGGGGAGAACGTGCAAACTCCACACAGTCAGTCGCCTGAGTCGGGAAGTGAACCCGGGTCTCTGGCGCTGCGAGGCAGCAGTGCTAACCACTGTGCCACCGTGCCGCCCACTGCTATACCTTTCCAGCACCACTCTAATCCAGTATCTGGTGCCAGATAAAGAATGCCAAAACTCACTGCAAATTCTTCTCAGGACAGTGTGAACAGCTGGAAATCATGGCCCATGTTGGGTAGGAAGGAGAAAGAGGCCTTGAAAGCAGATTTTAGGGAGCAAAGAGTAAGATTGAAAGGCAGGACCTCCAAACCAATAATCTCAGCATATGTCTCAGCCCCACATAAAATCAGGAGAACTAGTAACTGGTAAGGGAGGGAGCGAATCAGATTTCTGCGGCATGAGGAATGGTTCTGTGACAGGTGGAAGCTGTACAAGTTGAAGGGGTTGCTTTTTTGTAGGACTGTCACTAACCTCCTCACACTAGGTTTGCTAGTGTTGTTGAGAGGGTTTAAACTAAATTGACATGGGAATGGGACCAATGAAAGAACTGAGATTCATAGAGTCATACAGTCAAAGAGATGTACAACAAGGAAACAGACCCTTCAATCCAACTCATCCATGCCAAGCAGATAGCCTAACCCAATCTAGTCCCACCTGCCAGCACCCAGCCCATATCCCTCTAAACCCTTCCTCTTCATATATACATCCAGATGCCTTTTAAATGTTGCAATTGTACTAGCCTCCACCACTTCCTCCATTCCATATACACACCACCTTCTGCATTAAAAAGTTGCCCCTTAGGTCCCTTTGATATCTTTCCCCTCTCACCTTAAACCTATGCCCTCTAATTCTGGGCTCCCCCATCCCAGGGAAAAGACCTTATCTATTTACCCTAACCATGCCCCTCGTGATTTTATGAACCTCTACAAGGTCAAGGAAAACAGCCCTAGCTGTTGCCAACAACCCTGGCAACATCCTTGTAAATCTTTTCTGAACTCTTTCATGTTTCCCTACACCCTTCCGATAGGAAGGAGACCAGAAGTGCACGCAATATTCCAAAAGTGGCCTTACCAACATCCTGCATATCTGCAACATGATCTCCCAACTCCTGTACTCAATACTCTGACCAATAAAGGAAAGCATGTCAAATGCCTTCTTCACTATCCTATCTACCTGCGACTCTATCTTCAAGGAGCTATGAACCTGCACTCCAAGGTCTCTTTGTTCAACAACATTCCCTAGGACTTTACCATTAAGTGTATAAGTCCTGCTAAGATTTGCTTTCCCAAAATGCAGCACATCACATCTAAATTAAATGCCACCTCCCACTCCTCAGCCCATTGGCCCATCTGATCAAGATCCCAAGGTAATCTGAGGTAACCTTCTTCACTGTCCACTACACCTCCAATTTGGTGTCTTCTGCAAACTTACGAAATATACCTCTGATGCTCACATCCAAATCATTTATATAAATGACGAAAAGCATTGGACCCAGCACCGATTCTTGTGGCACTCCACTGGTCCCAGGCCTCCAGCCTTAAAAACAACCCTCCACCATCACCCTTGAAGGTCGAACACATTCTAGCCAGTTTTGTATCTAAATGGCTAGTGCTCCCTGTATTCCATGAGATCTAACCTTGCTAACCAGTCTCCCATTGGAACCTTTTCTAACACCTTACTGGAGTCCATATAGGTCACGTCCACCATCCTGCCCTCATCAATCCTCTTTGTTACTTCCTCAAAAAAACTCCATCAACTTTGTGAGACATGATTTCCCACACACAAAGTCATGTTGACTATCCCAAATCAGTCCTTGCCTTTCCAAATACATGTACATCCTGTCCCTCAGGATTCCATCCAACAACTTCCCCACCACCGATGTCAGGCTCACTGGTCTATAGTTCCCTGGCTTGTCCTTACCACCGCTCTTAAATAGTGGCACCATGTTAGACAACCTCCAGTCTTCTGGCACGTCACCTGTGACTATCAACGATACAAATATCTCAGCAAGAGGCCCAGCAATCACTTCCCCAGGTTCCCACAGAAGTCCAGGGTACACCTGATCAAGTCATGGGGATTTATCCACTTTTATGCATTTCAAGACATCCAGCACTTCCTCCTCTGTAATATGGACATTTTTCAAGATGTCACCATCTATTTCCCTACATGCTATACTTTCCATGTACTTATCCACAGTAAACACCGATGCAAAATACTCATTTAGTATCTCCCACATCGCCTGTGGCTCCACACAAAGGCTACCTTGCTCATCTCTCTCTTTCTCTGTCTCTCTCCCTCTCTCCTGCACAGACCATGTGCTTCCTTTCTCTCCCTAGTTACTCTTTTGTCCTTAATGTATTTGTAAAAACCCTTTGGATTCTCCTTAACTCTATTTGCCAAAGCTATCTCATGTCCCCTTTTTGCCCTCCTGATTTCCCTCTTAAGTATACTCTTACTTTCTTTATACTCTTCTAAGGATTCACTGATCTATCCGTCTATACCTGACATATGCTTCCTTCTTCTTCTTGACAGAACCCTCAATTTCTATAGCCTTCCAGCATTGCCTTTACCTACCAGACTTTCCTTTCACTGTAACAGGAATATACTGTCTCTGGACTCTCGTATCTCATTTCTGAAAGCTTCTCATTTTACAGCTGTCCCTTTACCTGCGAACATCTGCGCCCAACCAGCTTTTGAAAGTTCTTACCTAATTCCATCGAAATTGGCCTTTCTCCAAATTAGAACTTCAACTTTTAGATCTGGTCTGTCCTTTTCCATCACTATTTTAAATCTAATAGAATTATGGTCACTGGCCCCAAAGTGTACCCCCATTTACACCTCAGTCCCCTGCCCTACCTTATTTCCCAAGAGTAGGTCAGGTTTTGCATCTTCTCTAGTAGGTACACACACATTGAATCAGGAAATTTTCTTGTACACATTTAACAAATTCCTCTCCATCTAAACCCTTAACACTATGGCAGTCCCAGTCTATGTTTGGAAAGTTAAAATCCCCTACCATATCCACCCTAATATTCTTACAGATAACGGAGATCTCCTGACAAATTTGTTTCTCGATTTCCCGCTGACCATTAGGGGGTCTATAATACAATCCCAATAAGATGATCATCCCTTTCTTATTTCTCAGGTCCATCCAAATAACTTCCCTGTATGTATTTCCCGCAATATCCTTCCTCAGTACAGCTGTAATGCTCTCCCTTATGAAAAACACCACTCCCCCTCCACTCTTGCCTCCCTTTCTGTCCTTCCTGTATCATTTGTGTCCTGGAACATTAAGCTGCCAGTCCTGTACATACCCGAGCCTCATTTCTGTCATTGCTATGATATCCCAGTCCCATTTTCTGAACCATGTCCTGAGTTCATTTGCCTTCCCTGTTAGGCTTCTTGCCTGCCTTGACTGTTTGACCCACTTCTTTTCTCAACTGTATCAGTCTCAGACTGATCTCTTTCCTCACTAACTTGCAAATCTCCATTCCAGTATATTAGTCCCCTTGCAATTTAGGTGCAATGCATCCTTCTTGTACAGGTCACTTCTAACTCAGAAGAGATTCCAATGATCCAAAAATGTGAATCCTTCTCCCATACACCACCTCCTCATGCATTCATCTGCTCTATCCTTGTATTCCTTCCCCAACTCACTCGTAATAATTATAATAATCCAGATATTACTATTCTCAAAGACCTCCTTTTTAAATTACTGCCTAACTCTTTATATTCTTCCTTCAAAATCTCATTCTTTTCCCCTCCTATGTCATTGTTTCCAATGTGTACAATAGCCTCCTGCTGGCCCCTCTCCTCCTTGAGAACATTCTGCATCCTCTCTGAGACACCTTGCCTCCTGGCACTGGGGAGGGGTGGGGGGGGGGGGCAACACACCATTCTGATTTTTTAGTGTTGGCCACAGAATTGTCTGTCTGTGCCTCAGACTACACAATCTCCGACACAATCAATCTCTTGGAACCTGACGCATCCCTCATTGCATTGGCAGTTCGTGCTACATTCCTCTGAGAATCCATCACCCCCTACATTTTCAAAAACAGCATACTTGTTTGAAATAGGGATAGCCACAGAAGACTCCTGTACTACCTGCCTACCTCTCTTCCCTTTTCTGGAGTTAGCCCATCTATGTGACTTTATCTGCAACCTTTCTCCCTTCCTATAACTGTCTTCCATCACACCCCCTTGCACTTGTAAATTCCTCATTGCCTCTAACTGTCGCTCCAACCTATCCATTTGATATGATAGGATTCGCAGCCAAAGTGATTTATGGCAGATATAATCGTCAGTAACATGTAAACTCTCCCTCAAGTCCCACATCCGACAAGAAGCGCATATCCCTCTACTGGGGCCATTTTTGCCTCTTCCAATCTGCAGACCCAGAACATAGCACCGTCTTATTCTTCTACAAAACAGTCCTCTAGGCTAACGTAATTCTTATGGCTTATAATTTTTAGTTTAATCAGAGACATATCTCACTAAAACATATAATCAAGAAAGAACCCATTCTACACGCTACTGCAGACTGACTGTAAGGCCACACTTAAAATAATTTACTTGTCTGTTTCTGTTCTGTGACCTCTTCCAAACAGGTTCCTCCAAAATCAGCTGTGAATTTCACTGTTTGTTAATTTTCCCAGACGCACTCCGATATCCAGTGACACATGAATTCAACAGCAAAGGCAGTAACTGCGCAAGTTCATTGCTGTGTCAGGGAGCAGTGTGGGTTTCTTTCTCTCTCTCTCTCTCTGTCTCTCCCTCCCTCTCTCCTGCACAGACCATGTGCTTCCTTTGTCTGTTCTTCTCCCTTTTAAAAGTGCCATTGTTTTGACTTTTTTTTCTGCAAAGTTCCAAAACAATGCAACAGCACATAAAACAGTAATTGCTTCTCCTGGAATTCGAGGAAATGACTTCCAACCTTAAAAATACCTCAAGAAAGGAGCAGCCTGCTACAGTCAGAATTTTTTCCCATCCTCCATAAGCAAAATAAAGCAGACCAAGCCGTGGTGAGTATAAAATAAGATCTAAATGGAAATTTACATTAAATAAGCTGAATGAAAAGCATTGTATCTGAATATCATCAGATTTGCAAAAGGTTAAAGATTTGAATGCACACTAGGAGGTAAACTGCTGTTATTTAAGTGTCAACACAGATGTGACGACAAGGTGACAAGGTGAGGGGCTAAATATCCAAAGTTATTCTAGATTTAGGAGGGATAAATAAAATGGAAAAGGAAGTGGCATAGCACCACTAATAAAGGTGAACATAAAGTATTATTCAAAGAAGGTCTTCAATGAAAGGATTGAGATGTAGAATCAGTATAGCTAAAGTAAAGGGAAGCAAAGATTGGTAGCAGCTGTTTATAGAATTATCGTGCTAATTTTGGGCATGCTAAAAACCAGGAAATTAGTGATGCATGTACTGTGTATCACACAGTAAAATATATGTAACATCAATTTGCATATAGATTGGGTTAACCAAATCAGTATTAATGTCATGAAGGATGAATTCCTGGACTGTATTCAAGATGGATTTCTGGACCAGTGTGTTTTGGACCGAACCAGAAATTAGACTATTTTAGATTTGGTGTTATTTTATGAGAAAGGGATATTTAAAAACCTTGCTTTGAAAGAGACGTTTGGAAAGTAGTTAACACAACATGATAGAATTTTACATGAAATTTGTGACACAGTTCATTCTGAGCAGAAGAAACTGAGCATATGGGAGGCAGATTGACTCGGGTGGATTGGGAAAATACACTCAAATAATTGACAGTAGATAGGCAATGGTTGGTACTTAAATTCTACAAGATCAAGAAAGATATATATTCTTCCAAGACAAAATATACAAAGGGAAAAGTGACTCAATCATGGACTACAAAATAACTAAAAGAATGAATGAATGATTTTATTCTCACATGTACTTTAGTGAGAAAAACAGCAAAATACGGTGAAAAATGTTTTTCACTGTCACCACAATTCAGTGCCATTTTGAATAGTTTTAAGAACAAAGAAAAGTCTATCAGTCCTAAGCCAGCTCATCATCAACAATGTCAGAAAAATTGGTAAACCTGAGGACTGGGAGCAATTCAGGACACAACAAATGAAGGCCAAGAAACTGATAAAGAAAGGGTGGAGAAAATATGAATGCTAGTGAGGAACATAAAGACAGACTGTTCTATTGATATTTGAAAGGAAAAGTATCAGCAAGGATAAATGTGGGCCTGTTACAGCTGTAGGCAGGAGTATCATCAATAACATGGAAATGGCAGAGAAACTAAATTTACTTTGCATCTGCCTTTTCATGGACGATTTCTCAAGAACAATTTGGGAAAGGTAATAAATGCTGACCTGATTCCATATGTGAATTTTTTTAAAAATGAATTTAGTTTGCATCTGATTTTATATTGTGTAGGGTCTTGTTGCACCTGAAGAAACCAATTCTGACAAGCAGTCTCAACATGGTACTCAATGTGTTTACCACGGACGCATTTGAAAGATCCTTTATCTGACTGAAAATCTCAAATTTGGAGAAGTACTTGTTGACTAACATAGAGTCATCTCCACTTACAGCAAATTACAATAATTTTGGACCAAGAAACTGATAGAATCATATGATACTATAGAATACAGTCAGAGTCAGGTAAATTTATTTTGAGGAATACAGATATGGTAGAGCAGCTAAAAGATTACTTTGTCTTTTTACACTAAAGAAGGTATCAGAAATCTCCCAGAATTAGAGATCCAAGTGGCTAAGGAGAATGAGAAGTTAAAGGAAATTAGCATTACTAAGAAGTTTGTCTCAGAGAAACTTATGGAGCTAAAAGTTCATAAATCTCCATGACAATTCAGGAGTGTTGAAGGAGATGGCTACAGATATATTCAAAAAGTTGTTTATTATTTTCTAACTTCTACAGATTCTGGAATGATTCCTGCAGATTGAAAGGTTGCAAACGTCACCTCACTACTTAAGGCAAAAATAAGAGAGAAAACAGGGAACTGCTGATCTGTTCGCCTAAAGTCAGTAGCACAGGAAGTGCGAGAAAATATTACAAAGGATGGGACACTTGGTTGATAATGATCTGATTGGGAGTAGTCAGCAAGCATTTGTGAATGGGAAATCATGTTTGACAAACTTTGTTTTGATAATGGATAGCAAAGAAGTCATATTGGACTCAAAACATGATCTGTTTCTTTCTCCACAGACGCTGCCAGACCTGCTGAGTTTCTCCAGCATTTTCTGTGTTGGTGAATATCCATGTTTGGCATCTAGCTTGGAGAAGAATCTAGCACCTGTGAATTTGGGATTCAATCCCTCCAGTGTTGAAATATTGGATGGGCACCTTCTTTTTGGGTTTGGATTGAAATCTCAGGACAAGGCATACATTGTTCTTTAGTGTAGATGTAATTGAACGACACCTGTCTGAGAGTTATGACCATGCAAATGACTGTTAATTGTCTCATAAAAGACTTAACAAGGCACTCTGTTAGTAATAAATATTGGATTTGGCAGCAAAGTTCACGTCCATAGATTAAACGTTTTAGAAATGGTTTCACAAGACATTCAGTATTATAGCAATCAGAAGGTTGTGCCATAAAGGGTGAGGCTTATTAAATACACTTTATGCATAACTCTCAGTATTATTGGGGGTGGTTGGGGGGGGGGTGGTTGATTCTGTCAGACATTGACCTGTACTAAGAAATCCTGACCTGCAACCACAACAAGCAAATTACCCAACCTCCAACGTAACTTGAGGGCTTCCACTAATCAGTGGAAGGAAGTCCTGTCATCAGGAGCCCATCACTCCTAACAGTGCCAGATAAAGGGAAAGTATCCCAGAGCCCCAGGGGGATCTGGAGGAGTGGAGGGCATGGTACAGGCAGGCAGATGGCGTAAAAGGGGCAGGTAACAGCTTGAAGAGGGCGTTTCCTAATGCACACAAGGCTACCCTGAAGGAATGTGCCCTTGGTTCTCACTTTTTCATAAGGGCCATTGAAAATAGCCTGCCTATTCCCACCTGACTGTCTGTGCAAGTCATATTTTAGCAAAAGCTGTCTTATTCAAGCCAATAAACTTTCTCAAGCGCCTAAATGACTTGAGTATAGTGGGTGGGCTGTCAATTTCAACCTAACTTCATGTGTTCTGGTGCAAGTATGAAGATGTGGGTTAGCCAGCCAACCTATTCCCAAACTCAGCCTTGCCAAAAATAGATCCAGTAGACACATATAAAATCCAGACACATCTGAGATTTGGTTAATCGAGGAAAAACAAACAGTAAGAATAAATATGTCACTTTCAGGATTACAATATGTAATTACTGAGTTGCCTCAGCTATTTACTATTTATGTCCATGATTTTGATGAGACAACCATAAATCCTCTGTATCTGTGAAATCATGAATCAGAAATTTGCCTGTCTGAATAAAAAAAAGTAACAACATTCGTGGCAAAACCCGCTCTGCACTCACAAATTTCATCATTTGCAGGGTTTCTCAGGAACAGAACCCTTGTGGATATGGAGGAATGATTGTATCCAGTAATTGCCAAACAACAAAACAAGGTGGGAATATAAGCTGTAAGGTGGATACAAGGAAGCTGAAAGTGAATACAAATCTGTTTAACAATTGGGCAAAAAGGTGACAGATGGTATATTATAGGAGGGTTCGGATATTATTGATTTTTGTTCGAAATAATAGAGAAATCAAATAGAACATAGAACAGTACAGCATTCTTCGGCCCATGATGTTGTGCCGAGCATTTACCTTAATCAAAGATCAACCTCACCTACACACCCCTCAATTTACTGCCGCCCATGTGCTTATCCAGCAGTCGCTTAAACGGCCCTAATGTCCCTGACACTTCTATCATCACTGGCAGTGCATTCCATGCACCCACCACTTTCTGCGTAACGAACCTACCTCTGACATTTCCCCTTTACCTTCCTCCAAAGGCCTTAAAATTATGACCCCTCATGACAGCCATTTCTGCCCTGGGGAAAATCTCTGGCTATCTATCTATGCCGTTCATTACCTTGTACACCTCTATCAAGTTACCTCTCTTCCTTCTTCTCTCCAGTGTGAAAAGCCCTAGCTCGCTCAACCTCTCTTCATAAGACAAGCTCTCCAATCCAAGCAGCATCCTGGTAAAATCTCCACTGCACCCTTTCTAAAGCATCTATATCCTTCCTATAATGAGGCAACCAGAACTGAACACATCGTTCTAAATGTGGTCTAACCAGGGTTTTATAGAACTGCAGCAAAATGTCCCTTGTTAACGAAAGCCAAAACACCATGCGTCTTCTTAACAACCCTATCAACTTGGGTGGCAACTTTGAGGGATCCATGCACATGGGCCCCCAGATCCTGCTGTTCCTACACACTGCCAGGAATCCTGCCTTTAACCCTGTAATCGGCATTTAAATTAAACTTTCCAAAATGAATCACTTCATATTTATCCAGGTTGAACTCCATCTGCCACTTCTCAGCCCAGCTCTGCATCTGTCAATGTCTTGTTGTAGCCTGCAATAGCCCTCGACACTATCTGCAACTCCACCAACATTTGTGTTATCAGCAAACTTACTAACCCATCCTTCCATTTCTTCATCCAAGTCATTTATAAAAACTCCAAAAAGTAGCGGCCCAAAAACAGGACGCTGACCTCTAGGCGGAATACTTTCCATCCACTACCACTCGCTGTCTTCTTTCAGCCAGCCAATACTTTCTGAAATGTGATATACTAATAAGTCTAGGTATGCAGGGGATATGGAAATCCTTGCACACAAGGAAACTGACATGCAAGTACAGAAAAGTAAATGATGTTAACTTATTTTGCAAGGAAGTTGGAGCAGAAGGGTGAGGAAATCTTGCTGCAATAAATTATGGTTTTTCTGAGACCACACCACGAATATGATGTACAATTTTGTTTCCCTTAGGTAAAAAAATTGAAAGTGTGGAATAAGCAGTTCACTAACCTTATGTTGGTTAACTGTCTTTTGAGTAGTAGCAGTCTGGTCCTACATTCTCTGGAGATTAGGAAAATGAGAATGATCTCACTGCAATATATAACAGTTTTAGAGGATTGACAAGGTAAATGTTGAGAGGCTACTTTCCCTGGCTGGAGAGTCAAGAATGAGGCACTGATTTTTGACAATGAGTAATAAAATCCAGGAAAGACAATCCACAAACAGTCACACCCTCCACCTATAATGGTCAGTCAGTGATATATACACCAACAAAATGCACTTGAGAAATTCAACAAAGTTCTTTGACAGCACCTTCCAACCCACAGCCATAAGACCACAAGTCACAGGAGCAAAAATCAGGTAATTCAGCACATCCAGCCTCTCCCCCATTCAATCATGGCTGAGATATTTCTCAACCCCATTCTCCTCTTTCTCCCAGTAACCCTTGATCCCCTTAATGCTCAAAAATCTATCTATCTCAGTCTTAAATGACCTGGCCTCCATAGCCTTTAGTAGCAATGAATTCCATAGATTCACCACTCTCTGGCTGAAGAAGTTTTTCCTTATCTTCATTCTAAAAAGATCTTCCTTTTATTCTAAGGCTATGCCCTCGGGTCCTTCTGTCCAGGCCATTCAGTATTCTGTAAATTTCAATTATATCCCACCTCATCCTTCTAAACTCCATCGAATATAGACTCAGAGTCCTCAAATGTTCATATGTTAAGCAGTTCATTCCTGGGACAATACGCGTACACCCTCTCTGGACATTCTCCAGGGCCAGTACATCGTTCCAGAGATATGGGGCCCAAAACTGCACAAAATACTCCATATGTCTGACCAGACCCTTAAATAGCCTCAGAAGTACTTCCTTGCTTTTATATTCAAGGCCTCTCAAAATAAATGCCATTATTGCATTTGCCTTCCTCGCTACTGATTCAACCTGCAAGTTTACCTTAAGAGAAACCTGGACTAGGACTCCTAAGTCCCTTTGCACTTCAGGCTTCTGAACATTCTTGCCATTCAGAAAATACTCCATGCCGCTATTCTTCCTACCAAAGTGCATGACCTCATACTTTCCCACATTGTACTCCATCTGCCACTTCTTTGTCCATTCTCCTAACCTATCCAAATCCTTCTGTCATGTCCTCACTGCTACCTGTCCATCTCCCTATCGTTGTACCGTAACTTAGCCAGAATGGCGGTACGGTGGCTCAGCAGTTAGCACTGCTGCCTCACAGCGCCAGGGACCCAGGTTCAATTCCCACCTCGGGCAACTGTCTGTGTGGAGTTTGCACATTCTCCCTGTGTCTGCGTAGGTTTCCTCTGGGTGTTCCAGTTTCCTCCCACAGTCCAAAGATGTGCACGTTAGGTGAATTGGCCATGCTAAATTGTCCATAGTGTTAGGTATAGGGGAATGGGTCTGGGTGGGTTGCTCTTTGGAGGGTCGGTGTGGACTTGTTGGGCTGAAGGGCCTGTTTCCACACTGTATGGAATCTAATCTAATCTCAAAAATGCCCTCAGTTCCTTCTTCTAGATCATTAATACATAAAGTGAAAAGTTGTTGTCCCAACACTGAGCCTTGCGGAACACCACTTGTCACCAGATGCCATCCTAATACCCTTTTATCCTCACTCCCTGCTTTCTGCCATACAGCCAAACTTCCATCCATGCTAGCATCTGCCTCTAATACCATGGGCCCTTATCTTACTCATTGGCTTCCTATGTGGCAGGTCGTCAAACGCCTTCTTGAAGTCCAAATAGATAATATCCATCAGCTCCTCTTGGTCAACCCTGCTTGTTACTTCTTCAAAGAATTCTAGCAAATCTTTCAGGCATGACCTCATCTTGATGGAACCATGGTGACTTGCCCTGTTTTACCAAACACTTTCCAAGTATTCAGAAATCTCATCCTTCACAAAGGATTCCAGGATGTTACCCACGACTGAGGTTAGGCTAATCGTTCTGTAATTTTCCATCTTTTGCCATACTTCCTTTTCAAACAGGGTTGTCAGGATTCTCCCTGATTATAGCGATTCCTGAAAGATCACCACTAATGCCTCCAACTACCTCTTCAGTTATCTTCCCTAGAATTCTGGGGTTTAGTCCATCTGAGTCTAAAGATGTGCAGGGTCAGGTGAATTGGCCATACTAAATTGCCCGTAGTGTTAGATAAGGGGTCGGTGTGGACTTGTTGGGCCGAAGGGCCTGTTTCCACACTGTAATGTAATCTAATGTAATCTAATCTAATCTAATCTAAAAAAAATCTAATGATTCAATTGATTTATCACCTTTAGGTCATTCAGTTTTTCAAAACCATCTCCTTAGTCATGGCTATCATACTCAGCTCTGCCCCTTCACTCTGTTGAATTTTTGGGATATTACTTGTGTTTTCCACTGTGAAGACTGCCGTGAAGTAATTATTCTGTTCGTCAGCCATTTCCTTGTTCCCCACTACTGTCAGTTCCAACTGGAAGGAAAAGGGCAGCAGATATTACCGCTTCCTCAATGTCGTTCGGTCAAAATCTTGGAACTCCTTCATGACATTGTGGGTCTACCTAGTGAAAGGGATTGTAATGATTCAACAAGGCAGATCACAACCACCTCCTCAAGGCCTGCCAGAAATAGGCAAAGAATGAAGTCCATGTCCGATGAAAAATGCAAAAAGGTAAATGGACATGCTACACTGCACCTACATATTGTCATTTTATTAGGGAAGAAAATCCGGCCTGTTATCCACTATTTGAAGTTTCAGAAAATGATCCATTATATTGTGACTGTCTTGCCCTGCTATTTTTGGAGTTGAAGAGTTAACATCGTACAGCTTCCTTTCAAAAAAATTAGCACAGAAGCTAAAGCAACTACAAAGCACTGAAATTCTCTTCAAGAACTAAATTTATTCAGAAACCTCATTTCAAAACGTCACACTTCATTGCACAAATGTCAAGCTTTTTCTTCTTTTCACCCCCTCCTTTTTACCATAGTCTCAGCTCTACCTTGACAATTTTTTGATAACTGTACCGGAGCAACTCTCAAAGTGTCTGTAATGATATTAAACAGCTGTCAAGTTGCTTGTGTCAAAAATGATCAAAAGTAATGCCACCTACTTTCCTTTTTTCCAGGCAAGAATGTAAATTAATTTTCTTCCTCACTTTTGACAACTACTTTCGACACAAAAATTGCTGTATGGCATATAAAAGCCTGCAAAAACTACTTTTTTTACTCCATGTAATTACTACTCAGTACCAAAGCTGAAAGCTGCAGTTTCAAGTGGACAACTCCATTTTGAAATAATTTTTGCTTCTCCCAATGTGAATCCACTGACTACAATTTGCAGTGTATGCTCAAACAAAGTCTCTAGTATACACCTCCGGATATGATTAGATTTAAAAGCCAGTAATGAAACAAAGATTTGTTTTATTTTGCATTATTACAGATCAACATCAAAGTAAAATAAATCCCTTCATGTCTTTTCTTTATTTACAACTGCCATGCTGAAAATAAACAAATGTGTCACTCACTCACTCTATGTCTTTAACATTCAGCAATGTAGATCTATTTTGCATTTGGAAAGTATAGCGATTATAACGAGGTCAGCCAGTTGGACATCACAGAATGAGTTCCCTGATTGCAGCTGTTAACCTGTTCCACTCAGGGAGTCCTTGCTGACAGTTATAACCAGGAGTGATAGAGGTTCTGTTCAGCCTGAGAGCTGGCTCTGAGGAAGCTAGACCAGTGTCAAGTACTATGCACATGTAAATAAAGTGACTTGGTGATGGAATACAGGCCTTTTTTGGAATTATTTCAGAAAGAAAATAAGTTTGTAATGCTCAAAGTAACAGCATGCATCCTAAAGTATGTTGGGAAACCTTTTCAAAAGGGATATGAACATGAAAACATAAGAAATAGGAGCAGGAGTAGGCCATCTGGCCCTGAAGCCTACTCTGCCATTCAATAAGATCATGGCTGATCTTTTTGTGGACTCAGCTCCACTTTCCTGCCCACTCACCATAACCCTTAATCCCTTCACTGTTCACAAATTGATCTTTGCCATAAAAACATTCAACAAAGTAGCCACAACCTCTTCACTGGGCAGGGAATTCCACAGATTAGCAACCTTATGGATAAAGAAGTTACTCCTCAGCTCAGTCCTGAATCTGCTCCAGTGGAAACAACCTCCCTGTTTCTATCTCATCTATTCCCTTCATAATTTTGTATGTTTCGATAAGAAAACCCCTCATTCATCTAAATTCCAATGAGTATAGACCCAGTCTATTCAACTCTGGAATCAACCTAGTTAATCTCCTCTGCACCCCTTCCAGTGTCAGTACATTCTTTCTCAAGTAAGGAGACCAAAACTGTACACAATACTCCAGGTGTAGCCTCACCAGCACCCTATATAAATGCACCATAACTGACTTGTTGTTAAACTCCATCCCTCTACAGATGAAGGACAATATTCAATTTGCTTCCTTAATTACTCGCTGCACCTGCAAATCAATATACTTTAAAATATATACTTTAAAGGAACTACTTTAATGGACCAAGATGACAGCCAATCTATTAAATCACATGATATGATTAACTCAGTAAAACAGCAATGCATGAGATAGCTAAACCTAATTATCCAAATTAGTAAGTAGTTCACATTTACCACATTACTTCAATGTTAAACTCAACAAGACTAAATTTCAACTTTAGATATGATATAATTTCATTACACTCAGACTGTTAATGCCTCCTTTTTAATATTTAACAAAAATGCACAATGAGTAACAGTCCCTCTTAGACATTCCCCTACACAATACATACACCTTTTTACGATTGATATCTTGCATTACAAGCCACCTTTCTCTTCCACACAACATGACCAGCTGTTTCAGGAATATATTCCTAGTGTTGCATATCTTAATGATGTTTGTAACCATGGTGATAAATATATTTTTGGTGACTTGTAAGAAAATTCTTATTGATCCGGGACCACTTCATAAGAATTACTCACACCATCTGCTTCAATACTTTAATGGATACATTACTCCAGTATTAATTTAGTATGTGCATACAACACTGCAAAGTCACCTGGGGGTTTTGAGAAAATATAGTTGACCACAGCAAATTATTTGATTTTATCAGGATAAAAATCAAAAAGTCAGACACACTGATTTAAAAAAAAAGTGTTTTATGTCAACTGAATTGACTAAATAATGTAATAAATATCTCACAATACATGTTTATATCTTTGCAGGGTCTCAGAACTTCACTAAATTGCATACTTTATTTAAGAAATTATATGCCACTCAATAAGACTATTTCACAATTGTACTTCAAAGTTAATTTCAAACAATGTCTTGTTGTCAAGTTCATGTTAATTCAGTCAGGATATCATCAGGGAAGCACGAGCTTGATGAAACATCCATCCCAATCATGAACTAGTTAACACCCCAGAAAGAACTGTTTCTAAAAGTAGGCAACTGATACCATAAACACTTAAGGAACACAGGAAACTGAAGAGATTGAATTATGCCTTTACTCGTTAGCTGTCAATTTTATAAAATGTTACAGGATTTGTCATACTTTATAATACTACAGCTAAATTAAGAAACTCAAATGGCTGGAAGAAAAGGCATACCTATGTGGCAAATACAGGACCATTCTTTGTAGATTTAAATTGCTCGAATGCAGATCTCAGGGGACAATTTTGATCAGGAACGATATTTGTTTGTGATTAAGAAACAACTGAGACTCTGTTGTGTGCATCACCTTGATTGGAAAGATGCCAGGGAAAGCTTGTGATCTGTGTGACATGTAAAATGTGGGAGATTTTGCATCCATAAGACATCGATATCTGCATGAAGTTCCAGAAGATAGCAGTCCTTGAACAATATGTGGCTGATTTGGAACAGCAATTCTCCTGACTACGTACCAAACAAGAAGGAGAGAGCTTTCTGGAACAGTCATACCAGAGAGTGATCACTCCACAGGAATGACTGCAGAGATGGCTGATGAGTGGGTGGCCATTTGATGAAAGGAAAGGAGACATCAGGTCCAGGAAACTCAGGATTCCTTTCGCTGTCTAACAGGTATGAAATTTTAGATGCCTATTCAGTGAACAGCACAATTCAGTTGGAGATGGCTGACTTGAGGCAAATCCACAGTACTATAGTGCCTGAGCCTACTCTGGGAAAAGAGAGAGGTTGGTAGGCAGATTGGAAAGGTAGTAGTTGTGGTTGACTCAATAATTCAAGGGATCAATAGTCTAGTTTGTAGCCAAGATCATGATTCCCACATGGTCTATTGCCTCCCAGGTGCAAGGGTTTGGGACATAATGGAATGGCTGGATAAAGTTCTGGACAGGGACTGTAAACCACCAGTGGTTATGGTTCATGTGAGATGCAATGACATAGGGTGAGATAGCTTGGAGATCTTGACATATCAGTTTCAGGAGTTAAGGGGTAGGTTGAAACACAGGACCATCACAATAGTAATCTCAGAAATACTACCTATGCCACAAGCTTCACTATAGATAGTTCTATAACACTGTAGATTGCGTTCCAGCGAAACTTCACTTAATAGAAATAATAGTGCCTATGGGAAAGTAGGGTTAGGGCAGACCAGCAATAAATATCACTCACGATTGCTCAAAAATCACCCAAAAGTTTAATGCTAAGTATAGCACAGCCTGAATGAAGGTTGGAATCATATTTATTAATGAAACAAAAGTAAAGTTAACACAGTACATTTAAAAAGTGTAAGAAAGCTCCTCTCTGTACAATAACTCTCACAGAAAGCTGCTCTGTCAGCAGTTGACATTGGCGCATTTGCAGTAGGGCACAAAAACTGGTGCTAATGTTGTGAATGTACAGAACAGCATGGAGACTTCAGCGCAGACATCAGTGCAGAAGCAGAATGGCACAGACATTGGCACATGTGCAGAACGAAGCTCATGGACCGATTCCTGCTGGCAATCTCGTTATTGCGAATGGAGGTAAGCATTCTCAAAAATAGCGTTCCCTAATCCTTCAGCGATGTTATAGCCAAATTGCGCTGCTGAAATGCATATTATACCAGAACTACCTGTATTTAGCAAAGGAAGGTTGGGAAGGTACGTGTGTACCTTGAGGGATGGTGAACAAGAGTGGGGTTTATATGTTTTGGATGCTGGAATCACTTTGTGTAAAAGAGAAAGCTGTTCAGAAAATATGAGCTTCACCGGAGTAGAAATGGAACTAATCACCTGTCAGAGTAAATAGTGAAGCAGAGTGGATTAAAACCTGATGGTGTGGGTTCACTAATCAGCCTAGTTTTGGAAATATCAGAGAAGGCAAAGGAGAAGATAGGGAATTGGGAAAAAGAAGTGAGGGAAGGTTGAGTGTTAACAGTGAAATTAATGCTTGCCTTCCAATGTGCAAGTAAGATATAAGGACACAGTTAAATTGTATGTACATAAATGCATGGAATATAGTGAACAAAATTGGGAAATAGAAACAAAATTGTTCTGGGGAAAATTACATTATTTGCATTGACAGGAACACGGCTCAAGTCAAAATAGGCCTGGATATTTCGCACCTCAGGTCATTAGGCTTTTAGTAGAAACAGAGTGGGTAAAAAAAAAGAGGTATATCATTCTTGGTCAAAGATAGTATTATTGCCCTTGAATAACATGTAGTTTCTGAATTAGAATGAATATGGTTGGAGGTGAGAAACAGGAAAGAAACAGTGCCCTTCTTATGTATTTATTATGGGCCTCTAAAATAGTGGCAAGTAGAAGAAAACATTTGTAGGCAGATTAAAGAAATCTGCAGGACAAATTGGGTTGTGATAGTTGGTGATTTCAATTGCCTGACAGGAGACTGGGAAAAAAAAATAGAGTATGGGGCATGAAAGGGAAGAAATTCCTGAGAAGTGTGCAGGAGAACATACATTTCCAGTCCTGACAGGGACAGAGCGGTGCTGGGTCTGGTCCTAGGAAATGAGGCAGTTCAAGTGGAGAATGTCAGAGTAGGGCTGCTTTTGGGAAATAGTGATTATAATGCAATAAGGTACAATATTAAGTTGGAAAAGGATAAAAATAAAAGATTAAAATTCCAGACTGGAAATGGACAGATTTTAGGGGTCTAAAAGTTGAACTGGAGTAGGTTGATTGAAAATATATTTTAGTAGCTAAAACAATGGATTAAAATGGGAGAATTTCAAAAAAAGAGCTGACTAAGAATCAAGCAACCTATATATCCACAAGAAATAAATATGGGGTTTCCAAAGCTAAAGCACTCTGGATAACTAAAGATATTGATGAGGAAATAGAAGATATATGATGTATACCAGAATGATAATACCTATAGAAATCAGGAAGAGTACCTCAAATGCATGATTTGGAGGTGCCGGTGCTGGACTGGGGTGAACAAAGTTTAAAAATCACACAACACCAGGTTATAGTCCAACAGGTTTACTTGGAAGCAGTAGAGAGGCTAAGGCTGAATAAGGAAGGCTTAAAGGAGGCATGAGGAAAGAATGGCAGCTGTGCTAAAACAAATAGTAAAATGTTCTTTAAACATCTTATTAACAAAAGATCAGTGAAGGGTAGAGTTAAGGAACAAGTAGAGTAAGCTCTTACTGAAGCAAAAAGTATGGCAAAGGTACTAACGGAGTACTTTGCTTCAGTCTTTACCAAATTAGATAATATTGATAATGACCCAGTTGAAAGTGCGGGTGTTGAGCAACTAAGCAGTATAGTGATAGATAAAGAGAAGGTGCTAAATAAGGCTAGCAGCATTCCAGGTGCAGAAGTCACCAGGCCCGGATGAGATGCATCCTAGATTGCTGAGAGAGATAAAGGAGGAAATTACACAGCTGTTGTCAGAAATTTTCCAGGCATCTCTGAACACACAATTAGTCCCAGGGGGTTGGAGAATTGCAAACCTGATAAAGAAAGGAGCAAAGGTTAACCTAGGAAACTGAAGATCAGTCAGTTTGATGTCACTAGTCGCAAAACTAATGGAGGTCATAATATGTGACAAGGCAAATATATACAGGGAACAAGAAGTTAGTATTTCACAGTCAATATGCTTTGTCGAGGATAGGTCATGTCCTTAAGACTTTTGACGAGGTGACAAAAACAGTGGATGATTGCTGTCAATGTTTTATATTTGGATTTTCAGAGGGCATTGAAATGGTGCCACATGGCAGGTTGGTTAAGTTTTTCTCATTTACATAGCTAATTTGGAGTTGGGTGTTGAGGGTGAAATCTCTAAGTTTGTAGATGATACTAGGCTAAGGAGAATAGTGAATTGTGAGGATGACACTATGTGATTTCAAAGAGACTTTGTCAAGTTCGTTAAATGGGCAGCCACCTGGCAGATGAATTCCAATGCAGAGAAATGTAAGCTAATGCATTTTGGTAGAACAAACAGGAAGAGACAAAACGGGAGTACTGGAGCAGAGAAACCTTAGGATTCATGGGTTAATAATTAGGGGCACTGAGTATAAAAGCAAGGAAGTGGTGGTACATCTCAACAAAGCATTAGTCAGAAAATATTTGGAGTACCTGGTAGTCTTATTTAAGGAAGGATCTTAAAGCCATGGAGAACACACAAAGGAGATTTATTAGAATGATACCAGAAATGAGGGATTTTAGATACAAGGGAAGATTAGAGAAATTGGCCCTATTCTCCTTGAAGCAGAGAAGATTAAGAGGTGACCTTACTGAAGTGCTCAAAATTCTGAAGAATTCTGACAGGGTAAAGAAGGTTATGGTTTCCATAGTTGTTATGTCAGTAATGAGAGGTCACAATTTCAGCATTGTCAGCAAGAGAACCAGGAGTAAGATGAGGGAAATCTTCTTTACTCAGAGAGTTGTTAGGATTTGGAATGTACTGCCTGGGAGAGTGGTAGAGACAGATTCCATAGGAACTTTCAAAAGTCAGCTGGATATATATTTGGAAATCATGAATTTAGAGGGCTATAGAGATACAAATGGAGAGTGGAACGAGCTGGGTAGCTCTTTCACGAGCCAGTACAGACACAATGGATTGAATAACCTCCTTCTGTATTGTAAATTCTTTGATATGATCATTTTTTTCTACGAGTTAGCTCCTGGACCTTGCATCCAGAAACAAATCACTATACTCATTTTACAGTGACAGTGCATGCCAACTTCAATTGTGATATTCCATATAACTTTTGTTGAGTATGAAAGTGCCAGGATCTTGAATTAAGCTCACAATGTCAAATGAATTTTACACCCCAAAGCTAGATGCAGTACAATCTCCCTCTATGCTCGGTACTAGCTAGGTGCTGGCAAATTGAATTCCAACATTTGAACAATACTTTTTACAAGAGCATTGTCATCTATTTTCACAGTCTTCCTTAAATGCCAAAGAGAACATCAACTGAATTATCCAGAATCCTAAACATCAGAAAAAGAATCTTGATAACATTTGACATGTTTGTAGTACTCTGACTTCATAAAATGAGCCAAAGAAGATTTTAATTTTTAATATGCTAACACATTTTTAACATGAGTTAAGAACATGGTCATCCAGACTGCACATAGGCAGAGAAGCTTAAATTTCTCATGGGCAAATATCCATCTTTTGAACCAAATGAAAGGTTCTTTCTTGTGCACCCACCTGGAGTCCTACGCCTTCACTCACACATTTGCCACCCTATAAACTAGTTGGGAGAATGAAGGTCCCTCACTCTCAGGCAATTGGTAACTGATTAAGAGATTGGAAATCAAAAGAGGTAACCTTCACCTGCTACCGATAACCCTGCACCCCCTCTACTCTCAATTCCTCCCTAATGAAACCTCCATGCCATATAACTCATGGCCTAGGTCATTCCATGATCCTAAAAATCCGGTGGGTGTTAATCCTGCAGCAGCCACAATCTCCCCAGTGATTCTGTTGAGCCTCTGGATCACTGACACGTCTTGCTACATGGGTATCATGCTGCTGAGTTCTTGTTTCTGGGGTAGGACTGCCAGTAGTCTCACTACAGCCTGATTGGCTTGTGGTGTGGTGAATCTTAACAAAAAGGCTCTTTCTTCTGCCAACCAGCAGGCAAAACAACCAATGTCTCAAGTCAATTTTGCCATTGGTGTTGCAGGCAAATCTCTCAAATACACTGCTTCAGACTAGGCAACTGTGATATTACACGGGATACACTTTTAAAGGAAATTCAAGTCATCCTGTATCATTCCTGATAGACAGGAGGGTATGTAAGGCAAAAGTTTCAAGATACTGTGCTTCATGAATAATCATACTTACAAAGTGATGTGGTGGGGTTTGCGTTTGAGTTTGATTTATTGTTATCACATGCATGTGATATAATTAAAAGTGTTACTTTGCATGTTATACAGGCAGATGGTACCATACAAAGTATATCAGGATAGCAGAACAGAATGCACAATACAATGTTACAAGTGCAGAGGTGCTGCAGAGAGAGAGAAAGAGATCAACATTAACATTTGAGAGGTCAGTTGAAAAGTCTGATAACAACAGGGAAGAAGCTGTTCTTGAATCTGATCATATGTGTATTCAAACTTTTATATCTTCTGCCTGACAGAAGAGAGTGGAAGAGAGTATAACTGGTGTGGAAGGGGTTTTTGATTATATTGGTTGTTTTCTTGGGACAGCAGGAAACATAGGTGGAGTCAATGGATGAAAGGCTGGTTTGCATGATCGACTGGACTGTGTTTACGATTCTCTGTACTTTCTTGTGGTCTTGGGAAGAACATGTAAGAGACCACGCTGTGAAGCATCCAGATAGGATGCTTCCTATGGTGCAACAAAAACATTTGTAAGAATCTTTATGGACATGCTGAATTTCCTTAGCCTTTGTTGAGGAAGCAGAGAAGTTATTGTGCTTTGTTCTGTCACGTCGACATGGGTGGACCAGGACAGATTGTTGGTGATTGTCACTCCCACGAACATGACACTCTCGACCATCTCCACCTCAGACAGGGGCATGCCCTCCACTCCAATTCCGGAAATCAATGACCAACTCTATCATTTTGCTGACATTGATGGAGAGATTGAAAATGTGTTGCTGGAAAAGCGCAGCAGGTCAGGCAGCATCCAAGGAACAGGTGAATCGACTTTTTGGGCATAAGCCCTTCTTCAAGAATGAGGAAAGTGTATCCAGCAGGCTAAGATAAAAGGTAGGGAGGAGGGACTTGGGGGAGGGGCATTGGAAATGCGATAGGTGGAAGGAGGTCAAGGTGAGGGTGATAGGCCGGAGTGGGGTGGGGACGGAGAGGTCAGGAAGAAGATTGCAGGTTAGGAAGGCGATGCTGAGTTCGAGGGATTTGACTGACCCCTCCACTGACACCTTCCTTCGACTGACTGAACTGGTCCTCACCCTGAACAACTTCTCTTTCCAATCCTCCCACTTCCTCCAAACCAAAGGAGTAGCCATGGGCACCCGCATGGGCCCCAGCTATGCCTGCCTCTTCATAGGATATGTGGAACAGTCCATCTTCCGCAGCTACACTGGCACCACCCCCACCTTTTCCTCCGCTACATCGATGACTGTATCGGCACTGCCTCGTGCTCCCACGAGGAGGTTGAACAGTTCATCCACTTTACCAACACCTTCCACCCCAACCTTAAATTCACCTGGACAGTCTCAGACTCCTCCCTCCCCTTCCTAGACCTTTCCATTTCTATCTCGGGCGACCGAATCAACACGGACATTTACTATAAACTGACCGACTCCCACAGCTACCTAGACTACACCTCCTCCCACTCTGCCCCCTGTAAAAACGCCATCCCATATTCCCAATTCCTTCGTCTCCGCCACATCTGCTCCCAGGAGGATCAGTTCCAATACCGTACAACCCAGATGGCCTCCTTCTTCAAAGACCGCAATTTCCCCCCAGACGTGGTCGACGATCCCCTCCACCACATCTCCTCCACTTCCCGCTCCTCCGCCCTTGAGCCCCGCCCCTCCAACCGCCACCAGGACAGAACCCCACTGGTCCTCACCTACCACCCCAACAACCTCCATATACAGCGTATCATCCGCTGTCATTTCCGCCACCTCCAAACGGACCCCACCACCAGGGATATATTTCCCTCCCCTCCCCTATCAGCGTTCCGAAAAGACCACTCCCTCCGTGACTCCTTCGTCAGGTCCACACCCCCCACCAAACCAACCTCCACTCCCGGCACCTTCCCCTGCAACCGCAAGAAATGCAAAACTTGCGCCCACACCTCCCCCCTTACTTCCCTCCAAGGCCCCAAGGGATACTTCCATATCCGCCACAAATTCACCTACACCTCCACACACATCA
The DNA here is from genome assembly GCF_037043375.1 of Chiloscyllium plagiosum. Classification (NCBI taxonomy): domain Eukaryota; kingdom Metazoa; phylum Chordata; class Chondrichthyes; order Orectolobiformes; family Hemiscylliidae; genus Chiloscyllium; species Chiloscyllium plagiosum. The sequence goes on from NW_028270152.1 coordinate 42,844,561, forward strand.
TCTATTGTATCCGCTGCACCCGATGTGGCCTCCTCTATATTGGGGAGACAGGCCGGCTACTTGCGGAACATTTCAGAGAACACCTCTGGGACACCCAGATCAACCAACCCAACCACCCCGTGGCTCAACACTTCAACTCCCCCTCCCACTCCACCAAGGACATGCAGGTCCATGGACTCCTCCATCGCCAGACCATAGCAACACGATGGTTGGAGGAAGAGCGCCTCATCTTCCGCCTAGGAACCCTTCAACCACAAGGGATGAACTCAGATTTCTCCAGTTTCCTCATTTCCCCTCCCCCGACCTTGTCTCAGTCAAATCCCTCGAACTCAGCACTGCCTTCCTAACCTGCAATCTTCTTCCTGACCTCTCCGCCCCCCACCCCATTCCGGCCTATCACCCTCACCTTGACCTCCTTCCACCTATCGCATTTCCAACGCCCCTCCCCCAAGTCCCTCCTCCCTACCTTTTATCTTAGCCTACTGGACACACTTTCCTCATTCCTGAAGAAGGGCTTATACCCAAAATGTCAATTCTCCTGTTCCTTGGATGATGCCTGACCTGCTGCGCTTTTCCAGCAACACATTTTCAGCTCTGATCTCCAGCGTCTGCAGTCCTCACTTTCTCCTCATTGATGGAGAGATTGTCATCTTTCCACCATGCCTCTAAGCACTCACTCAATCTCTTTCTTGTAGTCTGTCTCATCTTTGTTTAAGATTCGACCTACAACAGTGGTGTCATTCGCATCTGCTGTGGATCTGCTGCAACATCTATTCTGGTTCAGAATGTTTAGGATTAACCATTTCACAGTTCATGAGGCTAAACATTCTCTTTATTTGAAAGACCCTTTTGAAAATTCCTTTCAAATTAAACTTATCCTATTTAATATTGAATGGCACGTAATGGAAATTATGGGGAACAACAGGGTGCGGGACACCAGTTTAGCGAACCTGTCCACTTCTGGTCAGTTACAGAAATGACAAGTTGTTACAAGCAAAATCTCCCAATGTATTGTTGTGTTCCCTGCTCCTTGTGGAATGGAGTTTATCCAGAACCCAGTTCTCCGCCATTAAACTTTATGGAACTTCTGGAAGTTTTTCTTCAGTGCAAATAAAATCTTTTTTTTGAAGTGGTGGCTAAAGGGCTGGGATGCTCTGAACGGCTGGAGGTTCGGATGAGTGTTGGATTTCAGAGAGAATGAAGAACCGAGACTCTTAGATCCTGCCTGTGCCCCCATACAGAGACTGGATGAACTTGGATCAGGTATAACTTGGGGATGGGTGGGGTGGGGAGAGATAAGGAGCACCAATGGTTAGTGCTTAGTTTCACATTTGCCCCCTTTCACACGCATATACCCTTTCTTGTAAAGTCACTGTGTGTTAAAGCTTCAGACCCTGTTTACTCTCCAACACTCAATGGACATCTCTGTATTTGCACCTTCTTTCGCTCCCTATCTCTCTATCTTCCCTTTTCTAGGCCCCCACCCTTCTCAAGTCCATGCATGATCCCAGTAAGTATTCCAGTAAAATATTCCAATGTTCGTTTCCTCTACCATAGTTGCAGACAGAAGCAAAAAAAATACACACACACACACGACAACCTGTTGCAAGAGATGCGTGAACATCATAATTCACAGCCAGATGGTAACATCAGGGTGGAATCACATAACAGCGGACAAGAGTTCACTTTATGAAAGAAACGTCCACAATTCACAAATTGCATTAAAGCCAAATCGCGTTTACAAAATGCACGTTATAGGAGAACTACCTGTATATATTTGGAACTGATTGAAAGTTGTAAAACTAGTTTCATTCAAGACCCTCAAAATTAGTGTGGAAAAGAGATTTTGATCCTATCTGTTTGGGTTGGGTTCAATAAAAGAAATGCTCAAATCTAAATACCAAGCTGTACTTTCAGTATTACAAACATAATTCATTCTTAATGCTGAAACAGGCAGAAAATAGTACAAGCATTTTTAAAATCATCTAATCCGACACAAAAAAAAACTTTTCTAATCTTATTATACAGATTCACACAATTTGTTCTCAGGATATAAATGTTATTCATTTCTGTCCCAACACTTTAAATGAGCTGCCTTGCAGATAACACAGAAACTAAAATTTGAAATGAACCTTTAGCTTTGTACCAAAGCAATTCAGCAATATGGTTTTTCTGTATATAATAAAAAGTACACATATGTAGAAAAATTTGACAGTGGTGACTGTGGCAATTTAGCACATTTTTAAAGAATCATACAGTACAGAAGAGCCCCTTTGGCCCATCAAGTCTGCACCATCAAAACTATGCTAAAACGTTCCAGCACAAGGCCCAAAACCTTGAACATTAAGACACTTCAAATGCCCAACCAAGTACTTTTTAAAAGTTGTGAGGTTACCTGCCTCAACTACTCTCTCAACCTCTTGTCTTTCACCCTCAAAGTATGCCCCCTTGTTATTGACCCTTCAAATAAGGGGAACTGCTGCCTCCTATTCACTCTGTCCATACCCCTCAAAATCTTGTAACTCTCAATCAGGTCCCCCACCAACCTTCACTGCTCCAAAGAAAACAACCCATGCCTATCCAGCCTCTCTTTGTAACTAAGATACTCTATCCCAGGCTGAATCTCGTTTGCACCCCATCCAGTCCAATCACAACCTTCCTATAATGTGGAGACCAGAAATGCACAAAATACTGCAGCTGTGGCATAACTCAAGCTCTATTGATAAAGGCAAGTGCCCCATATGCCATACCTACCCTATTAACTGCCTACTGCCTTCAGAGATCACTCTGTGCCTCTGAGCTTCCCAATGTCTTGCCATTCATTGAATAGTTGCTTGTCTTGAACTTTGCAAAAAGTAACATCGCTTCACTGTTAACCAGGACTGCTTATTCGCTGCCACTAATCTGCCCATCTGACCAAACTTCCTATATTCTCCTTTAACCTAAGACCTTCTTTCTCACTGTCAACCACCAGGCATAGCTCGTATCATCTCCAAACTTATCATTCTCCACCCAACCAGTGCACCACATGTCACCTGCATCATTTATATTTGCAGCAAAACTTTGTTTCACCCGTTACCTTATGAACCTTGGGACCTTGTCAAAGGCCTTACTAAAATCCATATTAACCAACCGAACCACCCTCATCTACATGCTTGGACACCTCCTTAAAGTATTCAACAAGATTTGTGCTGCACATTAGCTGACTTATAGCCCTCTAGCATTGCCCATGGACAGACAAGAATTAAAAGTTTGAGTCAGAGCCACACTGAATTTCTCCTTCCCATGACAGCCTGGGATACAACTCATCTAGACTGAGATCTGACCACTTTTAAACCCAGTAAAACCTCTAATACTTCCTTACACTGTAGCTCAAACTAAAGAACATTACAGTCCATTGTATCCTTGAATTCTACCTAAATCCTCCATTTCCTGAGTAAAGACAGAACTTAAATACTTTTTTAGATTAGATTAGATTAGATTAGATTACTTACAATGTGGAAACAGGCCCTTCGGCCCAACAAGTCCACACCGACCTTCCGAAGAGGAACCCACCCGTACCCATTCCCCTACATTTACTCCTTCACCTAACACTACGAACAATTTAGTATGGCCAATTCACCTAACCTGCACATTTTTGGACTATGGGAGGAAGCCGGAGCACCCGGAGGAAACCCACGCAGACATGGGGAGAATGTGCAAACTCCACACAGACAGTTGCCTGAGGCGAGAATTGAACCCGTGTCTCTGGCGCTGTGAGGCAGCATTGCTAACCAAGGTAGGAAGGGCTCGATTTCAGCAATCACGCAGACATGGGGAGAATGTGCAAACTCCACACAGACAGTTGCCTGAGGCGGGAATTGAACCCGTGTCTCTGGCGCTGTGAGGCAGCATTGCTAACCAAGGTAGGAAGGGCTCGATTTCAGCAATCACCAGCATTGTAATTAATGTGCAGGTACTGAGAAAGTAAAGTGACAGATCAATTCTATCCACACTTTGCTTTGTTTTACATTAATATTATTAACAATTGGTTATTCTCTATGATACAACCAGTTCATTCTCCAAAGTTGAGTTTTTTCTCTTGATGCCATGCAGGTGATTTTTAAACTTGTTTTTAAATGGATAAATTAACACACCGAAGAACATTAACTTCGTACTGCATCAAATTAAGAAAAAAATGACCAAAGTTCAAGATTTAATTGTTTAGATAAAAAAAACCTCAAATTTAAATTTGTTTAACTGTCCCTTGGTTCAAACTAATTGCCATGTAATTACAATTACAGCAATCAGGAGGCATGTATGAGTTTTTTTAAAAACTCCATAGGTAATGATTTACACAGTGGATTCTAAAAAATATAAACAATAATCAGTCATCACATAGTAATTGAGTCTATTTGTTTGTCTCCCACTGTGTTGCAGCTGGGTCAATTAATAGCCACTTAAAGGCCTTAATACACTGTTTTCCTGATCACCTTCTTTCCCTTTCAGCAAGATAGGCAGCTAGTTTCCTGAGTGCGAAACTGCCTGCCACTTTGGAGAGGTTCACCATAGCCTCAACAGAGACAATGGAAGTACAGATGGGAGGCAAAAGGGCATCTGAAAGCTAGGCCTCACCCTTGCCTCTTATCCAACCCCAAATGCCCCCAGACAGAGAATAAGAAGTTCTACATTCCTGATGCCAGATCCTGCTGACAGGGATTTTTTCTTCCTCAGCATTGGGGGTCGCAAGTTGGTCACCATTTTACATGACTGTCCCCACAAAAACAAAAAAAATGAAAACGCTACCATTTGTGGAGTATAAACAATTTCCTCATGAATGAAGAAGTAGTTCCATGCCACTTGTTTACCTATATTTATTCCTACACTACAGAAAACTTGTTCTTTTATGCCTATTCTGAGAATAAGGTTCAAAGATAAGGGATGAATAGAACTTAATCCACCCTGGATGAAAATTGACTGGAACAGATCAATTGTATGCCCAGTCTAAGTCTTTTCTGAAGAATACTTTCACAAGTTCTTCTGATTTCAGCCTTTCCTGCCTTCCAATTTGTCAGGACAAAATGTTTCATCAAAATGGTTTGCAAACCATCAAAATCAATTTGGTCATTACCAGCCCACACAACAATTTAAACTTTTACATAGATACTAAAGAGAGGGCTCAGGGATGGAAGAAGTCACTGCTCAGAGACTGTGGGAGTCTAATGACAGATGGGCCTGAGTAATTAACAAGGATCAACACAGTAAACAGTACTGATTGACAGACGCATCAGAAGTTTATTCTTGATTTTAAAAGATTGACCAGATGGTCATTTCACTAAAATAGTTTCTTGATGTGGTTAAAGATGGGCAAGGCCATCTTAACATGAAGAGAGATGCCTCTCCCAGCTAACATGATTTCCTTATTTCTGAACAGGCATCAGCACCCCCAGGTTTAATTCCAAGATAAGGTGTTACATGGTGAAAAGTATGAACAAATTTTTATGTTGAAATCTCCTATCACAGCACCATCAACAGAATTAATAGCTGTCACTTTTAAATGTAGGTGCTTTTATCATATCTTTTTTAGAAACAGATGAACAAAATATATTTCAGTACATTTTAAGATGGAATGTTGTGGTCTAGCTGTCATTTAATTTATGGCAAATTCTTAATGAATGTTATTAAATAGCAAAATTCAGAGAGGATTAACTTTGTCACTCCACCAGGAGTACATTTCATACAATTTTTACCAACTAAAATACATACAGCACATTACAATTAGAATATATTATTTGTTATGTATCATATTAAACAATTGATGAAAAGGGTTTACTTACAGAAATAACTTTATTGCAAAAATAAAATCTTAAAATGTTAAATGTTGCTTAACGTCTTACTTCTGAAGTTTGTTTTACTTATCAATGAGCCAAGGACAAAATGATTTGAATATTGTTTACATGTCAAATATTTTCAAGACAAATATCTTGGATTACTCATATGAAAATGAAAAACAGCAAGAAAACAAAAGGAAGAATACAAAAATGAGGAAGAAATTAAAATAAAGAAAACATGGATTTCAATAAACCATGACCAATGACATAGGAAGGGAAAAGGTTGAGACTCTGAAGGGAGATTACAGAGATTTAGGCAGAAATTTAAAAAGGAGGTCCTCAAGGGTAGTAATATCTGGATTACTCCCAGTGCTATGAGCTAGTGAGGGCAGGAATAGGAGGATAGAGCAGATGAATGCATGGCTGAGGAGCTGGTGTATGGGAAAAGGATTCACATTTTTGGATCATTGGAATCTCTTTTGGGGTAGAAGTGACCTCTACAAGAAGGATGGATTGCACCTAAATTGGAAGGGAACTAATATACTGGCAGGGAAATTTGCTGAGCTGCTCGGGAGGATTTAAACTAGTAAGGATGGTGGGGGGGGATCCAGGATGATAGTAAGGAAAGAGATCAACCTGAGACTGGTACAGTTGAGAACAGAAGCAAGTCAAACAGGCAGGGCAGGCAGGGACAAGGTAGGACTTATAAATTAAACTGCATTTATTTCAATGCAAGGGCCTAACAGGGAAGGCAGATGAACTCAGGGCATGGTTAGAAACATGGGACTGGGATATCATAGAAATTACAGAAGCATGGCTCAGGGATAGGGAGGGCAGCTTAATATTCCAGGAATGCAAATGCTACAGGAAGGACTGAAAGGTACACAAGAGAGGAGGGGGAGTGGCATTTTTGATAAGTGATAGTATTACACCTGTGCTGAGGGAGAATATTCCCAGAATTACATCCAGGGAAGTTATTTGGGTGGAACTGAGAAATATGAAAGGGATAATCACTTTAATGGGATTGTATTACAGACCCCCTAACAGTCAGAGCGAAATTGAGAAACAAACTTGTCAGGAGATCTCAGCTATCTGTAAGAATAATAGGGTGATTATGGTAGGGGATTTTAACTTTCCAAACATCAACTGGGACTGCCATAGTGTTAAAGGTTTTGATGGAGAGGAATTTGTTAAGTGCGTACAAGACAATTTTCTGATTCAATATGTGGATGTACCTACTAGAGAAGGTGCAAAACTTGACCTACTCTTGGGAAATAAGGCAGGGCAGGTAACTGAGGTGACAGTGGGGCCAGCGACCACAATTCTATTAGATTTAAAATAATGATGGAAAAGGATAGACCAGATCTAAAAGTTGAAATTCTAAATTGGAGAAAGGCCAATTTTGACGGTTTTAGGCAAGAACTTTCGAAAGCTGATTGTGGGCTGACGTTCGCAGGTAAAGGGATGGCTGGAAAATGGGAAGCCTTCAGAAATGAGATAACAAGAATCAAGAGAAAGTATATTCCTGTCAGGGTGAAAGGAAAGGCTGGAAGGTATAGGGAATGCTGGATGACTAAAGAAATTGAGGGTTTGGTTCAGAAAAAGAAGGAAGCATATGTAAGGTACAGACAGGATAGATTGAGTGAATCCATAGAAGAGTACAAAGGAAGTAGGAGTATACTTAAGAGGGAAATTAGGAGGGCAAAAATGGGATGTGAGATAGCTTTGGCAAGTAGAATTAAGGAGAATCCAAAGAGTTTTTACAAATACATTAAGGACAAAAGGGCAACTAGGGAGGGAATAGGGCCTCTCAAAGATCAGCAAAGCAGCCTTTGTGTGGAGACGCAGAAAATGGGGGAGAGACTAAACGAGTATTTTGCATCAGAATTTACTGTGGAAAAGGACATGGAAGATATACACTGTAGGGAAATAGATGGTGACATCTTGCAAAATGACCAGATTACAGAGGAAGTTGTGCTGGATGTCTTGAAACAGGTAAACTTGGATAAATACCCAGGACCTGATCAGGTGTACCCTAGAACTCTGTGGGAAGCTGGAGGAGTAATTGCTGGGCCTCTTGTTGAGATATTTGTATCATCAATAGTCACAGGTGAGGTGCCGGAAGACTGGAGGTTGGCAAACGTGTTTAAGAAGGGTGGTAGGGACAAGCCAGGGAACTACAGACCAATGACCCTGACCTCGGTGGTGGGCAATTTGTTGGAGGAATCCTGAAAGACAGGATGCACATATATTTGGAAAGGCAAGGACTGATTAGGGATAGTCAACATGGCTTTGTGCGTGGGAAATCATGTCTCAGAAACTTGATTGAGTTTTTTGAAGAATTAACAAAGAGGATTGATGAGGCCAGAACGGTAGATGTGATCTATATGGACTTCAGTAAGGCATTAAACAAGGTTCCCCATGGGAGACCGATTAGCAAGGTTAGATCTCATGGAATACAGGGAGAACTAGCCATTTGGATAAAGAACTGGCTCAAAGGTAGAAGACAGAGGGTGGTGGAGGAGGGTTGTTTTTCAGACTGGAGGCCTGTGACCAGTAGAGTGCCACAAGGATCGGTGCTGGGTCCTCTAATTTTTTGTCATTTACATAAATGATTTGGATGTGAGCATAAGACGTACAGTTAGTAAGTTTGCAGATGACAACAAAATTGGAGGTGCAGTGGACAGCAAAGAAGGTTTCCTCATATTACAACAGGATCTTGATCAGATGGGCCAATAAGCTGAGAAGTGGCATATGGAATTTAATTCAGATAAATGCGAGGTGCTGCATTTTGGGAAAGCAAATCTTAGAAGGACTTGTACACTTGATGGTAAGGTCTTAGGGTGTGTTGCTGAACAAAGAGACCTTGGAGTGCAGGTTCATAGCTCCTTGAAAGTGGAGTCACAGCTAGATAGGATAGTGAAGAAAGCCTTTGGTATGCTTTCTTTTATTGGTCAGAATATTGAGTGCAGGAGTTGGGAGGTCATGTTGCGGCTGTACAGGACCTTGGTTAGGCCACTGCTGGAATATTGTGTGCAATTCTGGTCTCCTTCCTATCGGAAAGATGTTGTGAAACTTGAAAGGGTTCAGAAAAGATTTACAAGGATGTTGCCAGGGTTGGAGGATTTGAGCTATAGGGAGAGGCTGAACAGGCTGGGGCTGTTTTCACTGGAGCATCGGAGGCTGAGGGGTGACCTTATAGAGGTTTACAAAATTATGAGGGGCATGGATCGAGTAAATAGGCAAAGTCTTTTCCCTCGGGTCGGGGAGTCCAGAAACAGAGGGCATAGGTTTAGGGTGAGAGGGGAAAGATATAAAAGAGACCTAAGGGGCAACATTTTCACACAGAGGGTGGTATGGGTATGGAGTGAGCTGCCAGAGGAAGTGGTGGAAGCTGGTACAATTGCAACATTTAAGAGACTTTTGGATGGGTATATGAATAGGAAGGGTTTGGAGGGATATGGGCGGGGCGCTGGCAGATGGGACTAGATTGGGTTGGGATATCTGGTCGGCGCGGACAGGTTGGACCGAAGGGTCTGTTTCCATGCTGTACATCTCTATGACTCTATGTCTGCAATCAGAATGAAAACATAAATCTAATGAATCTATGAGGCAAATTCCACAGATCTAAGAAAAATAATCTTCTATCAAATTTCCAGAAGATATTCTGATCACATATCCTAAAATAAGGTATCTATTATTTTCCTTGAACTTTAATGTATATCACATTATCATCACTCAATGAATGGATGAGTATTCTCAAACATCATTAAGACAGAAAATAGTCGCTTCCATGATAAAGTTATATTAATCAAGCTTAAACATTAGAGATGGCACAGTGGCTAGCACTGCTGCCTCACGGTGCCAAGAACTCAGGTTCAATTCCAGCTTTGGGTGACTGTGTGCAGCTTGCACATTCTCCCCATGTCTGCTCGGGTTTCCTTCCACAGTCAAATGACGTGCAGGTTAGGTGAATTTACCATTGTAGGAATTCTACTTCTAATCCAGCTTTTACAATTTGTTTTGGCAAGAGAGAAAGTAATGCTTGAATGGACAAAGAATTCTGGGGAAAAAATTGAGCAAAACACAACATGAGTAAGACAGGACAAAGAAAATTAGGGTGAGATGTCTGTCTTGGCAGTCGGCATACACATAGCATCTTAGATTAGTTACAGAAAAAGATGAGGACACCTGGTCAGGATAAAGGAAATTAGGGTGGGAAATCCATATTGGTGATACTTTACACATAGCATCTTAGAATGATTACAGAAAAGGAAGGTGGCATCTACCCTATCAAGTCCATGCCACTCACTATAAGAGCAATTAAGATAATCCCATTTCCTTCCTCACTACACTCATTTGCCTTGTAGCCTTGCTATTAATTTCACTTTGGGTATACTATTTCCTTTTGAAAGTCACAAATGAATCTGCTTTCACCCTCCTTTCAGATAGTGAATTCTGGATCGGAATCACCTTCTGTGTAAAATGATTTACTTCACGTAATCTTCAGTCCTTTTACCAACAAACTTAAATTTGAGCCCCCTCAATTCTTCAGCTGACGGGAACAGTTTCTCTGTATCTACCTCGTCTACAGCTCTGGTGATTTTGAACTCAACTATCAAATCTCATCTCAACCATCTCTTCTCTCAGAGACTCAAGTTTGTTCAATATACTTAAGTCCCTTCTCCCTGGTGTCATACGTCTCTTGTGTACCCTCTCTAAAGCTTTCAAATCTTTTGCAAAATCAGGGGCCAGGATTGGACATAATACTCCACGTTAAGAGAAATGAAAAATAGAACAAAGCAGAAATATAATAGAAGAGAGACAAATGGAAGAAAGAGATCACACAGTTAGACAGACACAGGAATAGCTGACTGTAAGTGAGGGTTCAAAGAGGATGGTTGATGACAGAAAGACAATCATATTGTAGAAAGGAGAAAGGTAGTGGCAATAAAAGAAAGGGAATGGTAGAGAAAGATTATAGCAGAACATTTAAGGATAGGTACAAGTAACTGAGCCACGTGTCAAAAGCACAAAATGGAAGTGTCACAAATGTCATAAACACATAACTTGCTGTAGGAAACCTGTTGAACATCTATTGATTGCATGAGAAAATAACACTGGTGTCATATTTCCCTTTTTTTGTATTTGGTGAACCCAGTAAAAGGATTAACAGCAAAATAAAAGATAAGGAGAAGATGGAGGAGCAAATAAAATTCAATGCAAAATCCTTTATAAGTTAATAATCTTTAGTGCAGAAAAACAATATAAATGAGCAGAGACTACTCCGACAGATGCTGAGCTCTAGTGCTGCTTCACAGCTTCAGATAGGGCTTGATAACTGTGTTAACAGCCTTTTCTGTGTCACTTAATGTGCTTCCTATTGTTTAATTATTGGGTGGTTAATTAGTGCTCCTGGCCAAAACAAACAGCACAGGTGGTGCTTCTTCATGGGAGCTCTAGCAAATGGTTTATCTGAAAAGTTAGCAATTTGGAGAGATTTTGACAACAGCACCAAACAGAAATAATTCAATTCAATATTCCATTCTCTGCTAAAGCAATTTTCTTTTCATATATCGGAGGGTGTTATAAATGATCATGTTGCCTTAATAACAGAATGATAGTTATTCCCAGGATATCTCCCAATCTGTCCAGTTGAAATTAGTTTTCAAACACCCCAAATGGGAAAAAATATTTTCTGCATACATATTTTTCTAAACACTTCATATATTTGTATATTTCAATGCTGTGAATGTCTTTGGGCCTGATTCCAATTTACTGCTATAACGTTGAATACCTTCAAGATTCTACTGCTCTGAATGTCAGTAGAATTAATTGAACACGCAACACAGCCAAAACAAAATTTTCAGCCTGAGAACCACGTTTGGATATGATATTGTACGTGAAGTCAGAAATGCGCAACTCATGTCAAACAGGGACAAGCAACGTTGTATTAAAATAATAATCCACTGCCTCCAATAACCTAATCCCCGTCAGAAGTCCCTGTAAAGTTTATGAACAAAAAGTGCTCAAAAAGTTAAAAATAAAATTTTAATTTTTAAGTATCTAAAATTATCTTACAGATTTTAGCTGGCAGCAGCGCAAGATTCCCACTGACTGACTCGGAATCCAGGAAGTTTGGCAACTTAACTCCAAACTTTAACAGCATTTTGCTGCTAAAAAGAATTACAAACAGCTATGCTGTTGAAACTTAACTAAAGGTTTGTAGGAAACAATAATGTGAGTGACAAAATAAAACTCTAACAGGCTTTATATTTAACAGCTATGCTGATGTCTGCGCTGGTATTTCATGCCCGAATTATTTAATTCGGATTTTGCTCCAAACCTCTGAGGAACCACTACCCCAAAAGTCCTGATGGCCATTTACAGCTCTGCCATTGGATGAGATCCTAAACTCATGCAGCCGCAATGGAAAAAAACATCAGGGCAATTCTGGAATCTGAAGTGCAGGACACAGTACCGACTTCGTCCTAATTTCCCTTCTCAGTACTTGTCCTAAACGCCAAGTGCCACTGAAATTTTTGCATTGTCATTTGTGACTCCCCAGTGAGAGAGGCATAAATAATGGAGTATAATTGGGCAATGCAGCTCACTAGCTGGGAAAACACACTCAGATTTATCTCATCACCCTCTCGGCTCACAGTCTCATTCCTGATGAAGGGCATTTGCCCGATGTCGATACTCCTGCTCCTCGGATGCTGCCTCACCTGCTGTGCGTTTCCAGCGCCACTCTAATCTCCAGCATCTGCAGTCCTCACTTTTGCCGAGTTGGTTTTAATCCTACTGCGCAGTCTCTTCCAAGGTTGCCTACCTTGAAGAAGTTCTCCTCTCTCTACAAGGATCTCAGTGAGTCTCATTCTCTCACTTCAACTCCCAAGTGGCCCCCTCTGCCCTGAAGCTCTTCAGACCTATCCCACAGGTAGCTACCTTCCCCCAGCTCCACCTCTCCCATTTATCTCATCACCTCCTCCGCTCATAGCCTCATTCATGATGAAGGGCATTTGCCTGAAACGTCAATTCTCCTGATCCTTGGATGCTGCCTGACCTGCTGCACCTTTCCAGCGCCACACTCTCACCAGCTACGCTGCTGATCTACAATCAAACATATTTCTTCCATGGGCTGTGAACAATATTGGTCCGGATTTTCTGCTCTCTAGTCCTTATGTCAGTGTAGATGGGAATTGCACTCTGAAATCCTCTTGTAGCATGCTCCAATGGAATTGTTAAGGAAATTGCCTTGTCAAAGTGACTGCAAGGACCGCTAATTTTCAAAATATGGTTGCTAACTGCTGTGAAAAGTTGCCCTAGTTTGCTTTCCTTGAGCAACCTAAGAACTTCATGTGGAGGTGCCGGTGTTGGACTGGAGTAGACAAGTAAAAGTCACACAACACCAGATTATAGTACAACAGGTTTATTTGGAAGTACAAGCTTTCAGAGCACTGCTCCTTTTTCAGGTAGCTACTGGGGCAGGGTCAAAGGACACATACACTTGTTGGACTATAACCTGGTGTTATATTATTCTTAACTAACTAAAGAACTGTCAGATTGGAAGCATGGCTCTACATTTCTGAGGGTTGCCTGAGGAAAATCTCTTTTCAGAAATACAGACCTCCCTTCTTTAAAAAAAAACTCTGGAGTAGCAATCTGCATGAGTTTGCCACTGGCTGGAGCATCTGCAGTCCTCACTTTCGCCTATGGTTAATGATATGTTAGCCTTCATTGCGAGAGGTTTCGAGCAGGGATAGGTTGTTGCAGTTATACAGGGCCTTGGTGAGGCCACACCCAGAACATTTTATGCAGTTTTGATCTTCTTATCTGAAGAAGGATACTCTTGCTCTCAAGGGAGTGCAGCGAAGGTTTACTAGGCTGATTCCAGAGATGGGGGGACTGACGTATGACTAGGTGAGGATTGTTTTCGCTGAAATTCAGGCGATTGAGGGGGGAATATCATCGAGACTAATAAAATTCTAACAGGACTAGACAGAGTAGATGCAGGGAGGATGTTCCCTATGGTAGGTGTGTCCAGACCAGGGGTCATAGTCTGACGATTTGGGGTGGACCATTTAGGATGGAGATGAGGAGACATTTCTTCACCCAAAGAATGGTGAGCCTGTGGAAGTCATTACCACAAGAAGTAGTTGATGCCAAAACATTGATGTAACACTTGGGGAAAATGGGATCAAAGGTTATGGTGAGAAAGCAGGATTAAGCTATTGAGTTGGATAATCAACCATGATGGCGGAACAGGCTCAGAGGGCCAAATGGCCTCCTCCTATCTTCGATGTTCCTATGTTTTCTCAAACCTATCCCATTACCAATGCACCATGCATCTGGGATGTCCTGCTCAAAGAGTTTAATAAACATAATTAAGCTTTGGATAAGATATATCCTGTTATCTTTATTTTTGTGAGGAAATCGTAAGATATAAATGTTTTTGTGAATAAACGATGAGATAATATTCCATGAGATCTTGATCACATTCTCATTTATTTCTACATTATTATTTATTAAGGATACTGATAAAAATGATTTTCTATGAAGTAATTCTAAAGAAAGCTTAAGATGCGATTATGGGGCCCCTAATTACCTGGCTAATATTTGGTAAAGTCAAAATTAAATGTTATTATTTCATATCTTATCATTAAAGGACAATGGGACATTTGGGAGAATTTAGAGAATAATGAATTACCGCTCATTTTAAAAGATTCAGTTGAGTGAAACAAAAGAAGTTGAAACTTTATTGCTGGAACAGCACAGCAGGTCAGGCAGCATCCAGGGAACAGGAGATTCGACGTTTCGGGCACAGGCCCTTCTTCAGGAATGAGCAGAGAGTGTTCAGCAGGAGAAGATAAGAAACAAAAGAAGTTCTATCCTGGTCTTGCCAAGAGGAAAGAGCAAAGCTTTGTACAAAGCTGAATTGAAGGGCTGATTGGAAAGGTATTGAAAACTATACAGTACATGAATATACGGCACATAATATTGTTCAGCTTTCTAAATGTGAAAGTTATGGAAATTTTCCAAACATTTCTACTGTTCTCCACATGACCTAGTGCATCAGATGTTAATACTTCACATCAATGGGGTAGGAGTCCTGAAGCTTTTTTTGCTGTTGCTTCAAGTGAAAATTAAAGACAACAAAAACAGGAAATTAAAATCAGAAGTTGACACCTGCAGCTGATCAAAAGGCTGAAATGGCATTAGTAAGTGTAAAAAATAAGGCAATGAACAGCTGTCTCCCTGCATCCCTGCCTAACCATAAATAATTATCAACCTAAACAGATTACTTAATTAATCTACATGCTATCACAATCTTCTTTAATCTGAGAAACTTGAATGTTCATCTACTGCACTGAAACATTTCAGAAAGTGATAATGTGATCTGAATAGATCATACTGACAACAATAAATCCTTCAAATTGACAACACGCTAACCATTGATTGCACCTATTCATACTGTGCTCATTCTAATATTTTCAGACTGTGAAAATTTTGCAATAGGTCAAAAACTCCAATTTCGCAGGAGAATCAACAACATATTTTCTAAATAACTGTTTAAGAGGGAAAGCAGAGTGTTAGAGGAGATCAAGTTGAAGAGTGGAAACTGGGAGGCCAGCCAAGAAAGGACTGAGGTAGCTCAAATGTGGAGCGAACACAATCATGACAGAGTTGAAAATGTCCCTCGTGCAAAATTAATCAGAAGAAATTGGTACTGTTTCAGTTAAGAGATATAATGTAATATAATATATGTATATAATATAATCTGGAGCAGTTTTTAATAACCTTTTCAGGATCAGTGAGTACTTTAAGGCTCTTGAAATAAAAAGGAAGATGAAGTACATTGCAGAGTTGATTTTATATTCTACATTGTCTTAGGTAAAGCATATTTTCAAATTTAAAAGTGAAAATGATCATTTGGAAGTTTATATTAATAAATGTTTTGCACTTGGTGTCTTCACTGAAAGACAGAAATAAGAGGGTTTTTTTTAATGGACATTATTGTGACTGTAAACCTGTGTCCAGTAGCATGGAATCACAGAATTTTACAATACAAAAGGAGATCATTCGCTCTGAACCAGCTCTATTTTCGAGCCCTATCTCTCTAAACTCATCACTTTCAAATATATACCCAGCTGTCTTTGGATATGGGCCAAAAACAGGCAAGTGGGACTATTTTAGTTTGGGAAATTTGCTCAGCGTGGATGAGTTGGACTGAAGGATCTTGTTTTAATGCTGTATGACACTGACTCTTTTGAAGCTTCCTATAGAATCCACCTCCAATTCTCTCCCAAGTAGCAAATCCTAACAACTCTAAGTAAAGAAGTTTCTCCTCATCTTACTCCAAGTTCTTTTGTTGACAATCTAATACAAGGTTCAGTCTTGTGTCCACTGCTGACTGTTGATCTCAACATGAATATAGGAGGTTTGATCTGTAAGTTCTCAGGTGACCCAAAAATTGTTGGTGTGTAAATAGGGAGGAAAGCCATAGCCTACAAGCTAATACAGACAGGCTGGTCAGATAGGCTGAACAGTGGCAAATGAAATTTAATCCAGAGAAATTTGAAGAGATGCATTTTGAGAGGACTAAAAAGGCAAAGGAGTACATGTTGAATGATTTATGATTTATTTATTGTCACATATCTAGGGAGATACAGTGAAAGGTGTTCTGTCACCACAACCGCAATTTTGAGGTATTAAAAGAAAAAAAAGTACTTAAATAGAGCTCATCTTCAACGGCCAGAGCCCAAACACAGCTCCAAGACTTCTGCAAGGTCCAACACCAGGACTACTGCAGCCAAGAGTGTCCACTATGCAATTGCTGCAGCCAGTACTCCGTTGCCATTCCAGGAGTCTACGGACTGGGCCTACGAAATGAGGAATCCCCTCCGACACCACTGTGGCTTCCCTGTGACATCAGGCAGATGATGAAGAGGAAAAGAATAAAAGAATTAAAGGAGAGAGAGAGAGAGAAATAATTCAGCTGGCCTGGAATGGCTCCCCCCAATCACTATCTCTTTGGGAGATCCTGGGCTCGGGTGGAGTCATGACCAACTCATCCTGGCCTGGCTGCTGCTGCCGCTGGAGATCTCCTCCTTCACCCGCCACTCTCCAGACTTTAACAGAAATGAAGAAAAACTTTTACGGTGGTACTCTGCCATATGGCAGGACCCTAGAAATTACAGAAAATCAGAGGGATCTTGGCACACGTGTGTAAAGATCCTGAAGGCAGCAGGACAGGTAGGTCAGGTAGTTAAAATACTATGTACAAGGCTTGCCATTATTTGATAAGTCATTGAATACAACATCAAGGAGGTTAATGTGGAGATATTTATAGTGCTAGTCAGGCCATGGCTTGAGTACTTTGTCTAATTCTGGTCGCCACACTATCGGAGGATACAGAAGAAATTCACCAGGGTGTTGCCAGTGCTGGAGTGATTAGCTATGAAGAGATACGAGATAATCTGAGGTTATTTTCCTTAAAGCAGAGAAGGCTGATGGGGGATCTAAAACAAAGTTCTGAGGAAATAGACAGGATAGAGAGGGAGAATTTTTTTTCCCTTAGTAGAAAGGTCAATAACCAGGGGACACAGTTTAAAGTAAGGAGCAGGAGGTTAAGAGGGGATTTAAGGAAAAAAAATCTTATCACCCAGACAGTTTTGGGTATCTGGAACTCACTATTCAAATGAGTAAGCAGTAGGAACCCTCTAAACATCTAATAACTATTTAGATGAGCATTTGAACACATAGCAAACCATGCTATGGGCCAAGTACTGGAAAATGGGGTTAGAAGAATATTTGATGATTGGCCTGGATATTATGGGCAGTTTTCCATCCGGTTAAAAAAAAGTCCATGACAAATGAATTATCTACTCACACTTCTGCTGAATATGGTTGTACACACCACATTGTTGCCTTTAATGATCATATGGTGTGCTTTGCCATCAAGGTTGGTGATGTCCATGGAATCTCCCTTCCTATCTTTTAATGGTCTTAACCAATTATGACTGAATGTGACTGTACAATACAGCTTCAATCTCTTTTGTTTCACTACACCTGTGCTCAGTTATATTTGTTGCATACTTCTTCATTATTTAACATGTTGTGTTGTAGCTTTGTCAGGTGGGGTTCCTCATTTTTATGTGCCCATGTTGGCCAAGGCATGCTGTACACATTCCTCATTGAACCAGGGTTGGTTCCCTGTGTGATGGTAATATTAAAGTGAAGCATATGCTTTGCCATAAAGTTATGGTGGAATAAAACTATACTGTTGCTTACGGCCCACAGCCTATCATGGATGCCAAATTATGAGCTGTTTAATTTGTTCTGAGTTTATTCTATTTAGCACAGTGGTTTTGTTATGCAGCATGGATTCCTCAGTGTGAAGATGGAATTTACAAGACTGTATTACAGTTTCATTTATCCATGCTATAATGTAGTAGTGCATCTGCAAAAAGGTAGATTGGTAAGGTGATGTCCAATAAGATTTTCCCTCATGCACAATTCTAGCATAGCAGTTATGTCCTTCAGGATTCAGCGAGCTCAATCAATAGTTGTTCTATCAAGATATGCTTAATGATGAGCATTGAAGCCCCTTATTCAGATACACTCTTTGTTCTAGCTACCCTCAGTGCTTCTTCCAAGTGTTGCTTATTGTGGAGGAACATTTATTCATCAGCTGAGGGTAGGTGGTAATTAACAGGAGGCTACTTGTCTATATTTGAACTTATGCAAGAAACCTCCATGATGTCCAGAGTCAATGTGACTACTCTCTACTTACTGTGCACCTCTGTATACTACCTCTTATGACTATGATCTGTCAATAGGATAAAGTATGTCATAAACAGTGATGGTACAGTCTCTGACACAAGAAAAGGCACACACAGCCCAGTCATGCTGATTACATAGACCTCTTGGCTATCTGGAATATTTGATCGACTGGTACACTCCTGGTCCCATAAGTGCAGTTGATAAATTTGCTGTAGTTATATCTAAATTGAAGCAGGAGCTGGAAATGAATTAATAGGAAGGGTTTGGAGGGATATGGACTGGGTGCTGGCAGGTGAGACTAGGTTAGGTTGGGATATCTGGGCGGCACGGACGAATTGGAATGAAGGGTCTGTTTCTGTGCTGTATGTCTCTATGACTCTAAATTCCTAATGCAGACAAAGCCCAGATTACATCATCTCTGCGTAGCTCTGATGCTTAATACTTACCAAGTTGTAATATCTGTAACAGTATCTGATAACTGTATGTTTTGTGACAAGTGGGAGAGTCTTTTCTCGGGTATCCATTTTTTCTTTTCTCTGTTCTTTCAAATCAGTACAATACAGGAATGTCAATATACCAAGAACTTGCAAAAAGTTCTAAAAATCAAGGAGTTATCATATTTAAAGAGGTGGTCACACCACAGGATAGGGGCATGCTGGCAGATATTGGATGAGTGACTGTCAGGCTGTCCAAGACAATGAGGTTGGTAATGCAGGAGTCCCAGGAGAAAAAAGTTGCTGATCAGGTTTCCGTCTGGCTCTGGTGAAGCTAATGGTTCGACAGAGGAGTTCAGCAACAGCCACATCCCTGACATATTTGGTGGCTCAGTTCTCAGTTGAACAGGAAGGAATGAAGAAGATTAACAGAGCAATAATGATACAGGAATCTGTTAATCAGGGGAATAAACAATGATTTCTGCAACATTCGTCATGACTCCAGATTGATATGGTGGGTGCTAGTGTCAAGGATGTCATAGGATAGGTCGAGGATCTTCTTCTAGGTGAGTATTATCATCCAAAGATTGTGACCCACACTGTTATCAAAAAAAGGTAGAAAGGACAATGTATTTCAACAGTCAGAATTTAGGAACCTAAATGAATTTTGATGGAATACCAATATAAAAAAGGTTCACTTAAATGGCTTGGTGTCGTCTACAGATCACCAACTAGTGGAAGGGATGCACAGGATCAAATCTGCAAGGAAATACAGGGAAATGCCAACTCTATAGACTACTTATACTGAAGCATTTCAATTACTCAAATGTATTTTCGTAGCATAAGGGACAGGAAAGGGCAAGTATTCAAAAATTGCATTTAGAGCAGCGTATGCCCAGTCCAACAAGGAAGAAATACCCTGTTGGATCTGATCTTTGGGAATGATGTAATGATTCAGGAGAAAGTTATCATTGTATCAAAAGGTTCAGGATGGTGTTGGAAAATGACATGCAACAATCCAGAGAAAGAAAAAAAATCAATCGGCAGAGAGCTGTCTTTTATGGTTCAAGGACAGAGCTGAGCAGGACTGCTTGGAAGAAGAAGTTGACAGGAAAAAAAACAGTAACTGAACAATGGGCCACCTTCAAAGATGATTCAGATACAGTCAAGGCAAATTCCCTAGTGGGAAAGGGTAGAGCAAACAAACCAGAGTTCACTGGGTAACAATGGAGGCAAAAATTAAGAGGAGGCAGAAAAAGTGTGTATGTGACAGGTGTAAGGCAGAAAATACAATTGTGAATCAACAGAAATGCTGTATTTTGTGGTAAGATGGGAGGAAAGGGGAGCTGAAAAATCAAATAAGAGAAGCAAAGACGAAGAAAGAGAAAAGACTAGCAGTTAACAAAGGGAAATCTCAAAGTCTTCTACTGACACACAAACAATAGGTGAGTAGCTAAGGGAATAGTACGATTGATCAGAGGCCAAAAGGAGGATTTACACACAGAGGCAAAGGGCATGGCTGAGGTGTTAAATGAAATCTTTGAATCTGTCTTTCCAAAAGGAGGATGTTGCTTAGGCCATAGTGATAGGAGAGGAAACTCTCTTACTAGTGTATTAAAAATTAAGGGGAAGAAGTCTTGGACAGATTATTGGCACTTAGAGCCGACAAGACACTGGGACCAGATGAGATCCATCCATGGATTTTGAGGGAAGTGATGGGAGAAATTGCAGGGGCACTCGTCACCGAGAAGTACAGTATGGAAACAGACCCTTCGGTCCAACTCGTCCATGCCGACCAGATATCCTAAATTCATCTCGTCCCATTTGGTCCATATCCCTCCAAACCCTTCCTATTCATATACCCAGCCAGATGTCATTTAAATGTTGTAATTGTACCAGCCTCCACCACTTCCACTGGCATCTCATTCCAGACTTGCACCACCCTCTGCATGAAAACGTTTCCCCTTATGTCCCCTTTAAATCTTTCCCTCTCACTTTAATCACAGACCCTCTAGTTTTGGACTCCCCTATCCTAGGGAAAAGACCTTGGCTATTCACACTATCCATGCCCTTCAGGATTTTATAAACTTCAACAACGTTACCCCTCAGCTCCCAATGCTCCAGGGAAAATAGCTCCAGCCTATTCAGCCTTTCCATATAGTTCAAACCCTGGCAATATCTTTGTAAGTCTATTCTGAATCCTTTCAACTTTCACACCATCCGTCCCATATCAGGAAAACAAGAAGTTAATGCAGTATTCCAAAAGTGATCTAACCAATATCCTGTACAGATGCAACAGAGACTTTTGAAGAGGTCGTAGAAAGGGTCTATGAAGGCTGTGCTGTTGATGTAGTATACATGGATTTCCAGAAAGCGTTTGATACAGTGCCACCTAGCAGATTTGAGACAAGGTGTAGCTCATGGTATAAAAAGGGATAGTAACAACATGGATGCAATTTCTCCCATCACTTCCCTCAAAATCCATGGATGGTTAGAAAACACACAGTCATGGTCATTGAATGTTTTTTAGGTTGGAGGCAGGTTTATACTGGAATTCACTAGGGGTCAGTATCGGGGTCTTTGATTATCTTGATATATATATTAATAATCTGGATCTTGCTGTTCTGGGGACAATTTCATCACTTGCAGATGACACTAAACTTGGAATAATTATAAACTGTGAGGATTGAAGTGAGGAACTTCAAAAGAATACTGACAAATTGGTGGAGAGGGCAGATAGGTGATATATTGAAAAGTAATATAAAGTAGGGGGTTTAATTCTAAAAGCAGAGGGACCTGGGTATATATTAGATTAGATTACATTACATTACAGTGTGGAAACAGGCCCTTCGGCCCAACATGTCCACACCGACCCGCCGAAGCGCAACCCACCCTTACCCCTACATTTACCCCTTACCTAACACTATGGGCAATTTAGCATGGCCAATTCACCTGACCTGCACATCTTTGGACTGTGGGAGGAAACCGGAGCACCCGGAGGAAACCCACGCAGACACGGGGAGAAGGTGCAAACTCCACACAGTCAGTCGCCTGAGGCGGGAATTGAACCCGGGTCTCAGGCGCTGTGACGCAGCAGTGCTAACCACTGTGCCACCATGCCGCCCACATGTGCACTGATTTTTGAAGGTGACAAGACAGTTGGCGAGAGAAGTTAACAAAGTATATTATCTTTATTATTAGGGGCATAGAGTACAAGAGCAAGGAGGCAATGTTGAATTTATGCAAGACATTTATTAGATCTGGAGTGTGGCATACAGTTGTGGGTACTGCATCATAGGAATGCATTGGACAGAGTACAAACGAGATTTACAAGAATGGTTCCACAAATAAGAAACTTCAGTTATAAAGATAGATTAAAGAAGTTGGGAATTTTTCCTCGAAGAGATGGCCAACAAGAGATTTGTTAGATATTTTCAAAATCATGAACAGGTTGAATAGAGTAAATAGGGAGAGGTTGTTCCTGCTTGCAAAATAAAGAAAGGAAAGAGGCATAGATTTAAAGTGATGATCAAATTAAGCGGATGAGATGACAAAAGAAACATCCGAACAAACCATAACCACTCTGCTTCTCTTCCTCATATTTCTGCTTCAATCTTAAAGCACCACTCACTCAAAATCCGAAAGAGTGACTTTATTCCATCATACATTTGTTTCTCAATCTAAAATTTTGCAAAATGATTCTTGATTCTATTTAAAATCCGAACATAGCACTGGAACCCATAGCATGCTCCACATTATAGTAGTTGCTGGCAGGGCTTGGCCAGAGCTATCTGTGTGGATAGCTGCTTCCTCTGTCCCTGCTATTCCTGGGCTCCCTCACCCTTTAGGCTCATTACAAAGAATCACAATCCTTCTCCCTAGTATGAAAATTGAAGTCTCTGTGAAGGCAATGACTCAGTTGATAGCCCTTCATTGTTGTGCTTTAAAAATGTACAGGAAAATTGTATTCTTTCAAAGACAATGAAGGCAGCGACTTGGCCATTGAAAAGAAGCTGTCTGTATGTAGGATCTTCTGTTGTTCAAATTGCAGAATTATTGATGTTTACTAGTCCAATTTAAAATATTCAAAATGCTGTCACATTTCATCCTGTAAGTTTCATTAAATCAATTGTACACACTATAATTATAATGAAGAATAAACTTCTAACCAATCACAATAATTGATGATTTCAATTATGAAAGCACCAAGAATCATGAATAATGAAACACAGTTAACAGTTTTTATATGGTTGTTAACAGTAGTTAATAGAAGTGTTTATGTATTTCACTGAGTCAGCACAATGGAAATGGAAGATTTGTTAAACAAATTAAAATCACCACTGAAAATTAGGGCTTGCACTTAACATTGTAAAAAAAAACCCTTCAACAACAAGGTTTACTTTCCTGTGATGGCATTCCATACATTGTGCTGAAAAAGAAGAAAGTCAAATTGTGAAATCTTATCCCTGCTCAAAGTAAACTGGTATCCGCAATTTTAAAACCTTACTTTTCCATATTTTTTTTTCATTTCTTAATCAAATTTTCATTGTTGACTCCTCCTAATTTAGAAAATTGATCTTACTTTTCTGTTGGTATTCAGTTTCTTTGCTCATACTTTAAACCTACTGACTAAGAGGATAGACTATTGATCTACTACCCATGAAGATCTCAGGCATTCTATTAAAACCTCACACTTCTAACAACTTGCAAAGTGAAGATTTCAAGCTGAAATTAGAAGGAAAAGGTTTGACCAACTATTTAACAAGTATGACAATACAAAAATGATTGGTAAATGAATTCAAAAGATACTTCGACTTTATATATTTACTTGCTGCACAATGTTTTTGGTAGTTATTTACAATCATTAATTCAACAAAATAAATGTGATCATTAAAAATTACACTGCAGCTGCTCCTTTTATCTTGTGAGTTCTTTAAACTTTTAGATGAGAGCACATTTTTAGTGCTAATCATTTGAAGTGTTAATTAAATAATGTATTGCCCTGACTGCACATGTTAATTATGCACTTCAAGGACATTACAGATTTCTGAAGTGTGATACACTTGCCCTGAATTCTCACTTCTGATGTTCAGCATTAAGCTCTACCTGAGCTAGTTCTGCATTAAATGAATCTTACTACAAACAAAATTAAAGAGAAAGTTAGTGCAGCATTTAGACAAAGAAATTCACAATTAGGTTTTTAAAATAAATAACTGTCCATTAGATTACATTTAAAGAAACAAATCAAGTGAAATTACAAAGCAACAAAAAACTCTCAGTAACATTTTAAGAATGCTAACATTGTTTTTACAAACTTAAGTTCTTTTCATTTTAACAAATATATGCTGCCACACATCTTAATGAGTAAAAACAAAATGATCACAACAATTAATTAGTGATTTTCGTGAAGCTTTATAATTCTATTGATACAGTCACTCAGCTTCCTTGGGCTGCTGGATTTGAAGATGAGAATTTTCCACATTGCAAAGCAGTGAACAAGATATTGAGTTATGAATTAGTTGCAGGGGGCAGACTGAAGGCTGGAACAAAAATCATTCATGCTAGCCTTAACTGGACAGTCTGCACGACCTGTTTTAATACATCGTAAATTTACCCAATGCATTACAAAATTCTTCGCAGAATTTTGGTCATTGGCAATAAAGTTGGGAAAACAGAAGCAAGTAGTTATGAGATTCTCAATGTTGAAAGTATTCCCCTCACAAATGTTGAATAGGAAGATGAGAATCTCATGAGTGAATGGCCGGTTGCACATGTTACATTTCATTATCATCTAAACTTGGCTCATTTTTAGATAGTTTCCCATTCTCCCAATTGCCCGAAAGAAATTAGACAATTTCCGACATGAAATCATAGTGATAACCTAATGACTCCAACTCACTCAACAAAAAAAACCAAAGAACTGAAGTTCTGAAGAAGGGTCACTGAACCGGAAACATGAATTCTATTTTCTCTCCACAAATGCTGCCAGACCTGCTGAGTTTTTTTCAGCAAATTCTGTTTTTTTATTGAATTAGTGACTGTAAGTAACTACCTAAACTGTCGTGTAGCAAGTAAGTATGCAATATTGAAGTATCTTTTGAATTAATTTAATGTTCATTTTTATATGTCATAGTTATTACACAGTTGGTGAAGCCTTTTCCCTTTAATTGCAACTTGAAAACAATTGGCAAGTTGTTGGAAGTGAGAGGATTTAATGGAATGTGTGAGATCTTCATGAACAGTGGATCAGTAGTCTATCCTATTAATCAGTGGGTTTAATGGGAAATTATATAAAAATGATCCAAGTTTAGCTAATGATGATCATACAGTATCTCTGTCTTGCCTTTTTAGTGCTGGTCCCTCAGGCTGAGCTTGTAGCCTAAAATCTTTGGCCTTGCAACATTTTTTGGATAAGGTGAAATACCTCAGCATTCCTTACTCAGCAATGATACTGTCCTTCTTGGGAGGCCTCCTTGCCATACTTTGTGAGGGAATGACATGAAGCTTCAGTGTGATGGATATGAGAGCTCAGAAGTCCTTAATTAAAATTACATTATCTTTCTGACAATCCTGAATCACTTGTCATGAATCTTATATGGAAATTGCTGTAACTGAAGTATATTGGTGCTACATGAAGCTAATGCAGAAAGCAACACAATTGCTATATCAGCAATATCAGCAAGAACTGCAAACTCCAGTGTATGCTGCACAGTTACCAGAGAGAAGGAGCAGATCAAGATCCACCATGGGTGCAGAGGAGAATGACGAGACCTCACATCTACAGGAGTTGCTGTCATTTTCTTCAACTATCTGAATGACAGTTGAGGATGTTCAAGTCCATTATTACTCAACTATCATCTGCAGAAGGGCTGGGTGGCAATCCAATCCCAGTGGCCAATGCCATTTTCTCTGGAGCACAGTTCTTTGATTCTTCCCCCGTAATGGGGAGAGTGATGAGTATGTTATGGATACAAAGTGAGGAATTGATGGCAATTTTCGAAGGATGAAGATGAGGATGATGACATTAACCTGAAAGGCTACCTAACAAAACGTGATATAGCAATGCATCAGAGAGCAAGAGGTGTCATGGACAACGAAGAAGGTTACTTCAGAGAACAACGGGACCTTGATCAGATGGGCCGATGGGTTGAGGAGTGGCAGATGGAGTTTAATCTAAATAAATGTGAGGTACTATATTTTGGTAGGGCAAGTCAGGATTTATATACCTAATGTAAAGTCCTGAGCAGTGTCGTGGAACAAAGGGGCCTTGAAGTGCAGGTTCATGGTTCCTTGAAAGCAGAGTCACTGGTAGACAGGATAGTGAAGAAGGCATTTGGTACGCATGCCTTTATTGGTCAGTGTGGTGATGGAAAAGCACAGCAGGTCAGGTAGCATTCGAGGAGCAGAAGAATCGATGTTTTGGGCAGAAGCCCTTCATCAGAAATTCTTAATGAAGGGCTCATACCCGAAATGTCGATTCTCCTGCTCCTCAGATGCTGCCCAACCTGCTGTGCTTTTCCAGCATCACACTTTGGACTCTGATCCCCAGTATCTGCAGTCCTCACTTTCTCCTCCTTTATTGGTCAGTGCATTGAGTACAGGAGTTGGGAGATCATGTTGCAGATGTACAGAATATTGATTAGGCCACTATTGGAATGCTGCATTCAATTCTCGTCTCACTGCTGTAGGAAAGATGTGAAATTTGAAAGGGTTCAGAAAAGATTTACAAGGATGTTGCCAGGGTTGAAGGGTTTGAGCTGTAGGGACAGGCTGAATAGGCTGGGGCTATTTTCACTGAAGTGTTGGAGAATGAGGGGTGATCTTGGCTATTCACCCTATCCATGCTCTTTATGATTTTATAAACCTCTGTAACATCACTCCTGGGTAGAGGAGTCCAAAACTACAGAGCTTATGTTTAAGATGAGAGGGGAAAGATTTAAAAGGGACCTAAGGGGCAACTTCTTCATGCAGAGGATGGTGTGTGTGTGTGGAATGAGTGCCAGAGGAAGTGATGAAGGCTGGTATAATTACAACATTTAAAAGGCATCTGGATGGGTATATGAATAGGAAGGGTTTAGAGGGATATGGGCCTAATACTGACAAATGGGACCAAATAATTTCAGAAATTTGATCAGCACGGATGAGTTGGACCGAAGTGTTTGGTTTACTGTTGTACATCTCCATAACTCTATGAGAAAGCAGACATAACCTCATTCAAAACTCACTTCCAGGACAAATGAGCTTGATTTGGACTTTGTATATCGTTTAACTTCATGTTGTTGAATTGGTAAACAGCCCCTAATTAGTGCAAAGACTTGAGTACATTTGCAGTCTTTTAGCTTTAAGTTTTGAATATACATGCAATACATATGATTGTCAGCTTGATATCCTCAGGTGATACCACCTTTCAATAAGCTATTGACAATTCAATGTTCTATTGACAATTAGGGGAAAATAGCAGTAAGACAGACAGTACGGTTACATCACAGAGCACTGAGGTTAAGTAGATTTAAATCTTCCACCAGGATATCATATTAAAGTCTTGTGCAGTGAGGTCTCTCAACATAGCCAACAAAATGAAAACCAGACCAGTAGATCATGAGAGGAAGCTCCTAAAAGACCCATGTGGGGCTTCTCCTGCTTCTGGCACCTGCTGTCACCATTATGTCTCCCAGAGACGATGGGGTACCTGGAGTCAAGAAAAGGTCCTTTGTGCTTCTCTTGCCTTGCCTAAGTTGAGAGAGAAGGATTGCAGATCTTTGTGCACATATTGCAGACACCAAGTGTGCTGAAATTGGCTCTCTGCAGAGGCAGCCAGAGCCAGCTCTGTCATAATAACTTTGGACTCCTCTCTTCAATCTCACTCATTGAATGCCTCTGACAAATCTGATGATCATGTTTGCATTTTGAAGTAATTAATGGTCAAGATCATGAGATCATTTTTTGCCTGATGCTGAGCAGTCCTCTGAGTGTCAGAGACCCGGAGTGTTTCTTCATCAACCAGCATCAAACACAGAAATCAAACTAGTATGCTCATCAGATTTCTGCTCCCAATTTTAAAGAGTAATCCCTGAAGTGAAAGCTTCTGAGTTGGAGGAGGGTGCAGGTGAAAGCCTTTCTGCTGCAGCCTGAGAGTTCAGTGGCTTTCTGCTCAGAGGTGGAGGTGGCACCAACATTGGCCCTTTTATGGAGGATCACTGAATGCCACTAGAGCCTACACAAGAGAAGAAGGAATTGATTGTCTCAGTGGGATAAAGTTTGCACAAACTAAGAATGAGTTAGAACTGATGGTAAAAAAATGAACAATATTACAGAAGGAACCTCATTGTATTGGTGGCTTTTGATTGTGCCCCAGTCCCAGATAAACAGCCAAGCTCTTCTGTGTTAAATCAAGTATGCTTTCCTCATACAAAATGAGAAACCTGATCACTGTCGCCATTTCGCTGATGTTGGACCTTGGTCTAATTGGGAACCAAATTTGTTTGCAATGAGACAAAAAGAGGAGTGGAGTATGATGGAAGAACAATTTATGGTGATTCATGAGCATGAAAATCTGTGAAGTGTCTCCAATGATTGCATAAGAATCACATGGATACAAATATAAAATGATTTGGAGATGCTGGTGTTGGACTGGGGTGTACAAAGTTAAAAATCACACAACACCAGGTTATAGTCCAACAGATTTAATTGGAAGCACACTAGCTTTCAGAGCGTCGCTCCTTCATCAAGTGATACCACCTGATGAAGGAACGACTCTCCGAAAGCTAGTGTGCTTCCAATTAAACCTGTTGGACTATAACCTGGTGTTGTGTGATTTTAACCAAATATAAAAGATAGTGAACATTTATACGATTGCCTTGCTTCGGCACCATTCTCATTAACTTAAATAAAACAAAAAGAAGAAAGATAACTTAAAAGAAAAAGAGTCCAACTTTTCCTTCTCTGCTGCTATAGTCCTGCTCTGGGTTTCACCAGTCCCTCCCATGCCACCAAAGTCCCATTCCAAGCTTCATGAGCCCACGCCATGCCAAATCAAGAGTGTCACTCCAGGCTTCTGTAGCCACGCTGCGTCGGAACACACTGCTTCTCCAGACCCCAGTGAAGCTGCCGTCCTGACTAAAAGAAAGTAAGTGTAAGCAAAAACCAAAAAAAAAACAGAAAAGGAGAAGAGGCAAAAGGAAAAGAATAGCAAAAGCAGATGAAGATGACAAGCTCAGGCACAGGAGCCTAGACACTATCTGCTACACCAGAGGGCAGGAAGGATTAGTGGTTTGGGACAATAAGGTAATTGAGTACCATTGATCAGACATGATGCATGCAATAGTAACAAGCGTAGTCTTGAGACTTGGTGAGAGGTGTGAACAGTGGCAGAGTTAGAGTGAGTGGTGACTCCTATGAAGTAGCAAAGAGAACATAATGGCATTTACCCTGTGGAGCGTGCTGAAGATCAGTGACCTTTCTCCTACTTTACAGGATGTGCTACTTCACCTGGGACACAGCATTGACCTAGGCTGTAAATTCAACCAAGATTGGCTTGGTCTGGTGGCATGGCCCTCCTCTCCACCGCCTGCAGATCAACACCGCCAGGTGTGAGCTCTCCTTTCCTCTGGCCCATATACTAAACATAGAGGTTCGAGCCCCACAGTGTAAGATGTCATTCCCACCTTGCAGAATCTGAAGTTGCGTAACACATCTGAAGTAGACTTTAATAACCCTATGGCACCAGTGATGAGAACGCTGGAGGTTCCAGAAATGGTGAGCACTTCTATGTCTTCAGCTATGTAATTTTCTAAGAGACCAGGTGCATATTTACTGAAGTGAAGAGCAGAAAACTGAGAGAGAAACATGACTTTAATCAATGGCAGACTGGCACCATGAGTCTCACGCAAAATATTTACAGACAGAAATTGGGAAAATTCAGCCAATATTGTTGGAAGCAATAAAACTAGCTGCAATTACACAATACTGATTCAGTCTTCCATTGTGTTTCAGACACTATCAAATGAATCAGTTCCAACTGATTATGGTAACTCACAGGCATAATTTATTGACTTTTTTTATGATCTTTAAGTAATTTCAAAAATTACATTACTTAAATCAATACAGTTTCAAATCAATTGCAGTCCTGTCATATTTATTCCAGCTGAGGCACACATGATGCAGACTTCCTCAGTATTATTTGCCCTTGGTCTCCATCCCCTCCCCCAACTCCCATTAAGAGTCATAGAGATGTACAGCATGGAAACAGAGCCTTCGGTCCAAGTCGTCAATGCCAATCTAGTCCCACCTCCCAGCACCCAGGCCAAATCCCTCCAAACCCTTCCTATTCATATACCCATCCAGATGCATTTTAAATGGCATCCCTTTGGGCGGCACGGTGGCACAGTGGTTAGCACTGCTGCCTCACAGCGCCTGAGACCCGGGTTCAATTCCCGCCTCAGGCAACTGACTGTGTGGAGTTTGCACGTTCTCCCCATGTCTGCGTGGGTTTCCTCCGGGTGCTCCGGTTTCCTCCCACAGTCCAAAGATGTGCAGGTCAGGTGAATTGGCCATGCTAAATTGCCCGTAGCATTAGGTAAGGGGTAAATGTAGGGGTATGGGTGGGTTGCGCTTCGGCGGGTCGGTGTGGACTTGTTGGGCCGAAGGGCCTGTTTCCACACTGTAATGTAATGTAATGTAATCTAATCTAAATGTTGCAATTGTACAAGCATCCACCACTTCCTGTAGCAGCTCATTCCATACACGTACCACATTCTGCATGAAAATGTTGCCCCTTAGGTCTGTTTTATATCTTTCCCCTCTCACCCAAAACCTATGCCCTCTAGTCTGGACTGCCCCACCCCAGGGAAAAGATTAGATTCCCTACAGTGTGGAAACAGGCTCTTCGGCCCAACAAGTCCATACCGACCCTCCGAAGAGTAACGTGCCCAAACCCATTTCCCTCTGATAATGTACCTAACACTATGGGCAATTTAGCATGGCCAATTCACCAACCCTGCACATCTTTGGACTGTGGGAGGAAACCAGAGCACCTGGAGGAAACCCATACAGACACGGGGAGAATGTGCAAACTCCACACAGATAGTTGCTGAGGCTAGAATTGGTGGAGGGTTGTTTTTAAGACTGGAGGCTTGTGACCAGTGGAGTGCCATAAGGATCGGTGTTGGGCCCCCTACTTTTTGTCATTTACATAACTGATTTGGATGCGAGCATAAGAGGTACAGTTAGTGAGTTTGCAGATGACACCAAAATTGAATGTGCAGTGGTGAGCATAGAGGGTTACCTCAGATTACAACAGGATCTGGACCAGATGGGCCAATGGGCTGAGAAGTGGCAGATGGAGTTTAATTCAGATAAATGCGAGGTGCTGCATTTTGGGAAAGCAAATCTTAGCAGGACTTATACACTTAATGGTAAGGTCCTAGGGAGTGTTGCTGAACAAAGAGACCTTGGAGTGCAGATTCATAGCTCCTTGAAAGTGGAGTCATAGGTAGATAGGATAGTAAAGAAGGCGTTTGGTATGCTTTCCTTTATTGGTCAGAGTATTGAGTACAGGAGTTGGGAGGTCATGTTGCGGCTGTGCAGGACATTGGTTAGGCCACTTTTGGAATATTGCGTGCAATTCTGGTCTCCTTCCTATCGGAAAGATGTTGTGAAACTTGAACGGGGTCAGAAAAGATTTACAAGGATGTTGCCAAGGTTGGAGGATCTGAGCTACAGGGAGAGGCTGAACAGGCTGGGGCTGGACCTTATAGAGGTTTACAAAATTATGTGGGGCATGGATAGGATAAATAGACAAGGTCTTTTCTTTGGAGTCAGGGAGTCCAGAACTAGAGGGCATAGGTTTAAGGTGAGAGGGGAAAGATATAAAAGAGACCTAAAGGGCAACTTTTTCACGCAGAAGGTGGTACGTGTATGGAATTAGCTGCCAGAAAATGTGGTGGAAGCTGGTACAATTGCAACATTTTAGAGGCATTTGGATGGGTATATGAATAGGAAGGGTTTGAAGGGATATGGGCCGGGTGCTGGCAGGTGGGACTAGATTGGGTTGGGATATCTGGTCGGCATGGACAGGTTGGACCAAAGGGTCTGTTTCCATGCTGCACATCTCTATGACTCTATGGTGATTTTTTTTTACAACTAGCTGAACTAGTCGACCGTTGCCTTGGGATTCTAAGCTCACCCACTCCTCTCAAACGTTTACATCTTCATAACACAGCTGTATTCTTCCCTATAAAAGCTGACCAATATTGTGCTCATTACTTCAGTTGCAGTTTCATCAGTGCCCTGTGTAGATTGGGATAGGAATAGACTCTAACCTCACACTTTTAATGGATTGTCTTAGCTGAGATGTCACTTTTTTATAATACTGATAAAATCTTAAGCCATCTCAGGACTGTGACATGAAAGAACCTCTGGGATTTACATATTAATAAATCAAAACCTGCTTCCCCATTCTAAGTGATTAAAGACTTAACAGCAATCTGGGATTGTTCAATACATCACATCAGTTGTATGACACTGATCTTTTACTTCAAATTCCATGTTCTATGATCCTGCCCCACTGGCTACCTGACGAAGGAGCAGCACTAAAGCTTATACTTCCAAATAAACCTGTTGGACTATAACCTGGTGTTATGTGACTTTTAACTCTGTATAACTTAAGCATAACCACCCATCCTTTGTATTCAATTCTCTTGTGATAAATGATAACATTCTATTCGCTTTTCTAATTGTGTGCTGCATCTACAAACTTTTTGTGATTCATGCACAAGGACACCAATAGTTAAGAGACAACCACATTGTTGTGGGCCTGGAATCATGTGTAATACAGACCAGGTAAGGATGGCAATTTCCTTCCCTAAAGAAACCAAATGGATTTTTCCAAAAACCAAAAATGGTTTCATGGTCATCATTAGAATGTTTATTCCAGTTGATGAAATTGACTGCCATCTTAATGCTTTCTATACTGCCAGCCTTATGTTTTCAAACAAACTACTGAATTATTTTATTTGATCATTTATTTATGAAAGGTTTTATGTATTTTAGTGACTTTAGCAACAGAGGCTACATTAAGTTGAATCTTAAGAATGAAATAAACCTTGTCATTTACTAGATATTCACCACATAAGTACATTCCTAAAGCTGAAGAAGCTTAGGATAAGCAAGAGCAATAGAACACCTCTTTCCTTTCCTTTCTTAATCACTAAACTCCATCATTCTCTTAAAAGTTGCACTAACATTGGTTAATTTATATGCTCCAAAATAAAAGGCTTATATGACTCATTTAATGAGGATTCAGTTTTAGTTGCTTCTTAATTAAACACAACTGCTCTTCCATTGGAGAAGTTGTTAAGGCTGATAACCACAGATTTTAAACAGTAGATTTCAATTTAACACAAACTACTAACCTAATTAAATTTGATCAAAATAAAAATTTACAATTTCTTATTCAACACTGCAATCACTTCGTCCTCGGTCAAACTGAATGAATGCCCTCATCTAACTATTTTCTTGCCCCTTCCTCCCCATTTCTTAATCCTCACCAACATTTCTTTCCCTTTGCTCTTCCTGTCTTCCACCCTTCCTTTCACTTCAATACCTGGTTTTTCAAGTCTACCTTTGGCCTTTCCAAATTCTGTCACTCATCCAGACGATCTCTATCCCTTCATCTCTAATCCCCATTCTCTCCTTGTTTAAATTCTTTTCTCTTTCCCCTTTCCTCTCCTTTGGCGCTCCTCCCCTCATTCTCCTATTCCTTCTAGTATTATGTGTAATTGCTGGAGAAAACACATATTAAATTAATTTACCATACTACAAATGTTTGATGCATTAATTAACACTGCATTAGGTGGCACTGTATAAAACAAACTGCAAGACACAACTGATTAATATTTGCCTTCTGTAGTTAAGCCACCTTCATTCCAGTTTTGCTTACAGCAACCAGATTTTATACAATTGCTACTAAGCATGAACAAATCAACAAAATATTAGTGACATTAGCATATAAGAGATATACATTCCAAATTCTGAAAAATGTCAGCAGGTCTGGCAGCATCTGTAAGGAGAGAAAAGAGCTGACGTTTCGAGTCTAACTGACCCTTTGTCAAAGCTCAGTTAGACTCAAAACGTCAGCCCATTTCTCTCCTTACACTTGCTGCCAGACCTGCTGACATTTTCCAGCATTTCTCTTTTGGTTTCAGATTCCAGCATCCGCAGTAATTTGCTTTTGTACATTCCAAGTTCCACTTGTACTTCTAAGTACCAATGTCTCTGGATCAATTTGCGCTGTTCCATGAAACTCTGCAATGGACATTATTTCTGTCATACATTCATAGAATTCAAACGCATCACTGCTGCAGGACCCCTCGGGTCATACCTTCTGGTCAGACTCTTGCCATATGCATTTCAATTTTGTTGCTGAAGATTTTAACAGTACTTAGTATTGGCAAAACATTAGCCAGATTGATGGAGCAAATTTCTCCAGGGATTAGCTATTCTTAGACCAAGGTAAACACTGTAACATTAGAGAGTTTGTCAGTGGAGTTAATTAAATGATGTTCCGTAGCCACGCAAACTGTTGTAGCATTCAATTTACAAACTATACATTATCAAAGTTCTTAAAATAGGCACTTTGTTTAACTAGTTAATACGTTTTAAAATGGTAATCTTTTTCAAACTCCTGATTAAAAAAAAATCAAATACTAAACTTCCAATTACAATATGGTTGCAATCCAACCATGTAACATATTAAATACACCAAAGAAATAAGACCAATTGAGAGTCCAAACATAGATATATACTTGCTTTTATCCACACCAACATCACAAAAAATTCTGCTAACGATAGCCTTAATTCAAATCTTAAATATAACAAAATGAACAATTCTATATTTCTGACTGCACCAATAACAGGAGAAGAAATAAAAGCAGAATTAATTTATTTATCAAGGTGAAAGATTGTGTATTAAAGTATCTCAATGATGTCCCTTCCTTTCATTAGTCCCATTCTAAATTATAGTATTATTTGGTAAAGTACCTAATTTGCATGAAAATGCTATGACCTTTAACCCCTATTCCTTCTAAAAGTATTCTACTGGTATTTTCTTTGAGATAGATGGTAGTCACAGCCATTTGTTTAAACAAATAGCTATATCGAGTCATAAAGATGTACAGCATGGAAATAGACCCTTCGGTCCAACTCGTCTATGCCAACTAGATATCCTAACTGAATCTAGTCTCATTTGCCAACACTTGGCCCATATCCTTCTCAACACTTCCTATTATATACCCATCCAGATGCCTTTTAAATGTTGTAATTGTACCAGCCTCCACCACTTTCTCCGGCAACTCATTCCATACACGCACCACATTCTGCATGAAAACATTATCCCTTAGGTCCCTTTTAACTTTTTCCCCTTTCACCCTAAACCTACGCCCACTAGTCCTGGACTCTCCCACCCTTATCTATTTACCCTATCTATGCCCCTCATCATTTTATAAACATCTATAAGGTCACCCCTCAGCCTTCAATGCTCAAAGGAAACAACCCCAGCGTATTCAGCCGCTCCTTGTCACTCAAACCCTCCAACCCTGGCAACTTCCTTGTAAATCTTTCCTGAACCCTTTCAAGTTTCACAACATCTTTCCAATAGGAAGAAGACCAGAATTGCAGGCAATATTCCAAAAGT
Source organism: Chiloscyllium plagiosum (assembly GCF_037043375.1). Lineage (NCBI taxonomy): Eukaryota > Metazoa > Chordata > Chondrichthyes > Orectolobiformes > Hemiscylliidae > Chiloscyllium > Chiloscyllium plagiosum. Next base: position 42,880,281 of record NW_028270152.1, read on the forward strand.
GGCCTAACCAATGTCCTGTACAGTCGCAGCATGACCTCCCAACTCCTATGCTTACTAAGGCATATTTCTTTCATCAATTTTTTAAAAAGTTCAAGGTTAACAAAAACAGAATCTGTGCAGAGAAAGCAGAGTCAGTGTTTCAGAATCAATGGCTCTTCTTCAGAACTCAAGTTAGAGCTCTAATTCTAAAGAAGGGTCACTGGACCCAAATCATTAGTTCTGCTTTCTCTCCACAGATACTGCCAGACCTGCTGAGTTTCTCAGCAATTTCTGTTTTTGTTTTAGATTTCCAAAGTCGACAGTTCTTTGTTTTATTTTACTTCAAGATTTAACTGGACTGAGAAGAGTAGAATATTTATGTAAAAAGCATTCCTCTATTTTTATCATTTTTGAAGCAGAATATTTTATGCTTTGTCGAAAATCTATTCAACATGTTGAGTGTCATTTCAGTACTCATGGAGGATAGCTGAGCAATTCTATTTGCCCCGAATACTTGCATTCATTTACATGCAAGTAAATATTTCAGCCTCCTTGCAGGGATGTGGAAGTGCTTTCGCCTGGAATTATTAACCATCATTAACAACTAACTGCAGAGAAAAATCCAGCTGTTATTCAGTTTTCCAAGTTCAGACAATTCTATATCATCATTCAGCTGGGCTGCAGACTGTGAAAACAAAAGCATCTATTCTTGCATATCAAAGATCACGACCACAAATGTATCAGCAGACATCTCCCAAAATATATTTTTAAAAACTGCTGACCATGCTAGTGAACACATTAATATACAGCAATATGAATTGTGCCCCCACCCCCAGTGTATTCCACACAAAATGCTCGACTGGTCCATCAGGAAGAAGTATTAAACCTAGGTAATTTAATTCTTTCAGAATTTTAGTTGCACATTTATGACATTGGGCTGAGGAAACATGGGCCCAGTGAGTTGAGCCATAACATAATTTTCTCGGACAACCAGTTCACACCATATCATCGTATCCTTGCCTGAACTGAGCAAAGTTGTTCATAGTCATGCTCTTCCACCCGATAATCAAGTCAACAGCAATTATGGATATTCTGAATTTACAACCAGTTTCTCATAAGGACTCCATTAAAATGAAGAAAAAAAATGTGATGATGAATTCATCAAACTCATAAGTTAGAAATAATTAATGTACAATAAAGTTTCTGCTATTTCTTCCTAATTTGTATGGAGATGCCATCATTCAAATGATGTGTTAAACCAAGATCCTGCCCTGAACAAGCAGTCACAATTCATTCAGAAGCAAGATAGATTTAAAACTTTTTTTTGTATAGATTAGATTACATTAGTGTGGAAACAGGCCCTTCGGCCCAACAAGTCCACACCGACCCGCCGAAGCGCAACCCACCCATTTCTCAACATTTACCCCTTTACCTAACACTACGGGCAATTTAGCATGGCCAATTTACCTGACCTGCACATCTTTGGACTGTGGGAGGAAACCGGAGCACACGGAGGAAACCCACGCAGACACGGGGAGAATGTGCAAACTCCACACAGTCAGTCGCCTGAGGCGGGAATTGAACCCGGGTCTCCGGCGCTGTGAGGCAGCAGTGCTAACCACTGTGCCACCGTGCCGCCCATTTCCTGGGTAGGAGTTGCAAACTCAGCTGCTAAAGTTACTGAATCATGTTAAACTTACAATTTTTTTTTATTTGCACTCTGAATTGTTAAATACAGACAGTCCCCAAGTTGCAAACAGTTCCAATCTTGAGTTCATTTGAAAATTGGTTTGTACACAAGTCAGAACAATGTAAAATAGCCATTGATAAGTACAGGAAATGTTCAAATGTCAGATCTTTAAAATTACACCCTGTATGGGATCACACTCATAAGTACAAGCATTCATAAGCCAGACACTCATAAATTGGGGACCACCGTATTGTTACTGCTAAGTATGACTAGATTCCACACCACTGTTAGCAATGATTTGGAGGTGTCGGTGTTGGACTGGGATGTGCAAAGTTAAAAATCACACACCAGTTTATGGTCCAACAGGTTTATTTGGAAACAGTAGCTTTCGGAGCACTGCTCCTTCATCAGATGGTCGTGGAGTATAAGATTGTAAGACGCAGAATCTCTGTCAAATTTAAAGGGCAGATTTGCCTAGATCATTTATCGAGCAGGAATTTGATTGTACATGATCAAAAATCCATTTGATTCTGAATTTTTATCAACTAGCATTCCATCTGTTTGGGTTGGATTCAGATCAGAATTTGAGCAGCTTGTTAAACAAAAGGTAATGCAGATCAATACTACAATGACAACCACAAGTCAGTAGCTACTTGCTTTGAGATAAATGACTGATGTCCTGACCTCCTCTATCTAGAAGGTATATTAAGTGGTGACATATTCAACAGTCACTTGGATTGTTGCACCTAAGAAGCTTCACACCATCCAGGAGAGAGATACTCATTTCATCAGTTCCTTGTCACTTGACACTCGTACAATGTGGTTCATTATGGAGAGATCTCAACTGGCAGCCAAACAAATTGTGATTTGCTACTGTTCCTTAATGTTAATGTTAACTCATTTTTAACCTGCACAAGCTTTTATCACTCTTCAACAACTAATGCTCTTTTTTCTCTAATGTAACTTTCACAAAGAGGCCAGCATCAGATAACTTCAGCTCCACCTTCACCTCTGAAGAGAAAACCACAGAAACCTCAGAGGATATACTAACAAGTGTACACGCCATCAGCGAAGAGACTTTCACCTTTATGAGTCCTCTTTCTAGATTAGGCTCAGAAACAAAATGTGGTGAGCACATCAATGAAATATTTCTGCAGCTGGTTTAGCAGGAAATGCCCTCGGTCTCTGGCATTCTGTCATTCTTGCTACAGGTATTTAGCATCGGTGAAAAGAGATAGACCTGAGGGACCTTAGTCTTATTCCATGTGCCCCTTCAGTTCAGGATGCAGGGTGTGGCCAATAGGCACCCATTGGGAGGAACAGAGACACCAAGACCCTTAGAAACTTCCTTTAGGATACTCAAGAGGTGCGCAGCCCATTCATTTTCTCCCTGTCTCTGAAGCCAAAGCCGAGGAGAGTGAGTCTCCTGCTCAGATGCTGGTGGCTATCAGCCCACCTCGGTCCTCTAGACCCAAGAGTACATGCGAACAATCTGCTAATTCATCCCAAGCCGACATAGAGCAAGCTTCCTCCACGCTGACTGTGGAAGTTGGAACAGCGTGTAGATATAGTGGGAGGCAGAGGAAGAAGAAAACTCAATTAGAGCGCTTCGCAGGCATGGCACAAACATCACTGCAAATAACTTTTTAATTTTGTAAATACATGTCCAATCATACTTAAAACATTTGTTGTGGTCTAATTGTCACTGCCAGATCTAGTTTAGTCAACAGCTTCATCAGACATCACAAGAGTGAAAGTCGTAGTAATGGCTATGTTTATCTGTCATAAGCAATCAAGTCCTTGTCAGCAGATTACATCAGAATTCAGAGATCTTTGATATTGATATCTCAGCCAGGCATTGTACTAAGTTGGAGTCAAAGAATCATAGAGCTGCAGAGCATGGACACAGACCCTTCGGTCCAACTCACCCATGTTGACCAGATATCCTAAATTCATCATGTCCTATTTGCCAGCATTTGGCCCATTTCATTCTGAATCCTTCCTATTCCAAAACCCATCTAGATGCTTTTTCAATGTTGTAATTGTACCAGCCTCCACCATTTTCCCTGGCAACTCATTCCATACTGTGCGAAAAATTTGCTCCTTCGGTCCCTTTTACATCTTTCCTCTCTCACCTTAAACCTATGCTCTCCATGCTGGGGAAAAGACCTTGACTATTCACCCTATCCATGCCCCTAATGATTTTATAAACCTCTATAAAGTCACCCCTTAGCCTCCCATGGTCCAGAGAAAATAGCCACAGCCTATTCAGCCTCTCCCTGCAGCTCAAACTCTCAAAACCTTGCAACATCCCTGTGAATCTTTTCTGAACCCTTTCAAGTTTTACAACATCCGTCCTAGAGCTGGGAGGTCAAAATTGAATACAAATATTCCAAAAGTGGCCTAACCAATGTCCTGTACAACCATAACATAACCTCCCAAATCCTACATTCAGTGCACTGACCAATAAAGACAAGCATGCCAAATGTCTTCTTCACTACCCTGTCAACCTGCGACTCATTTTCAAGGAACTATGAACCTGATCAGATCCTGCATTGTGTCTACCTGCCACATAAAGTGAAGGCACGTTCTGAAGGTATGATATCAACATAACACAAAGCTATGTGACTGCCCCCTGATCATTCAGTATTCTGCACTGTCACAAGCTGCCTGCCTCTCCCTCTGTTTAAAAGCTTAAACAGCCATGAAAGTCACAGAACCTGGCAGCCTGCAACTAAGCACTAAAGGTCCTGAGCACTAAAAAAGCAACGTGAAGTGCCTAGAGGCTGGTAATAGCAAAATAAGAACAAAATGGGTCAACACTAAGAAAGCAAGCTAAAAGCCATATGATGTATCTGATGTAAATGTATGAGATGTAAGGGATGAATGCAGATTTCTCCAGCTTCCTCATTTCCCCTCCCCCCACCTTATCTCAGTCCCAACTCTCGGACTCAGCACCGCCTTCTTGACCTGCAATCTTCTTCCCGACCTCTCCGCCCCCACCCCCTCTCCGGCCTATCACCCTCACCTTAACCTCCTTCCACCTATCGCATTCCCAACGCCCCTCCCCCAAGTCCCTCCTCCCTACCTTTTATCTTAGCCTGCTTGGCACACCTTCCTCATTCCTGAAGAAGGGCTTATGCCCGAAACGTCGATTCTCCTGCACCTTGGATGCTGCCTGACCTGCTGCGCTTTTCCAGCAACACATTTTTCAGCTCTGATCTCCAGCATCTGCAGTCCTCACTTTCTCCTAAATGTATGAAACACATGTGTATCCCTGTGCACAAAGCAACCTGACAAATGCATGCAAGTCACAGGATCAACTGAGCTCCAAATTAAAGTGCTGAAAGGCTGAAGAGTGTCTGAGTTGTTCCAAGTGCAGGCATGACGATATTGAGGCTGGTGATTTTCTGATGCGGAGTTGTGTGGACGAAAGGTTGAGAATGTTGGAACATGCAAGGATATTGTGCTCCAGACACAGGTGTATGATAGCCAGGACAAGCATTCAGTGACATGCTACCACCAGGTATCTGCTGTAATTTACATCTTGTTTTTCACTGAAGGAGAGGAGAATTGGAAGCGGCATATAAATATAACATGTTGGGGCTTTAGTTACGTGGAAATACACGGAAATAAGTCAGACACCACTCAATGCCGAGATTCTGAAGTCACCATGTAAGCTTTGGGGAAAATTGAGAAATCTTTTTCCACACTGAGAATTTGATTTTCCATCCTCATTGTATTTTCTCACCTTTCTTTCCATTACTTACCCCACAACACGGAGGAGACTACTCTATGTCTAAATAGTGTGTAAGGGAGATTACAAAAGATTTACAATAGCTTAGTTTATCTAATGTGGAGGTTGGGGGTTGGGGGTTTGGAGAGGTAGATCAGTAAATTTGCAGATAACCTGAAGATTGACTGGGTGCTTGACAGTCCGTAGTGTCATCGAACAGAGAGACCTAGAGGTTCAGGTACATAATACTTTGAAATTTGCATCACATGTTGACAGGGTGGTTAAGAAGATATTTAGCACACTTGCCTTCATTGCTCAGACCTTTGAGTATCGGAGCTGAGATGTCATTTTAATGTTGTACAGCATGTTAGTGACGTTTCCTCTGGAGTACTGTGTGCAGTTCACATCACCTTATGATTGGAAGGATATTATTAAATTGGAGAGCGTTGAGAAAAGATTTACGAATATGTCGCTAGGAATGGAAGGTTTGAGTTACAGAAATAGGCTGGAACTTCTTTCACTGGAGCATAGGAGGCTGAGGGATGACCTTATAGAAGTTTATAAAATCATGAGAGGCATTGACAAGGTGAATAACAAAGGCTTTATTGCTAAAGTGGACAAATTCAAAATGAGGGGGGACATTTTTAAGGTGAGGAGAAAGATTTAAAAAGAACAAGAGGAGCAACTGTTTTTGCAAGGAGAGTGGTTCGTGTGTGGAATGAACTGCAGAGGAAAGTACAGTTACAATGTTTAAACGACATTTGGATAAGGATATGAACAAGAAAGCTTTGTAGGATATGGGCCAAATGTAGGCAGGTGAGACTCGTTTAATTTAGAAACATGGTTGGCGCGTACTAGTTGGACCAAAGGGTCTATTTCTATGCTGTATGGCTGTAATAAACTTAAAGTTTTGTTCAAAAGCTTTTCGTTATTTATATAAATGATTTGAATGTGAACATAGGTGGTATGGTTAGTGAGCTTGGAGGAGAAAGTGAGGTCTGCAGACGCTGGAGATCAAAGTTGAAACTTTATTGCTGGAACAGCACAGCAGGTCAGGCAGCATCTAGGGAACAGAAGATTCGACATTTCGGGCACATCCTGAAGAAGGGCATGTGCCCGAAACGTCGAATCTTCTGTTCCCTAGATGCTGCCTGACCTGCTGTGCTGTTCCAGCAATAAAGTTTCAACTGGTTAGTGAGCTTGCAGATGACTCCAAAATTGGAGGTGTAACAGATAGCAAAGAAGGTTACTTGAGAGTACAACAGAATCTTGATCAGATGGGCCAATGGGCCAGGGAGTGGCAGATGGAGTTTAATTTAGACAAATGTGAGGTGCCGCATTTTGGAAAAGCAAATCAGGACTTATACACTTAATGGTAAGGTCCTGCTGAGTGCTGTTGAAAAAAAAAGGTCTTGGAGTGCCGGTTTATAGTTCCTTGAAAATGGAGTGGGGGTAGACAAAATAGTGAAGAAGGCATTTGGTGTGTTTTCCTCTATTGGTCAGTGCACTGAGTTCAGGAATTAGAAGGTCATGTTGCAGCTGTACAGGACATTGGTTAGGCTACTTTTGGAATACTATACGCAATTCTGGTCTCCTTCCTGTACGAAGAATGTTGTAAAACTTGAAAGGGTTCAGAAAAGATGTACAAGGATATTGCCAGGGCAGGAAGGTTTGAGCTACAGGGAGAAGCTGAATACACTAGGACTATTTTCCCTGGAGCATCGTAGGCTGAGGGATGACCTTGTTACAAATTTATAAAATCAAGACGGGCATAGATAAAATAAATAGACAAGGTATTTTCCCTGGGATGCGGGACTCCAAAACTAGAGGGCATAGGTTTTGGGTTCAGGTTCGGTTAGAGGGGGAAAAAAGGGACCTAAGGGATAACTTTTTCACACATAGGGTGGTGCATGTATGAATTAAATTGCCAGGAAGTGGTGGAGGCTGGTCCAATTACAACATTTAAAAAGGCATCTGGATGGGTTTTGGAATAGGAAGGGTTTAGAGGGATATGGGCTAAATACTGGCAAATAGGACTAGATGAATTAGGATATCTGGGTGGCATGGATGAGTTGGATTGAAGGGTCTGTTTCCACATACCCTAGAACTATCTGGACTTCAGTAAGGCGTCTGACAGAGTTCCCCATGGGAGACTGGTTAGCAAGGTTAGATCTCATGGAATACAGAGAGAACTCACCATTTGGATACAGAACTGGCTCAAAGGTAGAAGACAGATGGTGGTGGTGGAGGGTTGCTTTCCAGACTGGAGACCTGTGACCAGTGGAGTGCTGAAAGGATCGGTGCTGGGTCCACTACTTTTCATCATTTATATAAATGATTTGGATTCGAGCATAAGAGGTATAGTTGGTAAGTTTGCAGCTGACACCAAAATTGGAGGTGTAGTGGACAGTGAAGAATGTTACCTCAGATTACAACAGGATCTTGATCAGATGGGCCAATAGGCTGAGAAGTGGCAGATGGAGTTTAATTCAGATAAATGTGAGGTGCTGCATTTTAGGAAAGCAAATCTTAGCAGGACTTATATACTTAATGATAAGCTGCTAGGGGGTGTTGCTGAACAAAAAGACCTTGGAGTGCAGGTTCGTAGCTCCTTGAAAGTGGAGTCACAGGTAGATAGGATAGTGAAGAAGGTGTTTGGTATGCTTTCCTTTATCGGTCAGAGTATTGAGTACAGGAGTTGGGAGGTCATGTTGCAGCTGTACAGGACATTGGTTAGGTCACTGTTGGAATGTTGTATGCAATTCAGGTCTCCTTCCTATTGGAAAGATGTTGTGAAACTTGAAAGGGTTCAGAAAAGATTTACAAGGATGTTGCCAAGTTTGAAGGATTTGAGTTATGGGGAGAAGCTGAACAAGGCTGGGGCCTGCTTTCCCTGGAGTGTCGCAGGCTGAGGGGTGACCTTTTAAAGGTTTACAAATTATGAGAGGAATGGATAGGGTAAATACACAAAGTCTTTTCCCTGGGGTGGGGGAGTCCAGAACTAGAGGGAATAGGTTTAATGTGGGAGGGGAAAGATATAAAAGAGACCTGAGGGGCAACTTTTTCACACAGAGGATGGAACCTGTATGGAATGAGGTGCCAGAGGAAGTGGTGGAGGCTGGTACATGAATGGATATATGAATAGGACGAACTTGGAGGGATATGGGCCAGGTGCTGGCAGCTGGGACGAGATTGGGTTGGGATATCTGGTCGGTATGGACAGGTTGGACCTGTGCTGTTTCATGCTGTTTCGTGCTGTTTTCATGCTGTACATGTCTATGACTCTATGACTCTAAAAGGTATGTTTTGAATGTTATCTGAAGAAAATAAATTTTAAAATTTTTGAATCAACATAGAAAACATTATTGACTGAGGAGCTGCTGATTATAATTGAATGTTTTTCGCCTCATTTATGAGAACCGACAAATAGTTTGTTAGTGGTGAAGAATATAATGTTTTTGTCCAGGTGCCATCAGAATACCTACCTACTTAAAAGCAGTTTGTCAGTTTTATGCTGAATTTTAAATTATTAAAAAATATTGTTTATCATTGTATAACCACAATGACTCATCACAATTCATATCAGTTTAACTCTTTCTGCTTTCAACAAAAGTTAAGTAAAAACATGAATTGCATTTTAAAGTAATTCTTTGTGTTTGAAAGACTGTGAGAGATTATTCAAAAGTGTGATAGAACAGTGGCCAATGTCATTTGCAGCTCATACTTGCCACTTAATATCAGAGAGATTAAGCAAGCAAAGCCTTGTGAAACTCATTTTAGGGACCATTCATAAATTAGTAACAGTAAATTGTAGCTCATTATATAAATGCAATTTTAGGAATTGTTGTGGTGCAGTGATAGTGGCCCTACCTCTGAGACAGAAGGACTGAGTTCAAGTCTTACCTGCACCAGATATGTGTTGTGACATGTTTGAACAGGATGGTTAAAACAACTATAAATGCAGTCTTGCTTTTTTTTCATATAAATCAAATCAGGAATGAATAATTGACAATTTCAAAAAAAAACAACCAGATGGCAACACTCAGCAACATGCACCAGCATATTATTCTGTGTGCAGATGACGCATTTTCTTCTATCTAACGAAGGGAGCACTCGCACTCCGAATAAAACAAAAACTGAGATCTTTCTTGGTTCTGGACACAAATCTATGCCATATTATTTTGTTCTACAATATGATGGAACTTTTTTGTATCACTGGGTTATTAGTTGCTGCAGCCATCTATTCGCTGCAGTTTACATATCAAAATGGTCTGATGAACAAAAGCAAAAATTATGGCATATGAATAATGTGTTGACATCCAGCGAGGTACTCTCATCCGACTGCACTGACCCCCATTGAATTGCGACGATTGTCTAAATACAGCATCATGAATCAGGCTAACAACCTGTCTATTTCATTATAGAAACGTGCTGGAGCACAAGTGACCAGATATAACACAATAAAAGAAATTAACTGCCCCATGTTACACTCAGCTAAGGGAAAGAAGGATAAATTAATGTACTATTTAAACATGAGCATTTAAACATATTATAATAATATAGTAATGCAAAAGATCGCTGCTTTGCAGTGTTTCTTGATCAATTGGCCAGTTAAGAAATCATTTTTGGATTATTTTATTATTTTCTCATATATTTCATTGACTTTTTTCATACAGCTGAGTGAGACAGCAGGAGTAAAGATCCTTAGCTAAACAGTCAAATCACCAGATCAAAGATGAATTAGCATGTCTTCCAAAAACTACTTACATGTGGATCAGTAAAATTCCTAATAAATTAATTATGTAGACAATGGGTAGTAGTATTTATTCTGTTCACTTATGTTCATTTGTGAAAAATAGATAATTCAATGTTGTGGCTGTTACAGTGGATGTTACTGATAACATTAACATTGATAATTAAATAGTTGATTTTGAGATTCTTAACTTCTTTGTCCTTTTGATAGTGGCTGGCAGGCAGCACTCAAACTGAGACAGAGCCTTTTCCTTTTCTTTATCTGGAGTGCAAGTGTGTCTAATGGATGTTTTGAAACCTGTGAACTTCACAGAACACTAGCCCACTGTCTAAGATGTCAGATTATGAATACACACAGACCAGAGTCAAAGCTCACTTAAAAAAACTAGTTTTTTTGTTTATTTCTGGAAGAATAAAACACAAACATGTCCGCAAGTGATGCCTTCTGCTAAGAGGGGGTCTGCGTGACTTTGCGACACTTTCCAGAATTCCTCTCCAGACAGCCATTGAATTTCATCTGTGGTCATTTTAGTTACATCAGTCCCTTTTAAAAAATACATATTGGAATCCAATGTTTTGTGTCCACAGGTGATCCAGGATTAAGATCAATGGTCATGCAACAAATAATCAAAATGTTGAATCAATTTTAGACATAACCTGGGTTGATATATATCTGAATTATTCAAAAAAGGTATTTCCACATCAAGTCAAGGGATATTAATAGTTATTCATTTATAATGGGTAAACACAATACTACTCAATTCTAATTTAATTAAGTTATTTATTTGCTTGGACAATAAATAGTTTGGTGTGCTGTTATTTATAAGAGTGACATTTATCACGGTGACTGCAAAGAATCAATTGCATAAGTGAACTGCTTTGATCAATTCTTTTATTTGCAATAATGCATTTTAGAAATTATTAACATTGCATTTTCTATTTAAAAGCTTGACTGAATTTGTGTTCCTTCGAAAAGTTAATCATCTCGGTAGTGCGGTTCTTCATAGGTTCAAAACTTTACTTCACATACAGCACGTCTTTGTGATTACAGTTACGTTCTGCTATTTGTGTCATCTTCATTTGTGAGTTTACTTACTCATGCAAAACATTTCACTTAGTTTTGCCCATTTTGGCTTCAATATTCACTTTTTTTTTTGGAACAAAAGGAGTGCCTGGAGAAAAATAGGCAATTGAATATGGAGTTGAAGGCATATTGTCTTTCTAGAATAGGGAGAGGTGGTGATGTAGTGGTAATATAATCAAAATAGTAGTCCAGAACCTTTGACTAATTCTGAGGATATGGGTTAAAACCCACAAGGGCATATGATGAAATGAATTCAATAAACAAAAAAAATCTGTACTAAAAGCTAGCCTGACGGCAACCATGTAAGCATTGCCAAATGTGGTAAAAATCCATCTGGTTTACTAATTTTATTTTGGGAAGGAAATCTGTCATCCTTACCTGATCTGGTCTAAGTGTAACTCCAGATTCACAGCAATGTAGCTGACACAACTGCCCTTTGAAATGGCCCTGTCAAGCCACTCAGATCAAGGGACAACTAGGGATGGACAATAAATTCTGCCCCAACCAGCAACACCTATATTCCATGAATGAATCCAAAAACATGCTTGTGCATGTCTGCCATGTTGTACATTGACCCACATAGCCATAATTTGTGTTTAAGTGCGCTGCTGTAGATTGCATTACTATAAGTTTTTGCATTTGTATCAGTGAGTACAGTACAGATGATCAGTAAACCATAATTATTTAAAAATAAGTGGGTTTTTAAACCAGTAAACAGCCCAAGAAAGTGATGACACTTGCTGAAGACATGACAGTATTAAATGAAGGAACTGCAATGGTATAACTATGTTGGCTAGGGAATACACTGTTAGGAATCTACAATTCAGAATGTTTAGCATTCTAAGGATAAATAAGTATCAATGTTCGTTCCTCTGGTAGTATTATTGCCAGGTTAATTTTCTGCGAGTAGGAGAGTTACACAGTTTAAAGAAATTGAGAAGCTGACTGATGTATGGACTGACCACGAGTATCAAAAATTCCCAGTTAATTGCCCAATAATTAGAATAGGCTGTTATACTGTACCAACATGTAAAAAGTAGTAAAGATAGTGCTGATGATTTCAGTGGAGATGAAGGAGATACGGTATGGCCTCTTTACCTTCCAGGGGATTTGCATCCGGTACAGAAAGGTTTCTAATTTCTTCAAAAAGTGTTTAAGTGTTCAAAATGTGAAGTTAGTGAGAGAGGTTGGATCAGCAGATGCATGTAAATGCAGGAGAGTTCCCAGAGGAGCTGTATAAGTGTACGGAGGAGAAAGAACCAGCCAAAAGAGGTCTTTAAAGCAGAGGAAGCTGGTTCTGTTCCAGGTATAGACTAATGCTCATTTATAGGTCAAAACCCTCAAGCTCTTAAAAGAAAAATTAAATCTATTTTACCAGTTTATTACAAGCTCAACAGCAGTATGTGTGTTGCAACAACGTATGTTAACAGATTTGAGAATTGCTTTCTGCACAAGATCAGGATTTATTTCTGGAGAAAGAATGTGCCCTTGATGGCTGACCTCCTGAGACCAACAATAGAATTTTCTTTAAAAATGGACTACGATACAAACATGACAAGAAATGAGGAGTGGAACCTTCTAGGGGTCTCAGTCAATACATGACAGAATTGAGAGAACAGTTTGGTGAGGACTATCTCGATATTGATAACATCTCATTCCACCTTTTACATTTTTCACAAGCAGTGTGGTGAGATTCTTGCGAAGCAACAGTGAGATGCTGTGATGCTCATTAACTTTTTTGAAAGCCTTGTTATCAGACCTCATTAATTGTCATGCCTCTGTCTTACCAAACTCACCAAATAAACCTGACATCAAGATAACTCAACAAGGAAACCAAAGTGAGCACCGAGTGGATTAAGTACACTGATTCCAAGTCAAGATTAGTGGTGCTAGAAAAGCACAGCCGGTCAGGCAGCATCCGAGGAGCAGGAAAATCGACGTTTCGGACAAAACCCCTTCATCAGGAATCCTGGTGAAGGGCTTTTGCCCAAAACATCAATTTTCCTGCTCCTCGGTTGCTGCCTGACCTGCTGTGCTTTTCCAGCACCACTCTAATCTTGACTGATTTCCAGCATCTGCAGTACTCACTTTCACCTACACTGATTCCAAGACCAGGCCCTGCTCAGAGCAGTCAAAGTCAGGATTCTTTTTATAGAAGGAATGAGGAGTCAAGTGATGAGCAAATGAAACCATCGGTCTTGTCCCCTTCTGCCCTGTGGGCTCTTTTCTCCTGGAATAGGAAACAGGCAGGTATTATGAGAGATGGAGATCATACAGCTATTACTGTCGGCGCTCGTGGAACAAGTCACCAGGCAGCACAGAGGATTGCAGGACTCATGGTGTCGGGGATAGGGTGGATGACAGCAAGTGGGAAAGGTAACACAGGCAGGGAGAGTAGTAGAGCTTGAACTTTGGCAAGAAAGAATACAGCAGCACAGATAGTGTTGATGAGGTGGAGAGAAGACTGTGATGGTTACCCTGGTGGAGTGGAAAGAGACATTGACCTTCATCCTACATTGCTGGATTTTCTTCCAGATGACTGAATCTGCTTTAACCCAGATGGTAACTTGGATCAGATTGGCATGATCTGGTGCCATGGCCTCCATTGCCAGGGCTAGGGAAGAGGAAGTCCTGCACTGGCTCCACATGTCCAGCAGGATCTTCAGAAGACCATCTGTCCTAGGTCACATGTCAGGAGCTGAGCAGGGCATCGCAGGCTAACAGTGCTTGTCTGGGTGGACAGCAGCCTTTCAAAGATGGCATGGCAAAGGGGGTGCCAGTCTTCAATGGATATCCACTGAATGGTAAGTTGTTCCAGGAACAGAATAGGGTAAAATGGGGAAACCATGTGTAAGAGATGCCATGGGGTGAAACAGGTAATTAATGTGTTGAGTCTGGTAAGATACCATTGTGAGAACTCGCTAAGCCAGCAATGCAAAACCCTCCAAAAGATTCAATGCAACTCGGAAGTAGCCAAAAATCATAAGATCAGCCCACTGTTTTTTGAAGACTGATTGACAATGCTATTGCCCCTTATCAAGAATGCCACAACATTCAAAAGCATAGGACAATATTGTCAAAAAAAACAATGTTTCCATCTGTTGTCACCTCACCCTTCTCCCTCATTCCCTCTCTCTCCATTTCCAGAATGCATGTGATCAGTGTCATATCAAGTGTTATTACAGAAAATAAAGACTGATGTAAGGGTAATATTTTGGCAAAGAAGAAAAGCTGACAAGAGCAACTAAGTATAAATAGTTTTATTTAAACTGAACTCACAATATGAAGCTAAAACTCAGGGCTATACGCTATGTCAAACAGCAGAAACAGCAAATTACAGACACAGCCAAGTGATTCTGGAATTAACAAAAACTGCAGTGCTGCCACAGTCATGAATGGTGAATCAAGTAACCAACAGGAGGCAGGAATTCTTATGAACATTCCTCATCCTCAGCCTGAAGTGCCAAGTATATGATACTGAGAATCCTCCTCTTCAGGTCCCCACAATCATAGAAGGCAATCTTCAATGAATTTGCTTCACTCGACGTGATTTCAAGAAATTGCTCATTTGGAACTAAAGATTTGAGTTTCAGAACTAGCCTCACCTCCAACTAAGTTGCTCCAATACAGCTCATATACTAGCATCTATGTGGCAATGACAAAATTGCCCAATATTTCTTGTCTTAGAAAAAGGGAATAATCACTCCATCAGCCTACTCTCAATCAGTCAAGTCATGGAAGGTTTAGTTGATGGTTATTAGGCAGTACTTACTCACCTGCTCAGTTTGGGTTCTGTCAGGACCACTCAGCTTCAGATCTCTGTGCGCTTTTGGTCTAAAAATAAACAAAAAGACTAATTCCAGAAGTGAAGTGAAAGTGACTGCCCTCGCCCTCAAGACAGTCTCTGATTCAGGTGACATTAAGGACCCCTAGCAAATTGAAGTCAATCAGAACTCAGTGGAGGGAGAAACTGTCGCTGGCTGATGTGATGCATAGCTCAAAGGAAGATGATTGTTGATTTATGGAGTCTGAGGACATGCTGGACCTCCTCAAGACAGGGAACTAGGCCCACCCAACTTCTGCTACAAAATGACAATGCCTTGCATCATTCTGTTATCCTAATAAGACATCCTCAGATGCTACATGGAAATATTATAATTTAATATGACACCAAGGCACAAACAGCGATAAAAGAGCAGATGAATGTAAATTTAATCAAATCTGTGCTTTTAAAGAATATCTTAAAGGAATAAAGTACGTTAAATAGGTGGAGACATCCAGGAAGAGAAGACACTACAGATTATATTCTGGTTATAATTAGATAGTTGAGAACAGATCCAGGCCAGTGCAGTCCCATGCAACTCGATGATGTTGATGTTGGAAGGCAATGTGGTCAACTTTGCCAAAAGTTGCAGGTTGCAGACATGTCCAAAAGGACAGGGAGTAATAGTTTCTCTCTGTCTCAGTTACATCATTTTACTCAATCACAAAGGAAGCATACTCGCAGAATCAACCCTGTCACCTTATGTGTTTCAATAAGATTACCTCTCATTCTTCTGAACTTCAATAGATACAGACCCAACCTGTCCAATCTTCCCCAAAAGCAAGATCCTTTACCAAGGAACCAGTTGAGTGAACATCTGAACTGCTTCCAATGCAACTTTCTTAAGACAGTAAAACTGCACACAATACTCCAAATGTGAACTCAATAATGGCCTGTACAGCTGAACCAACATTTCCCTACTTTTATACTTCACTCCCCTCGTAATGAGTATCAACATTCCATGTATCTTCCTAATCATTTTTTGTGCTTCTCAAATAAGTTCTTGTGATGCATGCTCCAGTCCCTTCACCAAAAACATTATGAAGGAGGAAGATTGTAAATGTTTGAGACACCAGCACTATCCCCATTGCATTCCACTACTTGGAGTTTGTTAATTCAAAATGATGCTTTTATCTCTACTTTCTGCTTCCTGTTATCCAATTAATCCACTTTCCATGCTAGTATGTTACCATTTACTATGAGCTCTTATTTTGTGAAGGAACCTTTGATGTGGCATCTTATTAAATATCTCTTGGAAAATCAAGTACACCACAGCTAAAGGTTTGTCTTTACTCACACTACATGTTACTTCCACAAATAGCTTAAATAAATTAGTCAGCATGATTTCCATTTCACAAAACCACAATGATTCTGCCTCCTTAATAGTGGATTCCAGTACTTTGCTTATGACAGATGTTAAGGTACGTGATGTATGATTTCTGCCTTCTTTCTCTCTTTTTTTCATGATTAGGGGTGTCACATTTGCAATTTTCCCAATTCACTGAAACTCTTCTGGAACCTGGGGAATTTTGAAAGATCACAAACAATGCATCTACTATTGCTGCAGCAACCTTTGGAAGATGCTATGATATAGATCATCAAATCAGGGGACATGCCATTCTTTATTTCTCATAGTTTTCCCAGGAGCTTTCCCCTGGTGATTATGACTGTTTCAATTTCCTCTAGCTGATTTTCTTGATTTTTTAAGCATTCTTGGGACCTTTTTGCCTTCTACAGTGATGATGTTACAAAATATTAGTTCAATATTCCTGCCCTTTATTTGTTGGCTATTATAAACAGGTGCAAGAATGGGTATTTTGTAGAAGTGCTCATCTCTCAATTAATTCCCCAAAGTTTGTTCACAACCTACAATGCACAGGTCAGATGGAATGGAAGAATCCCTCTCGACCTAGATAAATGCAGCTCCAACATCAGTCAAGAAGCTCAACACCATTCCAGAGAGCAGCCTGCTTGATCAGCATCCCATTCACCATTTCACAAATTTGCTCCCTTCAACACTGCACGTGTGGCGACTGTGTTTACTTCATAATCACAACTGCAGTAAACCCAGACATCCCCCATCTAGAAGGACATCAGCAACTGATGCATAAGAATGCCACCACCTGCAAGTTCCCTTTCAAGTTTCATATCACCCCAATTTAGAAATATATTGCTGTCCCTTCAGCATTGCTGGGTTAAAATCCTACAACTCTACTTATCAGCAATGTGGGTAAACCTTCATCAAGCAAATTGTAATAGTTCCAGAAGGTGGCTTAACACTACTTTCTCAAGAGAAATTAAGGGTTGGCAATGAATGCTGAACTTACCAGCCCATGAACAAAACTAAAAAGAAAAGCTGGAAAAGAAATGAGTGAATAAATAAGCCTAACATTTTTTTGAAAGTCGGGATGGAAAGCAGCCAATAATCCCTCAAACCGAAGCACAACTAAATGAGTAAAAAGATTAACTTATTCAAGAGTCATTCTTTAAAGAACTAAAATAAATTAAGTTGTGGACTCTGTGAAGAAAGCTGTAAAATTTGTATGAATAAATTTTCATTTTTAGAGTTCAGATTTTAAAATAATTACATATTTTATGTTTCATGACATGCTTACTTTTGTGAATGCATGTTATTAAAAAAATAGATGGTCCTGCTGGATCAGTGACCTAATCCAGTGTGTGTCAGAGAACAGGTAACTGCAAAATCCTGGAGGAGTTAATCAAAACTTGTTTGGACTGTGACATTTCACAACAACTAGAGCAAACATTAGCTTGTTTTCAATCCAGAATAATCAATGATTTAGAAAACCTAATGACTGAAAGTACTTATGACTGTTTGGGGTAGATGTGATAATGGTCATAAGCAGTTTTTTTCGTTCCTAGAAAAGAATTCAAAACAGGTCAGGGAAAAAACAGCTACTTCAGCAAAAAAGTTTAGTTTGTGAAATTTCCAAACTAGGAGTGTGCGTTTAGAAATCTGCAAGTTATTAAAAGCTGAAAAAATTATAAAGGTTTCAACTTTGTGTGTATTCATATAAGAAGATACCACAGTGCAGAGGGCAGAAATCTGGGAAGATTGATTAATTGAGAGTTATTGATTTGATAGGGAAAGACAATCTCTCTGGATTTGTGTCTTTGTAACGGATGATATCTGGCAACAGGTTCATATTTTATTTTCCTGTTTTAAAATCTTTCTAACCATGTTCTATATTTGGATAGTTTAGTGTAGTGATTGGAACCTGGTGGATCTCATTGACCACGAGGTCCTTGATTGGAGGTGTTAAGCTGGGTCAATCCGGGAGACCTGGCTAACAGATGTAAACTAGGGATTCTGAATCTCCTTAATTCAGGGGCTGACTCGGAGCTGGCTGGCCACATCAGTGTACTGGGCACAAGTAAATAAACACTGACTTGGTGATGGTATATTGGCCTCTTTACAATTATTTCATTTAATTTGTATTATTTTCCTTTGTTTTCACCTTTTGTGTAATAAAATTCTGCCCTGTTGTTAAAGAAACTCTGCAGCCTCATGAGACTATGTTTCAGTGATTGACTGTCACATTAATGAAAATAAAATGGAAACATATGATTTATCAAGCAAGGTTTCATTCTGGATCAGCCTTGTCCAGCAGTAACATGACCTGGGATCATAATAGCTCATTTACATCTACATGCATCTAGCCTTAAGCTGAGAATGTTCAAAATCAATGGAAGTAGTCAATTACAATCTTTTCACTGCAGCACTCATTTTGTTATCATGTAAGCTATGTGATTTATAATATTTTCATATCATTTATCTTTGAGTCTGATTGTTAAACCAATGGCATAAATCATATGTTGGTGAAGAGGTGAGTGGAGCCCTTCTGGAGTGACAATAGGAATTATTTTTAAGTTCTGAGAATTTATAATGAGAAACAGCAAATAATGAAAGGCATTAGTTTGTGTTTAGATTAGATTAGATTAGATTAGATTACTTACAGTGTGGAAACAGGCCCTTCGGCCCAACAAGTCCACACCGACCCGCCGAAGCGCAACCCACCCATACCCCTACATTTACCCCCTTTAACCTAACACTATGGGCAATTTAGCATGGCCAATTCACCTAACCCGCACATCTTTGTGACTGTGGGAGGAAACCGGAGCACCCGGAGGAAACCCACGCAGACACGGGGAGAATGTGCAAACTCCACACAGTCAGTCGCCTGAGTCGGGAATTGAACCCGGGTCTCTGGCGCTGTGAGGCAGCAGTGCTAACCACTGTGCCACCGTGCCGCCCTAATTTAGTTTAGAAGAATCAAAAATTTATTTTTGCTTGAGAAGAAAATGGATTTGAAAATTTATGGTTAACACTAGAGCTGGTGAGGGTCGACCATAAGAACAGTTTATCCTGGAAAAGGAGTTAGTTCAGAGCAGTGAGAAAATAGGTTATCTTAGTGTAAGTATTTTATATAAGTATTAGCATGGTTTGTTCAACTTTATCTTCATTTATTTTGTGCAAGAAAATTCTGGTTTACTGTTAAATCAAACCTGTAGGATGGTATGCTTATGGCTCACTGAAAGTCGACTATATCCAATTCTCACCCTTAATAAGCAATGAATCCTGACTCTGATCACCCCATGCAGGGCCTACACTGGTACCAAACTATCCTTGACTTACTGTGGCAGGATCCCCTGAGTGAAGTCAAGCCCTGTTGACTTGAAATGTCATGAACAGATGAAGAAAATAAACAAGAAAGCAAATGGAATGCTGCCCCAGAGGGCTGGAATACAAAGATGCAGAAGTTATGCTGCAGTGCATAAAACCCTGGTTAGATCCCACTTGGAGTACTGACTGGGCACGATACCTTGGGTTTATAAGAATAGTACCTTGAATTCAGGGGTGAAGTTGTGAGGAGCAATTATACAAATTAGGTCTGTTTTCTCCAGAATTTATCAAGTTAAGGGGGTCGAAGTCTTCAAGGTATTTACAAAAAAAGGCAGATCAAGATAAACTACTTCCAACGGATGGGGTTCTATAACAAGGGGGCATAGTCTGAGAATTAAGCCAGACCGTTCAGAAGGAATGTTAGGAAGCACTTAGAGTCATAGAGATGTACAGGACGGAAGCAGACCCTTCGGTCCAACTCGTCCATGCCGACTCATTATTCCAACCCAATCTAGTCCTATTTGACAGCACCTGGTCCATATCCCTCCAAACCCTTCCTATTCATATACCCATCCAGATGCCTTTTAAATGTTGCAATTGCACTAGCCTCCACAACTTCCTCTGGCAGCTTCTTCCATTCACATACTACACTCTGAGTGAAAGATTTGCCCCTTAGGTCCCTTTTATATCTTTCCCGTCTCACCCTAAACCCTTCAATTCTGGACTCCCCCACCACAGGGAAAAGACTTTGTCTATTTATCCTATCCATGCCTCTCATGATTTTATAAACCTCTATGAGGTCAGCCCTGAGCCTCTGACCCTCCAAGGAAAACAGCCACAGCCTATTCAGCCTCATCCTATAGCTCAAACCCTCCAACCCTGGTGACATCCTTGTAAATATTTTCTGAATCCTTCACAACATCCTCTGGGCACAAAGGGTGGTGGATGTTTGGAACTTTCTTCCACAGACAGCACTGGATACAGGATCAGTTGATAATATTAAATCTGAGAAAGATACATTTTAAGCTATGAAGGGATATGGGCTAAAGGCAGGTATCCCGTTGAATGCTGAAACCAAGGGGCTATATAGCCTATTCTTGTTCCTATATTCCACTAACTGGAACAAAGCTTCTGGCAATCATGGCAAACTAAAATAACGAAAAAAACTGCAGATGTTGGAAATCCAAAATAAAACTTTAAATGCTGGAGAAACTGAGCAGGCTTGGTACAAGCTGTGGAGAGAGAAACAAAGTTAATGTTTTGATCCTGTATGACTCTTCTTCGGTTCTGAAGGATAAGACTCAAAACATTAACTGTGGCAAACTTTCTGGCATTGCATCTGGTCTAAACAGGATGGCAGTTCAACAGTATTATAAACTATGTATCTATGTCTAAGGGGGCAATGCTCAAAATGAGAAGACAATGCAAAACAGGGATACTGTAAATATTCAGATAGGCTCAGACTCAGTGACTGCTATGATACTTATTAAATAGCCCACAGAAGCAGCCTGGTCCAGTTCATGAAATATATGCATGTCCCTTAGAGCAAAATGTTCTTGCTGTAGTAACATAATGATAATTGCTGGTGCAGCACTGAAGTACTGAAGCAACCTGTAGGTAGATCAGAGACGTGCCATGAGGTTTCATAGAGGCTGGCACATCAGATGCCAATGTTCATGAATGTGGGGTACACGTGGCTGGTGATTATGCTGTATGCGCGAGATATTGGTGCCTGATGTCCATGGAAATCTTTTGGTGCAACAGTCATGTTGAAGCCACCAAGATCCCGTTTTGGTTTCCATGTCAGGTTTTCCTAATGACGACTTTGCAACCCATGATAAATTGAACTGTCAACAAGGTGTTTAAAAGCAATGATGATCATCAGCTGGGAACTCTTCGTCGACTAACAAGAATCTGCCAAACTATTTGGGAAAGTATATAAGACGTGGTGAGCTGATCTTAATGTCAATAAGAGCATTGCCGAACATCTTTCCAAGTTCTACCACTCATCTTACCATACCCCACCAAAGTCTGAAATTTCCACCCATTGTGTTTAATGGGCTTATTATCCACCTGTACAGTTATTCTTCCATCAAAGCAAAACTAAAATTTCTTTGTATAAAAGTACCAATAAAAAAAATCAAGTACATGTACATTTAGAAATTTTCAGTTAGTAGTTTGATTTACAAAGTTCTGTAGCTAATTTTGAGTTTTGAGTTTCCCTTTGAAGACTTGTAACTCAACTAATCCTATTTATTCTATGAAAACAAAGGAAAGCATCAATCTTTTTGAATTGATAATTAAACTCTAAATCACAACTTATGCCACACCAAATTCTAACCTTTTAAATATTCTCAAATACAATGTTTCTTTTTATATGCACATTATGAATAACTTTAAAATCAAATTATGCTCACAGCTTCAGCATTGTTTTTTTAAGTCAGGAGATGAAATCTTACAAGTCTCTGTTACTACTACACATGCACTTGGTTCATGAAAACATTGCAGCACATTAGCCAATGTTTTCTTCATACATTTATAGCAGCAAGCAATTTTGTTTAAACCTCAGATAAATCATACTAAAGATCAAACTACAAAATTCATGCCAAAGACAATAAATCCATTTAAAGCAGTACCATTTCCAAAAATTCAGACTGGCTATCCAAGTTAAGTTGTATTATGCAAGTTGGCGACATCACAGCGCAGCTGGTCAAACTGCGAGAGATTAACTAATGGCAGGGAGCAAATGTTTTTGAAATAGATGCATGCACACAAGCCTTCCATTGTTCAAGGAAAAGATCCAGCAAGTTGAGAAAATTTATCATTTAAACCACCAACAACATTCAGGTAGAAGTTTGATGCCCTGTTGCATGTCTACAATTCTATCAGCAGTGGGAGATCCAGAAAAAGCTTGCCAAAGAAGGTAAAGTAGTCACCAGAAACTACACATAGGATACTGAAAGATATCATTGAGAAATTAAAGAAAAATACATTGCAAGCTACTTACAATAATACGGGTGGCTTGCTTCCAAAGGGCACAACACTTGCAGGATCCAATAATACAACCACAGCTTTTGTCTAAAAGGCACTTTACAATGCATACAGAAAACAAACTCAAACATCAATTCACCAGTTTCACAGATATTTCTCATTTACCTCATGACTGTGCAATTAAATTATTCAAAATAAAGTGATATTGCTTGATTACTACTTAAATGTGTATTTTCTCAAACTGCACTATATTGTTTAAGTATGCCCTATGGTGCTTACTTAGAAAAGACAGTTAAAAAAATCAGTATTTTATTCTGGTTAAGATATTTAATTCCTTCTTATTTCTTTCTCTCAACTATTTTAAACATCCTGTGCCACAATATTGGTACAGCGAATAGGCAAGAGACAAGATTGGTTTCAAAGCCTTTTGCACTGTAATTGTGTATCTTTTCTCAGATTTGTGAAAGAGCAGTAGTTTGCTTGGCAGTTTTATGTTCCTACAGAAGAGGTGCTTGGTTTTGACCCAGGCTGAGATTACACTTAAATACAAATCTATATTCTACCTCTGCAACAGGCAAGTATACTTAGGACTGACTGAAAAGTCGTTTGAGGTATTCTCAAATACGAGTTTGACACAGCCTGTATTTACTTTTCAAAAATCTTAAAGCAGTGGATGCCATTTGGCTCACCAGACCGGTGACAGCTTCTTTAAGTCGCTATCCAATTCATCTTTCTTCCTTGCTTTCTCTTCATGGTTATGTAATTACTTCCCCTTCAAGTATTTATCCAATTTCTTTTTTAAAATCAGTACTTCATCTTTGTGCATCATCTCTTCACGTGCTATTGAATTCACAATATGCATAAGTGGGTTCCTTTGAGTTTTACAAACCTTGACAAGAACAAACCCATGCAGCCACTCCACCTCATCTCTTAGGCCCACTGTACTGCACTCCGAGCTTTAACTTTAATTTCTATTTTTCTGTAAATCAGCCAGTCTCCCAATATCCATACCCATTATCAAACCAACCTTCACTGTGACTCCAGACCTCAACCTTGGCATTCATTATACCTGGCCCCAGTAAGATTTTTACTCAACTTAATAAAACAACAATAATTAGCATTTGCAGAATTAGAGAAATCACATTTATGAAAATATTGTGACAACTATAAGTGGGAACAGTCAGAACTGTATGTATCTTGAAAATTTTAACATTTAAAGTTTGAAATGTTACTTAATATCAATATTGTAGTATATAAAGTTCAACTTCTACATAGAGCAAAACAGTCCTTTTATGTAAAGAGTACTTACAGATAATAGTTGACACAATAACATCAACTTTTCTTTACTTCTCCCAGTTCATGTCTTACCAACTGAATAGAATTCTTTGAGGAAGTGATAAAGTTGATTGATGAGGCTGTAGATGTCATACACATGGACTTCAGTAAGGCATTTGATAAGATTCCCCATTGTAGGCTAATGGAGAAAGTGAAATCACGTGGGGGCTAGGGTCTACTAGCTGGATGGATAGAGAACTAGCTGGGCAACAGGAGTCAGAGAGTAGTAGCAGAAGGGTGCGGGCTGATCAGAAATTATACGGTGATCTTGTACAACATTCATACAATATTACTATTGCCAAAGAATTCACCTGTTTTCTCAGGTCACTATAGAATAACAAGAGTATGTGCTGCTTTACAGATTACATATTGTTTGTGGATATATGTACTTAACCCCTATGAAGCAACAGTGCCATTGTATTTGGATGCAGATATGATTTAGGATCTAATGGTGGGAAAATGAAGCATTATTTTGGATGTTGGGTTTGGAATGCAATTGCCAAAGGTTTTAGAAATTCTTGATTCTTGTTTGAATGTTATTGTGTTATACTTATTTCACCTTGATATTTTCTTGGCAACTGCAACAGATTTGAATAAGCCAGGAATGCTCTATCAAACTAACCTGGCAACTTCAGAAAGATACAGCACAAGATTGAATTTTCCCAGCCTCTGATTGATATGGGCAATGGAGATTCAGTTTTGAAAATATGGCAAGAACAGAAAAATGCCTCCCTCTTGGACAGCAGTCCCCAACATCAAAGTATATGTTCTATGTAAAAATCAACTATACAACACGTCCCCATCCACAGAGGTTGACATCACACATCCATCAGACCTTACCACATCATTATGGCACATCTTCAACTCATTTAGAATATGGTTCCCCATTTCAATTCACCCATTTAAGACAGAGAATTTCTTCTCTCAGGTGGGAGCAGATCTGTTGAATTCTTTTGCTGTTCAGGCCAGTTGCTAGTTAATGTTCAAGGTTGAGATAGACTGATTTATAATCATTTAGGAAATCAAGTGCTATAGAAATGAGGCAGGAAACCTGAGTTAAGGACTAATAGAACAACCACAGCTCATTTAAAAGCAGAATTCTTGGGTCAAAGGGCCTGATATGCTTCTATACGTTGCACTGTAATGCTGTTGCCAGGCCACATTGGACACAGGGTCAGGCTCCCATCTCATGAATCAGAGCAAGGTCCATCCCAAGTGTTTTCATTTGCTTTCTTAGAGCTCACTCACTCTGCACATACTTTGGTGCCTCAGCATCTCTGCCCTGGCTTGCCCTTTTGAGCTTTGTTGCCTTATTCAGAACTTAGAGGCTCACAACATTTTTGTGAGGCCTTGCCTTTAGCACAGATACAAAGCCAGGCAGTTTGACTTGGTCATCAGCAGAGATCAGTCCAAGGGGATAGGTATATTGTTATATTAATGCCACAACTGCAACAGGTGTCAGCAGCAGATGCAGGAAACACACTGTCTTCTGCTTCAGCCAAATGGCCATCTTCAAATTCTAAGGGTAGTAATCCTCAGTCAAGTAAAAGTAGATCTCATCAATCAGGGGTTCCTGCCAAAGTCAGATATGGTCAGAATTGGATCTCAGTCTAGAGGCTTATACATAGTCAGTCATTGATTTGGGGTGATCAGGGTCAAGGTTTCTGCATCCTTACTGGCCAGAGAATGGGCTAAGGTCAGTCCTGAAGATTCAGTGCAATCAGTACAGAGCTTTCCACCAAGTCAGTTGCAGATCTACAGTCAGGCATCCGATCACTCATTTGTTTGGGCAGTCTGTCCAAGCTTGCTCAGATACAGAGGATCAATAATAGTGAAGGGAAACAACTCAATAAATATGGGTGGAAGACATTAAAGCATTGGAGGAGATGGGTTATCATGGTGGAGATGTCATTGATGGTCACAACCACCTTGAAGAGAAAATACAGCACATTGGTTGTCAGGATCAAACTGTGGGGCCAGGAACTGGGATAATCTTTGGGAGATGGAGACTTAAATTAGATTAGATTAGATTACTTACAGTGTGGAAACAGGCCCTTCGGCCCAACAAGTCCACACCGACCCGCCGAAGCGCAACCCACCCATACCCCTACATTTACCCCTTACCTAACACTACGGGCAATTTAGCATGGCCAATTCACCTGACCTGCACATCTTTGGATTGTGGGAGGAAACCGGAGCACCCGGAGGAAACCCACGCAGACACGGGGAGAACGTGCAAACTCCACACAGTCAGTCGCCGGAGGCGGGAATTGAACCCGGATCTCTGGCGCTGTGAGGCAGCAGTGCTAACCACTGTGCCACCGTGCCGCCCACATGAAAGAGTTGGGAGCAGAACATGTACAAGCTCATATTGATGGGATTGACAGGAGTGCATTGAGAAAATGTACAACAAGGTTGGGGGCAAGGGGTCGGTGCCTCTGATTAATTGGCTAAGACTGCAGTCATTCTGCTAAGCATGATTTCTGTGCTTTCCATAATCATTTAAATCTCAAATGCACAACAGAAATGAGAAATGGCTGTGATAAAACATGGAGTAGGCAAGATAAGTAGTTTTATTTTTGTCTGAACATGTGGACTCAACTTATGAGGGCCACAAAGCCCTTCCAGGCTGCATTAATCACACATTTAGATAACAGTGGTTGAAAACATTTATAACCATAGTACCATGCTATGAAACACATGCCGTATCCAACCATGTCACATGTCACATCTTTGGTTATTACAGATTGACCATATTCTTCATCTATAAAGTGAAAATAACCAAAGATGACCTTAAAAGCATCACTTGCAGACCACAATTCACAAACGCAATCTAAGAGCTCCTAGACAAAAAAAAACTGCTGTCTTCAAAAAAATGAGAAACGAAGGAAATCTGAAACAAAAACAAAGATTGCTGGAAAATCTCAGCAGGCCTGGGAGCACTGGTGGAGAGACATCAGAGTTACTGTTTAGGATCCAGGACCCTTCTTCAGAACTGATGGTAGCTAGGAAATGGATGGCTTTTATGCAGAACATAGAGTGGGGAGAGGGAAGAGTCAACGATAGGTGGAGATAGCAGCCAAAGAGAGAGAAAAACAGTTGGACAAACAAAGGAGTAGGTAGGGACCAATCTAGGAGAAGACCTAGGGCTCCTTGAGAAGCGAACTTCCACATATTCAACTGTAAGTACTCAACAACATGCTCTTATACGCAATGTTACATTTCTCAGGTGATGTGTTGGGTGAGGATGGTCGGAAAAGGTTTCCGCAATCCTGCCACACTTGCATGTACTTGCATGATGCTTGTGCTGCATACATCCTATGTCAAAGGGATATGTAGAGCCATTCCACGACCCTACTTGTTAAATGTGCTATCTCCCACTGTATGGAAGACTATGTTAAACTGTCATTTGTGTGTGATACAAATGCTGACTGCTCACATTAATTTGGTTTCTTTTATTCCATATACAGTTTCATTAGAACTGTGATCAATGGATACAGCCAAAGCAGGGATTATCATTGCTTTGGCTGCAATGCTATAGAGGTGCAGAAATATTGAGGAGGAACAATTGCCACCAAAACCAAGACCAGCAGTAACCTGCAGTGGTTTTCATACTGCCTCCACATGAAGTACGCATCACTACAGGTCCCCTCAGGACATAGAGGAAATGCAGGAGACCCAGAGTCTATTGTCCTCATCACCATTTCCTAGTCTGGTGAAGTGGACATTGTGATGCTTGAATCTATCTGAAGGGCCTCAAATCTTCCTCAAACCACTTTACGACTTCTTCATAATGCTTAGTTTTGAAACATCTTCAAATGTGGTCCCCACATCCAAATCATTGACACCATTTGTTAACAGTTGGGTCTCCAAGTATTGAGTTGAAAAGTGTGGTGCTTGAAAAGCGCAGCAGGCCAGGCAGTATCCGAGGAGCAGGAGAATCGATGTTTCAGGCATAAGCCCTTCTTCAGGAATGAGGCTGGTGTGCCAAGTGGGGGGGAGTTTGGGGGAGGGACACTGGGAATACGATAGGTGGAAGGAGGTGAGGGTGAGGGTGATAGGCCGGAGAGGGGATGGGGGCGGAGAGGTCTCCAAGTATTGATTCTTGTGATAACAAACTAATTAGTTTGCCAACTTGAATGACCCATTTATTCTCATTCTACATCTTTGGTCTGTTAATGCTTAATCTGTGCCAGTACAGTAATTCTTAACGGAAGTGCCTTTATTTTGCTAACCAAACTCCTGTGGTGGATTTTATCAAAGTCTTCTGAAAATCCAGAAATGGACCGACCATATAAATACTGTAATTACAAGAACATGTTAGAGGCTGGGAAGCCTGCTCTGACCAAGTTAGTGCCAATCTCCCCAACACCTATCATCACCAAATACGCAAGACAGGTGTGTAATGGAATACTCTCCACTAACACAGATGTGTGCAGCTCTAAAAAATCTCAAGAAACCTGATGTAATCCAGGACAAAGTAGCCCCTTTGATTGGCACCCCATCCACCACCTTCAACATTCACCCAATTGACTGTTGATGCACAGGAAGAGCAGGGTCTACCAAGCCTCCTTCAACATCATTTTCCAAACCTGCAGCCTCTACCAAAGCGAAAGGCAAGGGTAACAATATTTGGGAACACCACCAGTTGCAAGTACCCCTCCAAGCTTCACATCATCTTGACCTCGAACTATATCTCCATTCCTTCGCTGTTGTTGGGTTAAACTCCTTTCTGAACTGCACAATGGTTGTTCATTTACCACAAGAATTGCATTGCTTCAAGAAGGCAGCTCTTCTTATCCATGTCAATTAAGTATAGAGATAAAAACCTCTTATGGACAAACAGAAAAGAAGTGGATCATGAAGCGCAACCAGCAGTGACAGCCAACCCTGTAGAAAGTCCCCACCACCCTCAAGACTCATTGACCAACCATCATTGATTGACTGTGTCAGAGTGCCACCTTTTTAAGTCAACATTCATTCAAGAGGATGTAAATTGTGGCACAGTGGCTGTGTCCCTATCTCTGGGAAAGAGATACCAGAAGTTACAACTGACTTGAGAGACATCATAACAGGTCTGAAAAGGTTGGTTTAAAATGTACTTAAAAAGAGTGACTTCTCGGACACTGGGTGCTATTGTGGAACAGGCAGACAGATGTAATATTGCACGGTGTAAATGAATATGAGATTCAGTAAAACTTCTTTTGGTTCTTTGCTTTGCTATCTAGTTTCAAATTCAATTATCAGTCTGCAGCAAATTAATTGCATGATCAATGTAAAATTCAGTCATGGCTTCAATGGCTAGTAGTTGCAAGGTTGCCTCCAACTTTTGGAATCAGAATCAGAATCCACTGCATCGCTATTAAATCCTGGTCCTTCAATTTTTGTTCTTAGTCTTAAGAAGTCTCTGATCATTTTACTTTCTAATACCAAAAATACGTTTGGCAGCAATAAAATGAATACTTTTAAAAATGAATGTCTCAATCTATTTGCATTAAATACAAGGAAGCAACTGACAGCCAAATAAAAAAGCTTCACACAAAGATTATGACATAAGAACTACATTCTTCCAGTACTAGGAATATCTTACGTCATGACAAATGATAGGTTTTGATATCAAGATTACACAATTTATATTTAACTTAAGCATGCCATCTCATTTTAACACTTGAGACTGAAATTTTGTTTGCAGTTTTACTGTTCTGGAGGACACTCATTAATCCATTTGAAATCATTGTTAAGCAGCTTTCAAAAAAATAATTGGACAAAACAATTTTAAATGAATATGTTAAGTAATTCTATTATGTTATCATTGGTACAATTTCAAGGTCTCCACTTGTTTTTGTTCATAACATAGACTCAATAGAGATCACAATCTGAATTCTGGCTAGAAATTTTAAAATTCTCAAGACCTCGACCAAAATGTGTGTTAATTCTCTTATGTACTTCTCTTATGGTGCATGGCAAAAGATTCTGATCGTGAACGTTTAAATATCTAATGGATGATTGGTTCAGTTTTAGATGCAAGGTCTAGTTATAAACAGTTTTAGTACACTAACATAATTTTGTTTCTAAAGTATTTGGAGACACAATTACACCAGCATTTAATGTTCAAATAACTTCAATGAACAGTATTAGGTACAGAATGTTCCAAATGATAAATTTCAAGCAAATTATCAACATAATAAGTAGAATAATTTCACTTTCATAAAGTATAGATGAATAAGCAGCATAAACATCCTGATGAAAATAAGGTATTCTAATGATTCACACATATTTACATTTCTCGAAACTGTGACAAATCTCTTGGCTAACACAAGTTTTGCGTATATTAAAACCAAATTAAATACTGTCATATTTGTTGGATTTCAGCTCACAAATATCCTTAAAAGAAGTTTATTTATTGAGTTAAATACAGATCAAAAGAGTTTAACTGTTTCACAAAGCATGTTGAATAAATACTCATTACAAGCCTTTTGTGGCATGTGGATAGTTAAATTCCAGGTAGAACATTTTAAATCATCTGATTTGTTTGAGAACGTGAACCATCTGATGGCTACAAAACAGAAATGATTGTGATTTGTATTCAGTTAAGTGACAAATAATGCAAGAGTGGCATTTTTAATTCACTCTCTAACAAATGTTTTATGAATTACGCATTTCACTAATTGAACAGCTGACTGAATTATGAGAGGTGAGTTAGTATTATCATTGAACTAGCAATTATCATAAAAATGCCAGTACAAATTCTTTCCTTCCAGACTTTATGGGGTTTCTATGCTTTATGGAATTAGTTGCAGAGGATATTCTGTTCCTTTAATATTTAGTCTGCTCTTCAAAAGTTATTAATACAAAGTATTGTTGGATCAACATTCATTGAAAATCATCATTTTCAAACAATCATATTATTGCCAATCCAAAACAGATTTCAATTTTCTGTCATATTTTAATTTTTGCAATTATACCTCACAACATGGCTATATAAAAGTTTTTTGTACAAAAGCTTCTGTGCAATGCTGAAGTTAATTTACAAACAAAGATTCACACAAACAACAATCACAATATGTTGGGCTCTACAGTTTGAATGTAGAGGTTGGACAGTGGAGGTTGGGAATTTCACTCAGTTACAATGAAAAAGTATAATTCCTGCATTATAACAGTGGCTACATTTCAATAAATCCATCATTGATCAAAAGTATTTTGAGATCTGAATGATACTGTTTGAATCCAAGTATTGCTTTTTCTCTTTTAAAATAGTGAAATTTAAATACTGCTGGTCAGAGATTTTCTTCCGAATAGTAAATTGCAGGTACAGTCTCTTGAAGTTTGGTTCTCAAGCATAAAGGAGCAGGACTCTCTTCATTGGAATGTTAAAGCAAAAGATGGTTTTGCAGAGGTTTACTAAATAAGGAAGCTAAAGAATGTTTGAAAGAGCTTGTATAAAAATGCTGAATTAACTTAAAAACAAATCATGCTGTTTGTAAAGTACAAATGCTCAATCAGAGATTGGTTTCATTTTTGGATTTATTAATTTTCTATTCATAGAATAAACCCGTAGTTGGATTATTCAGCCCATCAAGTTTGTGCTGACTCTGGAAGAGATATCAGTTAGTCAGCCTAATATTCTAACTCCTATATATGATTAAGGAGGGTCTCTGGAATACATTTTTATGGACCAGACCAGACGCCTTCAAAATATTTTAAGAACGTAGCCTCGACTCTAACCTTTTCTTATTTTAAAGGCAAAGTGCCATGTTCCAGATGCAATTAGACTGCTCCACTACTCAATGTGAAGCAAAACACAATTTCTTCAAACACTATAGTGAAAATACAACAGAAGAAAGAAGAACTTAGAATAATTTATCTCCATTGGAACACTTAACAGAATAATAGATACAGTAACCATTACTAATCACCTGTTTCGATATAGTAACATCCCATAAACATACACCTTGCCAAAAAAGGCAAAGGCGGAAATAGATTGTCTCACATTTAACCCAGCAGCTGAGAGAGAAAAAAGTATCAAACAAAAACTCAGAGCAGCAGCCAGGAGACATATACTGCAGCTTCCAATCTGTTGAGAATCCAACAGCAACTCTATATCTCAACCTAAAAAGCTAACAAAAACTAGAAATCCTGCTCTGTGAGAGCAGACCACACCCATTCAGGCTGCTTTTTATTGTTCCAACTTAAAAAGAACCGAATGCCTCACAAGCTGTTTACATTTCCACAGACTGCTCTTATTCAATCTCTCTATTAGAAGAAACCAAGACAAAGTACACCTCTGAAAGGCACAGCATTGTCATAACATTAAACAGATCCCATAACTCAGCAGGAAAGTCACTCAACAGAGCACTATTAATGAGAAGATCCAGATCAGTTGGAAGAAAACAGTTCATGATCTGTAATAATTATAGTTCTAAATTAATTGGGGGAAATTTCTTTCCCCAGGCAGACATGTAAGGAAGAAAAGAAATCAGAAAACACTACCAGGAAGTGATCAAAGATTACTTTATCAGACTGACATGTGGAGATCAGTTAGGTAATATGACATGACAAAGCCAAATCAATGGCTGTGAAAATGACTGGGGTTAAAATTGTTGTCAGGAAATCATGATGAGATACAGTTTTGGTTACATCATGTAAAACCTTTTCTCTGAAAGAAGCAGTTGTAATCTTAAAAAGTGTTCTTGAAATAACTGATAGCTCTCAATGTTTTGGGAAGCATACTTAATCATTTAGAGGACTGAGTGGAAACATATATAGATATATTAATAGGAAGGTTTAAACGGTGGGAGAGATTAAGTGAGTACAGGAGGGCATTGAGCTCAGAAGAAAGTAAGTTGAGATGACATCATAGAGAATGACAATTTTTGATTAATGCAAAGACATTCCAAGGAAAGGAGTGAAGCCATGGTAATTCGACAGATGGTAGAGAATGAGGATTTGAAGTGAGAAGGGAATAGTGGAATATGAGAAATGATTAAACCTGTTCCAAACTGAAATGGTATTTCAAGCACAGTGTGGAGTTGTCAATCTTCCTTAACCGCAACATACTTTGTTCATAAAGCAACACTGTGGCTTCAAGAATTCTGCAATGTTTGAAAAAGACCTCGGGTTGACATTTTCTCACTGCATTTATTATCCCATCATCGTATACTTGCTGAATACAGGATTCCGACGCACTTACAGTGGAGATGCTGCAGTGGAGCAAAAGTGGTTCCCAGGAAATTTCACCTTTCACAATATTAACTGGTGCACATGACTAAAAATTATCAATGCAAATAATTATAAGGAAGTTTAAGGATTGTATAGGATTAAAAGAAAAAGTTTATAAAATTGCAAGAAATGGGTGTAAATCTGGTGATTAGGAAGGTATTAGAATACAGCGAAGACCGACTAAAACATCTGATAAAAGAAACAGGATAAAAATATGTAGTTAAAAATGTAAAAAAAAACTATAAAAACTTCCAAAACAATATAAAAAGGAAACATTTAGCTGAGACAAATGTCGCCCATTGGAGGCCTAGTCAGGAGAATTTATGATGGGGAATAAACAAATGACAGATAGGCTAAATATTCACTCTATGTCTGCCTAAACTGAAGATGATACAAGATCTCAAACTGAAAGATCCAAGGGACTAGG
The DNA here is from genome assembly GCF_037043375.1 of Chiloscyllium plagiosum. Classification (NCBI taxonomy): domain Eukaryota; kingdom Metazoa; phylum Chordata; class Chondrichthyes; order Orectolobiformes; family Hemiscylliidae; genus Chiloscyllium; species Chiloscyllium plagiosum. The sequence goes on from NW_028270152.1 coordinate 42,913,962, forward strand.
TATAATGAGAAATTGAAGCATGGCATTCCAATCGGAACATTATCAACAAACACTTTGACTTGGATCCCATTTACCACACCCTGAGAAAAAGAATAGGAAATGACACCACCATAGGAAGTGACGTCATCGACTCAAGGAAACCCAAACATATCAATAGAAAGCAGGAAGACGAGCATTGCTTCGTCTGGAGGCTCACTGATGATGTTACCTAGTATCGTGACGAAATGTCAGAAAATGAACCTTCCTGCTCTGTGAGCATACCTACATCCAGAACTTTAACCTAAGCTACAAATCTTCTTAAAACCCGCTAAAAAGAGACTAAGAATAAATGAGCCATTCTTGTATTGACAAGGTGTAACTTGTGTAAACCACAAGGATTTCTACTTGCTTCCCAACTATTCACAGTATGTAACTGTGAAGCAGAGGCTAACCGGGAAGACAGTAGAGCAAAAATGGCAGGAGTTTGTAGGTATAATTGAGGACACTGTACAGAGGTTCATTCCCAAGAAAAGAAAGATTAACCGGGGAGGGATTAGACAACCTTGGCTGACAAAGGAAGTCAGGAAATGTATTAAAGAAAAAGAGAGATCCTATAAAGTGGCTAAGAACAGTGGGAAATCAGAAGATTGGGAAGGATACAAAAGCAAACAGAGGATAACAAAGAGTGTAATAAGAAATGAGAGGATCAAATATGAAGGTAGGCTAGCTAGTAAGAGTAAAAGTTTCTTTCAGTACATAAGAAACAAACGACAGGCAAAAGTAGACATTGGGCCACTTCAAACTGATGCAGGAAGCCTAGTGATGGGAGATAAGGAAATAGCAGGAGAACTTAACAAGTACTTTGCGTCAGTTTTCACAGTGGAAGACATGAGTAATATCCCAAAAATTAAAGGGTGTCACGGGGCTGAGTTGAGTATGGTTGCCATTACGAAAGAGATAGTGCTAGAAAAGTTAAAAAGTCTTAAAATTGATAAATCTCCTGGCCCTGATGGGATACACCCTAGAGTTCAGAGAGAGGTGGCTGAGGAAATAGCAGAGGCATTGGTTGAGATCTTTCAAGAGTCACTGGAGTCAGGAAAGGTCCCGGATGATTGGAAGATGGCTGTTGTAACCCCCTTGTTCAAGAAAGGATCAAGGCAAAAGATGGAAAATTATAGGCCAATCAGCTTAACCTCGGTTGTTGGTAAAATTCTAGAATCCATCATTAAGGATGAGGTTTCTAAATTCTTGGAAGAGCAGAGTCTGATTAGAACAAGTCAACATGGATTTAGTAAAGGGAGGTCATGCCTGACAAACCTGTTAGAATTTTTTGAAGAGGTAACAAGTAGGTTAGACCAGGGAAACCCAGTGGATGTGGTCTATCTAGACTTTCAAAAGGCCTTTGATAAGGTGCCACACGGGAGGCTGCTGAGCAAGGTGAGGGCCCATGGTGTTCGAGGTGAGCTGCTGGGATGGATTGAGGATTGGCTGTCTAACAGAAGGCAGAGAGTTGGGATAAAAGGTTATTTTTCAGAATGGCAGCCGGTGACGAGCGGTGTCCCGCAGGGTTCGGTGCTGGGGCCACAGCTGTTCGCATTATATATTAATGATTTGGATGAGGGAACCGGGGGCATTCTAGCGAAATTTGCCGATGATACGAAGTTAGGTGGACAGGCAGGTAGTACTGAGGAAGTGAGGAGGCTACAGAAGGATCTAGACAGGTTGGGAGAGTGGTCCAGTGATGGAATTTAACGTGAGCAAGTGCGAGGTCTTGCACTTTGGAAAAAAGAATAAAAGCATAGACTACTTTCTAAATGGTGAGAAAATTAATAAAGCCAAAGCACAAAGGGATCTGGGAGTGCTAGTCGAGGATTCTCTAAAGGTAAACATGCAGGTTGAGTCCGTGATTAAGAAAGCGAATGCAATGTTGTCTCTTATCTCAAGAGGGTTGGAATATAAAAGCAGAGATGTACTACTAAGACTTTATAAAGCTCTGGTTAGGCCCCATTTGGAGTACTGTGTCCAGTTTTGGTCCCCACACCTCAGGAAGGACATACTGGCATTGGAACGTGTCCAGCGGAGATTCACACGGATGATCCCTGGAATGGCAGGTCTAACATATGAGGAACGGCTGAGGATACAGGGATTGTATTCGTTGGAGTTGAGAAGATTAAGGGGAGACTTAATAGAGACGTACAAAATAATACATGGCTTGGAAAAGGTGGATGCTAGGAAATTGTTTCCGTTAGACGAGGAGACTAGGACCCGTGGACACAGCCTTAGAATTAGAGGGGGTCATTTCAGAACAGAAATGCGGAGACATTTCTTCAGCCAGAGAGTGGTGGGCCTGTGGAATTCATTGCCACGGAGTGCAGTGGAAGCCGGGACGCTAAATGTCTTCAAGGCCGAGATTGATAGATTCTTGTTGTCTAGAGGAATTAAGGGCTACGGTGAGAACGCTGGTAAGTGGAGCAGAAATGCGCATCAGCCATGATTGAATGGCGGAGTGGACTCGATGGGCCGAATGGCCTTACTTCCACTCCTATGTCTTATGGTCTTATGGTAACAACAACTTGGGAACCAAATGTAATATTACTAAGTTCACATGACCCAAAGGTTATTGGGAATGTGTACTGTGAGGAAGGTGCGAAATGGATTCAAGAGAATTTGGAAAGATTTAGTAAGGAGGTAAGTACATGGAAGATGGACTATAATGTGAAAAAATGTGAGGGCTATCCACTTTGGCTGGAGGAACAGATGTGCAGAGTATTTCTTAGAAGGTAAAAGATCAAAGATTGTAGATGTACAAAGGGATCTGGATATCCTCATCACCAACTCACTGAAGACTAACATGCAGGTAGAGCAAGCAATTAGGAAGGCTGATGATACGTTAGCATTGATAGCAAAATGATTTGAATATAGGAGTAGTGAACTCTTGTTTTAATTGCATAGAACCTTCAGTAGACTGCATATAGTTTTGGTTCCCTTACCATCCCTTGGGCGGCACGGTGGCTCAGCGGTTAGCACTGCTGCCTCACAGCACCAGGGATCCAGGTTCGATTCCAGCTGTCTGTATGGAGTTTGCACATTCTCCCCGTGTCTGCTTGGGTCTCTTCGGGGTTCTCCAGTTTCCTCCCACACTCCAAAGATGTGCAGGTTAGTGAATTGGCCATGCTAAGTTGCCCATAATGTTCAGGGATGTGTAGGTTAGGTGCATTAGTCAGGAGAAGTGTAGAGTAATAGGAGAGCAGAGTAGGTTACTCTTCGGAGGGTCGGTGTGAATTTGTTAGGCTGAAGGGTCTATTTCCACACCGAAGGGATTCTGATTCTGATACCTGAGGAAAGACATGATTGACAGAAAATGAATGCAACAAAGGATCATTAGACTTGTTCCTCAATAGCATGACTGTACTATGAAGAGAGATTTGTGTGAAAACTAGGAATATACACAGGTACTTTAATTAAGTCTGATCTATATTTTTATTCCCCCGCAATATTCTCTATTTCATTATTGAAATGAGAATAGAAAGGTGCACTTTCAGGAATCTTGATAGATATAAAGAAGTTTATCATGAGGGATTGAGAACTGCAACTGTCATGCAACTAACTCCTTTCAGTTTTGGATTACAGTGAGCAAAATGATTATTCTTAAGGTTTGAATAATCTGACTTCCAATATGAAAAATTATTAATTTACTTTGAGAGAAGGGAGGGAGTGCTCAAATGATGTCTTATTGATTCTCAAAACAATGTTTGAAACTAGCATTTTTAATTGTAACAAGCAAAAGTCACCACATGCCACTTTGTTTCTCTAGTTGTTATGACAGATTTTCAGGTACTTGAGAACTGCTCCCTTAGTGCTCCTTGCATCAGCGTATTAGGGGTTATTCAACCTTACTTATAAATTCTACCTTTTCATTCTAATAGGCCTACCCAACTTGACATATGTAATTCCTTGGATGCTTTGAGAAATGATGTTCTTCCAGGACTTTAACCCGTGAATTTTACAATCCTCCACTGTTAAACTTGAAGGCTGGAAACAGGTAAAATAAAGCAGGTTATCATCCTGTTGCCTTCCTGTCGATCCTTGAGCTGTCCCTCTACCATGCAGGATGGATAAGGATTCTTGCACCTTGCCAGCCCCAAGGTTTGTTGAAGCCCTTAAGTGGACAATTAAATGCCACGTAAGGGCTTCATTCCACCTCTACACAAGTTTATGGACTACGGGGAAAAGGCAAGAGACTGGTTAACATCCACATAGCTTTCAATTCATGTGCTGCGAGTGAACAGGAGGGAACTGATATCACATCTTTTTCCCTCCACTTCCATAACTTGACACCCATCCATCTTCCCTCATTTCTTTGTTGGGGCCTCCCAACCTTGGCTACACTAAATCCCTAACTTTACCATAAGATTCAGAGATATCTCTCCCCTTTCTGCCTCTCCTCCTAGCAGGAGCCATTACACTGCTAGCACTGCTGAAAGACTATGAAACTGCTGGCCAGTCAGATTGATTGGCACATCTCTAGGCAGGACTTGTTGTCATGAGAGGCTAAAGCTCCATACTGATGTAATTGAGCCTATACTAATCTATTATTTCAGCATGGCAGATTTCAGAGATGTGGCTTTTAGATGGAGAGAGCAGATAAATCCTCCAACGAGAATCTTTCAGAATGCTATTTAATATGATATGAAGAATCAAAAGTGGCTGAGTTTTGATTTTATCTGATTTTCTTTATCATTGTGTGCGGAAAAAAGTATGATTTCTGTCCTTCCCTTGATTGGGAGATAATTATTAATGTAGGTAGTGGTTAATATTAGAAGGGAAATAAGTGATGACTTCTAATCGATTAATTGAGCCGGGTTATATAAAAGGGGGAGACTGGTATAGTCAATAAATCCACCGCTCAAAGAAAAGTCATGTCTCTTAGTTTTTGGCTAACCAGCCTGATTAGAATCTATTACGACTATGTCAATCTTGTTCAAATATGCTAATGGTTTTTAGGCAGACATTTTCAGCAAACCAGATTCCACATGTTCTGATGCAGTAAATTAATGAGTGATGCACCATCTGTTCTTTTTCACTGAGTCTTTCAGTCTTGTGTCGAAACAGTCCAGCCCAACAACATTGCATCCCTTCTCTTGGAGTGAGACTGCATGCTGGGAGATTTCTGAGACACAGTGAATATGACTATATTGAAAAAGAGAGACAAGTCCGATTGTAGTAACTTACACAGGGGTCTTCCTGATATCTGGATTTGTGGTGCTGGAAAAGCACAGCAGTTCAGGCAAAATCTGAGGAGCAGTAAAATCGGCATCCTTGCAAGAGGATTCGCAGTAGGGTTAAAATCAACGAGGTAAAAACAATGACTGCAGATGCTGGAAACCTGCTGTGCTTTTCCAGCACCACTAATTCAGAATCTGGTTCCCAGCATCTGCAGTCATTGTTTCTTCCTGATATCTGCCATAGGAAAGATCGTTGCATGGACATTCCTTAATCATCTTCACCCACTACCACATACTGTTCATCTTAGTACTATTTAGTCATTTTTTTGCTCCTGTGTTTGTTCAAATTCTTGAAATTAAGTTTTATTGGGCAAGTGATCCGTTCACTACAGGAGAAATTAGGAACTCTCATGTAAATGTATCTGTTAAATCTTGTAGTTTTCAGTGGTATATGCAATAAAATGCAGTTGTTTCCGAAGGAAAGAATCCTACAAGGTTCTCGCTTGAATAACTCTCTCAGAACAGGATAATGGAAAAAATATAGATCTCTGTACAAACAAAGAATAGATCTGCAATTATACAAACATTGATTTTCTGAATGCCACTATTGGCAGGAAGCCTGGTCTGGTGGCTGTGCCCAGTGGAAAAATACAAACATGCTACACTTGTTTACATGCATACATTATGGAAGCCAGTCAGCAAAGCTCCCTGCAGGTGGGGTACACTTATAAACGTGACTCTTTTTGCCTCATGTAAAGGATTTCCTGAGACTGAACATAAGAAACATCACTTTCAATGACAGCTCACTGCATGGCACTCTTGCAACACTACATAAGTGATGCACATCATATCTATCCATAAATAAACATTCCCAGGAAAGGAAATATCTCCTTTAATTTACCAAGTCCAGTTTGAAAACTAAGTGCAACTAAGTGAAAAACTATCTCCGATCATTTTGTGTATTCAAAGACTGAGAAACAGATTTATCACGAAACAATGGACATATGCGAGGTCTTGCACTTTGGGAAAAAGAATAGAAGCATGGATTACTTTCTAAACGGTGAGAAAATTCGTAAAACCAAAGTACAGAGGGATCTGGGAGTGCTAGTTGAGGATTCTCTAAAGGTAAACATGCAGGTTGAGTCCATGATTAAGAAAGCGAATGCAATGTTGTCAATTATCTCAAGGGGGTTGGAATATAAAAGCACTGTTGAGCTACTGAGACTTTATAAAGCTCTGGTTAGGCCCCATTTGGAGTACTGTGTCCAGTTTTGGTCCCCACACCTCAGGAAGGACATACTGGCACTGGAGCGTGTCCAGCGGAGATTCACACGAATGATCCCTGGAATGGTAGGTCTAACATATGAGGAACGGCTGAGGATCCTGGGATTGTATTCATTGGAGTTTAGAAGATTAAGGGGAGATCTAATAGAAACTTACAAGGTAATATATGGCTTGGAAAGGGTGGATGCTAGGAAATTGTTTCCGTTAGGCGAAGAGACTAGGACCCGTGGACACAGCCTTAGAATTAGAGGGGGTAAATTCAGAACAGAAATGCGGAGACATTTCTTCAGCCAGAGAGTGGTGGGCCTGTGGAATTCATTGCCACAGAGTGCAGTGGAGGCTGGGACGCTAAATGTCTTCAAGGCAGAAATTGATAAATTCTTGATGTCACAAGGAATTAAGGCCTACGGGGAGAATGCGGGTAAGTGGAGTTGAAATTCCCATCAACCATGATTGAATGGTAGAGTGGACAGTAAGGCCGAATGGCCTTACTTCCGCTCCTATGTCTTATGGTCTTATGGCCTTATATTTATTAAAAATCTCAAAGGTGGAACAGGAATGAAACCTCTCCCACACATCCCAACCAGAGTCTGTAATTTACTACCATTGTTGTGGTTCTGTTCACCAAGCTGGGAATTTGTGTTGCAGACGTTTCATCCCCTGTCTAGGTGACATCCTCAGTGCTTGGGAGCCTCCTGTGAAGCGCTTCTGTGATGTTTCCTCCGGCATTTATAGTGGTTTGTCTCTGCCGCTTCCGGTTGTCAGTTCCAGCTGTCCATTGCAGTGGTCGGTATATTGGGTCCAGGTTGATGTGCTTATTGATTGAATCTGTGGATGAGTGCCATGCCTCTAGGAATTCCCTGGCTGTTCTCTGTTTGGCTTGTCCTATAATAGTAGTGTTGTCCCAGTCGAACACATGGTGCTTGTCATGTTGCAAATCTTCTCACAAACTTTGAATTTACTACCATATTTTTGTTTTTTTAGTTACAACTGACATATATTCACTTTTAGCACCTACACCAGATCTATGCTTTGTCATTTCATGACAGTAATTAATACTGACATCATTAGATTCAAACATGGACAAAAGATCTGAATTCCAGAGCTTAGGTCAAAGTGACAACTCTTAACATCAAGGGCTCATTTGATCATGTGTCATCCAGTAGCCCGAACAAAATTGGAGTCATCGAAAATCGGAGGTGGTGGTGGGGGTAGGTGGTTACAACAAAACCTTGACAATATCCAGACTTAGAGAAATAAATGTTCAAGGAGAAAGTGAGGACTGCAGATGCTGGAGATCAAGGGGTGGTGGTTACTTTATCTCTTATTGGGTATCGTCATTGCCTGACATTTGTGTGGTGTGCATGTTACTTGTCATTTATTACTCTAAGCTGAAAATGTGTTGCTGGAAAAGCGCAGCAGGTCAGGCAGCATCCAAGGAACAGGAGAATTGACGTTTTGGGCGTAAGCCCCCACCCCACCCCACCATCACCTATCACCTTGACCTCCTTCCACCTATCGCATTTCCAAAGCCCCTCCCCCAAGTCCCTCCTCCCTACCTTTTATCTTAGCCTGCTGGACACACTTTCCTCATTCCTGAAGAAGGGCTTATGCCTGAAATGTAGATTCTCCTGTTCCTTGGATGCTGCCTGACCTGCTGCGCTTTTCCAGCAACACATTTTCAGCTTAGAGTAATAAATGACAAGTAACATGCTGTGGTGTAAAATTCCAAGCAGTGGAATGTGGTGAAACGGTTAAAAATTATGTCCCAATACATGTGTGAATCTAACCGGAATGGAGGTGTTGCTTAGTCCCGTGTGAATCTTATTACACACCTCCCCGTGTGAATCTTCTTATCTGTATGTAACCAGAATGGAATGTGTTTTTTAGCCTTGCTCTGCTGTTCACATGAATGTTTATATCTGGAAAAGAGTATATCAGCTGGAAAAGTCTCCAGTTCGGTGAGTCTGCTCCGGGGTTACGTTTAACCGCCGAGCGTGGGTTGTTGGCAACCGCTCTACGAGAACTGACGGCTCCCAGTTCCGGTAACATGTAGAGTGAGTATAAGCCAGACCCGTTGGTTGTGGCGACGCTGCGGGGAATAAAATGCCCATATTCTAGCAGACTCGCCTCTTGGTCGTTTGTTCTGTGTCAGACTACTCTCCTACGAACCTGACCTTGAGAATTTTTTAAAACATTTGGCGTAGTCGAGCAGGGTCAATCGCAATTGAGGAGAGATTTTGATACAGAACAATGTTTTGGAAAAAGACTAAGAAACCAGAAGAACAAACTGTGGAGGTCCCGACCGTCCCGGGATGGCATGGATGTGGGCATGTACGTGGCAGTTTGTTTGAGAGAGGATCCCAGTCCTGCCGAAGAACCCCTTGCCTGGGGTACAGCGGAGGATGTGGGCATGTCCAAAAAGCTGAAGCGGAGTTAACAGAATTGAATGGGATTGAACTGAACTGAACTGAGTGGAACTGAAGTGAATCAAAATGGAACTGAGCTAAATTGAATTGAAATGGACGGAACTGAATTGAACACAATTGAATTGAACTGAACAGACCTGAACTGAGCTGAATTGAACTACACTGAATTGACTGAACTGAAATTAACTGAAACGAATTGAACTGAATTAAGCATAATGTAACACATGTATTGGGCCAAGCAGTGGAATGTGGTGTAAAATTCCAAGCAGTGGAATGTGGTGAAACGGTTAAAAATTATGTCCCAATACATGTGTGAATCTAACCGGAATGGAGGTGTTGCTTAGTCCCGTGTGAATCTTATTACACACCTCCCCGTGTGAATCTTCTTATCTGTATGTAACCAGAATGGAATGTGTTTTTTAGCCTTGCTCTGCTGTTCACATGAATGTTTATATCTGGAAAAGAGTATATCAGCTGGAAAAGTCTCCAGTTCGGTGAGTCTGCTCCGGGGTTACGTTTAACCGCCGAGCGTGGGTTGTTGGCAACCGCTCTACGAGAACTGACGGCTCCCAGTTCCGGTAACATGTAGAGTGAGTATAAGCCAGACCCGTTGGTTGTGGCGACGCTGCGGGGAATAAAATGCCCATATTCTAGCAGACTCGCCTCTTGGTCGTTTGTTCTGTGTCAGACTACTCTCCTACGAACCTGACCTTGAGAATTTTTTAAAACACATGCACACCACACAAATGTCAGGCAATGACGATACCCAATAAGAGATAAAGTAACCACCACCCCTTGACATGCAATGCTGTTACTGTAAATGGATCCATCAATATTCTGGGTTACCACTGATCGAAAACTGAACTGAACTCACCATATAATTATAGAGACCACAAGAGCAGATCAGAAGTTCGGAATACTGCAGCAAGTAATTCATCTCCTGACTTCCAAAAGCCTGTTCAGAATTTACAAAGCACAGCAAAGTGTATGATGGTGTACAGAGATGGAAATGTGTTGCTGGAAAAGCGCAGCAGGTCAGGCAGCATCTAGGGAACAGGAGAATCGCGTTTCGGGCATTAGCCCTTCTTCAGGATGGTGTACACCCATTTGCCTGGACAAGTGCAAATCCAACAGCACTGAAGAAGCTTGACTGGCACCACATCAACAAACATCTACAACCATTTTAAACTGGCCTTGGTTATTCAAGGTAAATTGAGACAAGAGAAACACCATGTTTTTTGAGAACTGAGTTGACCGATCCTTTATCTCTTTCACTGTTGGGATAGATTACTCAAGGGTGCTGGAAATACAGTTTAGAAGATCTGGGATGTGTGTTAAAACTTGGGAGATTGTATTGGTAAGGTGAGGCAGAAACTCGGCTTCTGGGAGCACCACTCTGTTTCCATTGCATATTAAAATCTGGTCATCAGGTGTGAGGTACTGTCAGCACTGCTGCACGTGGTACATTTCTGGCTCATTTTCTGAGTCTGCAACTTAGCAGTCACCTAAGCTATTTTCTGCTTCATCTGGATATCAAAGATGGACCGTGTCCACAGGGACACCATGTAAAAAGCTCTGGATTGGGGGGAGCACAAAATGTACCCAATGTTGTCCTCATCCTGATGATCATCTTTGTGTGTGACTGTGTCAAGCTATGCATAGACCTTCGGTATGCAAATACAAAGTGTCACTATGTACTGAGATTCTACCAGATCCCAGTTTTGCAAAGGATGGGCCTGGCTTCAGTGTTGCAGAACATTCCGGGTAGTTGGAAAATTCTGTATCGCCTGGCCTTTGTGGAAACATTTGCAAGGAAACCACTTTTCCCAAGTCCATCAGAAAGTGGTCAGCACATAGAGTCCACAAGACCCTGTGGGAGAAGTACAGGATGGATCCTGTCAGATGGCTCCCTCAGCAGAGTGTCAAAGTCATTTGGCAGAATGCCTTACCATCAGAACTTTCCAACAAGCACCAAGACACCTGGACTGGTTGTGAAAAAGGTACTGCCTGTCAGATCCTTTATGAATACACGGTCTCTGTACACTGCCACATGATGTCCTTGGAGTAGCTGCACAGGTGAAGAGATGGTCCTCCTAAAATATGACTTTTTGAAGAACATGCTTTTTCTGGAGAGAGAAGCTGTGGCTTTTGTCAAGCTTCATCCTGAATAGCTCCGTAAAGCAGGATTCTGTGCTCTATGGGCTGTTCCCCAGGATGCACACTGAGAAAAAAATCAATTGTGCCTGGAGAACTATCAATTCAATGAAAGAGTCTTTGATCTGCCCAAAACATATTGGACTTTCCAGTGTAAACAGTTGACCTTGACTAAGTGTTGTAGACTGGCACATTCTAAGGTCCAGAGTTACATGCTGAGGGACATACAAAACCTTGGGACAGTTTATGCTAAGGTGCAATGGGTAAAGATCTGAGGTCTATCTAGCCAAAGTCTGAAACCATCTGACATCTTTCACCTAAAGAATGAGAGTTCGTTGAGTTGTCAGACGTCCTCACTGTCTACACATGCGTGAATAGAAAACGTCTTTGTTTTTTTGGAGCTGTAGAGAAGCTCTGAGAAACTACAAAATTACACTATGTTTGTTTTTTTCCCCTCTGTAAAGATTGTACATAACTGATTTAGAATTTTCATGAATGAAGTATATCATTAATAAAAAAAAGTATTTAGTTTTGCTCATATCCTTCTTGTTCTGTAAACTTTAGGTCATATAAAATTCTGCTGCACATGACCTATCCTGCACTTAGTTCCACTTAACCATCATTGCTGTTTTTGAAGTCCACTACATTGGTTTCAAACATTCACATTTCCAAATTCAAAGTTGCATGTTTAAATCCTTTTATGGCCTTACTATATTGTGTTTCTATAACCTCCTCTCATCTTACAAACCTTACCCTGCTTCTCCAACCTCTCTCAGAACTCTGTTCTTACAATTGTGACTTCTAATACATTCCTCCCTCACGTTGGATCCAACAATTCTGCCCTGATCTATCAAGGGCCCATATTCTACAATATGCCCAAAAGACTCAACCTCAATCTCTTCCAATACTCTTCTTAAAATCCATGTTTCTGATCAAGCTTTTGATCATCACTTTATCTATCCTTCTTCAGCTTATTGTCCATTTTGATCTGATTCTCCCTCTGAAGCACCTTGGAATGTCTCTGCACTGACTGCACTATTTAAATGCAAGTTGTTGCCATTGCAGTAAGTATCAACAAGAAAAATAGACTATATATGTAAATATAATTATACATCGGTATTTTGCATTTCTAAGTGCCCTGAAACTAAAATAAATAAATCAAATGATCAATAAATGCACAACTTTAATCATTTTATTGATACAATCCTAAGCTTACCAGGCAGAGATGCGGTCAACATCAAACTCCTCCAAAAGCAAATTCTATCATGCTTAAATATATTGAAATACAAATATCTATTTCATATTGGAATATTAGCTGAGTACTGAAATACTCACCTTGTATTCTGCCAGGTACGGGTGTCTTTGAAGGAGATTTTCAGCCTTTAACATACTAACATTCTTAATCTGGACTCCTTTCTCCAGTGGTCTCTTACAATGGTACCTCTAAATGACTACTAATTCAGTTTTCTTGGCTTAGTTGTCAGAATAAGGCCCAGATTTTCACTGCAGCAGTGAACCTCTCCATTACGATGAAAATAAGTAGGCCTGCCCAAATCTCAGCATCTATCAATTTTACAGGCAGGAATTGGGGTCAGGTTGGATTTCGTGTTTATGCGTTTTCTGGAGGCAGCTGCCTACAGAAAACCAGCAGTTTGATATTGGTGGTATTGCAATATGGAATTTAAATACCTGTGAATCAATTGAATTAGCCAGGCTATATGTCTGGAGAGCTAAAGATCCCCCATATGGTTCCAGGAAATATTTGGGAGTGAAAAGATATCCTTTGGAATTGTTAAAGTAGGCACGAAAGTGTTCAAAACACTGTCAAATAATTGCAACTGTCAAAGCACCTGTCAAAAGTATCAACATATTCTGTCAAAAGTGAGAAGGCATTTATAAGCCCTGCCTTTAAATCTTTGCTTTTAAAGAAATAGTTTATTGTGTTAAAAAGATCAATACCTATTATTTCATTCTGTCTACTGTCATATGCTGGAGGACTTCCATGAACAGATTACTTCTCCATGACTGATTTCAAAACCATCCATTATCATTGTAGAGTGTGTACCATTTCACAGCTCGGAGGACAGCTACAAGTGGTTATAGAAACTTTGAAATGGATAAAGAGTTCTAATATTTGTTGGAACTCTTTATTAGGTGTTTTGTTATGAATGTACTAAATAGATTAATACAAAATGAAGGTTTGCTTACTATATCGTGAAGTTGACAACAAACACTTATAACTTTGTTTTATTTCATCTCTACATGAAATCCATATATGGTCTATCGTCTAACACTGATAATTAGACAGGCCCCTAGATTCAGCATAGAGAGGAAGACTGTGGCAGAAAACTATCCTAACCACAAGCATGTTTTACAGTTACATACCAAAATGACATGGAGCTACAGCATTAAGTATGATATTTTGGGATTTTGTTGTGAAACTAGGCAATCCTATTTCCGTTAATTTAGTAAAATGACTGTCTCAATACAAACTTCTTTATTTAAACTTTGTGCTGCATCTTTTTAGCACAATTGCAACAGTTACAATATTATGTACACTGGGAACTTATTTATACAGATTTTATAACAGAAGTGTTATCTATTTCATGTAATCCCTCCATCTATGAAAATGATAATTTGGATTAGATTATTGTAAATTCTTAATGCCAGTCTCCTGTAGATTCACACTGGCATTTAGGAATCAATTCATGTGGTGGTAAGTAATTTAATGCCACTGAGCATATAAATTGATAACACATTTGAATCTATAAATTCAGAGAGGGGATGGAGGAAGAAAATTATAATTTAATTTTCAAAATCAAGACCGATTTTAAGTCGTTCAACGTATATGAAGCGTTTTTGACAATTATATGTTCATAACCTCATATATTTGAGCAATGCAATCATCCTAAAATGCTTGGAGTCAGGCAGTAATCTCATAAATAAAATGCATTATGTTGGGAATTAAATTTTTAATGAAATGGTATTGATTTATTATGTAAAATAGGCAGAAGTCATGCATCTCTGTCTATATAGATGAGTGCATTGAATGCATTGAGTATTGAGTTAACTGATCGCATTTCTAGATATAAATAGGCAACATTCTTCCTTGATTAAGATCAAGTTTAATTGGAAATTACATTATCCAAATAACTCGAAGCCTGTCGTAATCAACTTCTTTTCAGATAACATCAGCAGATTAAATACATAATTGCTTATTCACATTACTATTTTTTAAAATTTTGAATATGCTTGGATAAACATCTCTCCAGTAAAATCAGTATGTGCATTGTAAACCATATTTTAGAAATAGCTCAACAGCTTAACAGTTTCCAATTTAGAAATGTCAATCATTGTCTATTACCGTTCCATTATGCCCACTGGTGCCATATCAAAGGGATTTCATAGTCACACAGCACATGGAGCAACACAGCTTCAGCATTGCCAACCAGTTACTTTAACCTCACCAGGTAAATTTTTTCCCTTTTCTGTCTGTTCATGTCAAATTCACATGAACAAGTAATGCTAATAATGACCTACCTTTAGTTTAATTAAACCTCTTTACACTACAAACTACCCTCAGCATCTGGAAGATGTCGATAAGGGACTCCTGGCCACATCTTTGTGCTTTGTCAGCCTCCAGAACTGGTTAAACTCAGCCCAAAAGTCTAACTTCTCTCTTGGGTAGATAAAAGCCATGGGATGATCTTGTGTAGCTGTTGAAATTATGAAAGGGTTTGAGAGGATTTAGAGAGACTGTTTCCTCTCATCAAGAGGAACACAACTAGCTAAAATACTAAATGTGAAAATTACTAAAAACTTGTTTTACCTAAAAGTTTATGAGAATGTGAAACTCGTGACTGCAGGAAGTGGTTCAAGTGAACAGTACAGATGTATTTAAATGGAAATGAGGCAAACACATGAGGGAGAAGGGAACACAGGATGATAGATTTATATGAGGAAAGATGGAAGGATAGTCAAGTGGAGTGTAAGACTAATTGGCATGGACTAATTGGACAAAATTAAATCCTTCTGAACTGTATATCCTAACTAATCCTATGTATTGTGACTCAAAGTTATAGCTAATCCACATTTTCCTAAATGGTTTACCCTGGTTGGGTTTCACAACTCACTGCAGTGACCCTTCATGCCTGTCTCAAAAATGTCTTCTTCATTTGGGCATCCATTGCAGTTCCCTATCACGTTTCTCAGAACTACTACAGAAATTCTTCAAATGAAAGATTTTTGAATTGCAGCATTGCCCATCTAGCCATCATAATGTTGCCAAGGAACACATTTGTCGTGAGTGCTTGGACTATAGCCAGTCTCTGCAGAGGAGCCAATAGAGGCTGAACTGAAAGTTAGTATGGTTTGGTTTGAGACTCTGTGGATGGGAGGACTGATGATTAAAGAGAATTAAGATCATGAGATAGGGTATGACTCTGATAGGCAGAGGGGACTAGCCCTTTCCTTGGCACCATTCCACACAGATAAAATTGCTGAGCCACTGTTTACTAAAGGCTTACCCCCTGTTGCGAATATAGTAGTAGCTGGTGGGATGAAGCACTTAAGTCATCATTAGTTGGTTATCTGAGAATCTCAATGTATTCAAGGGCACATGGACACCTTTTGTAAAGTGGGAGAAAGGTTAAGGTGGATGGGCAAACAATGGGAAGGTCAGGCAGTGCATTTTTTAAACTCCTATCTTTAATTTCGTTGGTGGGGAACCGCAGAACTCAGCTTCAAGTATCAGTAGTCGTAGAATGTGGTACTGAAAAAGCACAGCTGGTCTGGCAGCATCCGAGGAGCAGGAGAATCAATGTTTTGGGCATACGCTCTTCATCAGGAATGAGGGTGTGGCCCAAGGGGGCTGAGAAATAAATGGTGGGCGGGTGGGGGGGGGGGCTGGGGTGAGAAGGTAGCTGAGAATGCGATAGTTAGATGAAGTTGGGGTGAAGGCGATAGGTCAGAGAGAAGGGTAGAGCAGATAGGTGGGAAGGAAGATGGACAGGTCAAGAGGGCGGTGCTGAGTTGGAAGGTTGGATCTGGGATAAGGTGGAGGGGAGGGGAAAAGAAGAAACTGGTAAAATCCACATTCATCCCATGAGGTTGAAGGGTCCAAAGCGGAAGTTGAGGCATTATTCCTCCAGGTGTCGGGTGGTAAGGGTATGGCAGTGTAGAAGGACCAGGACCTGCATGTCTTTGGCGGAGTCAAAGTGTTCAGCTATGGGGCAATGGAGTTGTTTTGTGCATGTGTCCCAGAGATGTTCTCTGAAGCGTTCCACAAGTAGGTGGAAGTAGCAAGGTGTTCTACCTTAAGACCCTCCAACCATACGGGATCAATGTGGATTTCACCAGTTTCCTCATTTCCCTTCTTCCCACCTTATCCCAGATTTAACCTTCTAACTCGACACCGCAACTTGTCCTATCTGTCCATCTTCCTTCCACCTACGACCTATCACCTTCACCCCCAATTTCATCTGTCATTGCATTCTCAGCTATCTCCCCCCTAGCCCCACCCCCTTCCACTTATCTCTCAGCCCCCTTGGGCCACCCCCTCATTCCTGATGAAGAACTTATGCTCAAAGCTTAGATTCGCCTGTTCCTAGGATACTGCTTGACCGGTGTGCTTTTCCAGCACCACACTTTAGACTCTGATCTTCAGCATCTGTAGGGCTCACTTTCTTCAAGTATCAGTATCCCATTAAAATGTCAAACAAAACCCTTCTTCTGAAGTGAAGCTTTTGGCACATTAGCAATTTCTTTGATGTCTCTCTGATACCTTCCAAATCAGGCCTTGTCCCAGCTTCCCATTGCATATTTAGTCAAGCCTCAAAAGCTTACAATTCAAAAAGTTTGTGAGTTGAAAGGCTGAGTTATCTCCACATCCGGTTATATGTGATTTCTTCTGCAGTTGTTTCAAATGAACTATGGATTTCAATAAAAATGTTTTCATTGCCGGGGGTGCGGTGAAGAAAGACACTCTCCTCCTTCAAAACATAACGAGTATCATAGAGTCATAGAGATGTACAGCACGGAAACAGACCCTTCGGTCTAACCCGCCTATGCTGACCAGATATCCCAACCCAATCTAGTCCCACCTGCCAGTACCTGGCCCGCACGGTGGCTCAGTGGTTAGCACTGCTGCCTCACAGCACCAGAAACCCAGGTTCAATCCCTGCCTCGGGCAACTGTCTGTGCGGAGTTTGCACATTCTCCCCGTGTCTGCGTGGGTTCTTCCGAGTGTTCCGGTTTCCTCCCACAGTCCAAAGATGTGCAGGTTTGGTGAATTGGCCATGCTAAATTGCCCATACCGTTAGGTGAAGGGGTAAATGTAGGGGAATGGGTCTGGGTGGGTTGCTCTTTGGAGGATCGGTGAGAACTCATTGGGCCGAAGGGCCTGTTTCCACACTGTAAGTAATCTAATCTATACAAACCCTTCCTATTCATATACCCATCCAAATGCCTCTTAAATGTTGGAATTGTACCAGCCTCCACCACATCCTCTCGCAACATACTGACTGTGGCCCAGCCCACACGGAGTCAGTCACCTAAACTGACGAGATTCTAAATCTCCTCGTCATATTTTGTGCAGGTGTGAGAGACAGTGAAAGACAACAGGTGTATAAATTTTTATTCAATTTCCACCACCAAAAAGATAGGAACCACCCGAGTTGCCAGTGACAAGCAATGCCCTTCCCCGTTTGTATTTTTTTGCCTTGGGTTTTTTGTTTTTCTTTCTTCTTCACCCACACTACTGCCTAACTGCGGTGGTGCTTATTTTTCCCCAGCACCCATGCAGGTGTGGGACATAGTGAAAGACACAAGGTGCACGAATCTTTATTCAGTTTCCACCACCAAGAAGAAAAGAAACACCCAAGTGACAAGCAGCACACTTCACATCAAAGGGAAATGCTGTGTGATCAAACAGTGAAGGGGAGGGCAGGGATTAAATCAAAGTAGAGTTGGAGGGGGAAATAATACACTCCACTCCGTGGCACCCACCTCTCCCTGAACAGTTCAAGAATGTTGGTGGACACCACGTGCTCCTTCTCCAGAGACATCCGGGCTCCCCTATTTGTTTTTTTTTAATTTTTAAACTGTGAGACACAGTGAGGGACACAAGGTGCACAAATCTTTATTCAGTTTCCACCACCAGGAAGAAAAGAAGCACTCAAGTGGCCAGCGACAAGCAGTGCCCTTCACATCAAAGGGCAATGCTGTGTGATCAAACAGTGAAGGAGAGGGCAGGGATTAAATCAAAGTAGAATTGGATGAGGAAATAATACACTCCACTCCGTGTGGCACCCACCTCTCCCTGAACAGTTCAAGAGTGTTGGTGGACACCTCATGCTCCTTCTCCAGAGACACCCGGGCTCCCCTATTTGTATTGGTCAGCCAGGACTTCCCGATTGGCCTAGTTAACAGCCCCAATCGAGGATCTCATAGTCAACAAGATCCATCTGGTTCTAATCACTACAAAGCTTAAAGTAAACTGCTGTAAAATATAAGCACTACCATAGTTAAGAGGTAGTGTGGGGATTTAAGAAAGAAAAAGAAGTACAAACAGGGGGGGCCTTGGTGAAAAAAAAGTAAACTGCTTTATAGATAATCTCATTTGCACCAGTGTAACTTGGACCTAGATGCTATTATGCAATAAACTACAGAAAATACTGGAGAAATTCACCAGGTCTGGCAGAATCTGTGGAGAGAAACAGAGTTAACGTTTTGAGTCCAGTACGACTCTCTATGTTCTCTCAGAGCCCATTTTGCCTGTAGGATCTACCTCCTGTTCCTCTGGCCCTATTCCCACAAAATTACTGACCACCCTAACTTCCTTTTCTGGCTGCCATATGAGTTGACATTGCTAAATGTTCTGTATCCTCAAGTTATGTTCTCTTTCCTTCAAAATTGCTATCAACAAGCCATCCCAGAAAAAAAAAAATCTTTGATGCCTCCCTTCTTGCAACCTATTAGTCCCATCTTCCAGTCTCCCATTCATCTTCAAAGTCCTTGGACATGTTGTCAGCTTCTAAATCTGTTCCCATATCTCCAGAAACACCATGTTTGAATCCCATCAATTGGGTTTCCACTTTGTCACAGTTCCAAAAAGACTCATATCAAAACCATATATGATGAAAGTAGATATTTTATAAGCAACCTACTCACAGATGCTATTACACTTTGGTCCTGACAATTTTCCCTTAATTAATTTCAAATGGGCAGATGGGACTTGAACCCAGGTCTCCTGGTTCAGAGCTAAGGATATTGTTACGAGACCACTGTCATTGCAGCACCAGAGCCAAAAGTAAATTGCACTTTTTCAGCCTTCTTAGCCTACCTGTAGCCTTTATCTCTCTATGGTTGTTCAGCTCTACTGGGCTAATTTATCTCATTCCATTATTCTTCATCTAACCATAGCTAGAGATTGCCATCAATGGTGTCTCTTTCTGTTCCTGTATGTTTACTATATGGACCCCCAAAGATCAATCCTTCACATTCTCCCATTTCTCATCTATATATTGTTCCACTGTGACATCATCAGAAAATATATTTTGCATGTACTGATGACACCCAGCTTGAACTCATCATCACCTCTCTGGCAACTGGATGCCAAGGGTCCTGTTTGCGGGAGAATGTAGATATTCTGTGAAGCAGTCACCTAGTTTACACTTTGTTTTCCCGAAGTAGAGGTCACCCCATTGTGAGTAGCAAATGCAGTAGACTCGATTCTCAGAAGTGCAGGTGCTGCTTCACCAAGGAGGTGTGTTTGGGCCCTTGGATACTGAGGAGAGCGGGATTAAATGGGCAGGTGTTGCAGGGGAACATGCCATGGGGCTGTGAGGGTGGTGTGGGGAGTGAAGGAAGAGTGGACCTGGGAGTTCCAGAGGGAATGGTCTTGTGGAAGGCAGATAAGGGAGGGGAGGGGAATATGTGTCTGGTGGTGGCAACCCACTTGAGGTGGCAGAAATGGTGGATAATGATCTTGTGGATGCTGGTGGGATGGTTGGCAAGGACAAGGGGAGCCCTATCACTGTTGCAGGAGGGAAGGTAAGGGGTGAGGGCAGAAGTGTGGGAGATGGGTCAGACCTGGTTGAGGGTCCTGTCAACAACAGTGCTGGGAATCGTCGTTTGAGGAAGAAAGTGGGCATTTCGGGGGGGTCCCTTGTCGAACTTGGCCTCAAGGAAACATGCAATGGGGAAGGAGGAACTGGGAGAATGGAATGGTGTCTTTACAGGAAGCAGGGTGCAAGGATGTATAGTCCAGGTAGCTGTGGGAGTCAGTGGGTTTATGGCGGATATTAGTGGCCACAAGTGGAAACAGATGTCAAGGAAAGAAAGGGAGGAGTCCACGATAGATCAGGTGAAAGTGAGGGCAGGGTTGAAATTGGAAGCAAAATCGATGAACTCTTCCTATTCTGGATGAGCGAGGGAAGCATCACTGATGATATCATCGATATAATGGAGAAAGACTTGTGGGTGGGGGCCGGAGGAGGATTGGAACAAGGAATGTTCTGCACACCCAATGAGGAGACAGGCATAACTAGGGCTCATGCGGGTAGCCACAGCCACCCCTCTTAACTTCTCTCATCTTCTTCAGTTTAAAGAAAAGTTGCCGAGGGTGATGATTAGGTTGGCCAAGCGGAGGAGGATGGTGGTGGTTGGGGGAGGCCTTTGCTCCAGTAAGAAGCAGAGAGTTCTAGGACCATCCTGGTGGGGATAGACATGTAA
Organism: Chiloscyllium plagiosum; assembly: GCF_037043375.1. Classification (NCBI taxonomy): domain Eukaryota; kingdom Metazoa; phylum Chordata; class Chondrichthyes; order Orectolobiformes; family Hemiscylliidae; genus Chiloscyllium; species Chiloscyllium plagiosum. Next base: position 42,934,765 of record NW_028270152.1, read on the forward strand.
AGGGATTGCACATGCATGGTAAAGAGGAGGAGGGTGGACCCTGCAAACTGGAAATTCCAAAGCTGCTGTAAATTGTTAGAAGTATTACAGATGTACGTGGGCAGGAACTGGACGAGGAGAGAAAAGACTGAGTCAAGGTAGTCAATTTTGCTTCCAATTTCCACCATGCCCTCACTTTCACCCGGTCTCTCTCTGACTCTTCCCTTCCCCTCCTCAACATCTTAATTTCCATTTCTGGGGATAGACTGGTCACTAATACACTATACACCCACTCATTCCAAAAGCTACCTGGACTATATATCCCCGCATCCTGCTTCCTGTAAAGACTTCATTCCATTCTCCCAGTTTCTTCATCACCGTTGTATATGTTCCAATAAGGCCAACTTCAACAAGGAGTCCCCTGAAATGACCTTCTTCCTCAACTGAGGATTCCTCAGCACCCCTGTCAACAGGGCCCTCAACCTGGTCCAACCAATCTCCTGCATTTCTGCCCTCAACCCCTATTTTCCCTCTTGCAACAGCGACCTTGTCCTTAGCTACCATCCCACCAAGATCATCATCCAGATGATCATCAGCTGCCATTTCTGCCATCTCCAGCAAGATGCCACCATCCCTCCCCTCCCCTGCTTGTCTGCCTTCCGTAGGGACTGTTCCCTCAGGAGACACTGGTCCACTCTTCCTTCAAAGCCCCATGGCACTTTCCCCGGCAATCGCCGAATGTGAAACACCTGTCCACTTACCTCCTCCCTCTTCAGTATCCAAAGATTCAAACAGACCTTCAGGATGAAGCAGCACTTTACCTGCACTTCTCACAGTCTAGTCTATTGCATTCACTGCTCACAAAGGGGTCTCCTCTACATTGGGGAAATGAAACATAGATTGGGTGGCTACTTTGCAGAACGTCTACATTCTGCCCGCAAAAGGGGTCTGAACATCCAGTTGCCTACCACTTTAACACACCACCCTGCTCCCTGGGCAACGTCTCCGTCTCAGGCTTGCTGCAATGTTCTAGCAAAGCTCAGCACAAACTGGAAGGACAACACCTCATTTTCCACTGCAGCTCTCCAGAATCAATATCAAATTCAATATTGGTAGGGCCTGAACTCTCCCATGTCCTAGCCCCCTATCCCACACACCAGGCCTTGTTGTCACATAGTCTGCCATTACACACTACCTATAGTCTCCATTAACAGCTATACACCTTCCTAGCCAGATTGTTATCTCTTTGTCTGTGAAACTCTTCTTCTCTCTCTTTGGGCTCTATCCCTGTCTATCATTTCCTCTCTATCACCCCCACTCCATCTTCTACATATAAACCAACATCTTCCTTGTTACCATCAGTTCTGAGGAAGGGTCAGAAGACCTGAAATGTGAACTCTGACTTCTTTTCACAGATGCTGCCAAACGTTTTGAGCTTTTCAAACAACTGCTGGTTTTGCTTCTGTTTTACAGCAGCCACAGCTGTTTAGGTTTTTACTAAGTAGAAGAATCTGGTTCAAAAGATATCTTTGGTTACAGTTGAACCCTTTACTTTCATGTAACACCCAAAAGACAAGTCTGAAGTGGAAAAATCATCCATGCCACAGATTACTTATGATGAGAAATGTGCAATGACTCTTTCAACTATTTAAAATTTGCCACCAAGGAAGAGAGAATGTGTTAAATCATGTCTGTGCTAAGAGCGTTTCACTCAGTTGCAATTCATTTTAACCCTTCTGGCTTGACACAAGTACAATCTAGTCATTGTTCAGATTTAAATCTGCTATCTTACTTCAATTATCACCGAACTGGAGATAAACGAGTGTTGTTTCATCGCATGGATATTCAATGAGGATAAAAAATTAATTTGAGTATATTTTGAATTCCATCAAGAAAGACCAAAGGACAAGGCAAAATATAATTAAGCATTTATACAACAGGAGAGATCATTGGTACAACAGGAAACTAACTTCTAAACCAGATCAAGAGTTAAACATGGTGCAGAAAAAATTTACGAGGATGATGTAAAGCATTTATGCAACAGTTGGGGTTGGGGTGTGGTGGACTGAAAGGGTGTTGATCATTCAGATTAAATTATTGGAATGTGAGAATGGCAGAACAATGGTCTGTCTAATTTACAGATTTGAAAACGTCCCGCTCGCATGCCCACTTGTCTGTCCTCAGCAAGCTCCAGTGAATCACAGGGCAAAATTTGCCAGCAAGGAAGGGAGAATGTGTTCAATCATGTCTATGCTGAATAGTTGAAAGTGTCATTGCAAATTTCTCATAGAGATATACAGCATGGAAACAGACCTTTCGGTCCAATTCGCCCATGCCAACCAAATATCCTAAATAAATCTAGTCCCATTTGCAGTATTTGGCCCATATTCCTGTAAACCCTTTCAATTCATGTACCCATCCAGATGCCTTTTAAAATGTCATAATTGTACCAGCCTCACCACTTCCTCTAGCAGCTCATTCCATACACACACCACCCTCTGGATGAAAACATTGCCCCTTAGGTCCCTTTTAAACCTTTCCCCTCTCACCTTAAACCTACATCCTCTTGTTTTTGACTCCCCCAGGCTGGGGAAAAGACCTCGTCTAGTTACTTTATCCATACCTCTCATGATTTTATAGACCTCTATAAGATCACCCCTCAGCCTTCGACTCTCCAGGGAAAATAACCCCAGTCTATTAGCCTCTCCCTTTAGCTCAAACCCTCCCAATCTGGCAAAATCCTTATAAATCTTTTCCGAACCCTTTTAAGTTTCACAACATCCTTTCTATAGCAAGGAGACCAGAATTGCATGCAGTACTCCAATAGTGGCCTAACCAATGCAACATGACCTCCCAACCCCTATAACTCAACGCACTGACCAATAAAGGCAGACATACCAAAAACCTTCTTCACTATCTGATCTACCTGCGACTCTACTTTCAAGGAACTATGAACATGCACTCCAAGGTCTCTTTGTTCAGCAATACTTTCTGGGACCTTACCATTAACTCTCGAAGTCCTGCTCTAATTTGCCTTTTCAAAATGCAGCATTTCACATTTATCTCAATTAAAACCCATGTTGGCAATCGCTAATCAGTCCTCACCTTCCAAAAACATGTAAATCCTGTCCCTCAGGATTCCCTCCAACAACTTGCCCACCACCAATATCAGCTCACCAGTCTATTGATCCTTGGTATTTCCTTCCCACCTTTTGTAAATAATGGCACCAGGTTAGACAATCTCCAGTCTTCCGGCACCTCACCTGCGGCTATTGATAATAAAAACATCTCAGCAAGGGATCCAGCAATCTCTTCCATAGCTTCCAACAGAGTTCTAGGGTACACCTGATCAAGTCCTGGGGATTTATCCACCTTTATGTGGTTTAAGCCATCCAGCACCTCTACCTCTGTAACATGGACATTTTTCAAGACATTATTATTTATTTCCCCAAGTTCTTTATCTTCATTATCCTTCTTCAAAGAAAAGCCTGATGCAAAATACTCATTTAATCTCTCGTCCATCTCCTGCAGTTCCCTACATATCTTCAGACTAGGTACTTTACAACCTTCTGGACTTTAATATTAGAGTTCAACATCTTCAAAAGTGAGGACTGCAGATGCTGGAAATCAGAGTCTACATTAGAGTGGTGCTGGAAAAGCACAGCAGGTCAGGCAGCATCTGAGGAGCAGGAAAATCGACATTTCGGGCAAAAGCCCTTCATCAGGAAGGAAGGCAGGGAGCCTCCGGGGTGGAGACACAAATGGGAGGGGGGTGGGGCTGGGGAGAAGGTAGCAAAGAGTACAATAGGTGGATGGGAGTGGGGATGAAGGTGATAGGTTAGAGAGGAGGTTGGCGCGGATAGGTGGGAAGGAAGATTGGCAGGTAGGTCAGAGAATGTAACAAGTAAAGTTAAAAGAAAGGGAGAGGATGGGAGTATGTGACAAGTAAAAGCTGAAAGAAAGGAAGGGGATGGAAGTGAGTTAAGAGCTTCACGGCAGAGGAGATGACCTGGGGGTTGCGATGAGAGAGAGACTCACTGAGATTCTTGTAGAGAGAGGAGGAGAACTCTTTCAAGGTAGGCATCCTTGCAAGAGGATTCACAGTAAGGTTAAAATCAACTTGGTAAAGGTGAGGACTGCAAATGCTGGAAATCAGAGTCTACATTAGAGTGGTGCTGGAAAAGCACAGCAGGTCAGGCAGCATCCGAGGAGCAGGAAAATTGACGTTTCGGGCAAAAGCCCTTCATCAGGAATGAAGGCAGGGAGCCTTTGGCAGGGATCGGAATTTGAACCAATTCCCACTCCTTACCTTTCTTTTAGCTTTACTTATTACATTTTCTACCAGCATGCCCTTTTTACCCTCCTCCCAACCCAGTAGGACTATCTGGCAGTTAGACACACCATTGTTCTGCCATTCTCACATTCCGATCACTTAATCCGAACTACCAACATTTTATCTCTACTACCATTCTCCACCCCACCACTGCTACACACAACACCCCTCCCCCACAAGTTTGCATCAATGCTGCCCCCCCATACTTCACGTCAGCTCTGAAGAGTCATCTAGATTTTAAACTTTAGCTCACTCTCTCTCCATGGATGGTACCTGAACTGATGTGACCTCCAGCATTTGTTGTTTTCAGCAGATTCCAGCATCTGCAGTAATTTGCTGCTGAATAGGGCTATTTCCCTGGAGCATCAGAGGCTGAGGGGTGACCTTACAGAGGTTTATAGAATCATGAGAGGCAGGGATAGAGTGAATCGCCAAGGTCTTTTTCCTAGGGTGGGGAATCCAAAAGTAGACGGCATAGGTTAAGATGAGATGCAAAAGGTTTTAAAAGACCCTGAGGAGTAACATTCTCACACGGAGAGGGGTGAATGTATGGAAAGAGCTGCTAGAGTAGTAGTGGAATCTGTACAATAATAACATTTAAAAGGCATCTGGATGTATATATATATATATATATAAGGGTTTAGAGGGATATGGGCCAAATGCTGGGAAATGGGACTATGTTGTGTTGGGATGGCTGGTCATAGGCAGACGAGTTGGACCAACAGGTCTGTTTCAATGGTAAATGACTCTGGCTGACTCTGACATTCTAAGGGAAGAAATTTCAGCTGAGTTTGTAATGAGTGGATGCTGCTTCCTTATATGGATGAACAAAGAGGAGAAAATAAAGTGGAATGGATTTACACTGCCTCATTTCTATTTCAGATGCATCTAACAGCTCCACAAATCAAAATGGCATTTTGCTGGTTACAATCCAAAACTCCATCTTTTCACAGACTGGCTGCATTGAAATAGAATCCTTTCAGTTAAAATTCTACGACAATCTCTGCCATATTTTCTCTCAGAAAATGAATTAAGTTAATACTTGGTCCAATCATTGTATATCCATTCAAACGATCTGTGATTTAAAGCAATAAAAAATACTTCATTTCATTATTTCTTATTATTCTTATTTGACAAACTGCATAATGCTTCTGAGACATTTGATCGTAGCCAAGAGCCATTAATGTTTCAAATCCTTAAAAAAATGCTTTTATTTCGTTTTCAGAATTCAATTTCTTCAATTTCAAATGTCTTATTTTTGCTTTCTCTGCAACTTCACCCCTCAGAAAATAAATTATTTTCTCCCAGTTGTTTGTTTCTTGCGCTATTGCATCAAAACATGAAATGAACTGTCTCTAGGAAGTGCTCACAAAGAAAACTGAATATACGTTTGCAATGATCCAATGAAATAGCAGTCCAGAGAAACAGTACTGAAAGCATTTATGGATGTTTCATATATATTCTCATGTATGCATTTTAGATAATCAAGCAATAAAGTCAAGAGAAGTAACAACATTTTAAACATATGTAGAAAGTATTAAGCAGAAAAAAATGCAGAGTTAATTTACTTGAGATGATACTGTAGAATGAAAGGATTAGCATGGCATTGATTCCTTTCTTACTGTTGCTGGAAGGGTGAGCCAGTTAACGCAAACCTTGTCATGTTACTGTGTCCCCTTTTGCTCTTACACCAAGGAGGTTGGAATTTGAGTCCTGTGGTTCAGAGATACCACAAGGAACTGCATATGTAGAATCTGGGAAAGATGCACAACAGTGCTGAACCCTGACTGCAAAACAAAATGAAACTCAGAAGTGTATTCACAAAGTTGAATTATTTGAAGTAATTTCCCCCCAAACTCTATTTTTACTTTCTCCATATCACGCACACCTATCTGATCTATGTGCTTTCAATAAACCTGTTTGAATGTAGCAAAATAATAACTGAAAGAACTGCAATTTCTGCAAAATCAGAAACAAAAATAGAAATTGCTGAAAAAGCTCAGCAGGTTTGGCAGCATCTGTGGAGAGAAATCAGAGTTAATGCTTCTGGTCAAGTCACCCTAACTGAGGAAGGGCCACTCGACCTGAAATATTAACTCTGATTTCTCTTCACAGATGCAGCCAAATCTGCTGAGCTATTCCAGCAATTGTTGTGAAAGTAGCAAAGAGTATGTAAGGCAATTAAGGGAGCATCTCATTGTGTGTTTCCATGTCTTGAAAAAATGTTATCTGGTACCATTCAACAAGTACTCACTTTTTATCTAGGCATCTCAGAGATAAAAGAAATCACAGATACAGAGCAATCCATTTATCACAATTGTACACCCTCTGCGCGCTGTCTCAGCACATTTCAACTATAACCAGAATTTTTAAAATTACAGTGTTCCAAACTTAAATGAAGTGGGAGGGCTTCCCATTTCTAGGATTATTGGTCAAATGTTTGGGCAATTAAATGAGAGCAAAGATTACTTTCACATTTTATGTCTCTCAGGAGAGGCTAGCTAGAATATTGAGGGAGCGTAGCCTCTGCATCAGATACTAGAAGAAAATCACCATTTGCAATAACATTGTTTTATATGTTAATGGCTGATATCAATATGCTTTGATCAGGAAAACAAGCTGACAGGCAAGATAATTCAATGATATTACAACAGGAAATGTTGGATCAAATCTGAAGTGAAGATTTGTATTTCTTCTGCATTTGGTGATCTTTATTTTTCTGATAAATAACTGCAACAAGTGATCTGCACCACACTTTTGTAGCTCAACAATTATTTTGATGTAATTGTGTCAGTATTCTTCTCCAAGTTAGGAAAGCATACAACAAAAAAAGATTTCATTTTTGAAGGTGAAAAAAGATTTCAGTACTAAATTAAAAAATAGATTTGTAATATTCCTTTCTCAACTTTTAGCTTCAAAAGGAATGACAGCATTCTGGTTCTGTTAAAGGCCTAGTAATTCAGAGGTTTGGACTGAGACTTTGAAGAAATATGTTTAAATCCCATCACAGCTGCTGGGGAAATTGAAATTCATAAATCTTGAATAAAGAGGAAGTCTCAGTAAGTGCGACAATGAATGTATCAGTTTGTTGTAAAAACCCAACTGGTTCATTAGCTCCCTTTAGTGATTGAAGTCTGCCATCCTCACCCAACCCGGCCTTTACGTGACTACAAATCCACAGTAATGCAATTCTGTTAACTACCTTCTTGAATGACTCAGCATGCTGAGGCGGGAGCAGGGCTGGTGAGTAGCAGGCCAATTTCTTCTCAGTATCACATCACTTTGCTGGCAGGACAGTTAGCAGATCAGACTTCTGCCAGGAGATCAAGTGATTCATCTACGTGGCCAATAAATCCCATCTCCACAGGTATATGCTTCTATCAGAGGGGACTACTGTAATGTGGGGAGACTGTCCAGTGAAACCTGGCAACCTCCAATTGGGCTATATATTTTGACATTCTATGGCTCTGTCTTGGTCTTAATTAGCCATACACAGACATGGCTATATTGCAAAACCTCTCTTCATCTTTCTCGATCTTTCTTTTATTTCACATTTTGTATTCCTATTGGCTGCAAGATGTTCAAAATGGGTAAAGTATTGCAGTAATTAAATTGGCCTTCAGAAAATCATAAGTATCTACAGCTTCATCTGTTAAAAATTAAAATGAAAAGCTCAGGTCTGAAACAAAAAGAGACTAACTTAATTGAACTAATTTCTTGTCTGACAGGAAACTAGCAAGAAACTTCATTAGAAAACATGAAAATCAAGGCTCACACTATCAATTTCTAACCAGTGACACCATCTAATCAATGCATACCTAAAAGTCACAAAAGAATCTTATGACTGATAGCTGACAATACTCATTTTTATCGCTTTAACAAGATAACCAACATTTTTCTTAAAATGTTAAAAATCTGTGGAAACCGTATGCATCCCAGGAAAAGTTAGATCCTTCAGAGAAAAAGAGAAGTGTAGATTAACATGATGAATAATCAAGTTATATCCTGCAAAATTTGCTTGCACTCAGTTTCTTCTCTCCATCCTGATAAATAAAATGGTTTAGGAAATTAAAAACAGTAAATTGTACCTTATTTACTGCAGGCAAGAATAGGATGAGAAATTCCTTTTGTCAGTTACAGGTACTTTCAGAAGTAATGTGAAGCATAGTGAATAAAAGATTAAGAAATAAAAGGAGACATGAGTTGAGGAGTATATTGACAGACTAGTATTTTTAAGGCAAAGTAAAAGTCATTATAAATATATCAACAGCTGATAATACTAACTAGAATGGAATAATATGTCTGGGTGGAGAAAGTGAGGTCTGCAGATGCTGGAGATCAGAGATGGAAATGTGTTGCTGGAAAAGCGCAGGTCAGGCAGCATCTAGGGAACAGGAGAATCGACGTTTCGGGAAGGGCTAATGCCCGAAACGTCGATTCTCCTGTTCCCTAGATGCTGCCTGACCTGCTGCGCTTTTCCAGCAACACATTTCCATATCTAATATGTCTGGGTGAAAAGTTTGTTTTGGGTAGAATTCGCTCAAAGAAAATCTTAATTTTCACAAAAGATTCAGGAGATATGGCAATGAGATCAAAGGTTTGTTACTTTAAGCATTCACCATTTTTCTTTCCATTACTTTGAATATTACTTCTCTCTTCTGCATCTTAGCTATCTAGTTTAGCGAGGTTTGGAGACAGACAACACAGAGTTTTATGAAGTCAGAAGATAACATATGAATGCGCCTCCAATTTGACAGTTCAAAATTGGAATTGTCGGACAGCCAGTCACCTTTTGCATCAATTTTCATTCAGTATTTTTTTTAAAATGCATCTGGACATTTTGATTTGGCATTGCATTGACACAGTGTGGCTCCAGGCAAGTTATCAACTCTGTTGTTTATCATGCTGCTCTTATGATCCATGTGACCCTTGATTCAATTTGATTCAACCACTAAATTCAAAATTTAGCCAGCACAGTTTCAATCCCAGGGTTGCCTGATTTGTTGTACCTTACAGATATGTAAGAGTATTTCAGAAGAAAGTGATTGGATGTAGAGACAAATTTGAGCAACATTATGCATGTCAAAATAATCAATCTTTGTGAAGGAGACAACATTGGATCAGAAACTAAAGTCTTAAACTAAACATAAGACAGAGATTCCAAAGGGGCTAGGTCAGCCTAGCTGGTTGGCAGTGGGTAGAATTATTTGTGACAGCATTCATTTTCTGGCAGTGTTAGAAAATAATGAACTTCCATGATGGCATCTTCCCATGTTTGCCAGGAGAAAAGTGTTACACATCAAACAGTAAAACTCAGATTTTGAGCCGCTGTGCCCGTGAAGCATTCAATTAGGACAGTATCCTTACCTTCCAATGTATTGTTTTCTCTGTAATAATAATTTTTAATCCCAAGTTTCTTGAGGCATGCAGAGTTAGGAGTTTCATACGTAATCACAAATTGGAGTTGATGTCATATTTTGGATTCTGACACATTCTTTATCACAGGCCATACATCAGACCCAACATGGAAAACTGGCATTAGGTAGGATTTCGGCCAAAGACCAGAAGATTATGTTTTTAAAAACTTTTAATGATTCTTTATAAACCAGATGATGCTCCAGGATGCGATTTCTCCCGAATGGGATTGCCTTTCAAACTTAACTTTCCATCTAGTATCAAGCTGGTTGCTGCCTCCTGCTGTGAGGAGTATTGATGAGTGATTCTGACATGGAACAAACAGACATCTCAATTAAAAAACTGAAATGAGGCTCAACATTTAAAATGGCTCATCTCTCTTGTTGCTGTGGCTGTATGAACTTGTAACTCACTTTGCTTTCTTCATTCTGCAACCTCTCTCATTTATAATCAGTTAATAGACTTAAGGCAAGGAGTCAAAGAGTCCAGAACCAGTGAAGACATTGAAGCACAGAAAGACGACATAGATTTGTGGCTTCTAGGGTACTTATTTTTAGCTCAGAAAGCCAAGAGAGAGCTTCTAGATGAGATTATGCAGAGAGACAACAACTGATCCATGCAAATAACAAGTTTTAGATTATTAATGGAGGAAAGCCAGAAACAAGAAGTGACTATGTAGATTGTGAAGTAGAATATCAAGGTTGGAAGAGTGTGATGAGAAGCATCAAATCAGAGTAAAATTGAAAATGAAGATTGACTTGAGGAACTACAATAGAATAATGTGTGGTCTTTAAGAAAGAAGTAATTCAGGTTCAAGTCAAGAAGGTATCCAACAATGGTGAAAGTAGGGGAAACAAAAACAGGATGCCTGGAAAATAAAGGAGATAAAAACTGTGGTCCAAACATTTCCATTGCTGAAGAGTCACTGGAGCGGCATAGTCTGGAGTCGCATATTGGGATCATGGAGCATCCCAGATTTAGCAGATTCTGTGGGAATTGCTCAGGAAATTGATGATTCAATGGGAAACTCACCAGTGTGTAGCTTCTCTCCGAAACAGTCCATTTAGTCAGAATAGGTTCTAACTCAGTTAAGCTAATGGTTATCCACAGAAAGTTAGAAGACTAAAAACCTACTCGATTTCCTGGATAATTATTAAACTGAACAACATTATTCACCACACCCTCACAAATGCATTTGATTACATTAGATTAAATTTGATTCCCTATAGTGTGGAAACAGGCCCTTTGACCCAACAAGTCCACACCGACCCTCCAGAGAGTAACCCACCCAGTCCCATTCTTAAGGTCTTGCACTCCAAGTCCTGACAACTACGTCTCAACTACATCAACATGATTCCAGACTCTCGCCTTACAAGGACCAACAACTTACACTGCCAGCCTGATCTCACCCTTTACTCCATCAGATCCAACAAATCTGACCGCTGGCCTGACCCACTCAGACACAACACCACCATGCCTCATTGGCCTAACATCCCAGGATGACACCAACATCTCATCCAACTCACCTTCTCCAACACGACCCAAAACACCACTTATCCCTTGACCAATCCGAAGAGCTCCATCACTTACCTGGTATCTTACTCACCTAACACCTTAACTCCTTAATCAACTGCCATCCTAACACCAAATCCACCCTAGATAATTACCCTTTCACAGCAGCTGTCAAAGTGGTTGCCCATGCTACTGACATTTCCATCTCAGAACATGGTACAGGGGGTGGCTGCTGCAAAAGGAGATGTATTTTCTATGGAGTTTTTTTTGCTGCCACATTCATAGATTTCTGAACACATTCATAACAGGAAGGCCTTGTCTCAAGAATTTCTCGTACAGAAGTCATCTAAAGTTAGGTGGGTGGGTTTTAATCAGAGATAGAAAAATGGTTTTTGACCCTGGTCAGAATAAAGGATGTTGTGAAGCTTGAAAAGGTTCAGAAAAGATTTACAAGGAGGTTGCCAGGGTTGGAAAGTTTGAGCTATTGGGAGGGGCTGATTAGACTGGACCATTGGAGGCTGAGGGGTGATATTATAGAGGTTTATAACATCATGAGGGGCATGGAAAGCATAAATGACAAGGTCTTTTCTAAGAGATGGGAGAGTCCAAAACTGGCAGGCATAGGTTTAAGGTGAGAGGGGAAAGATTTAAAACAGATCTAAAGGGCAATTTTTTCATACAGAGACATGGACGGAATGAGCTGTCAGAGGATGTGGTGGAGGCTGGTATAATAACAACATTTAAAAGGCATCTGATGGGTATATAAGTAGGAAGGGCTCAGAAGGATATAGGCCAAATGCTGGCAAATGGGACTAGATTTATTTAGGACACCTGGTCAGCAATGATGAGTTGGACCGAAGGGTATGTTTACGCGCTATATATCTCTATGGCTCCATCTGTGCCTATAAGGCAAAGAGAAAAGCGTACCTGACTTGAGAACCGGGTAAAATGCAATATATTGCGAGAAGAGTCAAAACAGAAAATGAGGCAGGACAGAAGATGAAAATAAAATGACGGTCAATATAAAAGGGGAACAAAAGCTTCTACCCATACCAAAGCATTTTGCCATGAGAAAGAGGTAGAAAGTGCCTAATTAGGAACGGAGAATTGGTGTATGCTTACTGAGCAGGCTAAGTCTAGAATATTGAATGAGTGTTTTGAATTTATATGAATTTCAGGATAAGGAACGTGACAAAATATTGATCAAAATGAAAACACGGTGAAAACAGAGAGTGAAGACATACTGGAAAGACTGGCTATACTTAAATTAGAGAAGTCATCTGTTCCAGATTGCTTGTGTCTCAGCTTGCTGAAGAATGTGGAATTGGGATAGCAGAAGGGTTTTCCATAATCTTCCAATTCACTCTCAGATAGAGGAGGTCCCAGAGGTTTGGAGAATGGCAAATGTAATATCATTATTCAAGAAAATATGGCAGGTCAGTCCTAGCAACTACAGTCTGGTTAAGCTATTAATAATGAGTAATGCTTTAGCAACATAAATCAGGGGAAAGAGGTAATAAGCACTTGGAGAGATTTGACTTAATTAAGAATTGCCAATACAACTGACGTGGAAAAGGAAGACCATGCTTGACAAATGTAACTGCATTTGTTTGGTGAAATGACAGAGAGGCTTGATGAGGGAACACAGTGGATATTATCTGTACAGTTTTAAGTATTAAATAATATGTCTCATAAAAAGCAGACTAATAAAATAGCAGGGTCAATATCTAACTGGATTTTAAAAATGGCTTAAGGGCTGAAATGACAAACTCACATCCCAGGAATTAATTTTAGAAAAGGTTGTTCATAAAGTTTTTGCTTTTATACTCTGTAATCTTACTGGTAGGAATAAAAATGAATGTTTTTTCTAAGCCACTTTCTCGTTCTACCACCTTCAAAGATATGCGCATACAGATTCCAATGTCACTTTCTCTTTAAAAACTCCTTTTAAGACCATACTGTTTAATGCAAAGTTTTCTTCTATCTCCAATCATTTGGATCTAATTTTACCTATCACATCATTATCAGTTCCAATATACTCTGTAGGAAATGAATGTGTCTTGGTCTCTAGTTTTTTTGAGTGTGTGGAGTAGTGGACAGCATTTGTGGGGCATTTAAAGATTCAAAAAATACTCAATGACATTCCACTGAAGTGATTGATACAAAAAACTGATACTGTCAGGATTAGTAGTAATATACTCAATATTATAATATAGATTGAAGACCTATGAATAGTGAAGTGGGAGATAGCACAGAGCAGGGTGACACTAGGCACATGGACACACAATAAGGAGAGAGACAGCAGAGCAAACACAGACACTAGGTAAAAACAAGGACTGTAGATGCTGGAAACCAGAGTCTGGATAAAAGTCATGCTGGAAAAGCACAGCAGGTAAGGCAGCATCCAAGGAGCAGGAAAATCAATGTTTCGGGTAAAAGCATCTGCAATCCTTGTTTTTACCTAGTTTATTTTAACCCTACAGTGAATCCTCTTGCAAGAATGCCTGCCTTGAAGAAGCTTTCCTCCTCTCTCTACAAGAATCTCAGTGAGTCTCTCTCTCGCTGCAACTCCCAGGTCATCTCCCCTCTATTCCTGATAAAGGGCTTTTGCTGATTTTCCTGCTCCTTGGATGCTGCCTGACCTGCTGTGCTCTTCCAGCACCATTCTAATCCAAACACAGACATTGCCTGGGGCCACCAGAATGCCAGCACAATGCACTCAAAACCTAGTTGATTAGTTTAAAGCGGGTGGGGGAGACAATACACGAGTAGTGTATACTGCCCGCCAAAGTGTCTGGATTCAACCAATACCTCTGATAGAATTGCTAACAGTCTGAAACAGTCTCAATACAGTGTGATAATAGCCAGGGCTGCAGTAATTGTCCTTCTCAGGAAGAGCAATTATCATCCATTACTATAGCAATGGACTTCCGCGCAGACACTGAAACTGACAATATCTCCGCCCAAACTGACAATGACCGCACTGAAATCAACAAAGGCTGTGCTGGGACTGACAACGACTGCACCAAAACTATTAACAATTCTGAAATGTTTACAATAAACAAACCATGTTACAGAGACAATAACATCATCACTGACCTATTATATCACAAAATGTATAAAAGTATCTTGACATGTGCTCCGGGCTGAGAGAAGACTCACAGCTGACCACTCTGCTGTTGGTGTCTTTTTCTCCCCGGAGGTTCAATATAATAAATTCTATTGTTGAACCCCAACTCTAAACTCCGAGACTGGTGATTTTCTCCACATCAATATAAAATAAAGAATACAAATAAATAAAGCACTTTCAGATTGGCAAACAATAAGTACTGAGATATTGCAAGGATAACTATTATTGCTTCTAATACTTATAATCTCGATTCATGATGTAGATGAGTGGCTTGAGTGAAATAGATGGGATAGCAGCAGTTAAGGGAATGCAAAGAAGCTGCAAAAGAATGAAAGAATATTCCTAACTATTTTCCATTTTAACACAAAAATTAACACAGCAGGTTGGAACTCACAGGCCTCTATGGAGCTGATTGTAGGATGGCTGCTTGATGCGAGTGTACCTCATGGCATAGGTCTCATAAATAAAGCAAGCCAGAAAGGACATTACTACAGTATTGCATTTGCATCCAAACACCACTTCTTTTCATACTAAAAACACAAAGACAATAAATTTGCATGCCCTATTCACACAGTTACCCAATCTACCATGTACCAGAAATACTGCTTATTATTTTCGTCGGATGCACTTTCGTAAGTTTCTTTAAATTCATGGCACATATGCAAATTGTTGCTTTCCTCCAATGTCGGCTACTTGGAATGATGTGCCCTCTGGTTCTGTTTTGAAATTTTTGCAGTTGACTCAGCTGATTTACACTGCTGCCTTAAATACTTCTTTTTAAAAAATTTTTGTAACTTCCTGTTTGTTTTCTTATTTGTCAGTCAATGTGGCCTGTGAAACATTTAATCTCTTCTGGCATGTTTGGGCTGACTAAGCAAACTTTTGACCTGCTTCTGCAGAGATGAGTAGCTTTAACTTTGTGCCCAATTCCTAGAAGTTCAGATCTTCAGTCTTATCAGTGCAATGGATTGGCAGACTAATTTGCTCTCTTCGGGTGAGCATCATTCCATTTCAATCTCAACTTTAACTTTTTAGGGTTTCATTTTTGGATTGACATCGAGTGTAATTTTACACACATCTGAGAAGCTGATAATATTGCAGGAAGCTATACTTCTATATACCACTTCAATCAACCCCAGTTACAGCCATGACCAAAAGTTTTGGAACTGCTGAATAAGTTGGGTGAATGGGCAAGCTTATAGCAAATAAACTACAACTTGGCAAAGTGGTTATCCACTTTAATGGGAATGAAAACAAAGGAACCTAATTGTTCTTCTCCATGAATGACTCAAAGTCAATGTATAGGTACAGCAAATAATTAGAAGGCAGATGGTACATTACTTTTTGTTACAAATTATTAGCATCGATAAGGTCCCATCTGGTGTAGTGTATGCCAGTATTGATGTCCTTACGAAGGAAGGATATCATTCCAAGAGTTGGAGTACAACAAACTTTCACTGGACTCATTCCTGTGATAAGGCAATTGTCCTATAAGGGATGCTTGAATAGGCCAGAACTACGATCCCCAGATGATAGAAGAATGAGGTGAACAAGTAGCAACACAAAATTATTAGGAGATTTGACAGATTAGATATGGAGAAAAGTCTTTAATTGGCTGGATAATCTACAGCCCAAATTCATAGGGATGAATGAAGAGCTGATGAAGGACTTCTGCCCAAAATGTCAATTCTCCTGTTCCTCAGATGCTGCCTAACCTGCTTTTCCAGCACTACACTCTCGAGCACAAATTCTTTGTTTTAGAATTAGGAGTAAGCACTGAGAATCAAGAGTACTAGAATTTCTTTCACTGGAAGGGTTATGAAACTTTGAAATTCTCCATCAGAAGAGCTGTGGATGTTTGATTACAGGGTACATTCAAAACAGAGGCTGTGAAAGCTTTGAAGGCTCATGGAATATAGGAATATGGAAGCTGCATTCAGTTCAAAACAAGTCATATTGGATTCACAGCAATTCTGTTGTTTTCTCCACAGATCCTGCTAGATCTGCTGAGTTTTTCTTGCATTTTGTTTGTATGAAGAATATGGAGAGTGTGGGAAGATGGAATTGAGTTAGAAGAATAGTAATCTTATTGAATGGATGGAGTAGGCTTGAGAGGCCACGTGACCTATAATTGTTCATTTTTCTTCTGGTCTTAAGATCTTCCTTCCACTTATTCAATTATCTGACCTTACTCTCCTCTTCCAAAAGCAATGATTCATATCATTGCAGATCGTCACTCTTCACATGTCAGCCTGTAAATTTGTTCAATTTATTTATGCATCCCCTGAACTATTCAATTGAGAGAAGCTCTATTCGAATGCAAACTCTACATGTTGCAGTTCCAACGTCAATTATCAAATGGAAATCAGGACAAGGACTTCTAGTTTCATGAATAGGAAAATCATGGCCAATTTACGATTCCCAATTGCTATCTGGCTAAAAGTTTCTCTATGACCTTATATTTAGTAAATTAGCAAATTCATTTATTCTTAGCAATGTGGGTGGCCCAGGACAGATTGTCAGTGATTGTCATCCGAGGACCTTGACACTCCCGACCATCTTGGCCTCAGCTCCATAGATGTAGAGATGGGTGTGCTCTCCTCCAGGCTTCCTGAAGTTGATGATCAGATCTTTCATTTTGCTGACTTTGATGGAGAGATTTTTATCGTTACACTACACCACCAAGCACTCTGTTTCCTGTACTCTGTCTCGTCATTGTTTGATAACTTGCCTATAACGGTTGTGTCATCAACGAACTAGTAGACGGAGCTCAGATGACATTTGGCCACACAGTCATGACATGCAGGGAGTGCAGTAGGGAACAGAGTACGCATCCTTGTGGGGTACCAATGTTGAGGACTGCCGTGGAGGAAGTGCTCCTATCTTCATTGATTGAGGTCTGTGGGTCAGGAAGTCGAGGATCCTGTTGCAGAGGATGGAGCAGAGACCTTGGTCTCGAAGTTTGGAAATGAGTTTGATTGGGATTATAGCGTTGAAGGCAGAGCTAAAGTTAATGAATAGAAGCCTGATGTAGGTGTCCTTATTATTCTAAATGCATATAATTCCTATCTCTCAGAATCCCCTCCAACAACTTACCAACTACTGAAGTCACTCTCACACGTCTATAGTTCCCAGGCTTGTCCTTACAGCCTTGCTTAAATAAAGGTACAACATTAGCCACCCTCCAGTCTTCTGGTACCTCACCCTTGGCTGAGGATGATACAAATATCTCTACTGGAGGGCCCACAATTTCTTCCTTAACTTCAAGACCCCTCTGTATATCAATGCTCCTAAGGCTCCTGCCACTTTCTCCTTGGCATTTGACCTCGCAAAATGCATCATCTCATACTTACTTTGATTAAACACCATCTGTCATTTCTCCACCCAACTTTCCAACTGATCTATATTCTGCTGTATCCTTTGACAATATTCCTCACCATCCACAACTCCTGCAATTTTCATCTCATCTGCAATCTTGTAATCAGACTACCAACATTTTCATCCAAATCATTTTATATTACAACCATCAGAAGTCTCAGCACTGATCCTTTCACAACACCACTGATCACAGACTTCAGGTCAGAAAACATCTTCCACAACTACCCTCTGTCATCTATGACCAAGTCAACTTTATATCCAACTGAACAATTCACTGTGGATCCCATGTGACTTAAACTTTTGGACCAGCCAACCATGAAAGATCTCGTCAAATGCTTTAGCAAAATCCATGTAGACAACATACTCTGCCGAACTTCATCAGTTATCTTTGTCACTTCCTCAAAATACTCAATCAAGACCTCCTACACAAAGCCATCTGTCTATCCCTAATAAGTCCATTCTTTTCCAAATGTGAGTGAATCCAGTCCCTAAAGTTCTTCTCCAATAATTTACCTACTATTGATCTAAGGCTCATCAGCCTATCATTTCCTAGATTATCCCTATTACCCTTCTTAAAAAAAAGAGCAGCATGCTTCTTTCCATGTTTGTACCACAACCTGTCAATTTTAATTTTTTCTCAATTCTTCAGCTGACTTCATGATTTTGCTATCATCTTAAGTGCAAAGTGAGACTTCTTAGATCTTCCCCGTCCAAAACTTTACTTTCACTTGATTAATCAGTTCCACAAATTCTTTTGTGGAGTTCTGCTTGATAAGGCTGAAGTAACTCTTTTATTTCATCTGTGGTCTTCAAATCCCTCACTTCCAACTTGTTTTGCCAACTCATCAATCTTGGCTAATTCAGCATTCTTAGTGGGAAACCCTGTGAAATCATTCACTGCCTCAGGTCAAACATATTTTCATCAACGGATTGTCTAACCTCATCCTGTGAGTACTTAACTATCACTGTTAATAATCATACAATACCAGGTTATAGTCCAACAGGCTTATTTGGTCTATAAGCTGGTGTTGTGTGATTTTTAATTTTGTACACCCCCGTCGAAAACCGGCACCTCCAAATCTTAATTATCACTATCCATATAAAGATAGAATTTCTTCAATCTACGAGGTCTGTGGTTGAAGAGCTTGTCTCCATGAGGTTGAGAAATGCGCATGTAACCTTGATGGGGATGCTTTACTTTGAAGATGTGAGGATGGGGGCATGTGGGAGGTAGGACAAAATGGCTGAAGGAGCTGCACAAAATGGATTGCACTGAACCAGACAGAAACAAGAAATTACAGACTGATGTAGATTTGATAAAATACAAAAGTAACGGTTTAACCCTAACCACAAGGCAGGACAAATAAGATTCTCAGAACAGGGTGTTTAGAAGAAATTGTGACAGGCTAAATCAGAATGCATGAGGCCTTTATGCTATTTTATTGGTTGTTACAAGCAATCATGCTCCATGCCTGCCTATGAACAATGTATATGAACCCTATACAAACTCTGTAAGGAGGTCGGATTTGTTTGGTGGTCTAGGAGTACTCATACTTCTGGGCTGATCAGAGTGTACTGACCCAACCGTATCAAAGAATAAACGATTGTTTGTGTGACTGACGAAGAGTTGTTTATAGGTGTGTTTATTGACCGATCGTGAAACTGAAAGACCACCCCCACCGGTGGTCCAGATCTTCAGATACAATGATTCTATGCCCATTGAGAGGACAACCGAGGACATTTTTGAGGTAAAAACAAAATTTCAAAGTCTGAATAGTTATCCGAAAAAGTCATGGACAAATAGGACCTTGAAAGACAAGTTCTATTTCCACATACAAGTCCTGACCTCATTTAGAAAACAATCCTAAAATCAGTCAAGAAGCATTGCTGCCTTTATCCAGGCATGTCTGTTAGCCTTCCAATAAGCTGGTGGATGAAATTCATGTTTTCCTTTAAGGACTCAAGGTTTTTCTGACATATTAATGGTTTATACTTAAGATAATTAGCCTGTCCTTTGCTGCTTTAAAACCATGTGCTATCCTGACTTCGGATTTGCAAATCCTATTTGCCATTTCTTCTAAATTTGTCTGCTTTAAAGACCTGATACATTCTCTCCTTATATGCATTTCTGAAGTTCCTTTGAGACTCTCTTGCAGCTACATGGCCAGTTGATTCTGTTTGCCCCACCAACTTTACATTACAAAGAGATTAACAGTTTTTAAAACAATCAAACAATACTGTACTAGCTGAAAATCCTCTGAAAGAAAAGGGGAGGGTCTTCTGTGTCTTTTCATCGACATGATTATCAGGATTAGCACCTGCTAAACTGTCCACGCCGCTTTTCATACCCAACTCAATTCAAGTGCCTTTCTTCTAATAATTGGAGCACTGCCTTAGATTATTTGGTGCTGGTATTCTATGTGTACAATATTTATTCACTTAATTTGCTCCATTCAAGTCTGAATTCCTCCCACTTAAGTTAAGCAATACCACTACCAGAATCTCAAACACAGGCACTTACTTTGCATTCAGACTGCTTAATGTACATAACTGTGGATTCATTAACACTGTCCCTTTGTCAACATTGTAGCACTAGTGGTACTTTCAGTCTACTAAATATTATAACATTTTCAGCATTGTAGAAGACAGAGGGTGGTGGAGGAGAGTTGTTTTTCAGACTGGAGGCCTGTGACCAGTCGAGTGCCACAAGGATTGGTGCCCGGTCCACTACTTTTCATCATTTATAGAAATGATTTGGATGTGAGCATAAGAGGTATAGTTAGTAAGTTTGCAGATGACACCAAAATTGGAGATGTAGTGGACAGGAAGAAGGTTACCTCAGATTACAACAGGATCTTGATCAGATGGGCCAATGGGTTGAGTAGCAGCAGATGGAGTTTAATTTAGATAAATGCAAGATGCTGTATTTTGGGAAAGCAGACTTATACACTTAATGGTAAGGTCTTACAGAGTGTTGCTGAACAAAGAGGCTTTGGAGTGCAAGTGCATAGCTCCTTGAAAGTGAAGTTGCAGGTAGATAGGATAGTGAAGAAAGCGTTTGGTATTCTTTCCTTTATTGGTCAGAGTATGAATACAGGAGTTGGGAGGTCATGTTGCGGCTGTACAGGACATTGGTTAGGCCACTTTTGGATTATTGCATGCAATTCTGGTCTCCTTCCTATCGAAAGGATGTTGTGAAACTTGAAAAGATTCAGAAATGATTTACAAGGATGTAGCCAGAGTTGGAGGATTTGAGCTAAAGGGAGGGGTTGAATAGCTGGGGCTGTTTTCCCAGGAGTATCAGAGGATGAGAGGTGACCTCATAGAGGTTTATAAAATCATGAGGGGCATGGATAGGATAAATAGACAAGGTCTTATCCTGGGGTGTGGGAGTCTAGAACTAGAGGGCATACGTTTATGGTGAGGAGAAAGATATAAAAGGGACCTAAGGGACAACTCTTTCCTGCAAAGGGTGTTATGTGTGTGGAATGAGCTGCCAGAGGAAGTGGTGGAGGCTTGTACAACTGCGACATTTAAAAGGCATCTGAATGGGTATATGAATAGGAAGGGTTTGTAGGGATATGGGCCGGGGTGCTGGCAGGTAGGACTAGATTGGGTTGGGATATCTGGTTGGCATGGACGAGTTGGACTGCAGGGTCTATGACTTCTCTGGGATATTTACAGCTTGGTTTAAATTCGGTCATTTCTAAATAATGGTGGCTTACTGATATATTCACTTACTCGTAATAAAGATACTGTACAGTGACTCAGAGTACTGTAATATCTATTCAGAATCACTGTAAATATAACAATGATGTGAACTCAAATGCAGACACTCCAGGAACCAAACTGGTGGATAAGGCCCCCCTGAGTACACTTTCCAGTCCAGGAAATACAATTTCAGCATGCCATCAGTACCTCCATACCTTAGGATTTTTAAGGCATATTTTCATTTATTGACAATTTTTGCAAATTTTCCTTTCTCTGCAAGCTACAAATAATCAGAAACTGAACCTGCAATGAGCGAAATGCTGTATATGATGCTCTGCAAAACTAATGTGTGAATAGCAAAGACACAAAGACCTGACAACAAATATGTCCCGAACAAACTGTCATTTGACAAAAAAGATTAACACAACACTAAAGTTAATTGATTTTGGGAAAGAAAGGTAAAGAATGCCTGCATGAGCTGGAAGACGAGAAAGGAAACGGATTTCTGTAAAAGAGTAAGCAGATGCTAGAGTTTTAAATTTTTTATGAATTGGTTGTGAAACAGGTAGACAACTTTGTGAACTGCTGCACCATCAGTATCAGGAAAAAAACAGCTT
Organism: Chiloscyllium plagiosum; assembly: GCF_037043375.1. NCBI lineage: Eukaryota > Metazoa > Chordata > Chondrichthyes > Orectolobiformes > Hemiscylliidae > Chiloscyllium > Chiloscyllium plagiosum. The sequence continues at coordinate 42,956,840 of NW_028270152.1, forward strand.
TTTAAAACAAAATGTGATCATAGGAACTGGGCATTGCTGGCAATGTCAGCATCTACCAGAAAATGCTTACATCTATTTTAAGGAAGAAATAGCATGTCATTTAGAAAGTTTAACGTAATCAAACTGCCAACACCATTTTGTGAAAGGGAAATCATCTTTGACAAAGTTGCAAGACTTCTTTGAAGATATAACAAGCAGAATTGAGAAAGGAGAACTGACAGATGTAATGTATTTTCAGAACACATTCACTAAAGTATCACATAAAAGGTTATTGCACAAGATAAAAGTTCACAGTATTGGAAGTGATAAATTAGCATGGAGAGAAGATTGCCAACACAGAATCAGGATTGATGGATCTTTTTCAGGTTGGAAAGACGTAACTCCACTGGAGTACCACAAGGATCAATCCTAGGGCTTCAATCATTTACCATCTATTATTATCATCATGAAGAAGGGGACAGAGTGAAATATATACCAGATTTGATGATGATACAAAACTAGTTGGCTGGGCATGTTGTGATAAAAACATGAGGAATCGACGAGAGGATACAGGGATTGAGTGTGGAAGCAAAACGTGGCAGATGGAGTTTAATGTAGAAAAGTATGAGGCCATTCACTTTCATAGGAATAATCAAAAGGCAGATTAATATCTAAATGGAGAGACATTCCAAAAAAGTGCAGCACAGAAGGATCTGGGTGTTTTTGTGCATGAAACACAAAATATTAGCATGTAGGTACAGCAAGTAATTCAGAAGGCAAATGGAATTTTGGTCTGTGTTTGCCAGGGTTGTAGTTTAAAAATAGCAGATTTCATTACTGGTGTTAGTGAGTCCACACCTGGAGTTGTGAACACTTTGCATCCTCATACTTAAAAAAGGATATACTGGCATCAGAGCCTGTTGATTTACTGGGCTGATTTATCAACAGCTAAACAGTTTAGGCCATTATTCATTAGAGTTTAGAGGAATGAAGGGTGATCATATTAAAACATAAGATTCTGAGGGGTCTTGAGAAGGTCGATGTTGAGAAGATGTTTTCATTGGTGGGGGAATGTCAAACTAGCAGACATAGTTACAGAATAAGAGAATACTAATTTAAAACTAAGATGTTTTGAAAGAATTTATTCTCCCAGAAGGTAGGTAATGTCTAGAATTCTCTACACCAGGAGGTTGTGGAGGTTAATTCACTTAAAATATGAAGAGAGAAAGTGAATAGATTTTTGAAATATCAGGGAGTTGATGAATATGCTACTGTGGCATGAAAGAGGAGTTAAAACTAGGACAAATCAGTAATGATCTTGTTGAATGGTAGGCTCAGGGGCAAAATGGCTAGTCCTGCTCCAATTTCTTGGAGTAGAGTAGAGTGTAATGGCTAGCAAACCTGATTATAATTCAAACTAATGAGGAGGACATGTTGTAATGAGGAATCTGCATTTAGAGATGTACTGTAGACAGTGTCTTCATATTTTGTTTACTGTCATAAATTTTAAATAAATGGAGCTCAATTGTCTACAACCAAAATGGCTAAGAAAATTCCTGACAAACACAAAATATTGCTAAATGTTCAAGCCAGTCAGAGTTGAATAGCAAATTTCTCGTGGGACATTCCTAAACATAGTAATCTCATGCAAATTGCTTTCAAGATGCTGATAATGTGGTCAGGAAACTAGCAATGAATTTGATAAAAAGAAGCATGAAGTTGGGGAAAATGCAAAGTTCTGTGTTTGCCTCCATCTTAACAATCTATCTCAAGTCTTTGCTTTGCCAAGCATACGGATCTTAACTGCATTTTTATTTGTACTGTACAATCTCAATCAATTTTCTCATGCACTCAAATCCACAATACAATTGGAACCATATGTTTACATTAATTAGTACTAAATTAGCAGGCTTGCTTAAAGACACCATTAGGATATTTAGTACAAAAATGAATAACTCATAAACTAGGGTTAATGTATATTAGTGGAGAACATTATACTTTTCATTGGAGTGTTTTGAAAAGGAATACTTAAAATACAGCTACACAGTGTACATTAAGAAAATTGTTACAAAAAAAAGCAATCTATATCCATAAAACAGCAATTAACATGGAAGAACAAAGGGAGCTTGAGCCACAAGGTAAACTGTTCTGCACAGAATCTGATGTTTATTTCTGGTGAAACTACCATATTTATTTGTTGGATACATAAAAACACATTGATAATCATTAAAAAAGTGCTGCTACATGATAAAACAATTCTGATAACAATCCAGCCTCTTTTCAGGTGCTGATTTCCAGTATTTTTCAACTTTAGTTTACATTTTTATAATATTACAGTCCTGAATAGAGATTGCACTAGTCTAAAAGTGAGATTCTTATTTGAACTAAATATTGATTTGTTTTATTTGTCAGTATATAAGACTGACTTAGTGCAAAGAGCTTGGTTTCATCAAAACGTGTGACTGAAAGCTTACTTAAATGGAGGGAGCCAAGGAAATCAAACCATCTCTCTGTTCTCCATATTCTGTGTGACATAACTCATGGAACACAGCTCTTCTCTTGTGAATATTTTTAAAACTATTATAACTTCAAGAGTATGATCCATTAATGCTACAGAATTGTGGACTCATTCATCAATTTCACTCATCTCTGCCCCGATGTAATGAGGCTTTTTAAATTCTTTATAATAACCACGAGCATAGAAAATGTTACAGATATTTTAAAAACGCAACTGTTAACTTCAAATGTGAAGTATAAATTTCATTGCTGACTGTCCCTTCCCTCAAAGAGCAAATATTTACATACACCCTCAAGCTAAAAGGTATTCTTATCTATGACTAATAATCTTCCTTTAACAATTAATCACCAATGACCAAAGGACAATTTTTAAAATCATTATATTTCTATCGCATGGACATACACTAAAATTACTTAGAATATGGAAAGCTTTGTTTTGGTTAAAAATATGCAGTAGCAACCAGACACAGGTCACTCCCTACCTATGTTATTCAGTGCACTACTGTCAGATGTATTTATAATGTTTATTTTGATAATGGTAGATCACGCCAAGGTCAGGCATAATTACGTCACAGCAAGTGTTCGGATGCAAGTGCAAAGCTCTGCTCACTTATTAGCTATTATTTCATGTCCAGAGACCACAGAGACAGCAGCTGCTTTCCTCACAGATTAATAATACTGAACAATGCAGGTTGATCACATGCATGAACAAATGAACTCTCATACTGTTCAACAAGTTCATCAACATAAAACTTAAACGGTGCTGGCTTTGTTTGCCTTCTTTTATGAACTTATTGTCCAATACTGTTACAGAACTATTCTCCTCAAAGATTAGACAGTTTTGTTTGAACAGAGTGGAGTCTAGCATTTTGGAAAAGTCTAATTCTATGAAACTAATTAATGCTGCATAATTAAATTCAGAACTAGTGGGCCACATCGATGAGAATATCTGAAAGTTAAGTTACTTATTTGGACTTTGGGATCAGTGGCAAAGTGCTGGTGATGATCACTGACTTAAAAAGGCTGGCTATAGCAATTTATACAGCATGGAATTCCCCTCTTACAGCATTAAGATGAATAATGACATCAAGGACATTTCCATGTATCGAGCAACAGTGGTGCCATCAAGCAAGACAAGAAGCCAACTTAATTGAAGAGTCTTTACAGACAGCAAGCCAAAAAGTTGGAAGTGTCAATTGTCCTTCACAATTCAATATCATTTTACAGGCAGTAAAAAGTGTCGAGACCTACACACCAAATTAATGTAAAAGTGGAAATATCATAACCTTTTTTGAAAAAATTGACTTTTTATCTACTAATGGAAAAAATTGACAACCCACAAATTTAAAATCAGTTTTTCCAGAGTCAACAGTTGTTTAGTTTTAATCATGAACTTTGTATGCTATTAGAGACACGCAAATGAGTATTAAGTTACTCATTTTGGTAGAAAGAATGCAGAGAGACAAATTAAGTAACGGCTATAGGACCAAGCTCCCTGGGTGTCTAAATGCCCAAATCATCAAAGATGGTAAGTCAGATAGGGAGAGTGGGAATAAAGCATACACATCCTGGGCTTTATCAAACTACAAAAGCAAACTACAAAAGCAAACTACAAATGCATGAGACACAGATTTATTTTCAACTGCATCCAAATTTTGGGCTCCACACTTTAGGGATGACTTGAAGGTATTAGAGATGGTGTAGAAAAAAAAATCATGGGAATGGTTCCAGTAATGAGAAAATTAAATTACATTCAACTTTCAGAGGAACTGGGACTCTTCTCTTTGGAGTAGCACATCGAGAAGAAATTTGATAGAGACTTTCAAAATTATAAATGGTCAGGACAGCATAGAAATGGTCAAAACATGTCCATTGCTGGAAGGTTCAGGAACTACGTGTCATTTCTGTGACAAATGTGACATAATTAGTAACAGAGGTAATAATAGCATGGTGAAAACATTTCCATGCTTTGAGTTGTTAAGATTTGGAATATATTGCCTGACAGTGTGGAGGGCAAAATCAATTCAGGCTTTCAAATGGGAATTTGATCTTTATCAGCAAAAGTTAATAGACAGAGCTTCATAAATCCACAAACAATGGATCAGATCCAAGCACTTCAGACCTATCACATCTGACCATAAATGATCGCGGATAATTAAACAACTCACTCAAGAAGATGACTCCACAAAAAGCTCCATCCTCATTGCTGGGCGAACTGTGCACATTAGTACAAATATAAAGCTGAAGCATTTGAACAACCTTCAATCAGCAGTCCAAGTGGATGATTCATCTTTGCCTCCTCTGGAGGACACCAGCATCTTTCATCAATTCCCCGACTATCAACATACTGAAGATTACCACTGATCAGAAACTGAACTGGAGGCTTGTAATCCTGCAGTGAGTATTCACCTCCTGACTCTCAGAGTCCTTCCACCATCTACAAGGCACAACTCAGGAATACTCTATACTTGTCTGGATGAGCTTCATTAATACTCAAGAAGTTTGACATCATCCAAGAGGAGGCAGCCCATTTGATTAGCACCACATTCACAAATATTCACTCCCTCCACCGCTGACAAAAATTAGCAGCAGTTGGTACTATCTACAAGATGCACTGCAGAAATTCACAGATTTTCAAACACATAACCACTGCTGTCTAGAAGGACAAGGGCAGTAGATTCATGGAAATATCACCACCTGCAAGTTCTCCCGGAAGTCACTAATCATCCCGATTTGAAAATATATCGCTGTTCCTTCAGTGTGATTAGGTCAAGATTCTGGAACTCCACCCATTCCCCCTGACACCTCACCACCACCACCACCACTAATAGCATTGTGGGTGCCCCTACAGCAAATGGAGTACTGTGATTTAATGTTCACATCCCATGAATGAAAATTTAAAAATCTGGAAAGGAAAAATTTGGAAATTTGGAAAGGGATTGCTTCTTCAGAAAGCAAACAGACACAAAGGGCTAAATGGTCTCCTGCATTGTAACAATTCTTTGATTCTCTGATTAAAAGTGAAAGCTCTCACCCGTTCAATGAATTTTAATTGACTACAGTCAGCACATGATTCAATAAAACCTCTGAAAATGTATAGAAGCACTGACAGCAACCTCAGACTTTCATATTTAACTGTAAACTTGCAAGTTGTTACGGCTCGGATTAGATCGCCTCAAAATATTCTCAGAAGGTAGCCTAGACCCACCTTTTTCTTATTTTAACGGTAGATGCGAAATGCACGTTCCAGATGTGATGCAACTGGTCAAACTGTTCTACGTTAAGCAGAATACAATTTATTTAAACACTATAGTTAAAATACAAACAAAAGAAAGAGTAATTTAGAATAATTTATCTATTGGAGGACTTATCTGAATAAGAGCTACAGTATCTACAACTAATTTACTGTTCCAACACACTAACATCCCATAAACACACCACATGACAAAAAGAAAAATTCAGACACAGATTCTTACATGCAGTTCTCCAATCCAGAAGGAAACTACATCAAGAGAAATTTCAAAGCAGCAGCTAGGAGTCATTTACTGAGGCTTCCAACCTTTCTGGGAACCCAAACAGCTTCTGACTGCAACAATTGAAAAAAACTAGAAAGCCTGGTCTGTGAGAGCTGGCCACTGCCCTTCCATTGTTCCGGCTTTTTAAAAAGAAAAGCAAAAGACCTTCTAAGTTATTTATTTAAGCATTTTTCAGTAGCCAATTCCCCTCCTCTACTTTTACAACATCTCATCAAAACAAAACCCAGGACAAAATAACCTTTTTAAAGTGACAGCATAATCATGAACTCCATAAATTAATGCCATTTTGAAAGCAGTAATGTTAGCAAATACTAAAAAATATTTTCTCAAAACATAGTACCATAGTATCTCAAAACCCTGGCTATTATATTCATTTAACATTCTAGTTTTCAACTATTTCTGCAAATATCGTAGAATTAACAGCAGATATAAAATGGAATACAATGCAAGAAACATTTACATTATGGAATAACAACAGCATGCTATTTAGTCAAAAATGTAAATATCTAATAATTGATATAAACAGTGCAGCTGAAAGAGATTGTATCATTTTGTGGATTCTCTGAAATGTCAACCTTGTGATTCAGTGACTCTGGCTTAAATCTCTGATTTAGTTCACAACGTTTGAAGCATTGACAAAAGTGAGAGATTGAAGTGTCAGAATGCCTTTCTCCTTTCCAATATTGCCACAGAATTTAGCAATCTTTCTTTCAAAGGTTCTAACCCCTGGTCCAACTATCACTCACTCTCTGAACTTCAGCACTTCCAGCCATGTTGTCCTATTCCTACAGATGACTCGAAGATTGGTGGAACAGCAGAAAGCATAAGGAACTGTCAGAGAATTAAGGAGGATATAGATAGACTGGAGAGTTGGGTGGAAAAGTAGCAGATGGATTTCAATCCAGACAAATGTGAGGTGATGCATTTAGGCAAGACTAATTCAAGAGCGAATTATACAATGAACAGAAGAGCCTTGGGAAACGTTGATGGGCAGAGAGAGTGCAGGTCCATTGTACCCTGAATGTTGCTGCACAGGTGGATAGAGTGATTGAGAAGGCATAAGAATGCTTGCCTTCATTGGACGGGGTATTGAGTATAAGAGCTGGCAAGTCATGTTAACATTGTACAAGACATTGGTCCGGCTGCATTTAGAATACTGTGTACAGTTCTGGTCGCCACATTACCAAAAGGATGTGGACGCTTTGGAGAGGGTGCAGAGAAGGTTTACGAGGATGTTGTCTGGTATAGAAGGTGCTCGCTATGAAGAAAGGTTGAGTAGGTTAGGGGTATTTTCATTAGAAAAAAGGAGATTGAGGGGGGACCTGAATGAGGTTTACAAAATCATGAAGGGTATAGACAGGGTGGATAGAGACAAGCTTTTTCCCAGGGTGAAGGATTCAATAACGAGAGGTCACGCTTTCAAGGTGAGAGGTGGAAAGTTTAAGGGGAATACACACGGCAAGTACTTCACATAGAGGGTGGTGGGCATTTGGAACATGTTGCCAGCAGAGGTGGTAGAGGTAGGCATGGTAGATTCATTTAAGATGCGTCTGGATAAATGCATGAGTAGGTGGGGAGTAGAGGGATACAGATGCTTAGGAATTGGCTGACAGGTTTAGACAGTACATTTGGATCGGCTCAGGCTTTGAGAACCGAAGGGCTTGTTCCCGGGCTGTAAATTTTCTTTGTTCTTTGTACTTTGCCAAATGCTTAATGGGCAAAATGGTCAATTCCTGTTCATCTCTTTCTTTGTTTTTTTTCCTGATATCGAGGTGCCGGTGTTGTACTGGGGTGGACAAAGTTAAAAATCACACAACATCAGGTTATGGTTCAACAGTTTATTTTAAAGTACAAGCTAGTGCTCCCTTCTTGGGAGTCTCAAATGTTTTAGTTCCACTGCCCAAGAAATATCAAAGAGATAAATTAGAATGTCACGTGGAAGCTATGAAGTCGATCATTATGTTTCAAATGACTAGAAGTTAAATTGACTTACAATGATTTATTCTCATGTTGACATGCAGGCACCATCCCTTCATTAAACTTGTCCTCTGTGGATCTTTGACGCTTCGTCTTAGCAAGAGAGATAACATGGGATAGGGATAGGGGTGATCACCAATTTGATAATTTGGCTGAAATACGTTAGCAGGAAAACCATTCAGAAAATGCAAGGGGAGACAAGTGAAAGATACGCTAAGTGATTATAAAACTTATAGGACAAGAGGTTATAAAGAAAATACAGGAAACAACTGGTATCAAACTGACAAATGCAAATGGAATGAAAATATGTAAGAGCATTCAAGATAGAGAAAAGTTAAACAGAAAAGTTAGAAATGAAAATGAAAAATGGAAAGAAGACAGGACTAGAGAATTCAAAATTGATAGAGGCACAAGAGAAATTTACAAATTACTTTTCCTTTTGTCTTTGAGCACCACCATATAATTAGTTCTGGTAACAATAGTTTAAAAACTGCCTTTTTTTAAAAATGGATTGCTTCATTGTTCATGGAGTGGTCTCGATCTTTTGATTGAGCTGTTGTTTTGTGACCATTTCCAGATATCCATTTCTATTTACAATCAAGTCTTTTAACTCAAAATGCATCAACGGTGAAACAAGGGCACTGGCTATTAACTTTGAAATCTCACTGAGAGATACAGTGATCTCTTGAGCAAGAACTTCACGTCTATCACTGTGTCCTTAAACTGTAACTGATTTTCTAGTGTTCTTTACTGGAGATCACCCAGAATCAGACTGGAGTGATAGCATCAAGTTGTCAAAACAAGAAATCACACCAAAGGATTTTCACAAACAAACAGCCAAGTAAGAAAAATCAGTAAAATAATTTAAAAGATTTTAATAAATCACATTAAATATTGAAAATGATGCAACTTTTCAAGGGATTTCTAACTGTGATGTGACTGTGAAAAAGCTGAAGTGCTCAGTGATTTGAATCATTGATAGCTCTGGAGTGGACGGTGGGTGCCAGAACACAGTCTATTTGGATACTGAGTGACAGACTATATCAGGAAGTACACACTAATATATGTATGTGAAACAACCTGAAGTTGCAGTTCTAGTTGAACTCAGTGGTTCCTGGGAAAACGGAAATCCCAGAGATGCAAAGGTTTGCTTTGCCAGTGGCTGAACAGGATCAAACACTCCAATAATTAATATTGAGATGTATTGCATGAATCCTCTATTGTACAAATATATGTGCAATTGATGCAGCTCATTTTGTTGTCAAAACCTTGAAGCTGAATTGCAAGCAAGTTGAAGTTAATGAGGAATAATTTTGAGTTTTGAAATTACTTAGATTAGTCCAATTTGAATGTACAAGTCCAAGTAAAACCATTGAAATAACCTGTTCTTTAGTTTAGATACTTCAAATTGAACAGAGTTATATTTATTTTTAATCAACATGCAGGGTCATGTCACGACACACCTCTAGCCTTCACTGAACCCAGCCTTTCTGGCCCACAAGTCGAGTTGCCTGGCCAAAAGAGCTTCCTCAACAAGGTATATTACTCGGCATAACTAGAACACCAAAGTAATGAAGAACATCAAACTTTATTTAATATAATCAAGCAAAACAATATATTCATCTAACAACGAGGCACTAATTAAGTAACCAGCAAAAGGTACAATAGTTATTTGTGCAAGACAGACTTTAAACTGTATATTCATAACCCAGATGCAAACAGGAGTTATCTGGATAAACAAAATGTAAGGAACTTTTAGTTTTAAAGAGATCGAGGGTGGGTTAGATTATTTTATACAAAACCATAACAAACCTTCTGTTACAAGGACAATGGGAGTAACAAACAACAAAGTTCATTTATTTTAATCAAAAGTAGGATGCAGTTATCATAAATGCATGCATATCAACTCAAAAGATCAGCCTAATATTATTCTATTATCATTAAAATGGATGAGACACACTTAATACTAAATTGAATGAAGAATGAATAATGCAGCAGAGAAAAATACATAATTAATTTCCAGCAGTTTTTGTTCTATGTCATTGTTCGCAAACAAACATCAAAAATTCAGAAGGACAGCCAAACCATTTACAATCCGAAAAAACTGTCAATGATTCCTCATGAGAATACGCAAACTATAATATTTGTATTACAGACTTAACCTCATTTCTTTCTTTTCTTGCAAACTACAATGAATGTTGGGCAAATAATTCACCATTTTGCTTTACAATCTTTTTACCATGACCAAAACTCGCCATTATTAAAGAAATAAAAGATGTCCAATTGTAGAAAGAAAATTAATTTTGGTCAAATTGAACTTTATTTTCCATCACTCCAAAGAAGTACCCTTTATTGATCATTTATTTGTATTCCTAAAAAGGCAAAATTACAACTACACACAAACATATGAATAAGGAGCAGAATTAGACCAGAGTCCATTCTGGCACTCTGAAGGATCATGGCAATCCGATGGTGGATTCAACTCCACTTTCCTGTGTTACTATAAAACTATAGCTCCTTTAGAATCAAAAGAGGTTGACAGCACAGAAAGAGTCCACAATCCCCATCATATCTGCACGGGCTAATAAATGAGCCTGCCAGCCTAATCCCCTTTTCAGCATTTGGTCTGCAGCCCTGCAAGTTACAACAGGAGGGATTCATATCCAGACACATTTTAAATGAATTGAGGGCTTCTGCCTCAACTGTCTTTTGGTCAGTAATTGCAGACCACTTTCACAATCTAGGTGAAAAGGATATACATAGTTCCTCTCCAATCTTTTTACCAATCACTCTGGTAATGTAAACAAACTGGTCCCATCCTCTCTTTCCATCATTATAACAATTTTGTACATCTCAATCAAATCGCTCCTCAGCTTCCCTGTTCCAAAGAGAACAATCCTAGCTATCCAACCATTCCTCATAGCTGCATTTTGTCAGTCCTGACAACATCGTCATAAATCTTCACTGTACCTTCTCTCATGCTGTTACATCCTTTCCTTTGTGAGGTGAGAAAACTGCACACAAACTGTACTCAAATTGTGGCCTAACTAATATTTCTTACAGTTTCTACAGAACCTCTATAATAAATAAAATTAGCTAATAAATAAAAGGATTTCATTGATTTCTTCACCATTTTCTTCACCTGTCCTGATATCTTCAGGTATCTACGGACATTCATTCCAATATCCCTCATTTCCTTTAGTATTCTATAATATATTCTACAATGCTATAGTGCCTCTCAGTATTCCCCATTAATTGTGTGTTCCTTTGCCTTTTTGACCTCCCCAGAAACATCACCTCACCCTCCTTCAGGTTCCATTTCATTTGCCTCCTTTCTGCCCACCTGATGAGTTCATTGGTGTCAGCCTGCAGTCTCCAATCATGCTCCTTGTTATCAACCATGTGGCCAATTTTAGTGTCACCTGCAAACTTCGTGATCATGCTCCCTACATTTATGCCAATTGGTAATACAAAAAGTAAGGTACCTAGTAGTGAGACCTGTAGAACATCATGATAAACAACCAGTCACAAAAACACCAGTCAACAATTACTCTTTGTTTCCTGCCACTGAGCCAATTTTGTATCCAGCTCACTATATTCCCTTACATCCATGTGAATTTGATTTTTTAAACTATTCTGCCAAGTGGGAACTTGTCAAAACTCTTGTTAAAATCTATGTAGACCATATCAACAGCACTAAGTTCATCAATTCTCCTACTCACTTCGTTAAAAAAGTCAATCAAGTTAGTCAGGCATGAGGTTCCCTTAACAAGTAATTGATTAATCCATGCTTTTCAAAGTGACAGTTTATGCAATGTCTCCAACTTCATTCCAATAATTTGCCCACTATTGAGGTTAAACCTTTTAAACAAAGGCACAATATTAATGACACACAAAAGTCTCACAATAATACCTGTACTCATTGAAGATTAGAAAACTATGGTCAGACCGTCTGCTCTAGTTTCTTCTAACAATCTCGGGCATATTTCACCAGCACTAGTGCTTTTTAACATGCAATTTCCATTAACATTCCCTCTAAGTTTATCATGTCAAATATTTCACACTCCTCTTCTTTCACTGCAATACCTGAATCAGTCCCTCTTTGTGACCTTCTATAGGCGTTATTCTTTCCTTTGTAATCCTTTTTTAATATATTTTGATAAAACATCTTTGGGTTCTTTGATTTCATTTGCCAACCTCCCTTCAGAAGACACAAGAGCTGTAGACCATTCAGCACACTGAGTTTGCTCTGCCATTCAGTTAGGTCATAAGACCTGCTGCGTTTTTCCAGCAAATGACCTGCTGCGCTTTTCCAGCAACACATTTTCAATTCAGTTAGGTCATGTCTATGTTAAAAAAATCTGACTCTCTCAGCCTTCAGTACACGTAATATTCAGTTTTAACAGCTCTCCGCAGAAAAAGGATTCCACAGATTCACTACCTGCTGAAAGGAGAAATTCTTCCATATTTCTGTTTTAAATAGGTGACCCCTTTACTCTGAGATTATGCTCTCTGGACCTAGCCTATCCCTGAGTAGGAAACAACCTCTCCACATCTACCCTATCAAGCCCTGTAAGAAATATACATGTTTTCATAAGATCATCTCTCATTCTTCTAAGCTCCAATGTGGCCCAACCTACTGAAACTCTCCTCTCAAAAGTCCCTCCATACACGGGATCAATTCAATGAACTTTCTCTGGCTTGCCTCCAATGCCATACTTTTCCTTAGATAAAGGGACCAAAACTGTTCACAGTATTCCAGCTTTCTGTTTGCCTTCCCTATTCTTAATGTTTGGTTATACATGCACAAGGACCCCCAACTCCCTCAATTCCACAACCTTTCTAAGTCTTTTTTCATTTAAGCAATATTCAACTCATCTATTCTTCCTGGCAAATTACATTACTTCACATTTTCCCACATGTATCCCATCTGCCAAGTTTTTGCCCACTCATGTAACCATTAGATTAGATTAGATTACCTACAATGTGGAAACAGGCCCTTCAGCCCAACAAGTCCACACCGACCCTACGAAGAGCAACCCACCCCCCTACATTCGCCCCTGACTAATGCACCTAACACTACAGGCAATTTAGAGTGGCCAATTCACCAAACCTGCACATCTTTGGACTGTGGGAGGAAACTGGAGCACCCGGAGGAAACCCACGCAGACACGGGAGAATGTGCGGGTCCCTGGTGCTGTGACGCAGCAGTGTTCACCACTGAGCCACCGTGCCGCAAATTAGTTAACTAATCACAGAATATCTTACATTCATGTTCACTTCTACAAGATACTCCCTTTATAGCTGAGCAGGAGGTGGAAGAAGCCTGTTCCTTATCTCTACTCACAGGTGAGGTGTCCAAGACTGCTATCTAGATAATGAAGATGTCCAATAATTATCCCCTACAAGCTACTAAGCCTGTGCCATTTCTGGGTTCAGCTATTGTCACAGGGTCTTGCTGCATGGATGGAGGCTTCTCAGTAACAGCATTGTTGAAGCAAAGGATAAACTGGGGCTCTTGAAGGATGGTCTCATCAGCTCCTTGACTGCCTCAACGTTTCCATAATGTCCTTACATGCTGGTTGGAGCTTCCAACTGGCATTCACTCCATTCATCACCACTATAAATGACACTGTGTTCAATGGCACAGTGAGCCTCACTCTTTCCATGCATTTCAGTGCTTTGCTCCTGCATTTATTCAGAATAGTGCTGCATTGCTCAAAGCCCCAAGCAATGTATCACTTGGAACCGTCTATAGTCTGCCTATGGCTCCAAATGCTTCAGTGATCTCTGACAAGTGGGAATTCATATGCCTCCTGATTCTTCAGGAAGACCCTCCATGTGTATGATACTCCAGGCCCAGCACATTCACCCGCTGTCAAGGTTCTGTCTGTTCTCAGATGGGTTTGCCCAGACCTTTGCCTCCTCTACAATCTGACTTGATCACTTCTGAGGTGCATTTCACCTAGTACCCCCCCCCCCCCCCACCCCATTCTAAGCTAGACTGGGGCATAACTGAGGTGAGCATGTCTGTGCTGATGTAATTTGTGAAGAAATGATGTGATGGAGCTCTCACAGGGACATTACTTCCCATTGAGGAGGCTGGTAACAACTGGGCTAGTATTCTGTGCTTCTCTTCTACAAGTGGCCCTATGAAAACACAAGAGAAAGGTCATGAGAAATTGAGCTAATGTGCAGGTGGTTCAGCAGAACCATCACATGGATTACAGTGGTCATATAGGCACAATGCATGTTTTGTAGGTGTAACTTCATGCATTTCACTTGCAGGTTGAGCTATCAAACTCCCCTGCTCTGGACAGTTTCCAATTTCACTGTCCCCCACTGTCTACCACAATGATATCTTTACTATCTCCAAGGCTGCCTCCTCAATAGGGATCAGTATGTGGAGCTGTGATACCCACTATCAGTCTTAATTATCTCTCTAGAATTGTGGGCTCTCTTCTACAATGGATAGATAGTCACTATGGAGACAGATTTAAAAGCATACTGTCCTTATTCACTTATTCCGGCTGAACATTCACAAGAGGCACTGTATTGTGCAGCAATGCTCCCTACTCCCATTGAATCTCATACGTGAGAGTTGCCAACCCCTTATGATTGCAACTCACCTCTCAATTTCACAATGTTCAGGAGAACTAGTGACACTCACTCTGCTTATCTCATATGTGATCTGGTCGATATCAAGTTAGAGACCTGTCACCTGGGTGCCACATTGCATTCACCTTTCCAGGCTTTTGCAGATCACTGGAATTTTTTTGCTCTTCATTTAGTACTTGCTGGCTTTTAAAACTGCACAGTCACCTCCATCCATGTCATCTTGGTATTGCTGGGAGGATTTCTTCTTCTGGAATGAATATAGCATCTGTCAAAGGCTGATGAGAGGATTAGGAAAAGCATGGTTGCTGGTCTTCTGAACATCCCTTTGCTCCATTCCTTCAGGAAACAACAAGCTCAGTAATAGCTTGTATTTGCTTTTTAATGTATCCTCTGTATTGTTACGACACGGGGTAAGCATTCCTGCTTAATTTAAAAACCAGCAACACAGATAAGATTTATCCCGTGCAGTAAAAATACGAGTGGCCAAAAACTAAGTAAAAATTAACAACTTTATTTCTTAAAGTATAACAAAGAATAATTAACTAACCACTATTTAAAATTTCTTTCTCAAACCTATCTTTTAGCTTCCTTTCTATAATACTATTCTGATAAAACTCCCAATTAGGATTTACAAAACATTTCTTATCTCAAAATCAGACAGCTGTAGGTTCTTGTCTTTGGATCTTCCTGTGTCTTTTATCCTTGTTAGGAATTTCTGTGTCACAAGTTACTGATCAAAAAGGTACATTTAAGAGAGAGCTATTTTTCAAGTAGTCTAGTACATGCTGGGATTGGCAGTTCTCCTCTCAACTGTTCAATTTCACATTCCGTGCATGTACAGTCTTTTGCTTTTTAACTTCTTAAATAGTTTGTTTGCCTGAAATGACATACACACAGTTTTTACTCATGCATCTCAATTAAGGGGGAGAATGAGTGAATTTAAACATATGTTGGAAAGAGTGAAGTGTGGAGAGTTTCAAAGTCTAGACATGTATATTGATAGACCAACCAACTGAAACTGAATAATCACCAGCATTGCTAGAGATATTGATAGTCCAACCAGCTGAAACTGAATAACGACCAGAGTTGCTAGTTTTCCAAAGCACCAGAAATATTGCGGACTTCAGAGTCTTCTGAAAGTTTGAATGGAATGCTTTTGGTTTTGGAACAAATTAGAATGCTCTCTCATTTGACTAACAACTAGCTGCCAATCAGCCGAAGCAAGAACAAGAATGTAGATTGCAGAAAGCAGCAGAAACTGCTGTTAAGTTGTTTGTGGCACTATGAGAACATCCTAAAGCTTAGTCTGCAACATTCTTGCCAAACAAGAAAATAAAGCAGTCATGTTCATTCTGTAGTTTAGATATTCCGTCAAAGCTGTAGGTTATCAATTGTGATTCTAGCTTCACTGAACCTAAATGTTTTTCTTGGTCTCAATGCAATCTTCTAACAGTTCTTTTGTAATGCCCAGTAGTAGTTAAGACAGTCACAAAAGTCTTTCTGCATGCAACTGGTACTTCAGTAAAAAAAATCATTACAACAAAGCTGCTTGACTACTTAGTCATAATTTTGACTCCTTTTAAATACAAAGAAATTGAAGAGCAAAACTAAAGTATTTGTATAACAGACTCTTTGAATCTTGTACATTATATTGTCAAAATACATTGATGTGACATTTAAAATCCTGCAGAGTTTGCATTTTTTAACAATTGCACAGACAAATTTGAAAACGTAGTACCAAGTAAAAGTTATTATGGTTATTTCACTAACATCTATAAAACACTGCGATTACATTAGATTTGCACAGTAGTGTAAATTACACAAACTTCTTTTTTATATATGTGCAGTTTTGTCAGCAAAATGATTTCAACGGACTACTGTTACATGCAACAGTAGCAGTTTGCCTAGTTTCAAGTCAAGTACATCAATAATCACAAATAATAAAGAATTTATTATATTATACTGAGACAACTTTTTTTCCATCAAAATGTTTCCAATTAAGCCAAGTTTCTTGAGAAAATTCGGTTCTCAGTAGTAAGCTTTCATAGTGAGTGTTTGCTTATATAGAGGTTATCCAGTCTCTAATGGTACAAGTGAGAATATTATAGATTCCTTCCTGGCTTAAAATACCAAGCTTTACTGACCCTTGTTACAATTAACCATTTTCTTAAATAAGACACAAGCATGATGAACTGAATGGTCTCCTCTACGCTGTATCATTCAACAATAATGTATCTATCAGGACTAAGGGAGAAGCAACCTTCTTCATTTTAGAAAGGATATCCACGAAGATTGTAACAAAGTTTTAAAAGGAAATTCAAACTCCCAGAACTCTGGCACAAGATTTCATCATTTGAACAAAATCTTACTGTGCAGAGGTTGTACAAAACATGTACTACTAACAAGACAATACATTTCATAAACATATGTACATTCAACCCAAGAGTCTGAATAAAATTCTCCACATTCTACCATGTTCAACCAACAATTCCCTGATACAGAGGAACCTCAATTACCCTGCATTTGATTATCCGAATTTCGGATTAGCCGGCAAGATCGTAAGGTCCTGATGCTTGGCTAAACAATGTTATGTGGCTTTCCATTATCCGGAATTCGATTAACCTAACAAAATACTCCCTTACTGTATCCTTCAAATAATCAAGGTTCCTCTGTACACAGGTTCTGAGTGTTAATTCATTCTCCTGGACCAAAATAAGCCTTGCCTCAGTTCAAAGGAACTCACTTTTGAGCTCTTCAGTGTTCCTGTTATTCTCCAATTTCTTCAGGTCCTTCTACTAACATCCAACAGGCGAACCTTTTTATTCTCCTTCAACACCTCATAATTGTCAACTCTCCACTTCAAGTGTGGGCCTCAGTACATTCTTGCTAAATGACCCACTTTCTTTGCAGTTCTCTCTTTCAGCCTCTCACAAAGCTGCTCCCAAGGTTTTGTGAGAAATCACCAAGATAAAACCTAAAACAAAACGAAAAAGCTCAGTACAAATCATCCCTTTGACAACTTAGCAGACCTGGGATGTATGGGGAAGACAAAGGTAATGTCTCTGGATTCCAGCACTTCAGAGACCCAAGGCAATGCTCTGGCACATGGTTTCAAGTCACAACATAGCAGCTGGTGGAATGTAAATTTTTAGATAATGAACTTGGAACATAAAGCTAATCTCTGTAATGGTGCAATGATTGTCATTAAAAACCCAACAACTTGATTAGGAAAGGAAACCTGTCATCCTTACCTATGGTGTAATTCCAGATCACAGGAATGTGCTGACTATTAACTGCATATTGAGATAGCCCTGCAAGCCAGTCAGTTGTAACATCCACTAGAGAAACGTCCAAAGGGAACTAAACGAGATGGAGTACCCAGCGTCAGCCTAGACACTGAAACAACAAAGCACATCCAGAACTGTCAACTTTGCAAAGTCCTCCGAGTTAGTCAGCGATTATGCACAGTTCCTACTTCCTTACCTGAATAGTTACACAGGAAAAATTGGCTACTAGAAGTCCTAACCTAACGCCTGGGTAACTGCACAAATGAATAATCTCATCATCTACTCACCTACTTATGCACCTATACATTCATTCATTTACTAACACACTGAAAAACTGCTAAAATATCCTAAAGAATTTCCATTACAAATGTGACAATGCATTAGACATCTGCCCTGAATTATTTCCTTGAGTTCAGTCATTTATTTTACAGAAAACGTACTACTTCCAATCCAGCAACTTGATATCCAAAAATGACAGATACAATTAAGAAGAATTGCACATAATCCTGGTGTCTGCTCAGTTCACTGTTGAGCAGCATCCTCAGTAGGATCTGCATTTTGAGCAGAGAGCATAAGGAGGACAAAAACAATACACTTGCAATCTGAAAGTAGTAAATATCTCATTCCTACTCTTGCAGTTACTGATGGAATCAAAAGTATAAGGATCCCTCAACAATTGGAAGAAATGAAGCTCAACTAAAATGATTTCTACTAAGTATATCTGTACATGATTGAGTGCATTTATCTGATCTTACTGGAAGCATCACAAAGCCTGCATGCTCAAATACAAACTGAACGTTTTTATGTTTAGAAAATTTTAGAAATTTAGAAAATTAAATTGTGTATCTATGATTTTGATTGGTAAAGAGATGCAAGTGAACAGACAATGCTGAAAGCTGACTGGATTTGATTCCTTTAAATAGGCGCTGAAGCTATTGACTGATCATGCAAACCCATCACTTTGAATTGCCCTGGCTGTGACAATCACAAGGTTATCTGATTTTGCAGCAGTTGTCAATATTATTTTCTTGTTCATCTTTTAAAGTTTCCAATGATGAAGGAAGTATTCACACTTTGTGTTTAAAAACAGATTTTGAACACCGCTTAGCTACAGCATGAACATGTGTTAAAAATACTCAAGCTAATTAGTTAGGAAATACTTGTTCATTGTCACCTTTAGAAAGTGAACACTTAAGTTCATTTAGAATACTGCAGCAAGTGCCATAAAATGGCGTGCAGCTTCTATGCGGATTCACTTTGTTGCTCCCTCCCAGGTTTCCTGTGCTAAGTGAGTTCTGCCTGATTCTCCAATGGGAATTTGATCCAGCGAATCAAATGCAGGCAAGGTGTATTTTGCAATGGCTATAACTTTGAAATGTAAATGAAAACACATTTGCAAATGACAGAACATCTTCAATAAGTGTCAGATTGTCAGAGAAACAATAAGTTCACAATAGAAAACACAAAGAACAAAAATACAACTATTGTTGTCGCTTGTATTTATGACAAGTTAAGATAATTTTCTTGTACTAAAAATGCTAATCAGTTAATCAGATTTCACGAACTCGGAGGACTGGATAACTGAAGGCCTTATATGGCAGGATATTTTACATGATGAATTCCATTTTGTTTGCAATGCTTCAAAGAATAATAAATTGAACAAATTAATACCATATTGCATATCTCTTCAGTCCAACTGTACATCTCTATAACTCTATATCTCAAACAGCCTGTGGTTCATTTACAAAGAAATGGAAATGAGTCATCTGGGTGGGTTGCTCTTCAGAGTGTCGGCGTGGACTTGTTGGATCGAAGGGCCTGTTTCCACACTGTAACTAATCTAATCTAATCTGTGATAACTCAACTAGCACATAAGGAATGCTTAATTTATTTTGTTTTTGAGTTTTTAAAAATACAGTTGTTCAAAGTTTAATGGCGTCCGTAAGTTCCTTTAACTCCATTTCAATAGGAATAGAAGAAACACTTCTAGAAACAAACCAGCACGATTCAAGGTGAATCTATTTATTTGTTTCATTTTCAACCCTCCACAGCCTTTCATGATGCGGATTCAAAATATTCTTCACATAGTCAAAACACAGCTTTTCAAAATTAACAGAAATGAAGGTTTTGTCCCACCCACTTTCATCTGGCTTGAATTGTATTAATTTGCTCCCTTTTGATACTTGAAACAAATTAGCTCGTGGGGAAACATAAAAACATTTAAATTTGTAACAACCTGTTCATTTAAGCCTTTGTCACTCAAGTGTTGAGACTATTGGTGCATGAAACACTTTCTATTCACAAATGTCTATTTACTTTTCACAATAGTATAATTTAATGGTTATAAATATATATTTAGAATGTTAAATGGATACTATGGGAACCTATCTCCTGCAAGCACAAAATAATTGAAGATTTTTCTAAAGCAAATTTAGTTGATTTGCATTTGACATGCAACATACAACAGCACTATAATTTAGTTAAAGCTGCAAAAATCAAAGATGAGGAAATGACATTTTGGCAGGTTATTATTTGGTAGTTTTATAAATTTAAGGCTATGAAAAGAGCTACACATTAATTACATTAGCCTTCCAAACCATAATGCCTCACTGCAGTCAAATATCTTGCTTTGAAGATACTTAAGTACAACTACTGCAACTATCTGGTTCCTGGTTCATGAGTTTCTGTGCATAATTTTTAGTTTTAGGAATTAAAGTTTAACATTAAGAAATGGGATAAATGCACATGAAGGCAATGGGAGCCCATATTACTTGAAAGGTTAGGGTCATGCTACTTTAAGAGATTAAAAGGATGTTGCCAGGGTTGTAGGATTTGAGCTATAGGAAGTGGTTGAATAGGCTGTTTTTCCTGGAGCATCAGAGGCTGAGGGGTGACCTTACAGAGTTTTATAAAATCACGAGGGGCATGGATAAGGTAAATAGACAAGGTCTTTTCCCTGGGGTGGGAGAGTCCAGAACTAGAGGGCATAGGTTTAGATTGAGAGGGGAAAGATATGGTGTGTGTTTGGAATGAGCTGACAGAGGAAGTGGTGGAGGCTGGTATAATTACAGCATTTAAAGAGCATCTAGATGGGTATATGAGTAGGAAGGGTTTGGAAGAATATAGGCCACATGCTGGCAAATGGGACTAGATTAGGTTAGGAAATCTGGTGGGCATGGACGAGTTGGACCAAAGGGTCTGTTTCTGTGCTGGACATGTCTATGACTCTGTGACTCCAATTGCTAGAAAGGGTAGACCAGAAACAGCAGGTGGGCTACATAAACACCAGTCAGGGAGAATTTGCTTTGGAAGTTAAAACTAAATTAGTTAATAGCATTCAATGAATTCAGAAGCTGTAAAATCTATTTATTTCATCAGACCAAAGAAGAAATTCAAATAAAAGTTAGGTTAAAGTCAGGCAGATGTCATCATACAGCTGGGAGTAGATTAAGGTTCAGTGGTTTAAATTTTGAGTGCTTGCTAGAAGTCAGTTGCAGTATGGAACAGAGAGAGTACTAAAGCAGAAAGAGTGGCTGTAGACAGCACAAGTGCTGCTCTTAGCACACTCCGGACAGTGAGGGCTCAACAGCAATCATAGGAATTGGTGTTGCCATGCTATGGAAAAAGATTAAAGCTAAAATGAAGCGCTTGAAACCATTGGTAATGCAGATGAGTGGTGTGAAGGAAGCCCACAAATAGCTCTTGCTTAAAACAACACAAATTAGTGCAATCTACTAAAAGTCACCATAGTCTCAGAGGACCCTAGGCTATTCTCTCATTGAATCATTTACATCATGGAAGCAGAACCTTCAGTCTATTCAGTCCACGCTGACTATGTTCCCAAACTAAACTGGTCCTACCTGCCTGTGCTTAGCCCATATCCTTCCAAATCTTTCCTATTCATGAACTTATCCAAATGTCTTTTAAACACTGCAATTATACCTGCATCCACTACTTTCTCTTGCTGTTCATTCCATACATGAACCACACCGTGTGGAAAATAATGCCCCTCATTTCCTTTTTAAATCTTTCTCCTTTCACCTTAAAACTATGGCCCTGATTTTGAACTCCCCTCCGCCCAGGAAAAACACCCTTGTCATTCACCTTATCTATGCCCCTTAAGATTTTATAAACCTCAATAAGGTCACCCCTCAACCTCCCACACAGTGAAAAATGTCCCTGCCTTTCCAACTTATTTTTACAACTCAAACCCTCCATTCCCAGCATTATCCTGGTAAATCTTTTCTGAACCCTCTCAAGTTTAATAATATTTCTAATTACAGAGAGACAACTGGTGCTGGTTTAACATGATTAACAAGCCTCAGCCAAGGAAATAGACTGAGAAAGAAAGTCCTTCATCGTAACCTCATAGATTCAATTTTATGCTGTTGGCATCACTCTGCATCACAAACAAGCTGTCCAGCTAACTGAGCAATCTGCTAAACACATATATACAACATATACTCTTAACATATAGAATTAAAATGGGATATACAGAACCTAGGCGAAATATGGTCAAATGTATTCCAGGTTGCACTTTAAATGGTTGAGCCAATGTCTCTCCGTGCTAAAAAAAATACTGGTAATTCATTCTTGATATTTGCTTCACCAATATTACCACTTGGATTTCTTAATAGCAGATTCTCTGCTATTTCATAAAAAAAAAGTAGTGTTATTACAAAGAACAGCAATCTCAGGTGTAACGAGAGAACCTTCTGTTGACCAATATGAAATCACATCAATACTGAATGAAGAATCAACTGCCTAAGTAATTATACATTTTCCACTGAAGGAAAGCATTGAATCAAGGTGGGAAGCCAATTGTGATGTAAATGCAAGAAATTGAAAAAGGGTGGAAAACCGTTCTGACAATCAACTGATCTTAATTTAATTTTTTTCACATCTCCCTATTAAATAAACAAGAACATCATCATTTCATGGAAATAGGAGAACATCACAGCACAACATAATTGGTCTACCTTATAACTAGCACATTGCATGATTTCAGAACATCCAAAATGTTTCATACCCACTCAAATAATACAATGCAGTCTCTGCTCTAATATAGGGAAACTCAGAAGCTATGGAAATCAATTTGTTCACAATAGGTTCCAAATGCAGCAATGAGATAAAATATCAGGTATTATGTTTTAGCAATTATGCATTGGGATAAACATTTGACCAAGAGAACTCACCCATATTTGGAGAAGGGTGTGAAGTTTATGATCATTACATCAATCAGAGGGGATATAGAGGATCTCAATTTAACATCCCATATGAATGTCAGCAACTCTGATTGTGCAGCTCACTATCAGCTAATACCTGAAGTATCTGCCCAGAATTTTACCCAAATCCTGGAGTGAAATTTGAGCATACAAACCTATGACACAGACATCCTGTAAACATTTTTATCAGCTATCAGAATCTGGTGAATTCAATACTGTATTTCAATCATTTAAGAAGTCATAACCCTAACCCTACCAACACACCAATCAGAATTCAAATTTTAACTCTGATTTATAAAAAATAACAGGCTGTCAACTCTATTAGTATTGGCTGGGGAACAATTGTAACAATATTTTTATTAAATTCAGAAAAAAATAGTGAAACACAAATGTCACAATTTTTCAAGGAAAAGAATGATGCAAGAAGTTTAGAATCGTACTTCATTCCTTTCAAGGTTTTTTTTTTAAAAAGCAGCGAGTCCTTAGCGTTACTGGAGAATGTCCTGGAGGCAGATTCAATTGTAGAATTGGGTCGTTATGTGAAAAAAAGAAACTTTCAGTGTTAAAGGGAAAAGGCAGGTGGGACAATGCCAACTGCATTTATGGGCAGCCTCACATGCACAATAGCCAAATTACCTCATTATAAGCTGTAGCTATTCTATGGAAAGGGAAAAGCATGTATTGAAATAGCAGATTTCATGCCTTCAAGATATTCCAACCACTTTACAGTCAAAATTAGTCAGCAAAAATCTGGGCAGATATCCCATTATGACAATAGGACATAATGACTATGAGTTGTCTTCACAGCCTTCTGTGACAATGAGCTCTGCAAATTCACCCACCCTCAGGTTGAAGAAATTCCTCCTCATCTCAGTCCTAAAGAGTTGTCTCTTCATTCTGAGGCTGTGCCCCTCACATCCTAGTTTCTCCTACTAATGGAAACATCTCCACATTCACTCTATCCCAGGCTTCTCAGTATTCTGTAGGTTTCAAAGACATTCCCTTCATCATTCTAAACTCAATCAAGCACAGACCCAGAGTTCTCAACCATTCCTCATTTAACAAGTCTTTCACCCTGGGATCATTCATTAAACCTCCTCATGACACCCTTCAACACCAGTATGTCCTTCCTTAGATACAAGCCTCAAAACTGTTCACAATAATACAAATGCGGTCTGATGAGAGCTTTTTATAGTCTCAGCAGTACATCTTGCTCGTATTCCAGCCCTTCTCTTCTAACCTTCTCGAAATGAATGCTAACATTGTATTTATCTTCATAACTGGGAACTGAACTTGCATGTTAACCACAGGAGCATCACGAACTAGGATTCTTAAGTCCATTTGTGCTTCAGATTTCCGAAACTTTTACAATTTAGAAAACAGTCTACGCCTTCCTGACAAAGTGCATAACCTCACCAGTTTCCCACATTGTATTCCATCTGCCACTTCTTTGCCTACATCCTTAGCCTTTCCAATTCTTCTGCAGCCTTCCTCTCTCCTCACATAATCTGCCCCTCCGACTATCTTTATGTCATTTGCAATCTTAGCAACAATGCTCTCAGTTCCTCTGTCCAGATCGTTCATGTATAACATGAATAGTTGAGGTCCCAATACTGACTCCTGTGGAACTATTCTGGGGTCACTGGCTGCCATCCTGGAACAAACCTCATTTTCTCTGCTTGCAGCCTTCTGTCTCTACAGTATCTTGCCTTTAAAACCACAAGCTCTTTCTTTATTTAGCAGCTTTCTTGTCAAAGACTTTCTGAAAATCCAAATCATATCCACTGGCTCTCCTTTGTCTAACTTGCTCATCAAAGGGTTTTAACAGATTTGTCAGGCATGACCTCCCTTTGATGAAGCTGTGCTGACTCAGCCCTATTTTACTATGCACATCTAAGCACTCGCAATCTCATCCTTAATAATGGATTCTAAAATCTGACCAATGACCAAGGTCAGGCTAACTGGCATATAATTTCCCGTCTTCGGCCTCCCTCCTTCAGTAAACACAGCAGCATTGAGGCCAGTAACCCAATTTTTCATGATCCTGCCACCATCCTCGTTATGTGTAGTAACTGGACCTAGATTCCCCACTTTAGTCAGAATCCAATTCCTGTTAACATCTCTAACACGCAATAGCACCTGTGTTACATTCAAGTGTCAGCTGAGATTAATAGGGCTTGAAGTCACAAGCTCCTGACTCAGGCAATAGCTAATCTGACATTTGATTTCTTGTTTTTATATCATTAACACTGCAGTATTGTAGTGAGAGAAAGCCTGACAGTATATATTTGCTACAATCTGAAAGTACCTCTATATCATGTGCTCAACCTTTTCAATGTCAATCCTTTGCCAGCACAGCAGACAGGAGCCAACAGAATTTTGGTTAACAAGTGATAATAGTTCACTGGAGGGACAGGAGCCCTGATGCAATACACAGAATCTGAAATTGAAATGCCAATTTGAGAAGACAGATGGTCTTTTTCTCAATAATCTTACTGTTCAACACAACGAAGAGTTACAGTCTGCATCTCCAGAACACCCATACATCCTTTAAAAATATGTTGACTTTATTAAATCCATACTTTGCTATATTCCCAAACTGATTATTACATATTTTTCTTACAATTTTAAACCTATACAATCACAAAATAACATTTTTTAAAAATTAAATTTCCTGAATATTAAATTGATTAAACTACTACTATATCATAACACCATTTACCATTTTTGTAAATACAATACTTGCACCAGCACATCATAGATAAAAATAAAATTCTGAAGTACTCCAAAATGTTAAACTAATTACAAGAACAAGTAACAGATACAAACTCACACAGTTCACATCCTATAAAGCACTAAATTACAAAATTCTATCCCAGTGCTAGATGTTAATTGTGCTGACAGACTTTGACAAGAGGAGACAAAGACTTAGTGCACAAGTGGTGGATCAGTGAAGAAATGGTGACCATTTTTTGTCTCTTTTCTTCCATTTCCTATTGTTCTGTTCCTTTTTAAATCCAGTTCATGTTTGATATCATGCAGTTTTCAGGAAAGATAAAATGCCTGAAAATTCAACTGGTGTACTCTGAACAGATGCTACTTTACTTGGTGAGACCAGCATTTTGTGTTTTCAGTTTGGATTTCCAGAATTTGCAAGGTTACTTTTTTAGTGCTACTGGGAGAGTTTAAACTAACTCAGCTGGGGTGTGGAGATAACATCAAAGAGGAATACGAAGGTGTACATAATAATGGGATTATGTACACCTTCGTATTCCTCTGCACGAGAATAATGAATACTAAATTATTAGACAGAATCAGAATAAAGAAGAAAGCAAAAGAAACAGTTGAAATGGGGGTTATTATGCATGTACATGAATGAATGTTTATTAAATAAATTGCTGAGTTGCCAGTG
This sequence comes from Chiloscyllium plagiosum, assembly GCF_037043375.1. Classification (NCBI taxonomy): domain Eukaryota; kingdom Metazoa; phylum Chordata; class Chondrichthyes; order Orectolobiformes; family Hemiscylliidae; genus Chiloscyllium; species Chiloscyllium plagiosum. Next base: position 42,983,391 of record NW_028270152.1, read on the forward strand.
TAGATAGTTTTTTTCATTCTTTGCTGGGTAACCTTGTCCCTGGTAAAGCCAGCATTTTTTGCCCATCCCTAATTACCTTTGAAATAAGAGGCTTATTGAGCTATTTCTGAAGACAGTTAACATTACTGAGTTCAGAGCCACATCCTCAGGTTAGGATAGCAGATTTCCTTCCCTCAAAGGACATTAATAATTGCGTTAGGTTTTTACAACAATAGTTTATGGCACTATTACTGAGAGCAGCTTTATTTTGCAGATTCATTATTCATTTAATTTAAATTCCACCAGCTGTCATGGTGGGATTTGAACCTGTGTCCCAGAGAATTAGTCTGAGCTTCTGGATTAGTAATCAACTGATAATGACACTATGTCACCATCTCATTTAATTGTCAAATTGAAATGTGATGCTGTGGCCATCACAAAGACTCAGTTGAAAGGAGACAGAACTAGGCGATAAATATTGCTTGATACAAGTTCAGAAAAGATAACAAAGGAACAATAGGAGAGGGGTGGCAGTGCTGATTAAGGAGGGTATTACCATGCTGAAAAAAAATGTCCCAAAAGGGTCAATGACAGAAACAATTTAGCTGGAGCTAAGGAACTGAGAAAACAGCAATTGCATTGTTCAATGTAGTCTATACGGCACCAAAAATTGAATTGAATGTGGAGGAACAAACCTGCAAGGAAATCACAGAGAGGTGCAAAAAGTATGGACTAGTTATCAGTCGGGATTTATAATGGTGGATGGTCATTGTGCTGAGAGGAGAAAGAGATCCCGCGCGTGTTCAGGAAAATTTTCTGCTGTAATAGGTTTCTTGCATGATGAGAAAGTGGACATGCAAGACTGATTTTTGGGTTTGAGATGTAGAACATAGAATATAGAACAATACATCGCAGAACAGGCTCTTCGGCCCTCAATGTTGCGCCGACCTGTGAACTATTCTCGGCTCGTCCCCCTACACACTATCTCATCATCATCATCATCATCATCATCCATGTGCTTATCCGAGGATTGTTTAGATCTCCCTAATGTGGCTGAGCTAACTACATTGGCAGGTAGGGCATTCCACGCCCTTACCACTCTGAGTAAAGGACCTGCCTCTGACATCTGTCTTAAATCTATCATCCGTCAATTTATAGTTATGGCCCCTCGTACAAGCTAACATCATTATCGTAGGAAAAAGACTTTCACTGTCTACCCTATCTAATCCTCTGATCATCTTGTATGTCTCTATCAAATCTCCTCTTAGCCTTCTTCTTTCCGATGAGAATAGTCCAAGTCTCTCAGCCTTTCCTCATAAGACCTTCCCTCCAGACCAGGCAACATCCAGGTAAATCTATTCTGCAACTTTTCCAATGCTTTCACATCCTTCCAGAAATATGGTGACCCGATCTGTACACAATATTCCAAGTGTGGCCACACTTGCATTTTGTATACTTGCAGCATGACATTGCGGCTCCAGAACTCAATCCCTCTCCCAATGAAACCTAACATACCGTATGCCTTTTTAACAGCACTATCCATCTGGGTGGCAACTTTCAGGGATCTATGTACATGGACTCCAAGATTGTTCTGCACATCCACACTACCAAGAATCCTTCCATTGAACCAGTACTCTGCCTTTCTGTTATTCTTCCCAAAGTGCAGCCCAAAGATTACTTGGCAAAATTGACAAGTAGATTAAATGTCAGAGAAGACTATCTCCTATTTAGGGGATAAGAAGGGGGCAAGAATAGACCTGGGACAAATAATTTGGCACCACAGGGTGACAGGAAAAACAGTCAGAAATCATATGACACGAGGTTATAGTCCAACAGGTTTATTTGAAATCACAAGCTTTAGGAGTGTAGCCCCTTTAGGAATGAAGTGAGAGAGAAACACACAGAACACAGAATGTATGGGCAGAGTGATCAAGGGCAAAGAGATCACAAGATCATACAAATGGTGTGAGTGCAGTGTCAAATAATAAGTCTCTGCAGGTGACCAAGTGTGTAAGACAGTGTGAATATCAATAGCCGAATAACAACTGAAGGGATGACCTATAATCTGATTAAATGAGCAAAAGGATATTATAAAAAAACTTAAAAATAAAGTGATGCTGGAGACAAACCAAGTGACTGGAATAACATGGAACATAAACAGAAGCCGTTGGAAAAGCCCAGCAGGTCCAGCAGCATCTGTGAAAAAAATACAAAGGGTCACTGGACCCGAAATGTTAACTCTGATTTTTCTTCACAGATGCTGCCAGACCTGCTCAGCACCCCAACCCCCAGCAACCCCTGCCTCTGTAACCTGCACCACAATGTTCTGTATCAGTAAAATCTTCCTTATTCTCTTAATTTGACACCATGACCTTGATAAATTATTACAATATCTCTACCTTAATTACTTCGTACAATTTTGGATTACTTCTTTGGTTAGAGCCTCGGCATGTGCCTCTTATACCTATCATGTTATAACATCCTGGTAAATCTCTTCTGATCCCCCCTCTCTAGCTTAATAATATCCTTCCCGTAACTGGGAGACCAGAACTGGACACAGTACTCCCAAGAGGCCTCACCAATATCTTGAACAATTTCAACATGACTTCCCATCTCCTATACTCAAAGGATTGAGCAATGAACGCATACATGCTAAATGCCTTTTTAACCAACTTGTCTACATGTGATGCAAACTTCAAATAATTATGTACCTAAACCCCTAAGTCCCTCTGTTCTACAGCACTACCTAATGCCCTATCATTAATTATATAGGTTCTGTCCTGTTTGTTGTACCATTTGTTTTTAAAGACCTCTCAAAAGAACATTGTCTCCCCACCAACTTGTGCAAACTTCAAACCCAGAACAATCCAACCCAGAGGAGAACCATCTACAAAAGGTACCAGGCATTTCAAGTGTCTCCAAAAGGCCCAGGTTGACGTCAAGTTACAACAGGAAAAGCATGCAAACATTTGGGTATTCCACCCGCACACCTCTTCCAATACTACCTACCCAACTTCCAGCAGAACTTGTGGATCTAGTATTGTCCGGTATTGTCTACTTACCTGCTCACAACACCAGAGAGAAGAAAATTATCCTCAATCCCAAGAAATTGCCTAAGAATCATTAACTTGACTAAAGTTTAAGGTAGCTGGAAATGTGTTGCTGGAAAAGCGCAGCAGGTCAGGCAGCATCCAGGGAACAGGAGAATCGACGTTTCGGGCATAAGCCCTTCTTCAGGAATGGGGAAAGTTTGTCCAGCAGGCTAAGATAAAAGGTAGGGAGGAGGGACTTGGGAGAGGGGCGTCGGAAATGTGATAGGTGGAAAGAGGTCAAGGTGAGGGTGATAGGTCAGACTGGGGTGGGGGCGGAGAGGTCGGGAAGAAGATCTCAGGTTAGGAAGGCGGTGCTGAATTTGATGGATTTGACTGAATTATATATAACGTTAAGGTAGCTGACTAGCACAACAATACTTAAGCGTATATCATCCACTGCTTTTTCTTCACTCGGAATATAAGCGAAGCTAGTAAAGCCTGGCAAAGTTACAAAACAGGGCTACTTGCATGCCAAATAGAATAAGCAACAATTGATATGCAGAGATAAGCGATTCCACAACAAACAGATCTGATCCATGTTCTGCAGTCCTGTTTGCTGATGACTGCACAATCTTCAACGTCATTCATGACTCCTCAGACACTGATGTAGCCCATGCCCAAAATGTGGACAATGTCCAGGCTTGGGCTGACAAGAGGCAAGTAACATTCACATGATATAAATGCCAGGTTTGCAAGATTTGGAGATGCCGGTGATGGACTGGGGTGTACAAAGTTAAAAATCACACAACACCAAATTATAGTCCAACAGGTTCAATTGGAAGCACACTAGCTTTCGGAGCGATGCTCCTGATGAAGGAGCGTTGCTCCGAAAGCTAGTGTGCTTCCAATTAAACCTGTTGGACTATTACCTGGTGTTGTGTGATTTTTAGGTTTGCAAGAGACAGTGTAGCCATTGCCCTGGACATTCACTAGCATCACCATCACCAAAATATCTGCTATCAACATCCTGGGAGTTATCATTGACTAGAAACTGAACTGGGCTAGTCAGTTAAGGACTGTGGCTACAAGAGCAGACCAGAGGCCAGAGATCCTGCAGCAATTAATTCACTTCCTCACTCCCCAAAGCCTGTCCATCAGCTACAAAGGTACAAGTCAGTAGTATAACGGATTTAGGAGGATGAATCCAACTCCAGCTGCACTCAAAGAAGCTTGACACCATCCAGGACAAAATGGCCCACTCAGCAGGAGCAGTGGACACTTTATACAAGATGCACTACAGAAATTCATCAACAATCCTCAGAAAGTGCCATCCAAACGCACAATCATTATAATTTAAAAGGACAAGAGAACACCAAAACCTGTATTTTCCCTCCATGCCACTCACATCCAGACTTGGAAATATATTTCCATTCCTTCATTGTCATTGGATCAAAATCCTGGAATTCCTTCACTAAGAGCATTGTGGGTATACCTATCAAAGTGGACAGCAGTGGTTTAAGAAGGCAATTCACCATCATCTTCTCATGAAACTAGAGATATGTGATAACTGCTGGCCCACAGTGATGTCATCATCGCACAAATGAATTTTTAAAAAGCCAGCATTTTTTGTCCATTGCCAAGTGCCTTTGAGAAAGAGATAAAGAGTGAGGCATGTTCTTTAATTGTTGCAGTCTATGCAATAATTAATTTTAATGTAAGTATTTATTTAAATGTTGTTACAAATAAATTGGGACTGTTTTATATTATAATTTAAACATGTAGATGCAATGGTGATGTCTGATCTTCCTACATAGTCAGAGTCACTTGTACCCATGCTTCCCACTTAGTGAACACCAGTTTTTGAAGTACAGCATTGTGAAAGGGATCTATAGAAGCCAGACAGATACCCATAAAGAAGAAATAAAGTGACAGGGACATCAAGGCAACTCTCAGATCATTCTTTTTCACTCAAAGTTTTAAGGAAGAGATCTGGAAACAAATCATGGTATTAATAAAATTGTGTGACAATGATGAGCTGAGGTTTTGAAGCCCAAAATCATCATAGCACAAAATGTGACCTTTCCCACCACAATTCTGTGCAATGTTTTCAGTGTACACTACCCAGTTTTTCTGTACATAACATCAACTAGCTGCTTATAGTGGAGCATGTTATTCTTGAACTTTCTGTACCTACTATATTCTAGTTATGAAATGCCAAGAATTAATGAGTTAGTGGTCAGTTCTAGCTAAAATGGCCTCCATAGTTAATATTTTAGGAGAAGATATTGTTAGACAATCAGTACAAGAGAAATGGGATTAATTGGAAACCTCTGCTAACGAGACAAAACAGACATGGCAAGTTGAATGGTCTCCTTCTGTGCTGTATTCTAAGATTTCAACCATTCTAAGATTCTAATAATACCTTACTGAGAAGAAGTGATATATTTACTGTTAACAAGTTGAATCACGTTATTGAATATTAAATTTACTGCTATAATCAGGAACAAAGATGTGAATACATGACTGGTAATTTAGTAAGTTGGAATCAGACCGTTTTATGAGAAGTTATCTCTATTCTAATCACTTGTACTGTTGAACACAGCTTGGCACTCTTATCGTGCGAAAATAGACAGGCATTTAGACCTTCCTGACTCACATCTCTTTAATCAAAATATACTGATCCCAGAATGAGAGAAAATCAATACTGCAAAACAACGTTATTGTCAACCTAAAGCAATAGGTATTCTTACCCTTACAGAAACGCTCTCAATGGATCCAAGTTGCTCAGAGCACTCAATAACTGAAAGTAAAAGAAAACAGACATTGTACTTCACATATTATAGACACATGTTCCACATGCTGAAGGAAATTAATACACCTGTTGAATAAGAGCAGGATAGAGACTGGATATTAAGCAAAGGAGTAACTCATTTTTTGTTTCTCCAAAACCTTTCCAACACCTACACGATGCAAGGCAGGAGCGTGAAAAGATATTTGTTCCCTACCTGGTAAATGTAGCTCAAACAATATTCAAGCAGTTCAACATTAGGATGAAGCAGTTCACTTAATTGGCACCTCATCCATCATTTTAAACATCTATCCCATCCACCATGGTGCCTTGTGGCTTCAAACTCTGCACCACTTACAAGATGTACTGCAGTGACTTGCCACGGCTCCTTTGTCAGTACCTTCTAAACTCTCAACCTTCACCACCTCGAAGAACAAGCTCTGCAAGCACATAGTAACATCTGCACCAGCAAGTTTTCATCCAAGTCAAAAACCACTATGTCTTAGAAATATATCACCATTCTTTATTAATGCTAGTTCGGGGGAGTGGTTTGAGTATTACAACATCACAGAGACTTTAGTAGTTCAAGAAAATGTCTCATCGTCACTGCCTTAATTTCAATAAGTCAGCACTATCCATATTCCATAAACAAATAAAAGGAATCAACATAATTAATGAAAGTGCAATAGTGCATTTAAAATAGTCATGCATTATTATCAGTCTTTGAGCCCCATGCTTAATACTGTGCATTATAGACATTAAAAATTCCCAACAATATGCTTGGAAAAACATAGTGTTTCCAGGAACATAAAAAGACAAAAATTGACACAATTATAAGGATGAAATACTCAAATGGAGGAACAATAGACCTTCTCATCTAACAGGCTGTGGGGAATTGTAACAAAGGGAATTGGAAGCATGTACAAATATGTTTTTACTTTAACTCCTGGGTTGAATCTTAGAGGCTGGCAGAGGTTGCTTTGAGTGCAAGGAGGGTCAGTATTAAAACCCCAAAAAGTGCTGTTGTGTTTATAATCCTGTCCGCTTTTGGATTTAATTCTGGTGAGTTCCTCCTGAAGTCAGATCAAGTCAGTCATCAAAATATTTGAATCTGCAATTAAATCAAGCTAATCCAGTTTATACACACTCAGCATATGGATTTCCTGAGCTGTGTGGAATTTGCCAGGGTCAGTCACATGAGAGCCCATCGGAAAGGTTTGTTCAGTGGAACTGACAAGCTGGAAAACCTTCCACAAAATAAATTGAATAGTAGTAGATCTGCTTAAATGAAAGGCTGGTTCTCTCACTCTCTTCTGAGAATGCGCTCTTATTACTTAACAGGTCATTTCACCTGTCTTTGACTTTGCAGACATTAAGTATGTAATGAAAAAGAAACAAAATAACTGCAGGTGCTTTAAATCAGAAACAAAAATAGAAATTGTTCAGAAAAGCTGAGAGGTTCTGGCAACATCTGTGGAAAAAAAAAAGAGTTAATATTTCAGGTCGAGTGACCCTTCCTTAGAACCATGAGACCATAAGGCACAAGAGTTGAAATTAGGCCATTCGGCCCATCGAATCTGCTCCACCAATTCAATCATGGCTGATAGGTTATTCTAGGAGAAAGTGAGGACTGCAGACGCTGGAGATCAGAGCTGAAAATGTGTTGCTGGAAAAGCGCAGCAGGTCAGGCAGCATCCAAAGAACAGGAGAATCGACGTTTCGGGCATAAACCCTTCTTCATTCTATCCCATTTTCCTGCTTTTTTCCCTGTAACCTTTGATCCCCTTGGAAATGAAGAACGTATCTATCTCTGTTTTAAATATTCTCAATAACCTGGCTTCGACAGCCTTCTGTGGCAATGAATTCCACAGATTCATTACTCTCTGGTTGCTGAAGATGTTTCTCCTTATCTCCGTTCTAAAGGGTCTTCTTTTTACTCAAAGGCTGTGCCCTTGGGTCCTCATCTCTCCTGCCAATGGAAATATCTTCCCAACATTCTCTCTGTCCAGGTCATTCAGTATTCTGTAAGTTTCAATCAGACTCCCCCTATACCCACTCCACCACCACCCCCACCCCCCCAATCCTTCTAAACTCCATCAAGTATAGTCCCAGAGTCCTCAAATATTCCTCGTAGAGTCAGCCTTTCATTACTGAAATTATTCCCGTGAAATTCCTCTGGACCCGCTCCAGGGCCAGTACATCCTTCCTAGAGCCCAAAATTGCTCACAATACTCTGAATGTCATCTGAACAGAGTTTATAAAGCCTCAGAAGTACATCCTTGCTTCTATATTCTAGACCTCTCAAAATAAATGCCATCATTGCATTTGCCTTCCTAATTACTGACTCAATCTGCAGGTCTACCTTAAACGAAACCTGGACGAGGACTCCCAAGTCCCTTTGCCCTTCAGATTTCTGAATTTTTTTCCCCATTTAGAAAATACTCCATGCCTCGATTCTTCCTAGCAAAGTGTATGACTTCACACTTGCCCATGTTATATCTCATCTGCCACTTGTGTGCTCACTCTCTTAATCTGTCTAAATCTTTCTACTGCCTCCCTGTCTCTTCAATACTACCTGCCCCTCCATCTATCTTTGCATCATCTACAAACTTAACCAGAATGCCTGCAGTTCTTTCATCTAGGTCATTAATGTATAAAGTGAAAAGTTGTGGGGAAACACTGACCCTCATGGAACATCACTAATTGCCGGCTTCCATCCTGAGAAGGACCCTTTTATCCCCATTCTCTGCGTTCTGCTAGACAGCCAATCTTCTATTCAGGCTCGTACCTTGCCTGTAACACCATGGGCCCTTACTTAACTCAGCAGCCTCTTGTGTGGCGCCTTATCAATGGCCTTCTGGAAGTCCAGGTGGATAACTCCATTGGCTCTCTTTAGTCTTACCTGCTCATTACCTCCTCAAGGAATTGCAATAGATTTGTCAGGCATGACCTCCCCTTGTTGAAACCATGGCCTATTTTACCATGCACTTTCATGTATTCAGAAATCTCATCCTTCACAATGGACTCTAAAATCTCATCAATGACAGAGGTCAAGCTGATTGATCTATACTTTCCTGTCTTTTGCCTTATTCCCCTCTTAAAGGAGGGGGGGTTACATTAGTGATTTAACATTAGAACAGCTTTGTTCTTCCTTGCTGTCAAATCTGGGAACAGCTCCCACAGCTTTACCTTAGACTTTACTGAAGAACAAAAGGAGCAGCACCATTAACAGCACCAAGAGCACCGACAGCAACAACAGAACCAGCTCCTTCTCCTCAGTCAAATACAAGACCAGTCAGAAAAGATGGATATAGAGGTCCAGCTCAAAGAGGTAGGACTTCCAGCTCAGGGTTTCAGAGCAGTGGATCAATTTTTTTGTTAGATCTGAGCATCAGTGCCTCAGGACGCTCAAGCTTTCACAGCTGGTCAGTGCTGTTAACTACAGCCTTCTGAAGCAATACTTTATTCCCTTGTGGACATAGGCATGCATTGGTAGCCACAAAACTGTCAATCACTGAATGGCCCAGCTTACCAAGTTCCCTGCCTCTCTCTGGAACTGTGTTCTCTGCTTTCTGCATCTTCAGGATATAAAACAAAGGCAGGCATGAGAAATGAATTGTATGTAGAGCAGGGAAGGACAACATTTGTGGGGTATAAGTAAGAGGATGACAAAGTGTTGGTTGCTCAAATAGAGAAATGAGAAGATGCCTTGTGTTAACCTGAGGAGTGTTGTGCAGAGAGGTTTTGGAAAGTCAGGATGTGGAGCTTGGAATTTTCAAGTGTAATACCATATGCCTTCCTGCCTTTCAGGATCCTTGAATCTCTTGGATAAAGTCACAAAGTCTGTGAGACCACAATGCTGTTGCTCATTTCCTCAGCCACTCTATGTCTGCCTGCCTAAATTCTTCCTCCTCACAAGTGGAAACATTACTTCACTTCAATCCCTCAAATCCTGCAACAGCATCTCTGGATGACAGAGATGCAGAAAGGAGGTGGGAAAGTAGGGGTAGGGAGTGGAAACATTCCTCGGTCTGCCTTCAATAAGTATTGTTAAGTGGGTGAGCAAATACCTAGTGAATTAAGCATAATGTTGGAAAGTGTAAAATTGAACATTTTGGCAGAAAGAATAAAAATGCTTTCATTTAAATAGTGAGATTTTGCAGAGAGATCATGGTGTCTTCATGCATGGACACTAAATGTTGTTATGCAGGTACAGGAAGTAATTAGGAAAGCTAATAAAATGGTCTCATTATTGCAAGTGGAAAGTAATATCAAAATAGGGAAGTTATGCTTCAATTTTAAATTACACAGGCACCAGTGAGACCATATCTGGAGTACTAGGAACAGTATTCATAACCTTATTTAAGGAACGATGTAAAATGTATCGGAAGACGTTTAGCGAAGATTTACCTGGAATGAGAAGATTGTCTTATGAGGAAAGTTTGGACAGAATAATCTTGTATTGGGTAGAGTCTTAAGAGGTGGCTTAATTGAAACATAGGATCCTGAGGGCTCTTGACAGGGCAGACGTGGAGAGGATGTTGCCTCTTTTGGGAGAATCGAGAACTTGGGGTCACTTAAAAATTAGGGGTTGCAAATTTGAAACTAAGATGAGATGAAACTTTTTCTCTCAGAGGGTCGTGAATCTTTCAAGCCTTCTTCTTGTAAACGTGGTGGAAGTGTAGCCCTTGAATATTGGGAGGCGAAGATATTTTTGTTAAGCACGGAATTAAAGATTTTCAGGGATAAGTGAGAATTTAGATTTAAGGTTACAACTAGATCAGCCATAATAATGGCTGATCTAATTGTAACCTCAAACCTCACAGCAGAACAAGCTCCTTGCTTGTATGTCTGTATGTACCCGTAGTTGCAGAAGCATCCGGAAGCAATTATTGTTTTGTCATTCTGATTTCTGCCAGGGCTTCTCTAATTCTGCCATTCCCCATCATAGATCAGGAAGATCTGTAGTAGGATATCCATATCAGAACTGAGTAGAACGGAGAGACAATTAAAACCAGCTTCAGGTACAAACATGTTGCCAATGTGATTCCCCCTGCACTCTCCTGTTAGCCTTTTTCCAAGGGTGATGACGTGAGCTTGTATGAGGGGGCATAACTACAAATTGAGGGGTGATAGATTTAAGACAGATGTCAGAGGCAGGTTCTTTACTCAGAGAGTGGAAAGAGCATGGAATGCCTGACCTGCCAATGTAGTTAACTCAGCCACATTAGGGAGATTTAAACAATCTTGGATAAGCACATGGATGATGATGGGATTGTGCAGGGGGGGCGAGCTAAGAATAGTTCACAGGTCAGCGCAACATTGAGGGTCAAAGACCCTGTTCTGCGCTGCAATGTTCTATGTTCTACATGCATTTTTGGAATGCTAAACTTCTACCAAGTGTTAGGATGCTTGGCTGATATTTCTTCCATTATATGGTGAGAAGACTGATGTCATTGCTAGTCATCAAGATTCAATTATGGTTTAAATGGGAAGGAAATTATTATCTGAAGAGGAAACATGAGTACAAAGAAAGGATGGGGTATCTAGAGCAGGCATAGTCACAAGGAGATGAATGTACTCTTTATCTGATGTAACCATGATTCTTTGATTCCCTTTCTCTAACTAAATTATATCAGATCATATCGAAATGCAGCATCCCATTTGACCCTGAACTAAGTTTTTGACGCAATATGGAATTTGCGCTGGGGACACAAGACAGTAGCTTAAGCCTTCCCAATATTTAACTGCCAAAATGTTCATATGCTGGAAATGTGTTGCTGGAAAAGCGCAGCAGGTCAGGCAGCATCCAGGGAACAGGAGAATCGACGTTTTCATATGCCCAATAAGATATTTGGCAATTTGGCAAAAGTGAGTGAGTCAAGAGAAGTGATGGTGAGACAGAGCTGAGAGTCATTAACATACAGGTGAACAATAATGTAGTCCTTTCAGATAATGTCACTGAGGGACAGCAGATTTGAGAAACAGGAGACTGCTAAGGATAAATCCTTCAGTGTGTGGATTATATCTGCAATAAATGCTGTTGGTTGTGAATCTTATCAGATCGAATGGTTTGGATGGAGAGACAATTACAAGCAATGAGGACTTTGCAACAGCAACAGTATATAATGGATGGCAGTTATAGGAAAGGGGGAAAATCTCAGATACAATCACATAGATGGGTTAACTCCAGGAAAGGTGAGAGAGGTAGGCAACTAGTGCAGGAGCCTTCTGTGGCTATACCCATTTCAAACATGTATGTTGTTTTGGAAAATGCAGGGGGTGATGGATTCAGCCAAGTTTCTGGTATTGAGACTTGCTCTAATGCAATGAGGGGTACGTCGGGTTCAAAGAGATCAATTGTTTTAGGGGACTCTCTAGTCTGAGGTACAGACAGACATTTCTGTCACCAGCAGCAAGAAATCAGAATGGTGTGTTGCTTCCCTTGTGCCACGATCAAGGATGTCTCAGAGAGGGTGCAGAATGTTCTCAAGGGGGAGAGGGGCCAGCAAGAGGTCATTGTCCATATTGGAACCAACGACATAGGAAGGGAAAAGATTGAGATTCTGAAGGGAGATTAGAGAGAGTTAGGCAGGTATTTAAAAAGGAGGTCCTCAAGAGTAGTAATATCTGTATTTCTCCTGATGCTACGAGCTAGTGAGGGCAGGAATAGGAGGATAGAGCAGATGAATGCATGGCTGAGGAGTTGGTGTATGGGAGATGGATTCACATTTTTGGGCCATTGGAATCTCTTTTGGGGTAGAAGTGACCTGTACAAGAAGGATGGATTGCACCTAAATTGGAAGGGGACTAATATACTGGCAGGAAGAATTGCGAGAACTGCTGGGGAGGATTTAAACTAGTAAGGTGGGCGGGGGGGACCCAGAGAGATAGTGAGGAAAGAGATCAATCTGAGACTGGTACAGTTGAGAACAGAAGAGAGTCAAGCAGTCAGGGCAGGGGGATAAGGTACGACTAATAAATTAAACTGCATTTATTACAATGCAAGGGGCCTAACAGGAAAAGCAGATAAATTCAGGGCATAGTGAGGAACATGGGACTGGGATATCATAGCAATTACAGAAACATGGCTCAAGGATGGGTAGGCCTGGCAGCTTAATGTTCCAGGATACAAATGCTACAGGAAGGATAGAAAGGGAGGAAAGAGAGGAGGGGGAGTGGCATTTTTGATAAGGGATAGCATTACAGCTGTGCTGAGGGAGGATATTCCCAGAAATACATCCAGGGACGTTATTTGGGTAGAACTGAAAAATAAGAAAGGGATGATCATCTTATTGGGATTGTATTATAGGCCCTCCTAATAGTCAGAGGGAAATTGAGAAACAAACTTGTAAGGAGATCTCAGCTATCTGTAAGAATAATAGGGTGGTTATGGTAGAGGATTTTAACTTTCCAAACATAGACTGGGACTGCCAAAGTTTTAAAGGTTTAGACAGAGAGGAATTTGTTAAGTGCGTACAAGAAATTTTTCTGATTCAGTATGTGGATGTACCTACTAGAGAAAGTGCAAAACTAGACCTACTCTTTGGAAATAAGGCAGGGCAGGTGACTGAGGTATCAGTGGGGGAGCACTTTGGGGCCAGCGACCATAATTCTATTAGATTTAAAATAGTGATGGAAAAGGATAGACCAGATCTAAAAGTTGAAGTTCTAAATTGGAGAAAGGCCAATTTTGACGGTTTTAGGCAAGAACTTTCGAAAGCTGATTGTGGGCTGACGTTCGCAGGTAAAGGGATGGCTGGAAAATGGGAATCCTTCAGAAATAACATAATGAGAATCCAGAGAAAGTATATTCCTGTTAGGGTGAAAGGAAAAGCTGGTAAGTATAGGCAATGCGGGATGACAAAAGAAATTGAGGGTTTGGTTAAGAAAAAGAAGGAAGCGTAAGTCAGTTTTGACAGGATAGATTGAGTGAATCCTTAGAAGAGTATAAAGGCAGTAGGAATATATTTAAGAGGGAAATCAGGACGGCAAAAAAGGGGTCATGAAATAGCTTTGGCAAATAGAGTTAAGGAAAATCCAAAGGGTTTTTACAAATACATTAAGGACAAAAGGGTAACTGGGGAGAGAATAGGATCCCTCAAAGATCAGCAAGGCAGCCTTTGTGTGGAGCCGCAGAAAATGGGGGAGATACTAAACGAGTATTTTGCATCAGTATTTACTATGGAAAAGGATATGGAACTATAGAAAGTAGCGAAATAGATGGTGACACCTTGCAAAATGTCCATATTACAGGAGGAGGAAGTGCTGGATATCTTGAAACACATATCTTGGGGCAGCACGGTGGCACAGTGGTTAGAACTGCTGCCTCACAACGCCAGAGACCCGGTTCAATTCCCGCCTCAGGCAACTCACTGTATGGAGTTTGCACATTCTCCCAGTGTCTGCGTGGGTTTCCTCTGGGTGCTCCGGTTTCTTCCCACAGTCCAAAACAAATGTGCAGATTAGGGGAATTGGCCATGCTAAATTGCCCGTAGTGTTAGGTGAAGGGATAAATGTAGGGGAATGGGTCTGGGTGGGTTGCGCTTCGGCGGATCGGTGTGGACCTGTTGGGCCGAAGGGCCTGTTTCCACACTGAGTAATCTAAGTAATCTAAAATCTAAATCTAAACAAAGGTGAATAAATCCCCAGAACCTGATCAGGTGTACCCTGTGGGAAGCTAGAGAAGTGATTGCTGGGTCTCTTGCTGAGATATTTGTATCATCGCTAGTCACAGGTGAGGTGTCGGAAGACTGGAGGTTGGCTAACGTGGTGCCACTCTTTAAGAAGGGTAGTATGGACAAGCCAGGGAATAATAGACCAGTGAGCCTGACGTCGGTGGTCATTTACATAAATATTTGGATGCGTGCATAAGAGGTACAGTTAGTAAGTTTGCAGATGACACCGAAATTGGAGGTGTAGTGGACAGCGAAGAAGGTTACCGCAGATTACAACAGGATCTTGTTCAGACGGGCCAATGGGCCGTGAAGTGGCAGATGGAGTTTAATTCAGATAAATGCGAGGTGCTGCATTTTGGGAAAGCAAATCTTAGCAGGACTTATACACTTAATGGTAAGGTCCTAGAGAGTGTTGCTGAACAAAGAGACCTTGGAGTGCAGGTTAGCTCTTTGAAAGTGGAGTCGCAGGTAGATAGGATAGTGAAGAAGGAGGAGTTTGGTATGCTTTCTTTTATTGGCCAATGTATTGAGTACAGGCTTTGGGAGGTCATGTTGCAATTGTACAGGACATTGGTTAGGCCGCTGTTGGAATATTGCATGCAATTCTGGTCTTCCTATCAGAAAGATGTTGTGAAACTTGAAAGGGTTCAGAAAAGATTTACAAGCATGTTGCCAGGGTTGGAGGATTTGAGCTATGGGGAGAGGCTGAACAGGCTGGGGCTGTTTTCCCTGGAGCGTCAGAGGCAGAGGGGTGACCTTATAGAGGTTTACAAAATTATAAGGGGCATGGATTGGATAAATAGACAAAGCCTTTTTCCTGTGGGGGGGGGGGGGGGAGTCTAGAACTAGAGGGCATAGGTTTAGGGTGAGAGGGGGAAAATAAAAAAGGGACCCAACTTTTCCAAGCAGAGGTATGTGTATGGAATGAGCTGCTGGAGGAAGTGATGGAGGTTGGTACAATTGCAACATGTAAAAGGCATTTGGATGGGTATGTGAATAGGAAGGGTTTGGAGGGATGTGGGCCAGGTGCTGGCAGGTGGGACTAGATTGGGTTGGGATACCTGGTCAGCATGGCCGAGTTAGCCCGAAGGGTCCGTTTCCATGCTGTACATCTCTATGACTCTATGACACCAGAGGTAGGACAGAAATGAAAGAGAAGCTATATCAGATGACAACTTAGTTAACTCGATAAACACGGAATAAGGCAAAGACAGTTCTATCAAGCTGAACAGCAGCTGCTTTTTTAAGAAGGATAGTTCATTCCACTTCCAATGGCTGCAGATTGTTCAGCAAAGATGAGTAGGGATAATCTTGGTTGAATACGAGACAATAACTGTATTTAAACAGAGTCCAAGACCATGCTTTTGAGGAAAGCTTTACTTCAGTTAACCACATTTGAAAGAACCTATTCCCCACCAAAGATACTTTCTATTTAACCTGCTCAAGGATGTCATTCCAGACCTCTCGAACAAGTGGTTATCTTCTTGGTTTAGTCCATTTGGTTTAGGAAGGCACACAATGCTGACAGGGAGGGAGTTCCAGGATTTTGTCCTGGTGACAATGCAAGAATGGTGATTAAATTTTCCAAGTAAGGATGGTGAGTGAATTGGGGGACAGCAGACTTGCTGGTGGTAGTGTTCCCATGCATCTGCTGCCCTTGTCCTTTGACATTCCAAAGGCTGTAGCTTTAGAAGCTGTTGTCTCCGGAGCTTTGGTGAAATTCTGCAATGTATCTTCTAAATAGTACCCACTGTTGCTGTTGAATATCAGTGGTGGAGGGAATAAATGTGTTGCCAGTCAAGCATGTGGTTTCTTTTCTGGATGGTGTCAAGCTTCTGGAGTGTTGTTGGAGTTGTCCTCATCCAGGCAAGTGGGGAGAATTCCATCACACGCCTTAATTGTGCCTGGCAGGCTTTCAGGAGTCAGAAGGTGAGTTACTTGCTGCAGGACTCCTAGCCACTGATCTGCTCTTATCACCACTGTATTTTATGGCGAGTCCAGTTCAGTTTCTGCTCAATAATAAGTTCAGGATATTCACAATAGGGAACACATCGATGATATTGAAACTGAATGTCAAAAGGCAACTGTTAGATTCTCTCTTTTTGGAGATGTTCATTTTTGGCATTTGAGAGGTGTGAATGTAGATTGTTATATCAGTTCAAATCTGGATATTTTCTGCATCTTGCTGCATATGAGCACAGACTATTTCAGTATCTGAAGAGTCACAAATGATGTTGAACTGTGCAACCATCAGCAAACATTCCCATATCCGATAAGATTGAGGAATTTTCATTGGTAAAGCATCTGAAGATGGCTGAACCTAAAACATTACTCTGAGGAACTCCTAGAGAGATGTCCTAGAGCTTGGAATACTGACCTCCATCATCTTTCTTGGTGCAAGCTATGACTCCAAACAGCAGACAGCATTGATTCAAGCCCTTGTGAGGGCTCTTTGATGTCGCACTTAGTCAAATGCAGTCTTTATGCCAAGGGCAATTATTTTCACCTCACCTTGGGAATTCAGCTCTTTTATCCATTTTTGAACTAAGGCTCAAATGAGGTCAGGAGCTGAGTGGCCCTTGCAGAATCCGAAGAACTTTTACCAATGATTTTAAGGGCTTTTGGATACAATTTGTTTCTTAAACACTCAACCTAAGCACACAGTTTCTTTCCTCCAGTGTGCCAACCAAAATTCTGCTATACCCAACTTAGGGTCCAACAAACTTTTCCAGGATATTTTGATTTACTTTCAAACTTCAACCATATTTTCTCCAAATTCTTAGATTTCCTTTCAGGTTCCACTTCCCTGTCAATTTGCATTCCTTCATTTTTATTTACATTTTTAAATACATCTTGTCTTTACTTAACTCAAACAATCTGTTAAATAATTTAAGAATCCAATAAATACTGATACTTCCTTCCTGTCTTTAGTTTACATTTTCTCACCCCCTCAACTGTGCTGATTCTATTCACAAGCTTGTTTGCAATGTAACACATTTATAAAACCAATTATTTGTGCTCTTTTTTTCAAATGGTGACTGATTTGTTCTTCATCTTTCAGCTTTTTCTGTGTTATTTTCAATATTCTGGCATTTATTTAAAAATAAATTGTGGGCTTACTAATTAAAATTGTGAATTCAGTACAGTTTTACAGGCTATATTGTACTGTGGGCCTCATTTTCCAAGATTGACATTAAGGCTGCTTTAACATCAGACAGAGTTGTCAGATTCAAAGAACATACATTATTTCCACTAGACCAGGTAAAATTGATACAAATTACAATGAGAAAGAACACCAGTAACCCAACCCTTAGAAATAATAGCTGAAAATGTGTTGCTGGAAAAGCGCAGCAGGTCAGGCAGCATCCAGGGAACAGGAGAATCGACGTTTTGGGCATAAGCCCTTCTTCAGGGCTTATGCTCGAAACGTCGATTCTCCTGTTCCCTGGATGCTGCCTGACCTGCTGCGCTTTTCCAGCAACACATTTTCAGCTCTGATCTCCAGCATCTGCAGACCTCACTTTCTCCTTACAAATAATAACAGAGTTTAAGTATTGTCTAAGGGGAAAAATATCATATTGTAGAATTCAAAATGTACCAACATTTTATTAAGTAAAATAAAATCTATGATCTTATTTAGATTCAAGAGATACAGGTCATGAGCATGTGATTCTATTCTGCTCCAGACGAGGGAGCAAGAGGCTCCTTTGAAAGATAACCTTGGTTTGCAAACTCGGTGATTTTTGAGCTGACAGCCCAGATTTTCTGCAAAACTGATGGTGTGCTGTTATATATCCGAAAATGGTCCAGCAATTTCAGCTGGGGGATATATTGTGACTAAAATCCAAATATTCAAAAATTTCAGAGAATTCTACCACACTGGTGTTAAAATCCGCATCTTGCATTTGATGCATATTGAAATGCATTAAATCACGTGAAGTTGCTTGTTTATGCACTAAAGAACTAAATTCAACGTAGAAAGTTAAGCTTTGTCCATTCTACCATAAATACCCTTTTAACAATTCGATACATGCACTTACTATTGTCAACAAATTGACAATAAAAATTAACAATTATAAATGTGGACACTCATTCCTCCATAGTTTAATTATTATTGGAATTGCTAAAATATAAAGCTTAAATATAATTTTCATTTGTCCTGTCTTTTGTTCGCTCTTAATCCAGTTTTAATTCTATTTTTCTTAACGTTAATTGACATTGAATTCACCCACTCTAATTTACATTTCCTTCTCAGTCTTTAAACTGCTCATTTAACAATTCTTCAATCTGAATGGTTGGTTTCACCGTTCACTCAGATCACAAATGTCTTGTTTCTCTCACTGTCAAGTTATTAGCTTGCATAGTCAGCAATTTGATCCACAAAAAAATCTAAACGTGGAAGGGCAAATTGACCTGACAACAGAAGGACTGCTACAGAAAAATTTGTCTGACATTCAATCTTGTGCTCAAGAGTCTGATGGCAATGAACCACAGAAGCATGGTGAAGAGGTGTTTTCCCTCATGTCCAGGAAGATGCAAACACAATGAATATTAGAAGAATAAATCTCTCCAAGAAAGTCTCTTTGCTTATCATTAAATCCACCAGTTTAAACTTTATTCCAACTATAATGGTACACTGTGGCATAGTGTGTGCTGTCTTCAAGATACACTGCAACAACAGTGGTGACCTCTGACAGCATCTTCCAACCTTTCAACATCTGCCAATTAAAAACACAAGGGGAGAAGGCACATGGGAACACCACTACGTCTTACTTCCTTCCAAGTCCCATGCCATCCTGATTTCGCATAAAAAACAATGTTCCTTCAGGAATACTATGACCATTTGGAGCTGTGATTCAAAATATGACAATGGAAGTTCAGAACTCAGTTATGCAACTGAGAACCCACAGGCCCAGGTCAACAGAGCAAAATGTTTTGTTTGAACACAGACAGTTTTTACAAAAATACTTTCAAGGGGAAGGACTTTGAATACCTTGTTCAACAGTTACATAAGACATTTTTGACAATGGCTTTTAGCAGCCTTCTTGAAAATTTAAATGAACCAACGCACTATTTAAATATATTTATGTCTACCTTTAACAATTTTAGAAGAGACACCTAAGTTCTAACCAAAGGTGTTCCAGTGCCATATCAAAAAAGGTACTGCAACTTTCCAAAGGATTCCATTCTTACCGGGTCTAATCTGCATACGCTGCGTTCCTGCATCTGGAGAACAAAACTCAGACATGGACTGGAAACCACTGCTGCCTTCTGTGGGAAGTTACTCTGTGAACAATGTGTGGAAAGTGGAACTCTCTTCCAATCCCCATTCTTTATCCCTGTTGAAATGTTTGGAGCCACATTTGAGAATGGGACTTCTGGACCTCAGCTTCTATCATGATTTTCACAATCTTCCATTATAATGAAAATTCCAGTTATTCTATTAATCACATCCCTGCATGATCAACTATAATGCAGGCTGGTGCAAGAAAGAGTCACTGTACAGGCATTCCACAATGAAAGCTAAAAAGTTCCAAAAACATCTTGGTCAATATCAGCTCAAATAAAATTAAAATAAGGTATCAAAAAAAATCCTGCGCTTACAGCAGTCTTAATTCTGGATAAAGCAAGCAAAAGACAACAAAAAGCATTTAAGGAATTAATTACTCCATTGTCTTTATACAAACCTTCAAACAGTCTCTGCCACACAGGGAACAAATTCCTTACTAAGAAGTTTAGTATTAAACACACTCTTTATATCAATATATCTCTTTTCCTAACTTATTTTGTGAAGGTAATTTATTGTTAGGTGAAGTAGGGTCTCAAGTTTGATTGTTGAATCATATAATCCCAGTGAGGCAGCAGTGTAGAGATGTGTTTCACAGAATCATATAATCCCTACAGTGTAGAAGCAGGCCATTCGACCCATCAAGTCTACACTGACCCTCCAAAAAACATTCCGATCCCCTCCACCCTATCCCTATAACCCTGCATTTCCCATGGCTAATTCACCTAGCCTGCTCATCCCTAGACACAACAGCCAATTCGGCATGGCCAATCCACCTAATCTGCACATCTTTGGACTGTGGGAGGAAACCAGAGCACCTGGAGGAAACGCAAGCAGACATGGGGAGAATGTGCAAACTCTACACAAACAAACAGTCACCTGAGGCTAGAATGCTGCTGTATGGTTGCAATGCTAACTACTTAGCCACCGTGATGCCCCCGGTGTGGTGTGCTGGGCTGGAGAAATAGAAAAACATCGCTCAGACATCCCATCACTGATCACTTTTGAGAAACTATTTCTGAAAAATGTGGCTGTATGCTAAAGGCAGAATTGAGCACTATTGCAGCACTATTGCAACATTACTGCTGATAAAATAAAAAAGCAGTCATTTCTAAGCCAGGGTAGTCCAGCATTGTTTCTGTCCAGGCACATTTAAAATTTCATCATAGCAGCTGAAACAATCCACAACATTCTAAAATAACCAAAAACAATCCACAAGAGTTTTTGTTTAAAGTCAATTTGTCCCATCACTATAAAAAAGTAATTCAGGACCTGGATTGGATGCACGTCTTTGCCAAAAACTAATCATTTCTTCCTTGAGCTATGACCTACTGATTTGCTTCGTTTTGCTAAAATCCATCTATTATTTTGTCAGATTTAACAAATGAACCAACAGGGGCAAAACATTACATGGAGGCAATCAGTAAACAAAAAATAGAACTGAGTTGCTGAAACTCATCCGTGCTTGTTCACACTGAATAAAATGTTTAGATTAAATTAGATTAGATTCCCTACAGTGTGGAAACAGGCCCTTTGGTCCAAAAAGTCCATATCGACACTCCAAAGAGTAACCCACTCAGACCCATTCCCCTCCCCTATACTTATCTCTGACTAATGCACTTAACGTTATGGATAATTTAGCACGGCCAATTCACCTGACCTGCATATCTTTGGATTGTAGGAGAAAACTGGAGCACCCTGAGGAAATCCACGCAGACACAGGGAGAACGTGCAAACTCCACACCGACAGTCACCTGAGGTGGGAAATGAACCTCAGGTCCCTGGCGCTGTGAGGCAGCAGTACGAACCACTGAGCCACCGTGTATGATTAGTTTGACTAAGATGTTCACCAGCAGTTCTCAATTTGGGAATTACATATTTTGGGATACAGCAATGGAACCCAGAAGAAACATCCCATCTACATTTGCTTAATGACTATTTAAGACAATTAATGAACTTGTGGTCAACTCGTCAAGGGGACAGATGTGTATTTTCTTTCCAACAGCCAGGTTTGACATGCTGTCAGGACAACAGAGGAGGCAGTAACATCATGGAAAGTAATGTGCAAAGGCATGACAGAGGCAAAAAAAAAATTGAGAGAAGAATGTAGTATGTCCCTTACTGTGTTGGCAACACAATGATGCAGAATTCCCAGCTGCAGCTAATTACCAAAACACATTGAATAAATAGGATTTGATTCCAGCCAAAATAAACACACAAAATTCTGGCAACGTGCTGGAAACAGCATCTGAGAAAGAAATTGACAGGCTAACATCCACAGTGCATATCCCTTTAAGGCCACAATTTCCTATCTCTCCTTCTTTTCCTTAATTTTTAATTTTCTTAAGAACATTTAGAAGATTTCTCAGTCTTAAAGTTGTGCTATTAAGCCTTTGCTACTGTTAATCTTTTTTTGGGAAACGTTTGTAAATCTCCTGATTAATTGTCACTCTAAGCTTTTTAGTACAAATGTTCCCCCATTTCATTTTTACGTTGCCACACATGTTTCTACATTTAGTTGACAGAAGTATCCTTTGTATCTTTGCACTTTTCATAATGTTTCTTTTATGGAGATTGGAGAGATGGGCATGTCAGGTAGTATCTACAATCCAATGCTAATTAAATAATAATTAAAGAGGAAATGGCATCAAGTTTCTCCAAGTTTGGTCCAACTGGAACTGAGCTTTGCTCGACCAAAGACAAACTCCAGGGCAGCAAGACAGGAAGGTTCTAGATTCTTACCTTTCGCAGTATAATCTTCACAAATGCACTTCAGTGCCTTGCCAACTTTCCATTCACCAGAGTTTCACCAGCATCATATGCAAACACACAAGTCGACTTTGGTTCAATAATACAGACAATGAGCAAAACTAACGTCATTTACAAAATAGCGTGCAAGGACTGTAACAAACACTACATTGGACAAACAGGCAGAAAACTAGCCACCAGGATGCATGAACACCAACTAGCCACAAAAAGACATGACCCTCTCTCACTAGTATCTTCACATACGGATGAGGAAGGACACCACTTCGACTGGGACAATACAACTATCCTAGGACAAGCCAAACAAAGACACGCACGAGAATTCCTCGAAGCATGGCATTCCAACCGAAACTCTATCAACAAACACATCGAGTTCGACACCACCTACCACCCCCTGAGAAAAAGAACAGGAAGTGACTTCACCACAGGAAATGACATCACCACTCTAAAGAAACCCAAACATATAAATAGAAAGCAGGAATTTTTAGCATTGCTTTGCATGAGGTCTACTGAAGATGTTACCGAGTAAGGTAACGAAACATCTGGAAATGAACCTTTCAGCTCGGTGAGCAAACCTACATCCAAAACCTCAACCTGAGCTACAAATCTTCTCAAAACTTGGTTCAATAACTTTTCAAGTTCATTGGCTTGGGGTTTATTGCTGCCAAACATCCAAATGACCAACATAGAAATATTAATGACGTAGTGGCCACTGCTGATGGCCACTCCAATGAGGTTTTTGCCTCTGTGGCAGAGGATGAGATGCAGATAGGATGCTTGCTCTTGACTGCTAGGCCTGAAATATGCTAGACAGCCACCCTCATCATGATGCACTGCGCTGTCACTGTCGAGCAGACTCTGTCACAAAATTAGACAATAAGGTTGAGTCTGGCATGCATCCTCTGCATGTCAATGCACTGTTTCTGTATCTACAGAATGATGCTCCACATAGCTTTCACTGAGATTGGGAAACAGATGAGTTCAAGCTCTTTTTCAACAGATGAGTTCAAGTGCATAAAGTACAGTAGTATTATGGCAGCATGAGGTGACTCCACTGTCCATTCTCATGATTTTACATTGCCTCAGAGAATACTGGCATTTAAGCACATAATCTCCAGGGACAATTATTGGTTTTATTGTTCTGAGGCTCTGCACCTCCAGCTTGCCCAGCAGGCCAAGTCTGTCCTCCATCCTCAGCACTGGCCACAGCTAACTCTGTCTCCCCTGAGTCCTTCAGCTCCAAAGTATCATATCCTTCAGCCTGTGTACTGGCCAAGCAGGTTTAAGTGCTCCCATTAGGGAAAGACATGTTCTAAGGCGTCTTCCTCCTTCAAGACCTTGGGAGGTTGCTCTCTGGACTCCAGTCCCTATGTAGTTGACTGATTGCAAGATATTAGAAAGAGTATAAGAGTATGACAGTAAATAGATATTTCTTCTGCTGAAAATAATAACACAACCTAACCCCTGAAGTCCAGGTTTCATTCTTGCAAACCTGGAGTGTACTCCCTCCAATTCCTAAGTATGTGCTCAGATCTGCTCATATTAGTTCAAGAGGGGTCTAACAAGGTTGTGTAACTGCAGCATTGCTTCTGCATCCTTGTATACCAGCCCTCTCGATATAAAGTTGGGAACTCCTAATATTTGCTTTTATAATTAATTTGAAATCAGAGATTTTATCCTCTCAAACTTCTAGAGTTATTTTTATTAATCATCTTCTATCTTAATTGTCTTCCAAGGATAAAATTTGTACACGGAGCTTATGGCATTGCCCATTTGTTGAAAAGCTGAGTCTGAAACTTCCTGAACAGCTCTGAAAGCCACAGTGGAGTTTATGATCATCCTCAATTGTCTGAAGTTGTGGCATCTACTCCTCTGCAGGTTCCTTCCTTCCAGGTGTAGATGACCAATAAGGGAGCAATTCTCTCACTCTGGCAACACCACCCAAAACAGTCATCAGTGCTGGAATGCAATTGGTTTCCAAGCAGGAACATCTCAAGGGGCCAGATTCAATGGTAAGTCGGGTGGCTATACTGAGACCAGTAAGAGAGCTCCTGCAGAAGAGGGTAGATGGGCAAATTTGAAGGTCAATAGGGTAAGTTCAAGGAAAGTTGATTTTTCTTGCCAGGGCAGTTAACTTTCCATTGAGCACTAGGTGCCTAATCAAGTTGAAGGCCTGCTCCACCAAAACTCATAGCAGTCATGCCACCTGGTGCAGGCGCACCCTTCAAATATGAAATACCAGTGATGAGAGAGGACAATCTTAAGTGGTTAGTACCCCGCCCCTGGTAAAATATTGGAGATGGGGATGCAGGGGAATGTAGGTAACAGACAAAATATGCCCCCAGCACACCCCCAGATTTTAAATCTCCACTACTTCCCTAATACACTCAGCCGATCAGGTAAACATTTCAGCCTGTGACTTTTCAGATCTCTTGCTGCATTGTCATGCTTGTCAGCTTCCATGGTAAATCAAGGTAAATATAATTCTTCCAATTTACTGTAATTGATTGAGAGTTTAGATTGTGTGTCTCCTAGTACTTCTATCCTTATCTTAAATTTTATTTGTTATAAATTCAGAGGACATTATATTTCATTTTAAACTCCTTGATAATCTGTTTTGGCAATTCCACTTTGCTTTTGCTTTTCTCATTTTTTAATGAATTCTGTCCAAATTTCTTTAAATTCAGTTTTGTCATAATTTCCTTAATGGTGTAAACCATTTTAGTTTCAACTTTCACTGTTCTCTCATTGATCCATGATGTATCATTATTAGCCACTACAAGACATTGCTGAATTTGTCACTCTCTTACTTCTGAGTCACAAATCCCATTCCAATGCATGAGCACAAAAAATACAGACTGCCACTGCAGTGCAGTAGTAAGGATTACTGCTATTTGCCGTCTGTTGGACAAGTCATTATAAGGCTCCATCTGCCTGTCTGCGTGGATCCAAAGGTTTCTATGATACTGATCTGAAAAAGCGCATCGCAGCTAGCTCTGGTGTTCTGGCCAATATTTATTCCTCAATCAACAAAAGCAGACTAACTAGTCATTATCACATTGCAATTTGGTGGAGTTTGCTGTATACCAATTAACAATTGTGTTTTCTTGTGACTGTATTTCAAAAGTACAAAGTTAAAAATCACACAACACCAGGTTATAGTCCAACAGGTTTATTTGAAATCACTAACTTTCAAAGCGCTGCTTTTTCGTCAGATGGTTGTGAAGCAGGACCACAAGACACAGAATTTATAGCAAAAGACTACAGGGATACAATGATACATTGAACAAACCTAGATTAAGTCTTTCGTCTTTTAGAATGGATTTGCTGGTTTTGATTCTTTAATATGTAAATCCCAGAACTTCTTTTAAATCACATTCTCAAGATAATTTAAGGTTTCATAACAAAAGGTCAAAAGGTGACATCTCAGCTCAGACAAAGCCTTAAAAGATGTGAATCAGGCCAATCTTGAATCAGACTGGTTCTAGTTCCAAAGTGGAATTTACAAATATTATATGGATTCACTGCCTGCATTGACTGCTTGCAGTTTCTGCATTTTTCAAAATAGAATGTATCTGCAAATATAAATTCACCTCATAAACTTATGTGTGTGCGCATGCAGGAGAGAGGGACAGAGTGAGTGTGTGCATTTGAGTGTGAGTACATGCCAGAGACTGTGTGTTTGTGTGTGCGCAAACTTGGTAAAGTGTGTGTGTTATGGAGCATAAGCCTATGAGAGGGTGTGTGCATGGGTGTGAGTGTGCAAGTTATGTGTGTGTGCGTATGAGAGAGGGTCTGCATATGTATATGTGAGTGAGAGAGAGATAGTGTACCCTGTATAGTGCAGTCGGGTCACCTGTAGCGTGACATGAACACAAGCATATACACACACACACTCTTACATACTGTCACACTCATGCTGAACCCCTCTCATACACAAGCTCTCTCATACGCACACACATACACTTCCCACACTCACATCCATGCACACACCCTCTTGTGGGCTTATACTCCATCACACTCACACACACACTTTACCATGTTTGCACACAGGCAAACACACTCTCTGTCACGTGCACTCACATTCACATGCACACACTCACTCTGTACCTCTCGCCTGCACGCGCATACACATAAAAGTTTATGGGGTGAATTTGTATTTGCAGAATTATATTAGCAAGTACATTCTATTGTGCTCAAAAAATGCAGTACCTGCAAGCAGTCAATGCAGGCAGTGAATCCATATAATATTTGTAACTTCCACTTAGGAAATAGAACCAGTCTGACTCAAGATTGGCCTGACTCACACCTTTAAGGCCTTATCTGAGCTGAGATGTCACTTTTTGATATGAAACCTTAAATTATCTTGAGAATGTGACTTAGAAGTAGTTCTGGGATTTACATATTAAAGAACCAAACCCAGAAAATCCATTCTAAAAGATGAAAGACTTAACAATCTAGGTTTGTTTAATGTATCATAGTATCACTGTAGTCTTTTGCTATAAATTCTGTGTCTTATGGCCCTGCTTCACAATCATCTGACAAAGAAGCAGCGCTTCAAAACCTACTGCTTCCAAATAAACCTGTTGGTATATAACCTGGTGTTGTGTGATTTTTAACTTTGTCTACCGCAGTCCAACACCAGTTCCTCCACATCATGACTTCAAAGTTCTTAATTGGCTGGAAAGTATTTTGATGTCTGATGGCTGTGAAAAGCTCGAAAAAGATGCAAATCCTCATACGTTGAAAAAAACAGAGTACATTTCTGTAGAATTCTATGAATGACTGTCTTAACTACTTTGTATTGCTGCTCAATCCTTTTAACTGTCAAAGGACAGGGTTAAGAATAATCCCTTAGGTGAGGTAGCCATGGTTAACATTACCTATAGAAACTCTACACCAGCAGGAGAGTTAAAAATGGAACTGGAAATGTAAATAAATACTCACCTCTGTGCATATCCCAATTTTTAAGGAAAACACCATTGTAACCTTACAAGGATTACATCTGAAGTTGAAATGAAACTCAGCTTAAAAAATAAAAATACAAGGGCATAAATTTTTTACCTCAATTTTGGTACTGCCATCAATTTTGCATTGAAAATGAGATATTTCAGAAATTTACGCCAAGAATTCTTGTGACCAATTTCTTTGGTGGAATGTTATCAAACCTGGAAAATTAAACATTTTTTCAAAAATATATGCTAAATTTATTTCATCTAGTTTTATCTTGTGAGATAGTACAAAATCAACTCATCAGTACCAAAATTGAAAGGTTTTGGTATTATATCACTACTATTAGGACTTATTTTTCCAAGCATTTTCAAAGTTTACAGAAAACAATCCCATTGGAACTGAACATTAAAATTCAAGTCAACATCAGGAAACAGCCATGTAACATTTCAGTTTTATAATTGATAATCTAATAAAAATAAATGGTGCATTATTGTTGTGTTCTTTATTGTCAGGCTATAAATTAGATGAAATCGGCTGGCAGCTATAGCGTTTTGGAAATTTATTCAACTAACAAGTACTATAAAGTTATGGCTTCAATGATTGCTCTCCTTGTCATTTCATTTCAAGGTTCCTTTTGCATCCAAGTTTCCAAGTTCAGTAGGAAAGAGAAAATAATAGCACATAACCAATTTAGCTATTTTTCCACTAATTATGAAAACAGTTGGTAGTGAGAAGATTGAAAGTCATGAAAAACATTGCTTTACCTACTAACTTATTAAGACTGATATGCACCATATAGTAATATAAATAAGTTTAAACTGAACAATGTAATTCCAAATTACTACAACTATAGGAAAATTTAGTAATCAAACTTGTAAAGGTAGTGGTAATTTATGTTTTTCTTTCTTCACTCATAGGATGTTGATTTGTTACTCATCCATAACTAGCCTGGAACTGAGTGGTATGCCATTTCAGAGGGTAATTAATAGTCACAGTGCTATTAATCACATGTAAGCCATCCATCTAAAGATAGCAATTTTTTTTCCTAAAGGACTTCAACAAAGCAGATAGGTTTTTAAAACAATCGATAATAGTTTCATGATCATCATCACTGAGGCTAACTTTCAATGCCAGATTTACTACCTGAATTCAAATTGTATCAATTACCATGGTGGAAGTTGAATCCATATCTCCAGAGCAGGAGCTTGGGTCACTGGATTACGAGTCCAGTGAAATGTAAATGTTATTGCTCATGTTACCAGAATTCCAGATGAATGCTGTAGATGCAAAAGTTTAAAGACATCCACCGTAGGTGAAGAAATTTAAATGCAGTTAACAAAATTACTGTATTGTTGTAGAAACTTGTCTAAGTTCACTCCGATCAATACTTGGCCTGTCATATAAAAGATTCGCAATCCATGGCCATTCAATTGTGCCAAACTGGTCCAGAAAGGTTGCACAAGAATAAAACCAGATGGACCAATGTCAACTTATTCACCAAAAATAATAAAAACTCACCCAGTTCAACTAATCCTGCAAAGTCCACCTTGCTAATATCAGGGAACATGCCTACATTAGGACAGCCCACCCATAAACTTGACAAACCTGACATTCTTTCTTACAGAATTGTATTATGCAGCCAATGTCCCCAACTTTTCCATCACTGTTCCTGCATATCTTCTGTTCCATCACCAGGACAAAGGCGGCACAGTACTATAGAGTCAGGAGGGAATAGCTCTGGAAGTCATTGATATTGGCTCTAGACTCAATGAAATCTCACTGCATCAGGTAACATATTGGCAAGGAAACCTCTTGCTGATTACCATCAACTATTCTCTCTCATGTTCAACATCACTTACCATAAGCACTAAAGAAAGAAAGGGCACAGAACATACTCTCATTCGACTTTAATGCCAATAGCAGGATGATGCAGATATTGAAATAACCTAGCAAGCTGATAAATGCAAGAGGAATGAATAACAAATGCTGTCTTGCTATGAAAAAGATAAGGGAAAAAAAATCTTTCTCTCTACTCCTATCAAACCAAGAGATCAAGCCTGGTACATAAGGGATGCAGATAATGCCTACCAGGAACAACAAGAAAATCCAAATCAAGAGGTGCCCACATTGTTACGCTACAACACAGAACTCCACACGTGCAAGGAACTAGAAGAAACATTTTATATTTGGACAGAGCTAAGTATACCCATAGAAAATTAATTGGATTAAAATTTTGCAGTCCAAACACATCAAGTCATGAATGATAATTAAACAACAGAAGTTTCACAAATATCCCCACCTTAATGATGGTGGATCCGAACATATTTGAGCAAAACACATGTTTGAACCCATATCTTGAGACAGAAGTCCAGAGTGCTGAAGAAAGCAGCGTTATTTAGCCCTGACAATAGCTAAGCTGTTGTACAAACAAACTGTGCTCCAGACCAAGCAAAGTGCCTTGTTAAGCGTTTTCAGTCAGCTGAAACACTCATCTATTCAACTGCGTGGAAAATGGCCCAGCCACATCCCATGGACAAAAAGCAGAATAAATCGAAATACTGCCCCATCAGTACATTGTCAATCATGAGCAAAACTAATGCACAGGGTCATTGATAGTGCTTTCAAGTGGCACTTACTCAGCAAAAGCCTGCCAAATGAAGCTCAGTTTGGGTACTGTCAGGGAAACACTGATACAGACCTCATTGTTAAATTGATTCAAATATGAACAAAGTAATGAATTCCAGAAATAAGGTGAGAGTGACTGCTCTTGACATCATGGCAGCATACCACCAAGTGTGGCATCAAGGAGCTCCAGCATAACTGAAGTCAATGGGAATCAAACAGAAATTCTTCACAGTTTAGAGTCATAGCTGGCACAAAGGAAGATCTTAGTATTTGTTCAATGCCAATTATCTTCGGACATTCCCACAGGACATCCTCAGTGTATGTTTTAGCACCCATCATTTTCAGCTACTTATAGAGTCATAGCGTACTTCATCCATTATCTTTCCTCCAACTTAAGTTCAGAAGGAGGGACATTTGCTGTTGTTTCCATTGTGTTCAGTATCATTTGCAACCCATCACATACTGAAGTAGTCCATGTCAACAAGCAGAAAAATATGGACAGTATTCAGATCTGGGCTGTTAATTGGCAATTAACATTCAGCTTAATATATGTCAAACAATGACCAACTCCAACAGGATAGAATCTAACCATGCGCAAATCTTCAAACAAAGGCTTCAAAAAAGAACTGGATAAATATCTTAACAGAAGAAGCTTGCAGAACAGGAGGTGTAGTCCAGGATGGGAGGAGGTGTGGACTACATCTCCTCCCATCCTGCCCCCTGTAAAAACGCCATCCCATTCTCCCAATTCCTTCGTCTCCGCCGCATCCGCTCCCAGGAGGACCAGTTCAAAATACGTACAACACAGATGGCCTCCTTCTTCAAGGACCGCAATTTCCCCCCCGACGTGGTCGACGGTGCCCTCCACCGCATCTCCTCCACTTCCCGATCCTCCGCCCTTGAACCCCGCCCCTCCAACCGCCACCAGGACAGAACCCCACTGGTCCTCACCTACCACCCCACTAACCTCCATGTACAGCGCATCATCCGCCGTCACTTCCGCCACCTCCAAACAGACCCCAGCACCAAGGATATATTTCCCTCCCCTCCCCTATCAGCTTTCCGTAGACTCCACTCCCTCCGCGACTCCCTTGTCAGATCCACACCCCCCACCGACCCAACCTCCACTCCCGGCACCTTCCCTTGCGCCCACACCTCCCCCCTCACTTCTCTCCAAGGCCCCAAAGGAAACTTCCATATCCGCCACAGATTCACCTGCACCTCCACCCACATCATCTACTGCATCCGCTGCAGCCGGTGTGGCCTCCTCTATATTGGGGAGACAGGCCGCCTACTTGCGGAGCGATTCAGAGAGCACCTCTGGGCCACCCGGACGAACCAACCCAACCACCCTGTCGCACAGCATTTCAACTCCCCCTCCCACTCCACCGAGGATATGCAGGTCTTTGGACTCCTCCACCGCCAAACCACAACAACGCGACGGTCGGAGGAGGAGCGTCTTATCTTCCGACTGGGAACCCTCCAACCACAGGGGATGAACTTGGACTTCACCAGTTTCTTCATCCACCCTCCCCCCACATTGTCTCAGCCGAATCCCTCCAGCCCGGCACCGCCTTCCTGACCTGCAGTCTTCTTCTTGACCTCTCCGCCTCCATCCTACTCTGACCTATCACCCTCACCTTGACCTCTTTCCACCTATCACATTTCCAACGCCCCTCCTCCAAGTCCCTCCTCCCTACCTTTTATCTTCTCCTGCTGAACACTCTCTGCTCATTCCTGAAGAAGGGCCTGTGCCCGAAACGTCGAATCTCCTGTTCCCTGGATGCTGCCTGACCTGCTGTGCTGCTCCAGCAATAAAGTTTGAACAATGGAGAAAGGGCAGGCGAGTGAGACTAAAGCATTGGGCCAGCACACCTGCACACAACAGGCAAAAATAGCCTCCTTCCATACTGTAACCATTCTAAAGTTCTATAAAATTCAGTGGGATTACCATCACTGAATCCTCCGACAACAATATCCTCCAGGTTGCCATTGACTTGAAATTTTACTGATTGAACATATAAATATGTGGCTAAAACAGCAAGTTACAAGTTGGAAATTCTGCAGCAAGTATCATCTTCTGACTTCCTCAAGTCTGTAATCCAGAATGCACCAACCAGGATTGTGATGGATTATTCTCCATTTGCTTGGCTGACTGCAGCTCCAACATCGCTCAAGAAGTTTGATGTTATCCAGGTCAAAGCAAACTGTTTGGTCAGGACCTGGTGCACCATTTAAGCATTCACTCCCTTTACCACTACCACACATTGGCAGCAATATCATCTACAAGATACACAGCAGCAGCTTGGTGAGACTAATTAAAAGGCACCTTCTAAACATTCCTCCTCCATCCCTTAGAAGAATAAGGATGGTAGGCACAAAGGAGTACCACAATAGAAACAATTGCCAACTTTGAATTATGTCACCATTTGTTCACATTATTTGGACACTAGCATTGTGAGTGCACCTGCACCACATAAACTGTATTGTTTCAAGACGTTAGCCACTACCACCTTCTGAAGGGCAAAATGGAAATCAGTCCTGAATGCTGGCCTTGTCAACAATGCTCAAATCCCATGGATAAATAACATCTCTTTTTGCTGCAAGCAGTAACTGACAGTAATGTAGCATGTCCTGTTGTGTTAATATTTAATTGGAAAAGATTATGCATCAGATGATAAACTTTACATAAAAGGAATTTACAATGTCAAGCATCAGATATTATCTCATTAAATTTCTATTTTCATCACAATTTTCACTAATAATGTATTTAAACACTTAAAACTATGTGAATGTATTTGAGAAACTACCTTAATGAGGAAGAATGGTAAAATTGATATTTATCATTGTGTCATTTGAACTAACAGTTTCTGTACTAAAAACTCTGAATTAATCATTTTTCTTGTTTAAGAGTCTTTCTGATATTCCTGATTAATAGCATAATTTGTGCTGCTGCAATATAAATAGGTGACAAGATGATACAATCTTGACATGATGCATTAATATCATCTCTCACCACTGATCTGACCCTTTGTTAGGCATTTAGATCTATTAGTGTCAACAATGGCTTTTTAATTTTTAACATTTTTGATTATCTAACTGATCTGGTTAACAACAGTAGTCACCTTATTTGTTACATTGACTGAATGAACCACTATCACATTTCCACTATACTGACATGTTATTTTCATCATTCTGAAATGATATTGTATTTTCAGCACATTCTGCAATTTAAGTTAGCCACCAAGTGAGAACTTTGTAACTACTGCATTTGCTCTGACCTCATTACAAAAGACCCTGTTACAACATAATTCATCTCAATTATTTATTCATTTGCTTAAATCTTGAAAAAATTCCCTAAGCAGACATATTTTATGAGCTTGGTCTGCTCCATGGCAAGTTTATTGATTTGAGAGCATGGCACCTGTAATTGTTGTAGTCAAAGTCAAATGGTGGTGACTTTTAAAATCAAAATACTAATTATTCTGATAATATCAATAGTAAATATAATCAAAACTAAGATACAATTAAGACGATTACTTCTTGTATTTATCCAAATTATTCGTTGAAGGTGTCATCAACAGTCCTATCAAGCAGCAGCTGCTTAACAAGAACTTACCCAGTGACACTCAATTTGGGTTTCTTCACAGCCTTGGTTCAAAAATGGACAAAAAGGCTGAATGAAATGCTAGAGATGGGGTGAGAGTGACTACTCTTGATAGTGACTACTTTGGCCACATTTGACCAAAAACAGTTTCAAGGAGCCCTAGCAAATATCTCTGCTGATTGGAGTCACACATGGCACATAGGAAGATGGTTGTGGTTATTGAAAGTCAGTCGTCTCAGCTCCAGAACATCTCTCCAGGAGTTCCTCAGAGTAGCATCTCGGCCCAACAAGCTTCAGCTGCTTGACCTCCCCTCCACCATAAGGTTAGAACTGGGGAAGCTCACTGATGATTGCACAATGTTCAGTACCATTCACAACTTCTCAGATTCTGAAGGAGTCTATGTCCAAACACAGTAAGACCTCGACAGTATCCAGACATGGACTAAAAAGTGACAAGTAACATTTGCGCCACATACAAATGCCAGGCAATGACCATTTCCATTAAGAAACAATTTAACCAACCACCACCGCTCCCCCGCCCCCATCTCCCTCCTTGGCAATCACTGGCATTAGCACCACTGAATTCCCCATCTTTTGTTTACCAATGACCAGAAACTGAAATTCATTGGCCATATAAATACAGTAGCTTCATGACAGGAAAAGTTAGGAATAGTGTAGCGAGTAACCCACCTCTCGACTCCCTCAGGGCCTGTCCATCATCTACAAGACACAAGTCAGGAGTGTAATACAACACTTCCCACTTGCCTGAATGAGTACAGCTCTAACAACAGTTGAAACTTTATTGCTGGAACAGCACAGCAGGTCAGGCAGCATCCAGGGAACAGGAGATTCGACGTTTCGGGCACAGGCCCTTCTTCAGGAATGAGCAGAGAGTGTTCAGCAGGAGAAGATAAAAGGTAGGGAGGAGGGACTTGGAGGAGGGGAGTTGGAAATGTGATAGGTGGAAAGAGGTCAAGGTGAGGGTGATAGGTCGGAGTAGGGTGGAGGCGGAGAGGTCAAGAAGAAGACTGCAGGTCAGGAAGGCGGTGCCGGGCTGGAAGGATCCGGCTGAGACAAGGTGGGGGGAGGGGGGATGAAGAAACTGGTGAAGTCCAAGTTCATCCCCTGCGGTTGGAGGGTTCCCAGTCGGAAGATAAGACGCTCCTCCTCCGACCGTCGGGTTGTTGTGGTTTGGCGGTGGATGAGTCCAATGACCTGCATATCCTCGGTGGAGTGGGAGGGGGAGTTGAAATGCTGTGCCACAGGTTGGTTGGGTTGGTTCGTCCGGGTGGCCCAGAGGTGCTCCCTGAATCGCTCCGCAAGTAGGCGGCCTGTCTCCCCAATATAGAGGAGGCCACACCGGCTGCAGCGGATGCAGTAGATGATGTGGGTGGAGGTGCAGGTGAATCTGTGGCGGATATGGAAGTTTCCCTTGGGGCCTTGGAGAGAAGTGAGGGGGGAGGTGTGGGCGCAAGTGTTGCACCTCCTGCGGTTGCAAGGGAAGGTGCCGGGAGTGGTGGTTGGGTCGGTGGGGGGTGTGGATCTGACAAGGGAGTCGCGGAGGGAGTGGTCTTACCGAATCAACACGGACATCTACTACAAACCGACCGACTCCCACAGCTACCTGGACTACACCTCCTCCCATCCTGCCCCCTGTAAAAACGCCATCCCATTCTCCCAATTCCTTCGTCTCCGCCGCATCTGCTCCCAGGAGGACCAGTTCAAAATACGTACAACACAGATGGCCTCCTTCTTCAAGGACCGCAATTTCCCCCCCGACGTGGTCGACGGTGCCCTCCACCGCATCTCCTCCACTTCCCGCTCCTCCGCCCTTGAGCCCCGCCCCTCCAACTGCCACCAGGACAGAACCCCACTGGTCCTCACCTACCACCCCACCAATCTCCATGTACAGCGCATCATCCGCCGTCACTTCCGCCACCTCCAAACAGACCCCAGCACCAAGGATATATTTCCCTCCCCTCCCCTATCAGCTTTCCGTAGAGACCACTCCCTCCGCGACTCCCTTGTCAGATCCACACCCCCCACCGACCCAACCACCACTCCCGGCACCTTCCCTTGCAACCGCAGGAGGTGCAACACTTGCGCCCACACCTCCCCCCTCACTTCTCTCCAAGGCCCCAAGGGAAACTTCCATATCCGCCACAGATTCACCTGCACCTCCACCCACATCATCTACTGCATCCGCTGCAGCCGGTGTGGCCTCCTCTATATTGGGGAGACAGGCCGCCTACTTGCGGAGCGATTCAGGGAGCACCTCTGGGCCACCCGGACGAACCAACCCAACCAACCTGTGGCACAGCATTTCAACTCCCCCTCCCACTCCACCGAGGATATGCAGGTCATTGGACTCATCCACCGCCAAACCACAACAACCCGACGGTCGGAGGAGGAGCGTCTTATCTTCCGACTGGGAACCCTCCAACCGCAGGGGATGAACTTGGACTTCACCAGTTTCTTCATCCCCCCTCCCCCCACCTTGTCTCAGCCGGATCCTTCCAGCCCGGCACCGCCTTCCTGACCTGCAGTCTTCTTCTTGACCTCTCCGCCTCCACCCTACTCCGACCTATCACCCTCACCTTGACCTCTTTCCACCTATCACATTTCCAACTCCCCTCCTCCAAGTCCCTCCTCCCTACCTTTTATCTTCTCCTGCTGAACACTCTCTGCTCATTCCTGAAGAAGGGCCTGTGCCCGAAACGTCGAATCTCCTGTTCCCTGGATGCTGCCTGACCTGCTGTGCTGTTCCAGCAATAAAGTTTCAACTTTGATCTCCAGCATCTGCAGACCTCACTTTCTCCAGCTCTAACAACACTCAATCTAAGACAATACAACCTTCTTGATTGGCACCACATCATCAAACATCCACACTTTCCACCACTGATGCTTGGTAGCAGTGATTTTACCACCGAGGAGATGCCCTGTCGAAAATCAAGATAGATCCTGAGTCAGCAACTTCCAAACCTATAACCACTACCATCTAAAAGGACAAGGCTCGCAGAGACATTGGAACTCTGCAAGTTCCCCTCCAAGCCATTTACAATCCTGGTTGGAAAGTATATCATCATTCCTTTAAAGTCACGAGGTCAGAATCCTTGAATTCTCTCCCTAACAGTATTGTGGGTCTACCTACAGCATACAGACTCAGCAGTTCAAGAAGGAATGATCTGGATCAGTGGTGCTGGAAGAGCACAGCAATTCAGGCAGCATCCGAGGACAGGCAAAATCGACGTTTCGGGCAAAAGCCCTTCATCAGGAATAAAGGCAGAGAGCCTGAAGCATGGAGAGATAAGCTAGAGGAGGGTGGGGGTGGGAGAGAGTGGCATAGAGTACAATAGGTCAGTGGGGAAGGAGATGAAGGTGATAGGTCAGGGAGGAGAGGGTGGAGTGGATAGGTGGAAAAGGAGCTGGGCAGGTCGGACAAGTCCGGACAGGTCAGGGGATCGAGTTTCTGGAGGTTAGAAGCTAGGATGAGGTGGGGGAAGGGGAAATGAGGAAACTGTTAAAATCCACATTGATGCCCTGGGGTTGAAGTGTTCCGAGGCGGAAGATGAGGCGTTCTTCCTCCAGGCGTCTGGTGGTGAGGGAGCGGCGGTGGAGGAGGCCCAGCACCTCCATATCCTCGGCAGAGTGGGAGGGGGAGTTGAAATGTTGAGCCACTGGGCGATGTGGTTGATTGGTGCGGGTGTCTCGGAGATGTTCCCTAAAGCGCTCTGCTAGGAGGCGTCCAGTCTCCCCAATGTAGAGGAGACCGCATCGGGAGCAACGGATACAATAGATGATATTAGTGGATGTGCAAGTAAAACTTTGATGGATGTGGAAAGCTCCTTTGGGGCCTTGGATGGAGGTGAGGGAGGAGGTGTGGGCGCAGGTTTTACAGTTCCTGCGGTGGCAGGGGAAAGTGCCAGGATGGGAGGGTGGGTCGTAGGGGGGCGTGGACCTGACCAGGTAGTCACGGAGGGAACGGTCTTTGCGGAAGGCGGAGAGGGGTGGGGAGGGAAATATATCCCTGGTGGTGGGGTCTGTTTGGAGGTGGCGGAAATGTCGGCGGATGATTTGGTTTATGCGAAGGTTGGTAGGGTGGAAGGTGAGCACCAGGGGCGTTCTGTCCTTGTTGCGGTTGGAGGGGTTGGGTCTGAGGGCGGAGGTGCGGGATGTGGATGAGATGCGTTGGAGGGCATCTTTAACCACGTGGGAAGGGAAATTGCGGTCTCTAAAGAAGGAGGCCATCTGGTGTGTTCTATGGTGGAACCGCTCCTCCTGGGAGCAGATACGGCGGAGGCGGAGGAATTGGGAATACGGGATGGCATTTTTGCAAGAGGTAGGGTGGGAAGAGGTGTAATCCAGGTAGCTGTGGGAGTCGGTGGGTTTGTAGAAGATGTCAGTGTCAAGTCGGTCGTCACTGATGGAGATGGAGAGGTCCAGGAAGGGGAGGGAGGTGTCAGAGATGGTCCAGGTAAATTTAAGGTCAGGGTGGAATGTGTTGGTGAAGTTGATGAATTGCTCAACCTCCTCGCGGGAGCACGAGGTGGCGCCAATGCAGTCATCAATGTAGCGGAGGAAGAGGTGGGGAGTGGTGCCGGTGTAATTACGGAAGATCAACTGCTCTACGTAGCCAACAAAGAGACAGGCATAGCTGGGGCCCATACGTGTGCCCATGGCTACCCCTTTGGTCTGGAGGAAGTGGGAGGATTCAAAGGAGAAATTGTTAAGGGTGAGGACCAGTTCGGCCAAACGAATGAGAGTGTCGGTGGAGGGGTACTGTTGGGAACGTCTGGAGAGGAAAAAACGGAGGGCTTGGAGGCCCTGGTCATGGCGGATGGAGGTGTAGAGGGATTGGATATCCATGGTGAAGATGAGGTGTTGGGGGCCGGGGAAACGGAAGTCTTGGAGGAGGTGGAGGGCGTGGGTGGTGTCTCGAATGTATGTGGGGAGTTCCTGGACTAGGGGGGATAGGACAGTGTCGAGGTAGGTAGAGATGAGTTCAGTGGGGCAGGAGCATGCTGAGACAATGGGTCGGCCAGGGTGGTCAGGCTTGTGGATCTTGGGAAGGAGGTAGAACCGGGCAGTGCGGGGTTCCCGGACTATGAGGTTGGAAGCTGTGGGTGGGAGATCTCCTGAGGTGATGAGGTTCTGTATGGTCTGGGAGATGATGGTTTGGTGATGGGGGGTGGGGTCATGGTCAAGGGGGCGGTAGGAAGAGGTGTCCTCGAGTTGGCGTTTGGCTTCAGCGATGTAGAGGTCAGTGCGCCAGACTACCACTGCGCCCCCTTTGTCCGCTGGCTTGATGGTGAGGTCAGGATTGGAGCAGAGGGATTGGAGGGCTGCGCGTTGTGAGGGTGAGAGGTTGGAGTGGGGGAGGGGGGTCGACAGGTTGAGGCGGTTAATGTCCCGGCGGCAGTTGGAAATGAAGAGGTCGAGGGCAGGTAATAGGCCAGCGCGGGGTGTCCAGGTGGATGTAGTGTGTTGGAGGTGGGCGAAGGGGTCCTCCTTCTCAAGGTCAACTAGAGGTGGGCAATAAATACCGACCCAGCCAGCAATACCTGTGTCACAAGAACAAATAGAAAAAAGGAGCCTTTCATATGTCCATGTGGTAGAGGGTTTTTTAACATTAAACCATAAGAGTAAGAGTAAGAGAACAAGTGAAAAAAGATGTGAGGAATTATAGGGCGCATGTTATGATCCCAACTGATGTTATCAGTGGAGTGGCCAAATGAAGTGACCTTTCACTGAAACACAAGCACACATTGCTACAGATCTGGTTTTAATATTAAAACAGAAGTTTAATACAGAAAACCAGATACAATAGAAGAAACCAAATTGAGCATAGTTTGAAGATTTCACCTCTTCCAAAAGAATCGTTTTAAAGTATTTAAAATCAGGGAGAATTTCTCTCTCTATCACAACTATTTGTTTGACTTAACTGTTGCTTTTAATTCCTGGATGTAAACTTCTAATAGCTTCTTCTTTCAGTATTCACACTACTGAGCCTACATTTTTTCAACTGCTCGTAACTCATTTAGGGTTCAAATCAAACATTTCTGATCTGGAACTTTGAAACTAAAGCTTTTCTACTGAAGTAACCTATTGCCTAACCTTTCTGAACTAATTCTCTTTGATGAGAAACAGTTTCATTCATTTAACTTCAACAAGCATATTACTGAACTGAAATCAAAATCGATGCATGCCATGGGTGCTTCTGCAAAGCCAAAATTAAAGTCTCTGATCCTCCTTATGGGACACAAGCTGAGGTTCTTCAATGCTTCTCCTGCCTGCTTATAAAACTCTTCCAATGCAAACAAATTCTCATTGATATTCCCTTACTATAGTTTTCAAAAAAATAGACAGCTCCAGGAATACTGACAAGTTAATCACTGATGTCTTCATACACACAAAACAAAACTCACATGCCACTGTTTCAAAATTCCAAATTTTAAAAAAATTAGAATACATATAAATCATATTCCTTAAAACCTTAGAGAAAAATAGTCACAAAATAACAATACCTATATCAGTAATGATAAGACAGGAATGGACAGAGCATACATTGTAAAAATATGTCAGCAGATAAGCTTAGAGGTTGTAAAAATAAGCTCTTTGCTAAATATGCATAAAAACATTGATCAATTAGAGTTATAGAGTCAAAGAGTAGTAGCATGGAAACAGACCCTTTGAACCAATCCGTCTTTGCAAACCAGATTGCCCGAACTGATCTAGTCGCATTTGCCAGCATTTGAGGCATCCCCTGGCAATTCATTCCATGCACATGCCACCCTCTTCATGAGGAAGGTACCAGTCATGTCCCTTTTGAATCTTTCCCCTCTCACCTTAAACCTATGCCCTCCAGGTTTGGGAATAATGGGCTGGTGTTGAAGGAAATGAATTGTTTCAACATTGTAAGTATATGAGGACTTGGTGAGGCATTTAAACAGACTATTGACTAGTGTGGTTGACCATGCCGGGGATCTGACTCATGAATGGGGTAATGAATTCCTCCACTGGAAAATTTCAAACTTAATAAAAATGTTTGACACAAATTTCAAAATTTCATTGATCGGAGCCTATCCCACTGATTCCCATTATTAAGTGTGTTTGCAATTTGCAGCAGTCTCCTCAAACATAACTTTTGTGAATAGCGGGACATTACTGTAGATCTGTGGTACTCTGCTCCTGAGGTCCAATTTTGGGTGAGCATTAGATTCTCTCGTGTCTCACACATTCATTTTGCATCTACTTCAAGCACAAAAATGGTCTGAATCAAATTTCTAACCTCCCCTCTACTCACACTCCTCTAGGCCATTAATTAAAGCATTTTCCTCTACCCTGGGAAAAAGACCTTGACTATTCACTCTAACTGTGTCCCCCAGGCTCTGACACTCCAGGGACAAAAGCCCCAGCCTATTCAGCCTCTTCCCATAGTTCAAACTCACCAATCCCGACAACACCTTTGTAAACCTTTTCTGAATCCTTTCAAGTTTAACACAGTATTGAAAGCAGTATTCTGAAAGTGACTTAACCAATGTCCTGTACAGCCACAACATGTCCCAATGCCTTAACTCAATGCACTGACCAATAAAGGCATTCATGCCAAATGCCTTTTTCACCACCCTATTACCTGTGACCCCACTTTCAAGGAACTATATATCTTCACGTCTGGGTCTCTCTGTTTGGCAACACGCCCCAGGACCTTACCATGAAGTATATAAGTCCTGCCCTGGCTTGCCTTACTAAAATGCAACACCTTACATTTGTCTAAATTAAACTCCATTTGCCACTCCTCATCCCACTGGTCCTTCTGATTAATGTCCTGTTGTACTCGGAGGTTACCTACTTCACTGTTCAATACACCATCAATTTTGTAGTCATCTGCAAACTTAGTCATCCTACGTCCTATATTCACATCCAAATCATTTATATAAATGACAAAAAGCAGTAAACTCAGTATCGATCCTTGTGCCACACCACTGGTCACAGACCTCCAGTCTGCAAACACCCTCAAGCCTACTTTTAGACCGTAAGACCATAAGACATAGGAGTGGAAGTAAGGCCATGCGGCCCATCGAGTCCACTCCGCCATTCAATCATGGCTGATGGGCATTTCAACTCCACTTACCCGCATTCTCCCCGTATCCCTTAATTCCTTGTGACATCAATTGGCTAACTCCCCCAGATCCCACATGATCTAAACAGTCTACCATGCGGAATACTGATGAACACCTCGTTGAAGTCCATGTAGACAATATCTACTGCCCTGACTTCATCAATCTTCTTTGTCACCTCTTCAAGAAACGTAGTCAAGTTAGTGAGCCACAATTTTCCTCACACAAAGCCATGTCAGCTCAAATACAATAAGTCTGGATGATCCAAGTACCATTGTAGAGACACACCTACAATTCTCTATAACGTAAAGCAGTTGAGGTCAAACCATTCAATGGTTTCAACTGGGAGTTAGGTATAGATCTTAGAGAAAACGAGCTCATAATACGGGAGAAAGCAGGAACACAGTATTGAGTTGGATGGTCAACCATAATTAGAATGAATAGTGGATCTGGCTTTTAAGTTCAAATGGTATACTCGTACTGCTATTTTCCATGTTTCTATTATAAAGACTGGGACCTGAATATTCAAGGGTCCATAACAGTTTGCCAGGGCAGAAAACAAGGGAAATGTGAAGGGGTAGCTCTGTTAACCAAGAATGAATTACATTATACAAAATGAAGAGAAGACCTTAGTTCTAAATATCAACATGTAGAATGTGGTTCAACAGAGAAAACACATTGAAAAGTTAAAAGTCACTTGTGTGAATAATTATAATATAGTTTATGGGGCTTGTGAAAAAGATATGGAGGTAATCACGGATCACTTTAATCTATTTTTCAGTGGGACAGTAACATGCCATGAGACAGAATAAATTAATAACCTCATAGTAAAGGCACCCTTTAAATAAATAAATGTGTCTTTCTTGGGTGGATATCTATAACTAGTAGAATGCCACAAGGTCAGGGCTAATGGGTTTAACGACCTACAACCAATGACTTGGATGCAAGGACCAAATATATGGTAGTAAATTTATCAATGGCACCAAGACAGGCAAGGAAATAAGCTCTCAAGAGAAGGTAGCGTCTCTGCACAAAGATATGGATAGATAAACTGAGTGGTCAGAAAATGGGCAGATGTTGTATACATATATGAAAATGTGAACTTGTTCATTTTTTGCAGGAAGCAAAAAATAAATACATAGAGAGAGATTGTAGAACTTAGTCATAGAGACTGAGCTGGGTGACCTGGCACAAGAAAAGCTATGTTTCACATACTGAAAATAATGAGGAAAGCAAAGCAAATTGTTGTCGTCAATTCAAGGGAAATGGAAAAGCAGGAAAGCTCTACTGCAGCTGTGGAGGAACTTGGTGAGAACACATCGAGAGCTCTGTGTGGAGTTTTAGTCTTATTTCAAAAAGAATGT
The DNA here is from genome assembly GCF_037043375.1 of Chiloscyllium plagiosum. Taxonomy (NCBI): domain Eukaryota; kingdom Metazoa; phylum Chordata; class Chondrichthyes; order Orectolobiformes; family Hemiscylliidae; genus Chiloscyllium; species Chiloscyllium plagiosum. Next base: position 43,026,587 of record NW_028270152.1, read on the forward strand.
AATTGATTTAAAGCTACTCAAAGAAGGTTGACTTAAGCCTTTCATCCTAGAAATGATTTACCTTATGAAGAAAGATTCATCAGCTGGCCCTTGACTCATTGAAGTTTAGAGAAATGAGGTGATATTATTAAAACAAATAAGATCCTAAGGGGACTTGACAAGGCCGATACTGAGAAGATGCTCCTCCTTGCAGGACAAACTAGAGCTAGAGAACATAGTTTAAGATAGGAGATTTTGCTTTTATGACAGAAATTAAATGGTTTTTCTTGTCTCAGTCTGTGTAATACATTTCCTAGAAAAACAGTGAAGACTCAGTTTTTATATTTATTTCAAGGTCAACGTACAGTGTTGATAGATTAAGGATTCTGAGGCAGTCAGGAAAGCGGACTTGAGACTGAAACAAGGTTGGTCATAATCTTATTGAACAGCAGAATAGGCTGAACTACCTATGCTGTAAGTAAGTATTATGATCCTATGTAAATGACTCATTTTCTCACTCATTACCACATTATTTACTTCATGGAATAGGCTGAACACTTCCTCAGTATTCTGTATTGTTTTCTGTATTTTGTTCTTCAGTGTTATCCTTCGGCTATCATGGTCTATGGCCTTATTCACACAGAAATCATCATAGTCGCTCCCCACAGGCTTTCAGAAAGGTCAGTGGTGCATATTTATCGTGTCTGGTGATGCAAATGAGGAATTCTTTTGGGAAAGGTTATATCAACTAACTTTACTATGTTGCAGATCCTAAAAATAAATGTAAAACACTGTAAGGCACAAGTTATTTATTGTTCATTTGATTCCAAGTTGACAATCTACTTCTGTAATCTTATTAATGTTACTAAAGTCATGATTGACATCATTTTTGATCCTCACTGTCTGGTCCAAGTCACTTCTCCTGCGAGCACAAATTTACAATCACTTGATTACAACCGTTGTGATCTCATTTGTACATATTTTCACATTGATATTTATAATAACTGTCAGAGTACTGATCAGTGTGAATGAGTCAACCATGGCTAAGATTTTACAGTTACAATAATGGTGAAACTGTCAGCGTTCACTGTTATTGTAACTGTGAATCTGGCATGTATGTGCACAGTTAAACATTAAAATATTCATGTACCTACAAATAATTCTCTGTTCCTCCATTTCCTGACAAATGAAAACAATTTAGAAAGCATTACATTGTCAAGAACCTCCGTATTATGCTATCGTGACATTGTTTAGTAAAACTTGGAAAAGAACGAATCCTTGTCAATGACATGTAACTAGATTTTCAAAGGTATAAAATTATTGAGAACTTCTTTGGTCCAGGAAAATGTATTTTATACTTGTCTAATGCCATTACATATTAGCTTGCATACAATATTTCAATTTCTTTTATATATAATGCAATCTTTGTTGCACTCTATAAAATTTATAAAAGCTGAAAGATATCCAATTAATTTTATTTTCTGGCTTGCTGTCTGAAAATGTTTCAATGTGATTGGCTGCTTAATCTAAATGATGACATTGCCATTGCAGAATGCCTTGAGATACCCTTGACTTATTGCCAGATTCAAATTCATGGAGGAATTCAAGCAATAACAGTCATTTGCAAGTGGTTTACTTCAAAGTCAATGGTCAGTACAATCACCTTGCCATAGACTATGACATTTTCCCAAACTGAATTTTGGTTTGCACATTCCGAACACAGACATTAAGTCTCTACAGTCATAAGTAACATGTGAAGCTCAATAGAAGCTTGAGGAACTACCTCATCATTCTATCAGACACTTCTCAATTATCTAAATTCAATATTTCTATCCAACAATTACAAATTAAATTTACATATTACACTTTTTCCGACAAGTGTTGGTTACATAAAAGCTCTCTTCCTTGGCTTTTCTGCTCCTCAATGAGATCTCGACTGCGTATATTTTGAATCATTCTCTCCCAGCACTGATATTAGGGTTGCAACTCACATACACTTAGAATCACAGAATCCCTATAGTGCAGAAACAGGCCATTTGGTCCACACCAACTGGCCAAAGAACCATTCCCTACCTTATTGCTTTTCATTTCCCCTGACTAATGCACCTAGCCTACACATCCCTGAACACTATGGGCAATTTAGCATGGCCAATTCACCCAACCTGCACATCTTTAGACTGTGGGAGGAAACCGGAGCACCCAGAGGAAACCCACGCAGACATGGGGAGAATGGGCAAACTCCACATAGACAGTTCCCCAGGGTGGAATCAAACCTGAGTTGCTGGTGCAGTGAGGCAGTAGGGCTAACCACTGAGCCACCCTGCTGCCCATTTATTGCTATTTAATAGTTTTGCCACGGAGTTTTAAAAAATCAAATTCTGTCTCATAATTCTTTTAGTTTCCACAGTAGCCTGGAGTGGAATATGCACTGCAATTTTGACTCACCTAACAATACAAACCTTTTGCAGACTTTTGTACTTATTTACTGTTTCTTTCCTGCACCTGTGATAATCCACAAGTTGTCAGCTGTACTGCTTTAACACCATGATACAAGCAAATGTTGCTTTTATGGCTCCCAAAACTACATGGAAAGACACTTATAGCAGAGGTGGATGCCACACGTCTGTGACAGTACAGCCAATACATTAAGCATAACTGTATACCTTCAAACAATAACTGAAAACTCTCAGGACATCTTGGTAAACCTTCCTTTGCACCGTGTCTCAAGCCTTTAAATTTTCCTTAAAATATTGCATCCAGAATTGTCAGCATTATTTCGGCTGAGGCCTACGACAAGTAATTCATAAAGTTCCAACATGATCACTTTGCATCTGCACTCTATGCCACTTATAACCCTAAATGACCACTTTTTAAAACTACTTTCCAACTTGCTGTGCCAGCTTTAAAGATTAGTGCAGATGGACACTCAATTCTCTGTACTTAAAGCAAATACACCCAACTTGACTGGATGAGTGCAGCTCCAATAACACTCAAGCTTGATACCATCCAAGTCAAAGCAACCCACTTGACATCTACAAACATTCACTCCCTCCATCACCGATGCTCAGTAGCAGCAGTGGTTACCATCCACAATCACACTGCAGACGCTTATCAAGACTCCTTAGATGACACCTTCCAACCGCATAACCATTACCATCTAGACAGCAACAGCAGCAGGCACATGGGAACACCAACAGCTGCAAGTTCCCCTCCAAGCCACTCACTATCCTGACTTGGAAACATATTGCATTCCTTCAATGTCATTGAGTCAAAATCCAGGAACTCACTCTCTAATAGCATTGTAAGTCTACCTATAGCAAATGGACTGCAGTGGTTGAACAAGGCAGTTCATCACCTTTTGAAGTATAGCTAGAGATGGGCAGTAAATGCTGGCCCATTCAGCAATAACCACATCTTGCATTGATTTAAAAAGAACACAAACCCTTCTCAAAATCATGTCATTTGTCACATCTTTCCATATTACCTCAGCCAAAATATATCACTTCATATTTGTCCCCATTAAGTTCCATTTGTCATGCTTTTGCACACTTCAAAATGCTCTCTATGGCATTCTGAACCCTCACAATATTTGCATTACTATCTTCTACATTGTCAAGTTCTGATTCATTTGCAACTTCATAATGCTGCACTCTAAACTCAAGTCTTGGCTGTTTTTAGAAATGAAAAAGGGTTCTGGGTACAAATATATTGATGTTACTATTTTTCAGAAAAAAAAAGAAATAAACAAAGAAGTGGGCACAGTGGTTAGCAATGCTGCCTCACAGCGCCAGAGACCCGGGTTCAATTCCCGACTCAGGCGACTGACTGTGTGGAGTTTGCACATTCTCCCTGTGTCTGTGTGGGTTTCCTCCAGGTGCTCTGGTTTCCTCCCACAGTCCAAAGATGTGCAGGTTAGGTGAATTGACCATGCTAAATTGTCCGTAGTATTAGGTGAAGGGGTAAATGTAGGAGTATGGGTCTGGGTGGTATATGCTTCGGCGGGTCGGTGTGGACTTGTTGGGCCGAAGGGCCTGTTTCCACACTGTAAGTAATCTAATATAATCTCCAACATTTTCTGTTTTTATTTCAGATTTGCTTATGCTTCATAAATGGCTGCTTTCTATTTGCTTTTTCATGTATTAATATGCATCACAATTGCTTCACAGTGTGCAAGCACCTTGCAATGAATAACAATGGCTATGCAACTTCCAAGACACATAAAGTACTGGGAAATATAATTATTAACTGCTTAAACTCAGCATGAGTGAAAATAATATGGCAAGTGCAAAGAACCTACATTTATGTAGTTGAAATTGACTCTCATGCTGGAATTTGATTCATCTTAAGATGATACTAGATTAAAAGGAAGTAAGAGCAACAATGCAACAAAAGGCAATGTCAAAATTTATTTCTGCCTGTATTTAGATAAAGTAGCAGATCATTAAGAATGATGATTGAACACAGGTGAAAATCAAGGAGAATGTCGTTTTCAGGAAAAAAGCTGCAAACTAGATAGTGTAATAATGATAATGCACATATGTGGTGAGGAAATGACAATTGTCACATTGTTTCCAAGAAATATTGTGAATTTTGCTAGTGGGATCTGACCAAAATTTGGTAAAATTTGACAATGCAGTAAAACAGTACATAGGCTAGCAGCAACTTGCAAGAAGATATGAAAGATAAGAGCAGAAATGTGCCAGATCCATGCAAGTAACCATGAAATGGCACAATTTGGGAGGAAACAATGTTGACAAGTAGTATAAACTAAACAGTACTTCTTAAGTAGAAATAGCAGAAGGACTTGAGGGTGCAGGAAAGCATCTTGAATACACTGATTTGAAAATAGGTCAACAAAAACAAAAAGCCTTGAGGATGATACTTGGCAATTTTTTGGGGGAGTGGGGGAGGGTAGGGTGAGGAGGTAGTTTGACAATGGTCTTCAAGTGGGAGACAGGAGGGTCATAATAAACCCATTTGTTTAGGAAGAGTTGAAGGAAGCACACCTACTCCTTCTAGATCTCAAGGAACGCTGGAAAAGCATTTACTCTATGAATGCTGGCAGTTCCCACCTTCCTTTCATTGCCAGGTGTCTGAATCTTTGGGAAACCCTTGCAGCACCAATTAATTTTAATTCAGGCTCCAGATTTTGCTGTAGGAGTTCAATTTAAACATGGTCATGAATGTGCAGCCACCCATTTACTTGTTTCGATTCTTGCTGCCATTAATAAAAAGGCATGCAAAAGTCAATATCCGTGTCAAGGACTGACAAGTCTCAAATATATGACTTCAGGAGAAATATGGATTTCAAATGCAAAATGGCAATGTAAAAAACAACCGAACATTATCTGGACAATATTTGGCAATTTTGTGGGAGATATGCATTACTGAATAAATACATTCCTTTAACCCTGTTAAGACTCTTGGGCAATTTGACAAATTGTGCTTCCACTTTTTGATATAAAACATCTACTGATAGAAACAAAGAGATTTCAACAATAAATGCAGATTATGGTAGCACACCCGCAGTGAATCTTCCCAGTGACTGTGCTCTCTAAACATATGTTATGATTTTTAAATAGTTGTTATGCTTTGATTTCTGCATTTCATTTTGATCTCACAGAATTCATTAATTCTGTGGTGCTAATTAGGTGAGATACTCCAAATATTCACAGAAAGCTAAGACCATTCATTATATTACAGATCTGGCTGAGAGCAATGGAAATTGTCTGATGGTAGATTAAAACAAATCTTACAAAGTTTTGTAATTACAAAGGCATGAAGGATAGTGTTCATTTTTCCATGCTGCTGCTTCCATCTTTAAAAAGCTTTCACATAGAAAGTTAAACTGTATGTTTTCTCAACTATCATGTTAAAAGATAATGATGTAGAAATCTTTAACTATGTCTTTTTATCTCCCACACAATTATTTATAGAGCCACAAAGAACTAAGTCAAAAATAATCTTATAATAACAATAAAGTTGAAACAGTACCCATGATAATAGAAGATAGCAAGTGGAATTGACAATTATAACTTGGGCCATGGAATTTCAAGCACAGATTTGAAATAAGTAGTTGAAATGAAGAAAACACTGTCTGATCAACATATAATCAAACAAATTATATTGGAAATTAAACAGCTGGTGATATAGACATATGTTATGACTTTTCCAGTATACTTATTTTTCACATGTTCCTATTTGTTCCCATTCTTAACTTGCAAATATCATGCCAGTTAGCTTAACACTACTTTGTTTCCTTGAAATTAGCCATGTTCCAACAAAAAACAATTTTTACTGATGTACTCTGAATTTATGGTTTTAGGTTCTAATATTTTCCCCCAATTTTCTTCTGATTTTTGATGTGTAAAATAAAACTTAAAAAGCACAAAATAACCCTAGGTTTTTTGAAAATATGCATTAAAAGCTGCTTATGCATTGCTTTTATTTAATACAAGAAAATAACCTGCCAACATATCTGGATCATACAAAGATCAATATGACACAAATATCAAGAAATTGTCTCTGTAATACCGGTACAGATGATTTCTTTACGAAAAAACTGCTTCCTATACTAGGCAAAATATCCTCAGCTATTCTATGGATAAAGAAATAGAATTTACCTCTTTTTTACACTTGAAAGAAATTCCTCTTATTTAGAACAAACTGATGCAAACTGATGCAGTGCAGACATTCAGCAACCCAGAAGTTAAGATTACATCTCACTCTGATAATCTGCAAAACTGAACTTAATAATTCTGGTAATTTGTAAGCCATTAAAGCTTCTAGTAAAACACAAGTGGTTCAGCAATGCCTTTCAGAGAAGGAAGCCTGCCACTCCACTTTGACTAGCCACATATTATTCCAATTCAACAATATGTGTTTACTTTTAGAGTTGTCTAAAGTTATCAGATAAGCACAATTAAACTAGAAAGGTTCTCTAAATTGTCTCGAGCAACAGCCAGATATGATCAAAACCACAGTCATTTCTGTCACCAAACATCTCAGACTATTAATCAAGCATACTTAAGTATAATCTGAAAAGGTCACCAAAAGTTCTCAAAAGTCTCTTAAACATTGAAACCAGAAAGAATCATGCGTGAAAAAAAAATCAATGCAATAAGTGATTTATACTTGACACCTTCTTCATCAGCCTTCCAGTTGCGGATATGTGATAGCATTGCCAAGAGTGACCACTGGTGTCTAAGTGAAGATAAAATCTCTCCTTCATAATTCAAGCACACTCCACTGAATAGTGTTCTGAGGAACAGATCGAGTAGCCTGCAAGTGGGCATCCACAAGATTCTCTGACAAACAGGATGATATATGACCATAATCTGTCATTTCAAGACCCAACTCCCAGCTGTAGAGGATTACAGAGCCACGTAGCACCAAGATACCTGACAGGTTAAAAACAAAAGATACCAAACTACAGGCATAGCAAGGAGTGCTACAATAAGTTAACCACAATACATTCCTGTAGATATGTTTTGTCAAATCAAGAGTGGTGCTGAAAAGCAATTAACAGGCAGAGCTCTTTGAACATATCCATCCTCAACTGCAGTAGAACACAGCACATGAGCAGAACAAATAAATTTTGCAGACATTTTCAGCTGCAAGTGCCATTTGGAAGATCTCATTCAAGAGAATGAATACCAATGTCTAGCTAATTCAGCCTACTTTGATAATAAAAAGCAGCTAAATGCCCAATATATAAAAAGATTACAAACGCTGACCTCGTTGTAGGGCTGAAGGTTTGAACATTAAAACTAGATACAATTTAAATTGCGACAGCAACTGAGTCATCAAGCATGCCATCAAGCAACACATATACAAAAAGCTACACCTCAAATACTAGATTTGGATACTGCATGATCTATTGAGATCTGGACCCAGTCACAGAACTGATCAAAACATTGACTGACAAAAATCTGTTAAAATTCTTTGAAGAGGTAACAAGTAGATTAGACCAGGGAAATCCAATGGATGTTATCTACCTAGACTTCCAAAAGGCCTTTGATAAGGTGCCTCAAGGGAGCTGCTGAGTAAGGTGAGGGTCCATGGTGTTCGAGGTGAGCTACTAGCATGGATTGAGGATTGGCTGTCTGACAGAAGGCAGAGAGTTGGGATAAAAGGTTCTTTTTCGGAATGGCAGCTGGTGACAAGTGGTATCCTGCAGGGATCAGTGTTGGAGCCGTAGCTGTTCACTTTATATATAAATGATCTGGATGAAGAGACTGGGGGCATTCTGGCAAAATTCGCCGATGATCCAAAGTTAGGTGGACAGGCAGGTAGTTCTGAGGGGGTGGCAAGGCTGCAGAAAGATTTAGACAGTTTAAGAGAATGATCCAAGAAATGGCCGATGAAATTCAATGTGAGCAAATGAGAGGTCTTGCACTTTGGAAAAAAGAACACAGGCATGGACTATTTTATAAATGGTGAGAATATTCATAAAGCCAAAGTACAAAGGGATCTGGGCATGTTAGTACAGATTTTCTAAAGGTTGACTTGCAGGTTGAGACCGTGGTTAAGAAAGCAAATGTAATGTTGTCATTTATTTCAAGAGGGTTGGAATATAAAAGCAGTGATGTGCTACTGAGACTTTATAAAGCTCTGATTAGGCCCCATTTAGAATACTGTGTCAAGTTTTTGACCGCACACCTCAGGAAGGACATACTGGCATTAGAGCATGTCCAGGGGTGGAGATTTGCACAGATGATCCCTGGAATGGTAGGCCTAACATACGATGAACGGCTGAGGATTCTGGGATTGTATTCGTTAGAGTTCAGAAGGTTAGGGGAGATCTAATAGAAACTTACAAGATAATGCATGGCTGGATGCTGGGAATTTGTTTCCATCAGGCAGGGATACTAGGATTCATAGGTCAATTTAGGATGGAATTTAGTCAGAGTGTGGTGGGCCTGTGGAATTCACTGTCACCGAGTGTAGTGGAGGCCGGGATGTTAAATGTCTACAAGGTAGAGATTGATCAATTCTTAATCTCGCAAGGAATTAAGGGATATGGGGAGAGTGTGGGTAAGTGGCGTTGAAATGCCCATCAGCCATGATTTAATGGCAGAGTGGACTTGATGGGCCGAGTGGCCTTACTTCCACTTCTATTTCTTATGGTCTTATTTATGCTACACACAAGGAATTAGCTTTAATCATAGTTACCTACCCTGCTCCTTTCGCCACTTCTCTTTTTCCTTTATCAATCTATCTGATCTAATCTTGAATGCTCGCATCAACCACAAACCTTGGAAATTAAGTCCACAACCTTACAACTGTCTGTTAAGGGATTTAGCCTGATGTTTGTTATAAATCTTTGATTTGATGCTCAAATACAAGAAAAAGAAGCATTCTAGCTACGATGTACCTTTATTTTACAACATTGAACAGTTCTAGTATATTATCTGTAAAAAACATTGTTATAACTGGGAAAAAGAAGACCCATTTTATTTGGTCTTTCCTCGTATTTCTGAAATCTTATGGCATCTTGTCTTTTATAAGCTATAATTCTTGACATAGCTCTCCTAAATATCAAACAAAATTATTTGGATGCACATAACACAAAGTCAGATTTAAAACTTTCCTGCAGCCTATGAAACATTATTCACCAATCTTACAAGTGCAGAATTCAGTCATTCCTTAAATAAAACTTTGTGAGCAGGATTTTCCTTTAACTGTTCAGTATAATTTATTGACAGGAGGATTTTCATCCTTGTTATGTACTCTATCTTACAAGAGGTTTAAAATAAAAGAAACATACTGGTGGTACGCATCTGTGCAATTACCCAAGCTGAATTTGCAGTTTCCAGTTGCAGTAGGTGATTCGATATACAAATTTGATACAAGAAAAAATCTCGATCCCTCTGGTGTTGCAAACTATAGCTCCACCTTCAACCTCCTTTTCCTCAAGTCCTTGAGCTGTTTCTTTCTAAATTCATAAAGATTTCCCGGAATCCCATGTTTGAAGGTGCAAATCAGGTTTCTGTCCTATCACAATGTTGAAATTGCCCTTATCAAAGAACATCTATGTGACTGCCATTACAGAAAATTAATCTGGGTCATCCTTATCAATTTGCCTGTGGCTTTTGACACAATTGATCACACCTTCGTCATCAGCATCTATCTTCTGCAATTCCATTCTGCAGACATTTCAATATCTATCCAGTTGTAGTGACAGAATCAGATACAATAATTTCTCTTTTAGCTCCAATATATTATCTTTTGAATGGCTATCTTAAAAAGGAGATGGAAATGTGTTGCTGGAAAAGCGCAGCAGGTCAGGCAGCATCTAGGGAACAGGAGAATCGACGTTTCGGGCATTAGCCCTTCTTCAGGAAAGAATTATCTTAAAAAGGATCTTTCCTTGCTTCCCTCCCATTTGTTAACTCTTTAAAATTTGTTCATGGCATGAGCGCATTGGGCAAACATTGTTGCACTGCACATCCCAAACTGCCCTTGAGAATATGGTGAACTTCAATAACACTCCAAGTGCTATTATAGAGGGTGTTGTGTGATCTTGGCTGACAAACTGCCCTTTTGCGACAGTATTAAAACAAATCTTTACAATTTACATCGATGCCATACATATCAACTGTACCTTTCACCAATTCCTCATGTCAAACCAACTATGTAAGCTCAAACAAAAACAGGAACAGTTGGAGAAGCTCAGCAGCATCTGTGGAGCGAAAGCAGAGTTAATGTTTTGAGTCTGGTGACCCTTCTTCTGATTAACAGACCCACAATGTTAACTCTGTTTTTTTCTGTCTTTGTTTCAGACTTACAGCATCCACAGTTCTCTGTTTCTTTTCCTGCAAACTTAAAACCCTGCAATTGTCTCTGGTTTGTCATTCATTGGCAGCTCCTTGCAGATAAGGATGACTATCTTCCATTCTCAGGGTGAATACCTAAGTGGCTCTACAGGCCATTTCAGCTTCCGTAGGTTCTATGAACATGGGGCAGAAGATGGTCGAGGAAAGTGGTGGGTGGGGTGTTGATGTGGCAGCGCATTCCTTATAATGTTTTCAACTGGCTTCCACTTTTTCCTGACAGCAAGTGTGGAGGTGCTTGATGCTTTCCTGGATGCTTCCCCTTCATTTTGGGCAGTTTTGGGTCAGTGATTTCCAGATGTTTGTTGGAATGCCGCACTTCACCAGTGATGCCTTGAAAGTAAACTGAAGCGCTTCCTCTGTCCACCTGAGGCTCACCTACCGGGAGTACAGCACCTGTTTGAGGAGTCTCATATTGGTCATGTGGATATTGGCCTGGTCAAGGACACTGTTGCTGGTTTCTTCCCAGCATATTCACAGGATCTCACACAGGCAGCATTGGTGGTACTGCTCCAGTGCCTTGAGGTGTCTGTTGTAGGCATTTCACGTCTCAAAGCCATATAGAAGGGTGGGAACCACTACAGCTCTGTAAACCATGATCTTGATGTCGGATCTGTTGTTGTTGCCCTGAAACACCCTTTTTCCCAGGTGGCTGAAGGCTGCACCAACACACGATGCTAAACTGCTTGTTTAGCTGACAGGACAGTCCCGAGGTACTGAAAGTGGTCAACATTCTCTAAGGAGATGGCCAGGTCAGATTGGTGGACAGCCTTCGTTTTGCAATGTTCAGGGTGAGACCCAAGCTCTCATATGTCTCTGTAAAGGTGCTGATGATAGTCTGGAGTGTATCCTCTGAGACTGCACACATACAAGCATCATCAGAGTACCACAGCTCAGTGACACTGGTTGAGGTTACTTTGGTTTCAGCTTGAAGGCAGCAGAAGTTGAATAATTTCCCACAGGTTCTATAAGTTAGTTCCACTCTAGTGGGTAGCTTCTTGGCAGTGAGATGAAATGTTACAGTGAGGTACATCAAGAACAGTGTTGGGATGATGACATGGCTCTGAGTGACACCAGGGAATGGATTGGTGATGGAGCCATTTGTCATTGCTCCAATTTCCATGCCATTATGGAGCAGGTGAAGAATGGTGACAAACTTCATGGTGCAACCAAAATGGACAGGAATGCTCCATAATGTTTCCTGATTGATGTCAAGACCATGTACATGTTCTTTTCTCTACATTTCTCCTGCAGCTGTCGTGTGGTGAAAATCAAGTCTACTGTGCCCCTTGGTGGCTGAAAGCCACACTGCGATTCTGGGAGAAGTCCTCAGCCACAGGGAAGAGATGGTTCAGGAAGACCTTAGCGATGACTTTTCTATTGGTCAACAGCAGGGAGATTTCTCTATGGATACCACAGTTGAACTTGTTCCCTTTTTTTGAAAATGCTCATGACTGTGGCATCTCAGAGATCTTCTGGGATGCTCTCCTCTTTCTAGATAAGGCAAACAAGGGTGTGTAGCTGCAGCAGGATCTCTTTGCATCCTCATGTCAAAGACAAAGTGGGGATACCATCTGCTCTAGCAGCCTAGTTATTCTTAAGCTGGCAGACAGCCTTCTCTATTTTGTGCAGGGCTCGGTTGCTGCTGAGCTTGTCGCATGTAGCATGTTGCAGAATGCATTCAAGGACGCTCAAATCAAAAACAGAGTCCTGGTTGAGGAGGTTTTTCAAACAACTCATCTGGTAACCCTGCTGCATAAGCAGAAAATTTGTTCAACAAAAAAATTGGGCAGATATCTATCAGTGCACCTCACAATCTACACGCCCTCGCTGCCAATTCCATCCTTATTCCCAGAAACTGTCCAAAGCTGAACCAAGCCATTTGCAACCTTAGTGTTATACTTGACCCTGTACGGAGTTTCTGGTCATAGGTCTGCTCCATCGCTAGTACAACCTCTTTCAACCTCCATTGTTAAATATTTGACAACCAGATGAAGTAGGAAGTGAAATTCTTTTTTACATAATACGAGATTTAGTGAGAGATTTGGCTCTTTCCAAACTAACACCTAGTGTCCCTCGTTCTATTATTTTGAATACATCAGGGAATTGAATTTATTAAATTGGTTATAAGACTGGAAACTTAATAAAGTATTTCTCCATATTTAATTTTGTTATCTGTTTTATTTTCCCATAACATCCTCAACTGTAACATGTTTCATCTTATTCATCAAAATACTAAGTCTCAAGACATGAAAACATGCATCTGGTTTTGTCTAGTGCATAATCAATTCAACTGTATGAGTAACATTCTTAATTGGTGTCTTTCCTTTAGATGTAACATCATCTCTCTGTGACAACCAAACATAATTTATCAAAATATGAGGCAGCACTCTCTAGATAAGCTTTCTGATTCAAGGTAAGTTCAGACCTATTCTATTTCACATCTAAGCTTATATATTTAAAGGCCACCAAAGTCTGACTTCCAATCTTGAATTTTCCTTTAATTGTATTTATACCAAACTATTCACAAACCACGGAACCTTCTCTTGGAAAATAATCAACATGAATCATAACAATGACCGAGACCTTCATTTATGGTGAGACATTGTTAGATTTGTTTTTTTGAGTACAGTCTACATTCAGTAAGGCAGATCTAACTGAGAAATAACTTATCCCTATGTATCAAAAAATCCATTAACACGTCAGCTTAATTTCCAAAGCATCTTTTTTACAACACTTGTCTCTTTTAGTGTTTTCAAAAACACTTGTGAATATTTTTTCTCCAAAAAGAAAAGCAGCTTTTGTCGCAATCAACCTTTATTCCCACAAATATGTGATCAACAGAACAAAGAAAATTTTCAGGAATTTTTGTTCACCATGGGAGAGTCCATCGTAACATTCTGACTTCCACATTGTTCTGTGAAACTGAAATACTCCTCTCTTTAGCTTTACAAGTACCACCTGGGAGGACCTTTTCCATACATATCTGTCAATGTGATCAGGCTGACAGCATCCTTTCTGCTAATATAGAGTAGACACGAAGTTCCTTTCAACTTCCATATTTTCCCCTATCTTATTAACTTATCATCTAATTTGCTGGCAGCCACCAAAACAACCATAAGGCTTTCTATTTATATTAATGGTTCTAGATTGCTGTTGAGGTCTTTGCTCTGTTGCATAATCTAATCAAGCTACAAACTCTGCTTGCACTTTAGTGTCTTGTTGGACGACTACCTTCGGATTTCTCTCTCTCATGACTGGAGGCCCACTGCTAGCGTGTAATTATTTCCTCGTACGAGTCTTTCTAAGATCCACTTAGAACTTGCATTGCATATTCTTGCTTTCTATTCTTTCTACTTTATCGGTGCATTGATCTTACTTTTTGTCCATCATCTTTGAAACATTGCCAGTTTTTAAAATTATTGATTGCTTTCCCTGTTCTCCCTACAATAGTTGCATCTCACCATTCATTGGACCTTTCTGCTTTGCACATCACACAAGTCCCCACTCTAGTCAGTTATCCATTGGATGCAATAGCAACAGCTATGTCCTGTCAGTGTCATTCTACTTATTATCATCCGGCCCTTGTACTGCTGTATTCTATTCCTCAGAACTGTCAAGTTATGAGAGATATAGCATGAATCATTACCTTCTATTCACTGCTGAAATACAAAAATTTTGTAATTTGTACCAATTAACTGAGATGCATAAACCTTATTGGTTCTCCAACATAGAGGTCAAACTATTGTCTTACCATAATATCTTATTGCTTTATTTGGACATTTCCACTTTTCATGGGCATCTGTTAAACTATAATAAATTCCCATGATGAAAGAGCTGACCTTGGACAATATTATAACACTTTTGACCAAAACATAGCCTTCATAACATTATTTTGCATGGAAAACAGTCACGTATGCAGGAAAAAATGAAATTATTTGATGGCTCTTTAGACCAATGCAAAGGAGGTAATATGGGACTTTTCCCAAAGACAAACTGATAAGGACAATACAGACATGCAATTTTATTTTTGCATGATCGAACCATGCCAGGACAGTTGTCAATTTGTAACTTGCTCATCAGTGAAAATTAATGGAGTACCTAATCAAGGCTTCTGAAAATGACTGCTTCCCTAGAATCCAAAAAGGGTGTATTTTTCTCAGAACCAAACACTATTAACATCAGGAGCCTAACCATATGTGAAACTTTGATAAATTCCAGCAATTTAAATGTGAGTACTGGATGAGGAAGCTCAAAATTGAACTTTATGATCTTAAAAATAATCTATTCTGGGTACAGATTTGTCTGCCATACTAGTAATAGCATTGGCAATTCTATGTAATGGGCTTGGTATCCAGAGTGGAGGAAATACGAAGGTATGAATATGTGCAAAACTTACATGTTCGATGATCGAGGGCTATTGCTTTGTTTTGCTGGGCTGTGTTATAGTTATTATCATTATTATTATTGTTAAGATTTTCCTGTTTTCGATTAGTTATTAGCTATTATTTATTTATGTAATTAACAAGTTTGTTTTTTCAATATAGGTTTGAATTGTTTGGTTTTGTATTTGTTATAATTTTCAAAAGAAGAAAAATTTAATAAAAATATATTTTCAAAGACATAATCTATTCAAGTTGATTTTTTACTCCTGTATGGACTAATGGTCTGTATTTCCAAATCTATTGAGGTCCAATTATGGTTCATACACATCTAAATAAGCACGTCTTTTGGAAATTTCTTCCATGAAACTTAATAAAAGATTCAAATGTTCTAGGTAATTCAAATGTTGGGCATCTAGCTCACAAATACTTCATTTCTGATTTTACTTTTGTTTTGAAAGTGACAACATAAGGCCATATCTAGTTTGCTCTTTCTACGGACATAATACCTATCCACTCCTTATGATCCTACCCAATGGTAATACTGGGCAAGTCAGATCTTAATGTGAAAACTAGCATGATAGATCATAATTTTTATTTCTTCAGTTTGATTACCATGGTCATCAGTCACTAAACATAGATATAGAGGACTGCTTTAAAATGAAACAAAGAATTGCTGAAGATCTGAAATGAAAACAGAAATTGCTGGAGAAACTCAGTAGGTCTAGCAGCAAGCAGAATTAATATTTCAAGTCCAATGACTCTCCTGAGACAAAAAGACATTGGCCATTTCACTGACTTTCCTAATTAAACTTTCTATCTAATCTACTAAAACAGTTCCAGCTCAGAATACCTGGACTGCCACAAATTAACTGCCTTTTTCCATGTTAAACTTTTGACAGCTGGATGGTGAAATGAAAAACAGATGCCAACCATTTAGACTCAGTTTGCGAAGACTTTCTGTGTCAAGTAACAAGAGGCAGACAAAGCACACGCTTGCCTGATTTCTTTAGCTTTTCCTGAAGCCAGAGTTCGTAGCTTGAAGGAATGCCATGCTGTATCAAGGAGTCTGTATACTCCTACAAGCACATTGGAAGGATTTGTAAGTTGATAATCAATCTGCCAGACCACATTATGAACACATTACCTTGACCCAGAATAGCAACCGAAATTAGTGCTTTTGGCTCAGAGACAGGGATGTGACCTACTGTGTAACAGGACCACCTTGATATTTTATATTGCATGAGTGTCAGATTGCAACATTGCAAATACCTGCATACTCCCAAACTGACACTCAATGTCTCAGAAGTGTGTGCTTGAAGTACTTAATCACTTAATATCCAACATGTTTTTCATCGTTAACTTTTAATAAATGGCAACAAATTGCAAAAGAAATGAAGGAAAATATAGTTATCATTGGAATAAACCAAGGCCACAAGTCATCAGGTATAAGGAAAATTCATTAAAAAAATCAAAAAGTAAAGAATAACCAAAGGGAAACATTAGATGAGAGGAAGCTAGTTGGAAATATAAAAACATTGATTCTATGGAATATATGACCATGGAATTAATAATGGAAAATAAAGAAATGGCAGTTCAACAAGTACTTTGCATCAGTCTTTACATCCCAGAAGCAGTAGGATATGGAAGGAAAGAACAAAGTGATGCTGAGTAAATTGTTGCAGTGGGTTGACTAACCCCCAGGTCTAGAAGGAGTTCATCTCGAGGTCTCAAAAGATGTTTAAAGGGATAGGTGATGCATTGACTTTATTTTCCCAAACTCCCTTGATGTGGGGAAGATACAATTTGATTGAAAGGTAGCTGAAGTAACTCCTTTAATCAAAATGTTAGTGAAATTCAAAATGTCAGTGAAATATGAAGGAGGAAACAACAAGCAAATTAGCCTAACACCTGTTACAGGGAATATGCTACAAGTTATAGCAGAGCATTTGTACAAGTTCAAGGTAATCAGGAGGGGTCAACAGGTTTCACGAAAAGGAAATCATTTTTGACCAAGGTATTTCCGTTCTGTGAGGAGTTAAATGTGGATAATAAGGAACTGATGGATGTTCTGAACTTAGATTTCCAGAAGGCATTTGAGAAAGTGCCAGATCAAAGATTATTGAGGAAAATAAAAACTCATGGCGTTCAGGGTAGCATGTTGGCATGGATATATCAGCTGGGTAACAGGAAGTAGAAATTGAGCACAAATAGGTCTTTCAAAAGTTGGCGACATGGGGGATCCAAGATAGGGGCGATCTGAGAAGATGACACTGCAGAGCTTCACATCGCAGCAGGAGCAGGGCAATCCTTTAACCCACCCAACCCAGGTCATCAGGATTTCTTGGGGTATTGGAAAGATTGTGGAGCCCCAAGAAACATTTAAAAATTGACTTACCTGTATTTTCAGCTGTCCAGAAATGCCTAAAAAGGGAGGAGGAGCATCTGAGGCCGGGCCTGCAGCTCAGCCTGCAGCAGCCTCAGAGCAGATTACTCTCCAGAACCTGGTGAACCAGCTCTCAAATACTCGCGAGATGTTGGGGAAACAGATTGAAGAGAAGCTGGCTCCAGTCTCTCTCATGCTGCAGAAGCATGAGCAGCAGCTGGGAGACCTGGAGAAGAGGACGGATGAGGTGGAGCACAGGGTCACAGTGGTGGAAGCTGATGCCAAGGAAGAGATCCAAGCCCTGAAGATGCAAGTTTGTAATTTGCATGACCAAGTGAATGATCTTGAAAACAGGGGCAGGAGAAAAAACATTCGGATCATCGGTCCGCCTGAGGGTAAGGAAGGTGAGTGGCCTGCGGAATTTGTTGAAGATTGGCATCCGAAATTCCTTGACTTGGAGACTGGCATGAGGGGATTGAAGTTAGAGAGGGCTCAGCGGGTCGCAGCACGGAGGTCGGGTCTGGGTCATCCCCCTGGTCCTTTCCTGGTGCGGTTCCATCATTACCGGGATAAGGAGAGAGTCATGGAGGTTTCCAGACTCCCGGGGAAGGATCCAAAGGCCCTAATTTACGAGGGGTCTAAGATCATGTTTTTTCAGGACATTTCAGCGGCGGTGACCCAGAAACGAAAATCGTATGATGGTGTCAAGAGAAGATTGAAGGATGGATCCATGCATTTCTTTGACATATCGGAGAAGGCAAGAGACCTTGTGGACAAACTAACTTAAGTTAAACAATTGTAGTATGTATAAATATCGTTGCCTGAGTATGCGTTTATCATTCTGTAAAAGAAATGGAGGAAATCCAGTTGGAGCTTTGTTTTTCCCCTTTTTTTTACCTCTATTGATAATAATTTGGTTCAAACTATGTCTGGCGGTGGTTAAGATGTACATTTTAAATTTCTAAGTTAGGACATACCAAAGGATGGGTGGGGTATTTATTCCCTTTTTTTTATAAAAGAATGTTTTTTTTATTCATATTGATATTCTATGGGGTGTTTATTCTTTTTAGCTTGTGCTTGCGATGCGGCTCTAGCTGGGAGAAGTGAAGGTGGTTGAGATGGTTAGATGCCTATTTATGGGCTGTTCGGGATGGGTAGTTGCCCCCTCCGGGCAGGGGGTGAGTTCACCTACTCAGCGCTATTGGCGCTTTATATGTTGGTTTGTTTTCTGGTTTTTGTTGTTTTTTATTTTTAATCATTTTGTATGTTTGTTAAGTGTAGTGGTTTTAGTTTATGTAATTTATGTAGTTGTGGGCGGCACGGTGGCACTGCTGCCTCACAGCGCCAGAGATCCGGGTTCAATTCCCGCCTCAGGCGACTGACTGTGTGGAGTTTGCACGTTCTCCGTGTCTGCGTGGGTTTCCTCCGGATGCTCCGGTTTCCTCCCACAGTCCAAAGATGTGCAGGTCAGGTGAATTAGCCATACTAAATTGCCCGTAGTGTTAGGTAAGGGGTAAATGTAGGGGTATGGGTGGGTTGCGCTTCGGCGGGTCGGTGTGGATTTGTTGGGCCGAAGGGCCTATTTCCACACTGTAATGTAATCTAATCTAATCTAGTTTTTATATTTGGTGGATCATGCGACACTAAAGGCTCAGCAATTTGTGGTTCGGGTTCTTCCTCTCTAGAATTTAAATGTAATTGCAGAAGATTATGGCTAATGATTTAATTAAATGATGTACCTGGAATATCAAGGGAAGTCACTCACTAATTAAGAGGAAGAAGGTACTCTTGAGTCTTAGAAAGGAGAAAGTAGATATTGCTTTGTTACAGGAGACACATTTGGATGACAAGGAGCATCTGAAATTACAGCAGAATGGCTTTGACCGAGTTTATTTTTCATCATTTAATACCAGAAATAGGGGAGTGGCTATATTGGTTAGGAAAAATCTCTCATTTAAATTGTTGGAATGTGTTAAAGACACATTTGGGAGGTTTGTAATTCTTAAAGCTTTGATAAATGGGGAAGAATATGGCATTTTAAATGTTTATTGTCCCCCAGCTCATCCTCTTAAATTCTTGGTAGAAGCTTTTTCGAAACTGATAAGTCTCAAGTCTCGGCAAATCATTATAGCGGGAAATTTTAACTGTCTCATGGACCCCACAGTAGGCAGGTTGTCTAAAGGTCCCTCGATACCCTCGGCACAAACTAAACAGTTATTGGGTTTGTGTAGGGTATTAGGATTGGTGGACGTCTGGAGGTGTCTCCACCCTACAGGTAGGGATTTCACGTTTTTCTCCAATCTGCACAGATGTCACACGAGGATAGATTATTTTCTGACCTCTGCGGTAACCCTGGATCTGGTGGCATCCTGTACGATTGGTAATATTGCCATTTCTGATCATGCTCCAGTGTACCTCATGGTTAAAATTAAGGATGTTACAGTGGATTCAAGGTACTGGCGAATGGACCCCTTTATTCTCATGGACAGCAAATTTGTGGAGTATTTCTCTAGGGAATTTCGGGCATTCCTAGACATCAACATAGGCTCGGTTGATAGCTCATCTGTTCTCTGGGAAACCGCCAAAGCTTATGCCAAAGGGTTAGTTATTTCATATTCCACAAGAAGGAAGCGGCAGAAGGGTGAGCAGCATCGTCTCCTTGAAGCACGGTTGAAGGCAGCCGAGAAGGCATATTTTGACAGACCCTCGTTGGTCAAACTACAGAGGATTACAGTGCTGCGGTCTGCACTAAATTCCTTGCTCACGCATACGGCAAAGAAGGAGCTGGCTTTTGCAAAGCAAAAGTTATACGAGCATGGTGACAAGCCAGGCAAATACTTAGCATACCTTGCCAGAAAGAGAAGTGCCCCACAAATCATTAGAGCGATTAGGGAAGGGTCTGGGAACCTAACATGTGATTCCAAAAAGATTAATGTGGCGTTCCAAGATTCTACTCTAAATTATATCAGTCTGAGAATTGTGAGGAGGGGGCAGGCCAAAATGGAATCCTTTTTTAGAGATCTGAAGCTCCCGGGTGTGACTCCCGAACAACAGTCCTTTCTCAATGCCCCATTATCAGAGCAAGAAGTGCAGGAAGCTGTGAGGCAGCTTCAGAGTGGAAAGGCGCTCAGTCCTGATGGACTTCCCAGTGAATTCTATAAGGAATTTATAAGTATACTGTCAGGCCCGATGCTGAATATGTTTAATGATTCATACAGTCATGTTTGTCTCCCACCATCTCTGAGAGAGGCCAATATTTCACTTATCCTTAAAAAAGGGAAGGATCCGGAAGACTGTGCTTCATACAGGCCCATTTCGGTCTTAAATGTGGACTTTAAGATCCTTTCTAAAGCTCTTACGTTAAGACTGGAGACTGTGTTAACCTCTATTATTAAAGAGGATCAGACGGACTTCATCAGACGGACCCTAAAGGGTCGCAGATCCTCCAATAACATTAGGAGGCTGCTTAACATAATTCAAGCACGCCAACAGCAGTCAATACAGGGATTGGTGATTTCTTTAGATGCAGAGAAGGCATTTGACCGAGTTGAGTGGCCGTACCTTTTCTATACTCTAGACCGGTTTGGTCTGGGTGAAGTTTTCATAAGATAGGTAAAGGTTCTCTACAGTGTACCTCTCGCTGCGGTCATTACCAACGGGGTATGATCAAGCAATTTTAATATTTCTAGGGGCAGTGGCAGGGCTGTCCCCTTTCACCAATACTTTTTACATTGGTGATTGAACCGTTGGCAGAGGCCATTCGTGGGGATCTCAATATATCATCTCCAGAAGTGGGGTCAAAATTACATAAGATCTCGCTGTATGCAGATGATGTTCTAATTTTCTTGACAAATCCAGCAGTTTCAGTGCCTTGCCTGATACAATGCATTCACACGTTTGGCGCTTTTTCAGGGTATAAGATTAATTTTGTTAAATCAGAGGCTATGCCTATGAGTGGTCTTACGAAAGAGTTGACTCTTGAGAGGGACTATAGATTCCCATTTAGGTGGTCGCGGGGGGTTTTTGTGTATTTGAGCATATTCAGTACTCCAGTTCTGGATTGGCTGTTCAAAGCCAATTTTACTCAATTATTTGAAAACATTAAACAAGATCTCCAAAGATGGGAGGCACTTCCAGTCTCATGGTTGGGTCGGATAGCGCTTATTAAGATGAATATTCTCCCTCGTTTGCTATACCCTATATGGATGCTCCCCCTGATTTTCAATAAACAAACACTCATAAGACTGAACAGTTGGTTCAGCTCCTTTATCTGGCACCATAAACGGTCCCTCATTAAATTAGCCAAACTGCAGTTGCCTCACAGATTGGGGGGAGTAGACCTTCCGGACATTAAAAATTACCAATTAAGCTCGCTTTTGACCTACGTAAGTGATTGGGTTTGTGGGGACCCTCTTTCAATATGGCTAGATATCGAAGTCTCCCAGGCAAGGTACCCCCTTACCAGTTTGCTGTTTTTGGACAAGGTGAGGACAGTTAGGGAATATTGCCATAACCCAATAGTCATCAATACTGTTAAAGCATAGAGGGCAATTCGGCAGAGAGAAGGTAATATTGGCAAAACATCTTTGTTTACACCTTTAGTGGTATGCCGAGTTTTCAACAGGTATGATAGATTCAGGATTTAAACGTTGGGCAGCTAGGGGTATATCTTGCATGGGTGATTTATTTGAGGGAGATGTAATGATGTCCTTCAATCAGTTAGTACAGAAGTACGAGTTACCTAATAGAGACCTCTTTCGTTTTTTTCAAGTTAGGGATTTTATTCAAAAAAGGACCACACTTTTGACTGATCCCTACAAATCTCACATAGAAAGAGGGGTACTAAGGGCTAAGAGCACACTCTCTGTTAGTACTCTATATCACCAATCGGGGGGTGCCACCTCAGATGAGTCTGATGACTCTGCAAGATGTGGGAAAGAGAGCTGGGTGTTGAAGTTTCTTCAGAGGCATGGGAGGATATTTGAGAGAATGCAAGGAAGATATCAATTTGCAATAGGACCCATGCTTTACAGTTGAAGATTCTCCACAGGGTCCACTTAGCCCCAGACCGTTTGTCAAAATTTAAACCAGGGGTATCTTCCACATGTCCCAAGTGCAAGGTCTGTATGGGTACTCTTACCCATTGTCTTTGGTCTTGTGACAGGCTTCAAACATATTGGTGCGCTGTGGTGGGTGCAATGGAAAGGATTTTAGGTGTGGGGTGGAGAAGGACCCTATTTCGCTCCTTTTGGGCCTACCCATTGTACTTCCTGCAGACTCGCATAAGACAAAACTTTTCAATATTCTTACATTCTGTGCAAGGAAGAATATCTTCCTAGGTTAGATATCAGAAAACCCCCCAGGCCTGTCGGGTTGGCGGAAGATTGTATTGGAGCATATTTCCCTGGATTTTCTCACAAATATGGTACACCACAAAACTGAGAATTTTTACAAGACATGGCAACCCTTTTTGAAATACCTGGACACAGATTTATCTGCCACACTAACAAGGTCTTTTATATAGCCGTAATGATTGTGTTTCATGAGTCCAATATCCAGGGAGGAGGAACTGTGAAAGTATGAGTGTTTTGTTTGGCTGGGCTGAGTTATTACTATTTATTTGTTTGTTGTTAGGTATTTATTTAGTTAGTTAAATAGCTAGTTTAGGTTTTTTTAAAATTTTATACTTCTCTGTATATGTTTATACATTCGTATAGGAGGGTGGGTTAGGGAATTTGTTTTTATTATTTGGGTTTAGTTTTGTACTATTTTTGTACTGTTTTGAATTGTATTGTTTTGTATTTGTTGTAATATTTAAAAAGCTATTTTTTCTTAATAAAAATATATTCTAAAAAAAAAGTTGGCGACATATAATGATCGGTGTTGCACAGAGGTCAGTGCTGGTACCTTAGGTAAAAGAATGGAAGATACTGTTGCTAAATTTGCTGTCAACATAAAAATAGGAAGGACAGTAAATTGTGAAGAGAACATAAGATAACAAAAAAGATGTAAGCAGGTTAAGTGAGTGCATACATCTCAAAAGGTTCATGTGCAGGTGCAGTAAGTAAATAGGAAGGTGGATAAGGAGGAATGTTGCTACTTATTGCAAGAAGAATTGAATTCAACAGTAGGGAGATTATACTTCAGTTATACAGGGCACTGGCGAGACTGCAACTAGGGTACTGTGCACAGTATTGGCCACCTGATTTAAGGAAGGAAGCATTGAAGGCAATTCAGAGAAGCATCACCAAACTAAAACCTGGAAAGCTAAGGTTGTCTTATGAGGAATGTTTGGACAGGCTTGGATGTATCTACTGCAGTTAGGAGGCAACTTGATTGAAACACAAGATCCTGGCAGGACGTGAGTAGACAGATGTGGAGAGGATACTTCCTCTTATGGGAGAACTTAGAACCCAGGGTCAGCGTTTAAAAATCAGGGTAGCCCATTTAAAGCAGATTAGGCAAAATATTTTTTCTCAGGGGGTCATGAGACCATAAGAACTAGGATCACAATTAGGCCATTCGATTATGGCCAATATGTTGCTCAACTCCATTTTCATGCCTTTCTCTTTGATCCCCTTACTAATCTTTGTTCCTTTGTCTTTAATACACTCAATTACTTGTCCTCCACAGATTTTTGTGGCAATAAAGTCTACAGATTCACCACACTCTGGCTGAAGAAATTCCTCATTTCGGTTCTGAAGGGTCATCCTTTCATGCCAAGTTTGAGCCCCCAATCCTAGCCTCTCCTGTATTCTGTAAGTATCAATGACATAATCTTGCATCCTTCGCAACTTCAAGTACAGACTCAGAGTTCTCAACTGCTCCGAGACTTTGGAACTCTTCTTGGAAAGGTGGTGGAAGCAGTGTCCTTGAACATTTTTAAGGCAGCGGGTCATAAAAGTATTCTTAAGCAACTAAGTGAAAGGTTAACAGGTATGATCTTTTGGAATGGCAAAGCAGACTCAAGGGCTGAATGGCCTAAACATCTTAACTTATACGTTCATCTACTTAATGTCTAAAACCTACATTTAACTTCAATCAACAAGAAATCTGACACATTTGGCAAAATCTTGGGGTAGAAAATACTATTCAATTTATGGATGGACTATTTAGAATTGGGCCAACTGTCTACAAGTTTAATAATTTGTTTATTTTGAGTGTGAATCTCAAAGAGATAAACAATCTCAACTGGTGAGATTAAAGATTTATCTCCTGGATAATTAAAAGTGATCCGATGAAAAATAATTTTCTTTCCAATGAATCAATTCAAAGCACAAACTGCCTATCCTAAAACACAACTATAAATTTGTCTCAGATGCCTTTACTGGTTTGGTGAATTTAAAAAGAAATGCATTAGAACATTGCATTAAGAATTAAAGCATACTGTTGGGGCTGAATAGAGAAACCATCATTTTGCAAACACTTACACCATGCGTGCCTCAAAGCACAGTTTTAATAAGCCCCTAAATTCCACATATATTGCTGCAGTTTCAGCATATAATCAAAAATATCAAGATTTTTACAGCAGCAACATGGGACAAAAATCAGTTTTCCACCTGCAAATCAATTGCCCTACCAGTTTATACTTTGGTCAATCTTGCAACTCATCCATGAACTCCTGTGTGGTTTTAATTTCCATATATTATAATGTGGACCAGTGATGCTGTTGGATTGCTTTTCCTACTGTTACACTTACATTGCACTTGGGGCAAGTTTAAATGAAAATTATATGGCACAGCTGTTACCATAATCAGCTCAAACAAGCAGTAAAAGAGTTGAAGAACTTTAAGAGCAAGACTTTTAACAGCAATTTCTGCAATTCCCAATAATTTTCCAACTTTGTTTGGCATTTTACACCAAAAAGCTTTGACTTGCTTCTCCTATTTCTTTCCATGACTAGAGTCAGAAAGTTGAAACCTTTCCAGTAGGAGAAACATGCAATTTTAGGGATTGGATATTTTCTTTTATGTCATAATCACAGAATAGGCATGAAAGCATAGCATAAAGGCAAGGAGTGTTTGACGTTATGGCCTGGATGGAGTCCATAAATTATTAATCCCTGCCATAGAATATACAGGTAGCACAATTCACATGGAGGGATCTCAGAGATGTTCTCATGAAAAAGCAATAGGGGTGAATGCTTTGTCACTTGCTTAATGAACATCTGAAGCATCAAAATCTATCTGCTTAGACTATTTCACAGAGAGATTTCAGGTAGCCCTTGAGGAGCCACAGAATCTTCAGCAGAATGCAGCAAAACCAGGTGACTGTTGGAATTGAGAGCAGGGTTGGAAAGCTTTAGACTTATTGTGAGACAGCAGTCTGTAGAATTCATGTCTTCCCCAATCGAGAAAATTATAAGCAAACTCCATTTTAATGTATATTTATATTTTTTATATGGTCCCTGCTGATGTTAGTACTGGACAAGTCAGATCCCCAAGTCAAGCTTGGCCATAAGAAAACTCCTTGAATATGTTAATTTTGCTTTTTGTTTATCATGTTTACTGCAGATTGCCAATGTACTTTTAACAAAATAACAATTCTTAATGCACACAAAAGGAGAAAAGAAATATTAACTAATTTATACTCAACAAGAATAATTTAAATGGACTTATTAGAGGTATCAGAAATAAAGATTCACCGCTTTTACCCTCAACAGCAACCTTACAGACACTCAATTCTCAACAGAAGATCTCCTTGTGTCCATTTGAGAATTTCTTGGTCAGTTGGCATCTGGACCTTTCATCATACTGACTTCTTAAATGTTTTCCACAGCAAACATATGGGCTTTCTACATATTCAGTTCCAGCAGTTTTTTGGTACTGAGTTTTCTTCCAAACCACATAGGACTGCTTCCCTTTTGTTTGGGTCTGACAATTCGGAAACTATATAATTAACTTCACCTGCTGCTCTGACTGAATCTGGACACGTCTGGTGGTTCTGTGTTTTCTGTCTCCCCGTGTTATAGAACATTTTATCAGTCCATTTTTGTTCTTGCCTCTTTCCTTGTTTCCAATCATTCACTGAAAGCTCTACTCCAAAGCTGCAAATCCTCAAATGCATAGATCAGCAAGCTTCAGAAACTCCCAAAATCACTTGCAGAACCAATCCAAAATGAAAACAAAACTATGTCCTTCCTTTCTTAACAGACAATATAGAAATACAAATTAAACTTAAAGCTCTTCGTTACTTCTCCGTTAAAATATCAAGTTCCCAAACAATGGTATGATCATCATTGATCACAATATATTCAATTTGAAGGTGCGGTACACTTTCATTGAAAACACCTTATTTGTGACTTCAGTAAATGTGGTGAGACGAGTATTTCCAATGTTCATGTGTCAAACCACTGTCACAACCTATGACCAAATACCTTTATTTCAAGGAGATGTACAAGGTGCTGGAAAGACCACATCTAGATTGCTACAAATTGATTTGGTCCCCTTTATTTAGGAAAGATAGTGTTTATTTGGAGGCAATTCAGAGAAGCCTCCCTAAGATGATCAACGATGTGGAGGGATCATCCAATGAGCAAAGGCTAAACAGGTTGGGATTCTCCTCACTGGAGTTCAGAATGAAAGGTGATCTCATCGAAATACATTGGACTCTTAAGGGACTTAACAGAATAAATGGTTTCCCTTATGGGAAAGTCTAGGACCAGAGGGTGTAGACTCAGAGTAAAGCAGCAGTAATTTAAGATTGAGATGAGGAGGAACTTCTTCTTGGAGAGAGTCGAGTGTATTGCCACAGACAGCTGTGGGACAGATTCCTTGTGTACATTTAAGACTGATTAGATTAGATTAGATTAGATTAGATTACAGTGTGGAAACAGGCCCTTCGGCCCAACAAGTCCACACCGATGTGAAACCCACCCATACCCCTACATTTACCCCTTACCTAACACTACGGGCAATTTAGTATGGCCAATTCACCTAACCTGCACATCTTTGGACTGTGGGAGGAAACCGGAGCACCCGGAGGAAACCCACGCAGACACGGGGAGAACGTCCACACAGTCAGTCGCCTGAGTCGGGAATTGAACCCGGGTCTCTGGTGCTGCGATGCAGCAGTGCTAACCACTGTGCCACCGTGCCGCCCAAAATGTTTAAATCATCTCTGAACCTCAAACTATTCACTTTAGATTACATTACAGTGTGGAAACAGGCCCTTCGGCCCAACAAGTCCACACCGACCCGCCGAAGCGAAACCCACCCATACCCCTACATTTACCCCTTACCTAACACTACGGGCAATTTAGCATGGCCAATTCACCTGACCTGCACATCTTTAGACTGTGGGAGGAAACCCACGCAGCCACGGGGAGAATGTGCAAACTCCACACAGTCAGTCACCTGAGGCGGGAATTGAACCCGGGTCTCTGGCGCTGTGAGGCAGCAGTGCTAACCACTGTGCCACCGTGCCGCCCACGCCACCGTGCCGCCCACTAAGGCAGATAGATTCTTGATCAGTAGTGGAATGAAGAGTTACAGGAAAACAACAGTAAAGCTGACATTAGAAATGTCAGATCAGCCATGATCCGATCCTACTGAAAGGCAGAACAGGCTCGAGGGGCTCAGTGACCTCTCCTGTCCTATTTCTTTTGATCTTAAGATCCAATTTGACTAACCATTCCAAATATTTGAGATAGGATTTAAACAAAACAGAACAATTTCACAATAGTTTCAACAACTGGAAAAAACACTTTTGGTCTTTCTGGATGAGAGAAGGTAGGTAGTGTGTGGAGAGCAAAGAAGAAAAAGGGTGAGATGGAGGGAGGGAGACAATAGGTAAGGAAACTAACTAGTTACTGTGCTTCACTGTTTAAGGCAGTGCATTTCAGATTACAATAAATTTGCCACATAAAATATTTCCATATGCCCCATCTGGCGCTTTTGGCAAAAACCTTAAATCCATGCACTCTTGTTTCTTATCCAACTGCCATTGGAAATTGTTTTTCCTTATTTACTTTATCAAGATCCATTAATTGTTTTGCACACCTCTATCAAACCTTCTCTGGTCAATGCAAAAGTCAATGATCCATTTTTTTACATAGCCTTTTTGATTTTGTGTATACAAACATCAGGCTCTCTCTTAAAATTGAACCATTTAATTTATGTTGCCACTCCTCATTCTGCCTACCACAAGTTATTACTTTATCCTTGTAAGATTTACCACTGTACATTGCTTTCCATTTTTAGCCTATTTTGTACTGACAGTGCACCTGTCCCTTTAATGACATGAGCATTACTTTTGCTAACAAGATTAGATTAGATTACTTACAGTGTGGAAACAGGCCCTTCAGCCCAACAAGTCCACACCGCCCCGCCGAAGCGCAACCCACCCATACCTCTACATTTACCCCTTACCTAACACTACGGGCAATTTAGCATGGCCAATTCACCTGACCTGCACATCTTTGGACTGTGGGAGGAAACCGGAGCACCCGGAGGAAACCCACGCAGACACGGGGAGAACGTGCAAACTCCACACAGACAGTCGCCTGAGGCGGGAATTGAACCCGGGTCTCTGGCGCTGTGAGGCAGCAGTGCTAACCGCTGTGCCATCGTGACACCCACAAGGTTTAAGAGACGTGAGGACAAGGAGGACTGATAGGATTTAGGGAAAGAAGGTATCAGTCTTATTGATCCTGAATTTAAAATTGTTCTCCTGGTTTTAAAATCTCTCTGCTGTCTAATTCTTCCATTTCTGCAATCCATCCCAGCCCCACATGGTCAGTTCTGCTATAACAAGGTAGATCTGACTTAATAAGGAGGCCATTGGGATATTCTGGAGTGGTATTAGTCCTCCTAGGAGCAGATGTGGCGGAGGAAGAGGAAGAGGAATTGGGAAGAAGGGATAACATTTTTACAGAAGAAATCTGCTCCCAGGAGGACCACTTCCACCATAGAACATCCCAGATGACCTCCTTCTTCAAAGACTGCTATTTTCCCTCCCACGTAGTCTTCAATGTCCTCCAGTGCAGCTCGTCCACTTCCCGCATCTCCGCCCTTGAACCCCACCCCTCCAATCACAACAAGGACAGACACCCCTGGTACCTATGTTCAACCCCACTAACCGCCAGAAACATCGCATCATCCTCCGCCATTTCCGCCACCTACAAACAGACCCCATCACCAGAGATATATTTCCCTTCCCACCCCTATCTGCGTTCTGGAGAGACCATTCCCTCCTTGACTCCCTTGTTAGGTCCATCCTCCTACCCTCCACTCCCGGGACCTTCCCCTGCCAACGCAAGAGGTGCAAACCTGCGACCACACTTCCTCCCACCTCCGTCCAAGGCCCCAAAGGATCCTTCCACATCCGACAAATGTACTCCCTGTACTTCCACACGCCATCTACAGTATCTGTTACTCCCGATGTTTTCTCCTCTACACTAGGTAGACAGGACACCAACTTGCAGAACATTTCAGAGAACATCTCTCGGACACACACACTAAACAACTCCACCATCCTCCCATTTGGCCAAGGACATGCAAGTCCTGGGCCTCCTCCACTGCCAAATCCTAACCACCCAACGCCTGGAGGAGGAACGCCGCATCTTCCACCTTGGAACACTCCAACCACACGGAATCAATGTGGATTGCACCAGTTTCCGTATTTCCACTCCCTTCACCTTATCCCAGATCCAACCTTCCAACTCGGCACTGTCCTACTGTCCATCTTCCTTCCAACGTAACTGCTCCACGCTCTCCTCAGACCTGTCACCTTCATCCCCACCTTCAACAACCTATCGCATTCCCAGCTACCTTCCCCCAGCCCTATCTCCCCTCCCATTTATCTCTCAGCTCCCTTGGGCATAAGCCTCATTCCTGATGAAGGGCTTATGCTCGAAACATCGATTCTCCTGCTCCTCGGATGCTGCCTAACCGGCTGTGCTTTTTGAGCACCACACTCTTTGACTCTGATTTCCAGCACCTGCAGTCCTCACTTTCTCCCAGCTTTTACTCTGGCAACCTTACCTAATATTGCCTTCATTTCACTTTTTGGAAGTCCATTCTATGTATTGCATTGATCATGTTAATTCTAAACTTCCCTTTTACCAATCTGAATCTGCACCAGTTTTAGTCACATTTTAGTTTTACCCTTTCTTGACCATTTAATTAAGGGCAACGCAGAACAGGCAATAAATGCTGGCCAGCCAGCAACATCCACATCCCACGAATGAATACATCTCACAATCCTCCTTTCAGAAATGAGTATCCTAACTTCCTCCTCTCATTCTTCAGTCCATTAATGTGACATTGAAATTATTGATCTCAATTTTAAAATTTTCATTTTTGTTTTCTAATCAACTCCAATGCCACAACCCTCCAAGATATTTGCAGGCATCTTATTTGGATCCCTTCAGAAACCCTGTTGCCTTGCCCACAGCTGCATCTATTCTGATTTCTGAAATTTCTTCCCAAAATATTTCTGACTCTCTTTAATAAGCTTCTTAAATGTCTTCAACCAGGGTTTGACCATTTGCTTTACATTGGTTCACTAGCTAATAACACTCCTCTGAAGTGTCCTGGGATGTTTCTTGCTTAATGGGCGGCACGGTGGCACAGCAGTTAGCACTGCTGCCTCACAGCGCCAGAGACCCGGGTTCAATTCCTGCCTCAGGCGACTGACTGTGTGGAGTTTGCACGTTCTCCCCGTGTCTGCGTGGGTTTCCTCCGGGTGCTCCGGTTTCCTCCCACAGTCACAAAAGATGTGCAGGTCAGGTGAATTGGCCGTGCTAAATTGCCCGTAGTGTTAGGTAAGGGGTAAATGTAGGGGTATGGGTGGGTTACGCTTCGGCGGGTCGGTGTGGAATTGTTGGGCCGAAGGGCCTGTTTCCACACTGTAAGTAATCTAATCTAATCACTGTTGCCTCACAGCACCAGAGATCCGGGTTCAATTCCCGCCTCGAGCAACTGTCTGTGTGGAGTTTGCACATTCTCCCTGTGTCTGCGTGGATTTCCTCCGGGTGCTCCGGTTTCCTCCCACAGTCCAAAAACCTACAGGTTAGGTGAATTGGCCATGCTAAATTGCTCGTAGTGTTCGGTGAAGGGGTAAAATGTAGGGGAATAGGTCTGGGTGGGTTGCGTTTCAGCGGGTCGGTGTGGACTTATTGGGCTGAAGGGCCTGTTTCCACACTGTAAGTAATCTAATCTTTAAAAAAAAGTATCGTACAAATATAAATTGATGTTGTTGTGGGTCTGAAAAGCAGAACTGAACATTTCATGTGTAGTATCAAAGAACTGTACTGCTTAAGCATGACTTCCTCTGCTCTGATAAGTGTCCTTTAAACCACTTCTTTATGCCAGTCTCTTAATGCTTTGAGTGACAACTGATTGTTGTGAGCAATATCTATGAACTTTGATGAAAGTGCTCAATCTATGTTCACTTAAAATTATCGGATGGTACAGACTGAGTTTCATCCCACAAGTCTGGACTGGATTTCATAGGTGCAAATACAGAAAGAACATGTTAACTCACTCTTATCTACCAGATGCATTCTGTAGATCAAATCAGGTTTCACTAGAGACATCTCCTCCAATACCAATTGACAGTGCCTTTCACAACTTCAGAATAGTGTGATAGAATCTTTCACACCAACCCAAAGACAGGTGTTCTTTTGGTAGTGTAATCGTTTGAGATCTCATCTTAAATATGACACATTCAATAGAACTTGAGGACTTGAGTTCAATTTCAGCCTGGACTACATGGTCAGGTTTCTGTTATAGGCCTTGAACCCACATCTTTGACTCAGAGACATGGATGCCACCATCACATTGTAATGATGAAAGTTTTCTACCAAGATTAGGCGCTTTTGGAATTCAGTCAAAGCTCAAAATCCAAAATGGTAGGCCACATTGCATCAGACTGTTTTTCTTTTGATTCATTGTAAATTTCACATAACCATTTTGATGCATTCAGTCTAACTTTGCAGCTGGCACTCATAGTTTTTTTTGGACAGTTCAGATTAGACTAGCCTCCCACTAAAAAGCATACTTTTCTCAAATGTAAAATTTCACCTTGATTGCTGAGACTAGAATTATTTCAAATCTATCCTCTGCATAATTTTTCTATGTTTACCTGTTATTAGTTTTCTAATAAGAAACAAAACCACCTTTCCTCTGAACTGTTAATAATTCTATATTAACATTATAGGCCTCATTGCATGGTGCTATCACTCCCTAACTTTGAATCAAAAGTTCTGGGTGCAAGTTCCACACGATTATCTCTTGGCTATGGGTGTATTATTGTCAAGCAGGTTGACTATCAGCCTTAAACCCTTCTAATACGTCAGTCCGATGATAGATAACAAGAATTAGAGTTCCCATCAGCCATCCTCTAGAAGGCCACAAACCATAAGTACAGCCCACTGCAATGGAAATCTATGGTTAACACTTGAGGATGGGAGATAAAGCAAAATTCTTTGGAAGAATTGAGAACATGCTGCAGTCTTTATTGAATTTTTTTTTCTTTAAATCATCAAGTTACCTGCCTTATATTAAAAATGTGAATGGAAATTAGGCATTTGGCACTTTCATACTATAAACTACAAAATATTATGAACAACCAGTACTTAAATCATCATCGTGAATTTTTAATTGAAACAGAATCATCTTTCAAGGAAGAATCATTCCTCCTAACTGGAATTTATGTGATGCTGTAATCTCCACCACTGTGAGCTTCAAAATCCGTTTTGCATGTATTAGTTTCGATTACTTATGTTGGATCAACATAGTTTCAAGTCTTGTGATACGAGTTTAGCATACTGCCTTTAGTACTGTTGGCAATATAAATGCAAATTACATATAGTCCTAGATTGACTAAAGCTCTTATGCTTCGCATGTCAGTTTAAACTGGAGTCTTTGCATGTCGGTTAGACTCTGAACATACACTTGAAATGCTTCGGTGGCGAAAGATCATAAACTGACGTAGAATGTGTAATGTGTGCTTCATTATTTCAAACAGTGACATAGTTGATTCCTGTTAGAAGTTTCAAGAAAAATCAATAGCGTGAAATGGCCGAATTAATTTGTTAAAGAAGCTGAAATCTAACAGATATGAAACAGCTCCACTCAAAACAAACGCAAATTCATCTGTTCCGGATCCTTGCGATTTAAAACGAAACTAAGAAAGGACTTTCAGTGCGAGGATAGCACGCTTCTTTCAGGAACATCAACGGGCCCACGGAACATACTAAAACTTACTAAACATTGCGAGTGGCCACTAATTTGCATTCATTCAGTGTTTTATAACATGTGCCAAGACATGCCAGTTATTATGACAGCAGGCAGATCCCGCAGCCCCTCGGGGCACCCATTTCCATCCCAGTCAGATAAATCATCTAAGCTGCCTTTCGTGCCCTCATCGTGAAAACATCTCTATAAATTTAAAGGGTTTATTTATTTATTATCGCTGCAATGAAACCTTTCGCCTGGAGAAGCAGCCACACCGAAATGGCACACTTACCGCCGCTGTCAGACCCACTGACTGTTAATCCCGGGAGAGGGGGGGGGGAGAATGGAACCGCGCTGCTCTGTGGAACTCGTAGTTCTCCAAACGGATCCACTTCCGATGGCCTTCAGGAAACGCTCCGCCGGATGAGAACTACAACTCCCTGCAGGCCGAGCGCCAACCATACGGCGGGCAGCGAGCAGCGCGACCCGCCCCGCCATCCCATCTACAGGCACGCTGATTGGTGAGCACCTGGAAACCAAGGGCAACGGCCAGAGAGTCAACCTGTGAGTGGCTAGCGTCTGTAGTCCATCAACCGTTAGCTGCGGGAATGCGGCTTTGGCCGGTGCGCGCGGCCAGAGGAGCGAGCGCCGAGGGCTCGCGCGACTCCAAGTGGGTGCGCGCATGCACGCGAGCCTGATTCGTTGGCTTTAAAGTGCCCCGAGGCGCACATGGTACTTCCTGTTGGGAAGAATGGAAAGCTTCCAGCTCGAGCCGGAGACTCTGCGATTCCCTGTGCACCGCCTCTTACTCGCTGCTCCGCTAATGATGGACTGATCGCGCTCTCGCCAGGCAGACGCTGCCAATATGCTTCGGGATTAAATGGTTCCTTCACGTCGTCAGCGCTACTCGGCTTGTACCGCAGTTTCACTTTTCGGGAGAAGAACAATCTCTTCGCAAGCCAAGCGCAGCCCCCTTCTTGTTCGGGCCCTCTGAGTGAAACGGTGGACTTCCTCCCCCTCCCCCCTCATTTTTCCCCCCTCCCTTGTCCCCCGCCCTCTGACTGTAAAACTATTCAACAAGTTGTGTTTGGATGTGCATTTTGTCATGCAGAGGCTACTGGAACGGGGTTTTGTGCTTTTCTTCTGCTACACAGTCTTCAGGGTATTTCTCGCCGCTTCTCTGCCCAGTAAGTTTCCAAACTAATGAAGCAATGCCTTTTGTGTCTGTTTCAATTGACATGTTTGTAAATAAAAAATGTTTCTTGTGAACAAAATGTTGAAGAGAACCCTCTGTACCGGGAGCGGAAGGGTGCTGATTTAGCAACCGGCGGGACCGCTGGTTCTGTCTAGTTCTAGCTGCACCTTGAGCTAAAGATGTTGGGGAAGATAAATTCAGATGCTGAGATTTATTTTGCATTTGTTTCAATCCAAGTCAGTACAGCTCTTTTTTAAAAGCTGTAGCAAACGGTTAGCCTGCCTTCTGGTGCAGAGCCAGCGTAAGCGGAATTCAGAACAAGGGTGAAGTGGAAATATTTAAACGCTTTCTTCATAACGGTGTAATTTTCTTTTCCATTTATTAGCTTGCGCTTTTAAAGAAAGCTAAGGGATTAACACCGGGCGGTGAAGGCAGCCGCTATCCTAGTCGAGTTTGGTACAAAATAAGTCTTTTCATTGCTCCTTCACTCTTGGCTGACCTTGACTGTACGGTCAGATTCCCACAATCCTAAAATTTCTGAGAAGTCTAATGGTTATATATGGTCAGCCAGACAGTTAAACAAAAGCGAACTTCGATTTGGAATTTCCATGGGCAATTATTTGATTACAACTGCCGCAATTTTAATATTATTATGTGATCTTCGAATGCCTTTAAAAATAAAATAAAGGAAAATATGTTCTAGCCTTCGGTTGTTTAATAATTGAGCTTTGACTGGTGAGCCAGGGGAAACTGACTGAACCCTTGGGCCGACGTGCTGTATTCTACTGTAATTACATTAAGGAGGCCGGCAACCAGGCGCATTAAGAGAACAAGGTCTGATGTCGGCTTGATTTGACAGTATTGTGAGTAGTGATTGATTGATACCGATGAACATTGGCTTAACTTGAGCAGCGTGTTTGAGGTAAAGTACGGTGGGGGTTAATTGTTTGGCAGTGCATTGTGTTTGTTGACTTAGGACTTTATGGTATTGGCAGTCTCATTCAAAAGACCACATGTGGAAAATGCAAAGGAATATCTTTACACAATAAGGAGGGACGACGTTGCTTCGAAGTGAGCTAGCAGATTTCTTTATTCTAGGAAATACTTGAACAATTTTCTGAATATTCTACAATATGCTTCCGTAAAATGAGCAATTAATATTTGAGCCTGCCTTTCTGTATAGAGACCTCTCCAATTTCCACTTCTGTTTTAAGAACGATGCACAGATCCGATATGCAGTTGGCGGCACCGATTTGTTTTATTTATTTCATTTTTAAAAGGGTAGAAATGGTAGGTAGTGTGGATTTAGCTATGATTTTGATGTCGCAGTCAATGTTTTCAAAATAAAGTTTATAAATGAGGCAGGATAGTACGGTGGAGGTACTTGGTTTTTGCTTGAGTCAAGGTAAAGGGTATATGATGTTAAATTTCCAGTCCAGCGCATTTACTTTGGTTTGTCAGGAGTAATTTGTGTGAGCTGTAACATTACTCAAGGTATTGAAAGAGACGTAAGAGGCGATGGAGAATCGTCTCCATCCTTAATGGAAGATTGATGTTCCGAAGAAAGAATAGCGCCCACATCAAAGATCTTTGTGGGATAATACAGTGAGCTGTGAAATCAACGTTTATATTCTCTCTCACGACATTTTCAGTGATTTAAAACCTTTCTTCATTTTAGTTCTGCTTCCCAATTCCCTTTCTCCATTTTTATCGAGCACCAAGAGCTGCCGAAATCATAAACACACTTGCATTTTGATCGTGATTTCTTGGTTTCGTTTGTTATGTCCCTCCATCCCCGCCCCACACCTTTTCCCCCTTTACAGCGATCGTAATTCTCTGAAATGTTGCACGGATCCCTTATCGCATAACTGAGGAAACCCCAAACTAACGATTGGTGCAACGTTTTCAGCGTTGTCCTTTTTTTACATTTCCGAACTCCAGCATCCGCAGCATTTTGTTTTGTTCTATAACTTGTCTGATTTGGTCAATAACGACGTTTTTGGTGCTCAGTCTGTTCCATACGAGCCAATGTCTTTACATGTCCATCAGTTCTGTAACACTTAGCCAGCTTTTAAATAACCAATCTCTAACCTAGACACATTTCTTCATCTGAAAATGTTTGTTCTCGCATGTATCAACTAAAATACCGAGGCCAAATGCAACTTGACAAACCCCTTGCAATGATAACAGATATAAAACCTAGCCAGAGATTTGAGGTTTTGAATAGTTATGTTATTTCCTTCAAGATGTCCAGAGCCACGAGGAACCAAGTTATGGACAAAAGGTGCAATTTGTGTGTTCCATTATTCTTCACAGCATGAATTTACTAACTTGCTGGTAATCTTGTTTGTTGGCTTTCAGTTAGTACGATTCTTGAATGTGGTGCATTATAAAAATGTGGTCAGCAGTTCTGCTAGGAGACATAATACAGACACTGAGGAATTGCTTTGAAGTTCTCCTTCCTCAGGCATTTGCAATCATCAGAGGCACTAAATGATGAGGACAATGTGCCAGGAAGGTATGTCAGAAGCAAACTAGGAGGAATCTGAATTTTGTGACAGCTGCTTGTGCTTCCTTTTTTTATATTAAATAAAATGTGTATGAAGCTTTAAAGCTCGTTGTCATAGTTTATTCTAGCCAAGGGAGAAAATCTGATCCTCATAATAGCATTTTTATTTGCTTCTGAACTTGTGAAACAGTTAAATCTAGTAACTCAAGATTCTCTGTATTTTCTGCTGGCTTTAAATTTTGTTACTTGTTGACAGCAACCTACAAAATGGGAGGGGGGAAATAACTAGAATTTGTTAAAACTGTGTGCAAATCTTTCTCAGGTGCCAATGACTTTACACTTAGAATGATAACTTAAAATGTGAAGAGTTTTGAAGTGCTGATCTAAACTTGGAAACTGGCTCTGCTGGCATTACTATGATATCCCTCATTTTCTAATTGTAGTGCATCCTCATGATGCTGTGCTGTTTGTGCTGGTGCCTTGTAATACTCTGCAATATTATTCGTTCTCTCCAGCAGTGTCACTTCATGTCTTTAGTACAATATGAGTATTGAACTTTCAAAAAGGTGTGGACTAGTTGGGCCGAAGGGCCTGTTTCCACACTAAGTAATTTGTAAAAAAAAACTGGGTTCACAAGTGGCTGAATGTTTGTTTGGCACACTGTAAATATGGCTTACTTCCTTTGTGATTGATTAGATAGCTTCATCTAAATGACTTCACGTGTGGATATCAGAAGCCCTGCCATCCAATATTTGACCAGTGGGGACAGTTCCTTTTTTTTCATTGATTTTAATTTAATTGTTTTAATCTAATGTGTGATCTTTCTTCAGTATTAATTCAACTTTTTAAAATAAATACCTAATAGTTAACGGCT
This sequence comes from Chiloscyllium plagiosum, assembly GCF_037043375.1. Taxonomy (NCBI): domain Eukaryota; kingdom Metazoa; phylum Chordata; class Chondrichthyes; order Orectolobiformes; family Hemiscylliidae; genus Chiloscyllium; species Chiloscyllium plagiosum. Next base: position 43,064,928 of record NW_028270152.1, read on the forward strand.
ACTCCATGGCTGCCAGCAACCCATCATTCACGGTAAGTAATCTGCCTTAAACAAGCTGAAATAAGCTTTTCAGTGAATAAGATCAACTGTCATTATGATGCTATGACATATGTGATTTTGTTCTTCTGTCATTTTGGTTGCTTTAAAGTTCAAGGTACAACTTTTTAAAAAATTTTTAGCTATCTTATTTTTCACCTAGATGCCAGTAAATATCGAATCAGAGGAAAATGTATTGTTGATTGTAATTTTAAGTTCACCAAAGCTTTGCTTAATAGTTACTAGTTTAAAAAGCTGGACTATTACAATCTATAAAAGCTCTGACATGCTAATGTAGTAAGGACTGAAATTGAATTGTATGGAGGTACTGCAACTCCGTAACGTAAAATGAAAAATTTAACTTACCTTATGCATTTCACATTGCAAGTCCGCTTAATATGGTTTAACAATAGGTGTTTTACTACATTTGTGAACATTACATTTCTAAAGTAGTCCTGAAAGTCTATTGGGTTTGATTTCACTGAAATAGGCAGCACTTTTTTTTATTTAATTCTTTAAGATCAAAATGTCACTCTTCACGATTGTTTAAAATTTCATGCCTTTTAAGTAAGTACCTGTCCTATATGAACCTAAGCAAGCAACAGTTCCAAACTGCATTGCAGTAACATTTTATGTATTGATTATAATATTTAAAGGACATCTGTCCAAAAATGTTTCCTGCCCTTTTTTGATTTGCAGAATATCCTTCAAAAATCTAACTTTTTTTTTTCATTTTGTTCGGGCAGAGTCTAACTCTTGGCAAATGTCAGCAAATATGATCTCCAGTTGGCATATTTTTGCTGTAATATACATTACTTTTCTCGATTTGACTTCAGTACAGTTGCATTTATTGGCGAGTATAGGAGTTAAGATGTCATGTTATGGTAGTACGGGACATTGGAATATTGCTTTCAATTCTGGTCTCCCTGCTATAAGAAAAACATTGTTTAGTCTGAAAGTGTACAGAAAAGGGTTATAATAATGTGGTCTGGTTGGAGGGTTTGACCTATAAGGAGAGGCTGGGGCTATTTTTCCTGGAGTGTCAGAAGCTGAGGGCTGACTTTTTAGAGAGATTTATGAAATCATGAGTGCCATGGATAGGATGAATAGCCAAGGTCTCTTTCCCAGGGTGGGGGATTTCAAAAATAGAGAGCATAGGTTTAAGATGAAAAGGGAAAAATATAAGAGACTTGAGGGCAGTGTTGACCTGCAGAGGTGGTGCTTGTATGGAATGAGCTGCCAGAGGAAGTAGTGGAGACTGGCCCAGTTAAAACATTTTAAAACCTTTGGATTGGTGCATGAATAAGAAGGGTTGAGAGGAATATCAGCCAAATGCTGGCAAATGGGACAAGATTAATTTAGGGCACTTGGTTGACATGGACGAGGTGGCCCAAAGACTCTGTATCTGTGCTATATATTACTATGACTATGATTTTGGATATAAATTTGAATTGTCACAATGAAGAGCAGCAACAGCACCTTCGCGTTGAACTAAAGAGAGGTATATAATTTTAAAAGCAAACTTGTATGATTTTGCAGACTTTTTAAAAAAAACTGTTAATCAGAGTGTTTTTAATAAGATGTGGATTTTTGTGTATAACTATTTATTTGTTGTTGGAAGATTCAAACTTGGCTCAGAACAGTGAACCGAGAGAATTTGGATGTGTAGAAAATAGGAATAGTAATTTATTCACACTTTGTATTTTTGCAAAAAAAACAGTGAAACGTCTAAGTCTATATACTCCAATGGCAATGTATAGTCTTCTGCGTTCAAGTTGGTAGGATTTTATGCTTGGAAGTGAGGTTTGCATTTGTTGAGTTAGGTGACCTAGGAAGTTAACTCATGAGAATAATGCAGAAGTGAATTTATTGATAATTAAACCTATCTGCTATTAATGCATTTGGGTTTGACTGTTTCTCATTATGCCTCTAGGTGGTGCACCTTGAAGTGTTGGAATTGTGAGAGAAAATGATGGTTTACATTTGTTTTGTAGTGCTATACTTTCGTTTAAAATATATCATTTTTGATTTATTCTGGATAAATCAATGGTTTGTCTTCATTCTAATTATTCCTGTTCGCTACCATTCTTCATCTCTCAGAAGCTGAAGCAGTTTGTGTTCACAGGTAGTCAGACCTGGACACATTCAGGCTGGGGTAAGTGACATATGTGATTCGGGAGTGACAAACAATGATCATTCCCAACAAAGTAGAATCTAACCACCTCCCCTTGATGTTCAGTGATGTTGTCATTTTGAAATTCCACCACTAATACCCTGCGTGTTATCAATGAGCAGAAACTGAACTGGAGTAACCATGTAAATACTGGCTCCAAGAGCATATCAGAAGCTGTGAGTTCTATGGTGAGTAATCACTTTGATTGATTTCTTAAATCCTGCTTGCTATCTACAAGAAATGAGTCTGGGAATGATGGAATGCTCCCCACTTGCCTAGATTAATGTAGCTCCAACAAAATCACAAGACATTTGACACGGTCCAGGACGAAGCAGCCCAGTTGATCAACAACCCAATCACCATCATAAACATTTCCTACCTCTTCCTACATCTACAATCAACAAGATGCATTACAGCAACTCCACTATGCTTCTTTTGACGGTGTCTCTATACTGGTGTCGTCTACAATCTACAAGGAGAAGGGCAGCAGATGCAAGAGAGCAAAACCGCCTGCAAATTCACTTCTAAGCCACACACGACCCTGACTTGGAACAATATCACTATCACTATTCCTTCATTGATTTTTGTCAACATCCTGGAACACCTTCCCAAACAACATAGTGAGTCTGCCAAACTATCTGGACCATGCCATCTGAAGAAAATGGCTCACCAGCATTTCAGCACTTTATCAGCACACTCAGTTGGGAGCACTCCTACTCTAAATCACAATGTTACAGGTTCAACTCTGATTCTAGTGTTTTGTTTGTACAAAATAAAAGTTGATACTGCAGGGTAGTACAGAGTGGTGCTCTGTCAGAGGTTGTACCTTTCTGTTGAGATAGTAGACTCCGGCTCAATATGTCTGCTCAGTTCAATACAGAAGGCCCATTAGATTATTTCAAAGAAATGAGAAGTTATCCCTTGTCCTCAGCAATATTTATCCCTTATTAACTTCACAAAATCAGATTATTTTTTCCTTTATCACTGAAGTAGGAGTTTGCTGTATGTAAATTGGCTGCTACATTTTCAACAATGAGTAACCTCAAAAATATTTCATTGATCATAAAGCACTTTAAGATACTTAATAATCATGAAATTATCATAAAACACAAGCCTATTTTTCCAAAGACAGTTTGAGATGGAGGTTAAATTCTGGTCTTCATGATGTTGTCCACATTGCATGAGTGACTGAAAAAGATTAATGGTTTGAGAAATAATCAAATGAAAATTTTAAATGCATAACTGAACTGTTATCATTTAAACGTGTGGAGTAATAGGAGGATGGTAATTTGAAACTCTGGTATGTCTTTAGCAGATTAATAGCCATTGAACTGCATGCTTGCTGACAAGTGTGATCATCCTCCTTTTGCACTGACAAAGGACAGTTAAAGGAGGACAACAAATTGTCAACCCTTTTGCAAATCCTGTGTTTAAAAACTCAGCATTCAGCAGTTGAAGATGGGCAGTTTGGAAGTATATTTAATTGGTGAGGTGTCCTACACTTGGTAGTGTCAACTAGGTCACCTACAACCTATAAATACCAAGCATTCTAAAATGTCTAAAATATGCATTGCATTTTTTTTTCTAATTTTTCACATTGATTTATACGGAGACTAGGATGATTAAAATGGCGTGAACAAAAAGACAAGTTGCATTATGAGTTTGGCCTTCCACCTGTATTGAAATTTTGTATTTTCCATTGTTGGAGAGTCATATAATTTTACAACAGGAAATAGAACCTTTGGTCTAACTTCTCCAAGCTGACCAGGTATCCTGCATGAATCTCTTTCCATTTGCCAGCATTTCGCTCATAATTTTCTAAACCTTTCCATTTCATGTGCCCATCTAGATGGCTTTTAAAAGTAATTGTACTAGCCTCCAACACTTCCTCTGGCAGCTCATTGAGCGCATGCACCACCCTCTGCGTGAAAAAGTTGCCCCTGAGGTCCCTTTTTAAAATCTTTTTTCTCTCTCACCTTAAACCTCTGCCCTCTAGTTTTGGACTCTCCTACCTTGGGGGAAAAAGACCTTGGCTATTCACCCTACCCAAGCTCCTCATGATGTTCTAAACCTCAGCCTCTGACGCTCCAGGGAAAATAGCCCCAGCTGATTCGGCCTCTCCCTACAGCTCAAACCCTCCAACCCTGGCAACATCTTCATAAATCTTTTCTGCACCCTTTCAAGTTTCACAACATCCTTCTAAAAGCAGGGAGACCAGAATTGAAGGCAGTATTCAAAGAGTGCCCTAACCAGTGTGCAGTGCAGCCTTATTCTGACCTCCCAACTACCATTCTCGATGCACTGACCAATAAAGGCAAGCACACCAAATACCACCTTCACTATCCTGTCTTTCGGCAACCCCACCTTCAAGGAACTATGAACATGCACCTCGACGTCTCTGTTCGGTAACACTCCCCAGAATTTTACCATCCTACCCTGATTTGCCTTGTCAAAATGCAACATATATGTAAATTTAAACTCCATCTGCCACCCCTCAACCCATCAGCTGATCTGATCAAGGTCCCCTTTACTCTGAGATAACCTCTAACAGCAATTTCCAGGAGAAACAATGTGTATCACAACCAACTAGCCCTTAGTTCCTTCTTTAATGTGTCTTGCGTCATGAAAATATTTATTAGTATTGTACCTGCCTTTAGTCTTTTATCAAAAATTTCACTCCACTTGCGTGATCAGAATGATTTTAGTCACCAACTTCACTGTTCACTAGCAAGAACGATACCTCTGTTATGATGGATAATGGAAGTTCCATCATAAATCATTTTGAATTAAGCACTTTTTAAAAAAAAAAGTCCTCTTAATGCTGTAAACTTATTTAATGGCAAACCGATGTATTGTAACTCTCTTTAAGATTCACATTTGAGTGTTGCCATTTCTCTAACTGGTAGCAGTTGTGTATTAAAACATTTAGAGCTGAAAATGTGTTGCTGGAAAAGTGCAGCAGGTCAGGCAGCATCCAAGGAACAGGAGAAACGACGTTTCGGGGATAAGCCCTTCTTCAGGAAGGGCATATGCCCGAAACGTCAATTCTCCTGTTCCTTGGATGCTGCCTGACCTGCGGTGCTTTTCCAGGAACACATTTTCAGCTCTGATCTCCAGCATCTGCAGCCCTCACTTTCTCCTCCTCTTAAAACATTTAGCATTGTATCTAATACTGTGAACGCTAAATGCAAATTATTATTTTTGTGGGAATGTGAGAACAAAAAGATGATTTCAATAGAAAGGTCTCTTGTTTAACTAATTCTGCATTCATTTTGAAACAAACAAACTTTTGCACTCAAATGCTGGTGGAATCACCTTGCTTGTTCAATGTGCTATTGTATTTTAGTTGCAGTAATGCTTGATAATTTTGTTTTATTTTGTAACCCCATCTTTTAACTATTGAATTTTGAAAGATTTCTATACGCTGTATTGTTTTAACATAGCAGTGGAAATGATTTGGAAGCAAGGATAAAATTTTAAAGTACTTGTGAATGATTTGTGTTTTCAAACTAAAATTATTGAAATGTTCTAATCTGCCCCAAAATTGCTTTTCTTCAGTTATATTTAAATATTCTACTATTTTTCAAATCATCTCTGAAAAATCTCAGTACAAGTTCAAAAAATGTCAAATTTTGTTATAAGCATACAGTGCATGAAAACAAATTTTAACTTGTTTCATCAACTGTAGTACACTTCAGAGCGGCACATGTGATTGCCATCTAATACTACATAAGGCTTAGAGAAAAGCAAAGAAATAGTTTCATACCAGTGTTTTTAAAGCCTAATGGCCATTTTGAGGCTGCTTCATGTGCTTAGAAAATAGAACCAAAAGTGAATATTGATTTGTTGACCCATTCTTCACCATGACTATCTTGCTCCCACATTTAACAACAACTAAACGTTGCTGAACTTGCACTTTAGTGACATAGTAAAATCAGCCTTTTTCAGTTCAACGTTAAACATCTGTGATCTAAAGAGTATATTGGTTATAAATATCTTGTGCACTTAAGTGAATAAAGTATAGCACAGTTTTACAGGCCAACCATTTCATGTCTTATTGTATGGAATAATATTTTCTAATGAGCTTTTAGACATTGTTGTGCATTTTCTGAACTGCAGTCTGGCTATGAGGACAGATATTTTTTCAGGACACCAAATGTGATGCAGCAGTATTTAGTTTTATAGTTACACTTGAGATGAGTAGATCTAATGAAGCAGGAGAAATTCAGTTATCTTATTCTCCATTTTAATATTGCTGCAAATTTGTGGGCAGCACGGTGGCACAGTGGTTAGCACTGCTGCCTCACAGCGCCAGAGACCTGGGTTCAATTCCCGACTCAGGCGACTGACTGTGTGGAGTTTGCACATTCTCCCCGTGTCTGCGTGGGTTTCCTCCGGGTGCTCCGGTTTCCTCCCACAGTCCAAAGATGTGCAGGTCAGGTGAATTGGCCATGCTAAATTGCCCGTAGTGTTAGGTAAAGGGGTAAATGTACGGGAATGGGTGGGTTACGCTTCGGCGGGTCGGTGTGGACTTGTTGGGCCGAAGGGCCTGTTTCCACACTGTAAGTAATCTAATCTAATCTAATCTGTTCAGTTGGTTGTTTTTGTTCGGAGTTTTTGTTTCTTAATTTGTATCTTCTTTCCCTTCTTTGAGAAGTATCCTGATGCATACGCAACATCTGGGGGGGAGATAAAGTCCAATAATTCATAGCTGTGGTCTGAGACAGTTATAGTGGGATTGGCAAATCAGTTTTAATTTGAAGAGTTTTGATTTGTGATGGACCAGGTCAGACCCCCTCAAAACATTTCAAGAAAGTAGCACGGACCCTAACTTTATGGTGTTTTAAGCAGGTGTAAGTGGATATTTTAAGAGTGATGCAGCTAGCCCAACCACTTAGTTTTAAGCAAAACAGAATTTATTTGCAAGATTATGGAATGAAACACTAACAAAAGAGAAAAGAATGTAGAGTTGCATTATCTGAAAACCTACAGATTATCCCAACTTAACCATGCCGTTCCAAATACTTGCAACAATCCCTATAAACACCCCTTGGCAAAAAAAGATAAAAGCAACCAGGGTCTTATGAGAGCGAGAGATGGCAGAGATTTGGCATGGAACACCTTCTTCCACATAGCTATTCCTTAGACCAGTGGCCTCAAAACTGTCCACTTGTTCTGAACAGCCAGATTGCTGAAACTCAAACCAAACCAGAGAAAAGCTAAGCTGGGAGAACTTTTCTTGTTTCAGTTTTTTTAAAACTTGAAAGCCTTTTTCATGCGGCAGTATTTGTTAGCTGTAATCACATTGGCCTGAAAGCACTTCAAACCTAGACCTCCTAGAGTTTCTGTGATTCCGACCCCTCTGGAAAAAAAACCAAGGACAACACAACCTTGTTAAAGGAGCAGCATCATCATGCCTCCCCTCACATCCCCCTCAAAAAAACCCATCAATATCCAAAGATGGTTTCATTTTAAAACCCCTTGAGCTTAAATCGTTAACACACTACAGCACCCATATGCATTACATTGCCAATAATCATGCAAACATGCACTATTATATTGTTTCTGTTTTACTCCTGCCACTGAATGCCTCCATTTCTCATTCAACTCCGATTCATAGAGATGTATAGCACGGAATCGGATCCATCAGTCCAATTGGTCCATGCTGACCAGATATCCTAACCTAATCTAGTTCCATTTGCCAGCACTTGGCCCATATCCCTCCAAACCCTTCCTGTCCATGTAACCTATCCAGGTGCCTTTTTAAATGTTGCAATTGTACCAGCCTCCTCCACGTCCTCTGGCAGGTCATTCCATCCACTCACCACTCGCTACATGAAAAGGTTGCCCCTTTGGTCCCTTTTAAATCTTTCTCGTCTCATCCTAAACCTATGCCCTCTAATTCTGGACTTCCTCACCCCAGGAAAAAGACCTTGTCTATTTACCTTATCCATGCCTTTCATGATTTTATAAACCTCTATAAAGACATCCCTCAGCCTCCGCACTCCAGGGAAAACAGCCCCAGCCTGTTCAACCTCTGTCTATAGCTCAAATCCTCCACCCTGGCAACGTCCTCAAATCTTTTCTGAACCCTTTCAAGTTTCACAACATCCTTCCGATGGGAAGGAGACAAGAGTTGCACCCAATATTCCAAAAGTGGCTTAACCAATGTCTTGTACAGCTGCAACATGACCTCACAACTCCTGTACTTCATGCTCTGACCAAGAAAGGAAAGCATACGAAATGCCTTCTTCATTACCCTGTGTACCTGCGACTCCACTTTCAAGGAGCTATGAACCTGCGCTCCAAGGACCTTTTGTTCAGCAACATTCCCCAGGATCTTACCATTTAAGTATTTGAGTCCTGCTTTGATTTGCTTTTCCAAAATGTAGCAACTCACATTTATCTATATTAAACTCCATTTGGCACTCCTCAGCCCATTGGTCCATCTGACCAAGATCCCGTTGTACTCTGATGTAACCTTCTTTGCTGTCCTCTGCACCTCCAATTTTGGTGGCATCTGCAAACTTGCTAACTATACCTCCTATGTTCACATCCACATCATTTATATAAATTCCGAAAAGTAGTGGACCCAGCACTCGCCTTGTGGCACACCACTGTTCACAGGCCTCCAGTCTGAAAAACAACCCTCCACTACCACCCTCTATCTTCTACCTTTTGAGTCAGTTCTGTGTCCAGCGGCTAGTTCTGCCTGTGTTCCATGAGATCTAACCTTGCTAACCCGTCTCCCATGGGGAACCTTGTCAAACGCCTTACTGAAGTCCACATAGATCATGTCCACCGCTCTGCCCTCATTGATCGTCTTTGTTACTACTTCAAAAAACTCAATCAAGTTCATGAGACATGATTTCCCACTCTCTAAGCCATGCAGACTTTCCCTAATCAGTCCTTGCCTTTCCAAATGCATATAAATCCTGTCCCTCTGGGTTCCTTCCAACAAAAACTTGGCCACCACCAACATCAGGCTCACCGGTCTATAGTTGGCCTTTCCTTACCACATCTTTTAAATAGTGGTACCATGTCAACTAACCTCCAGTCTTCCGGCACCTCACCTCAACAATGCGTTGGCAATCATTTGTTTTCTTGTCCTGCCGCATGTACAATTTTTCACATTGAATGGTTGTAACAACAAGCTCCATCTAATCAGTCTGGAATTCTTTTTCCTTATTTCTCCACCAACTTCAATGGCTTATGATCAGTGCATATGATTATCCCAGATAAATTACAACATTTCAACATTACTAGTAATGCCAACACCAAGGTCAAAGGCTACTTCTCCATTGTTGAATATTCCCCAGCACAAATATTCAGTTTCTTGCAGAAATACCCAATAGATCTTTCTATCTTCTCATCATCTCCTTGCAACAGCACAGCACCGACACCCACATCACTTGCATTGATAGCCACTTTGAATGGCCGTGCATAATTAGGTGTGGTGAACACTGGAGAAGTGGTTAACAGCTTTCAGGCTGTCAAATGCCTTCAAAACATCTGCTATTCACTGAAACTACTTGCCTTTCTCGAGCAATTCAATGAGTGAAGCAGTGACACTGCTAAATTTCAGTTTGAATTTTCGATAAAAATCCACTCAATCCTAGGAATCATCTTTTTGCTGATTTTAGTATGGGAAACTCTCCAGTTATATTTGTGTTTGCATCCTGGGGCCATTTGTCCATGTCCAATAACATGGCCTAGGAAGTGAACTGGGCTTTGGCAAATTTACTTTTCGCCAGGTTTATCACCAAGCCTGCCTCCTGAAGTTGATCGAACAATTCTGATAAATTTTGCAAATGTTTCTTCCATGTGTGAATGAAAATCACGGGTCATCTCTATTTTTGACATAATTTGGTAATCCAGCAATTACCTTTATTGGTTAGTCTTTGAAATGTAGCTGGTGCATTTTTCACACCAAACGGCATGACTTCAAATTGATGCCGTCCATAATGCATTACAAAAGCTGAAATTGTCTTTGCTCTTTCGGACAAAGCTACGTGCCTTATCCCCTGAGCAAGTCAAACTTAGAAATATAAGTTGCTTGTCTCACCTTTTTAACACTGTCTTCCAAACATGGAACCTGATATGCATCAGTTTTTGTAACTGCTTTAACTTTGTGATAGTCCACACAAGTGTTTGGTATGGTCTGGTTTTGGCACTATGGGGAGCTCCAGTCACTAACTCACTTCAATTATGCTACCTTGGAACACTTTCAATCTCCTTTTGAACCTGTGCCAACTTTAGAGGTAATGACTATATAGATGTTGCTTAATTGGAACAGCATCTCATATCTATATCATGCATAATTAGGTTAGTACTTCCAAGCTTATTTCCACATATCTCCCCATGTGATAGTAATAACTATATTTCAGGTCACTTCAATTTTCCTCTGGAAGGTAACTCAATCTATCCCAATTTTTGACAACTTCCTCATTGTCCAATTTAGTTTTAGCAATGTCCAATTCAGAATTGTCTGAACTTGGTTTTTTCACTGTTGTAACCAATAACACAGACTCCTATTGCTGTTATTGCCTGTCAAAATACCTTTTGTGCATATATGAAACACTGAGATTTCTTTCTCTCTGGACAATTATCAGCTAGTTCATGTCACTCAATTTCCTTTTGACTTGATAAAGTCCATTAACCCTTGCTTTTAAAGGTTCACCTATCACTGGAAGTAACACTAATGCATTATCTCTACTAGCAAAATTGCAAGTTTTTTTATTTCTTGTCGTCTTCCTGTTTCATTCCATGTTGTGATACTTTTAAATGCTGTCCAGCCAACTTCCCCACCCTACTTAATCGTTCCCTAAAATTTGACACGCAGAATTCAGAGACACATGTTTGGACTGACTTATTCATTTTTCATTTGTTCGGTTTTAAAAGTTCTCTCGCTTTATGCCCAAAAAACTAATTCAAATAGACTGAATTTGGTCGATTCATTTGATGCATCTCTGATCACAACAATTACAAACAGAATTCCCTTATCCCAATCATCTTGATAGTCTTGACGCTAAGCCCTCAACGTAGACTTTAATGTCTGCCACCTTTTCTAGTACTCCGTGTCTCTGGATGGTATGCAGTAGATTTGAATTATTTTATTTCTAAGCTGTCTATAACTTCCTTGAGTAATTTTAATGTGAAGTTTAACCCTTGATCTAATTGTGTATCTCTGTGGGTAGTGACTAACTCCTCCTATAATCCTTTTAGCTGTGATATTGCTAAATGAAACAGCCTCTGGAAATACTGTTTCCTACTTTTTAGGTAGGGGTCCTATACAATCAATTAAGGTTTTTTAAAATGTTCCTCAAATGCAGGGATAGGTATTAAGTGTGATTTTTTTTTTTTTATTACTGCTAGTGCTTTTCCAGTTACCTGACGTGTCTGACATATATCTGGCAAAATTCAACGACATCCTTGTGCAGTCCAGGCAGTAAAAATGTTTTTGTATTGTAGCTTGAGTTTTTCTTGCCCCTAAATTATCCCGACTGGTCATTCATATGTCACTCGCAACACCTCTGTTCTGTAACCCACTGACAATACAATTTGATGAACTTTTGCCACTTCTCATCTGCTTGTATATGGTGTATCACAGACTTTGGTATTTGCACTACAGGAACATTGTGTGCTGGGGTTGCCTGTTCAGTGTCATCATTGGTACTGTGAGGTTGATGGAGGGAGATCTGCAGCTAAAACAGGGACCAGTGTTAGTGCTTTAAGAGCAAGGTTTTACCTGTCCTTGGTATAGAAGGGTGCAGTTTTTTTCAATTTGAAAATATCAAACCAGGCCCCTTGTTTTTTTTTGCCAAGCCTGGCGGATTAAAATTTGCTTTGCAAGTAAGCACTTGTTTGTTTCATTACTTTTGAGGGAAAAATAAGAACTACCAGTCAGCCTTGTTCTGCCTCAATGTAACTTTCAAACATGACCCCTGATTTTATCCAAACTGTCGAGTTGAACTGATTTTGATTTACCTAAATACCATCTTTTCCTGTCATAGTTTACAAACCTCAATGTAATCATGCATGGGTTCTTCAGTACACACAAATAAACCTAATAGGAGTGACTGGGAATTAATCTTATAACCTGCCTCTTAAACTATCCAAAGACTATAAGTGGAATTTTTTTTAAGAGTCCTGAGAGATGTGGATTATGATGAGATGCGACAGAATTGGATAAAAAGTCAGGTGAGGTCCATCTCATCACCTGATGCATCTGGTTTCATCTTTGTATGATTTTCACGAATGGCACTGAAAATTTCTAGAGGTAGCAATGAGCTGCCAATTAAGGAATATTATAATAGTCTGTTTTGTTTTAACGTGTGTTTCTTCAATGCAAAGTGGCTATAACATTAATTAAAGAATTTAGACCATTATTTATAGAATGTGAACTTTTCTCCCTTCGATTGGCTATAACGTGATTCTAGCCCCATTAGTTTAAGTGGTGCTGCTAATACGTGATTTTCTTATAACTCTGGGTCGCACAGGAACTGAACTATCGCATTATATTGGAACAGAGTGTAAAGCTAAGAACTGTGGATGCTGAAAATCCGAAACAGAAACCAATACTGCTGGAGAAAATCAACAGGTTTGGCAACATCTCAGGCGAGAAAGCAGAGGTAATCATGTAGCAGACTACCTGGCTCACTAATATTATTTAGAAAATGACATCTGATATCCTTACTTGTCTGGTCAAGATGTGACTGCAGTCCCAGAGAAATGTGTTTTTCCTTTCCTTTAAAATAGCCAATGTATACAGTTGTATGCGTAAATGTGGCTTACAAAAGGACAGTAAATACTGGCTTTGCCAGTGATGACCACGTCCAATTAATTTTTAAAAAATGCAAACAGCATTGATAGTTTATTGCCAATGGGCATTTAAGTAATTTTCAAAGAAGCACATTGGATTATTTTATCATCTGGAAAGCTTGATCGTGAAGATGAACTGGAGCCATAAGCGTATGCTTACAGATGTGCAACTCTCAACTCACCACAATTTCACTGCATTCCTGTTTGAGGAAAAAAATAAAATCCCATTTAATAACCACCACTGATATATAATTAACACAATTTATGTGCACTTAACATATTCTCTTCTCTCTCCAAATAAAAGTTAGATTTTAGGCAACCAAATTTTTAAAACAAACTAGATCAAATGTTTTGCATGAGCATTATTCTACAAATACCTATTTCTGAGGAAGAGTAAAAATTTCTTCATGTCAGCATTTTTGTTAGATTTGAAGGCAGTGCATGGCAGTATTGACAGTGACCGTAGGGAAATGTTAGACCTGTTGGACCATTACTTTGCTTCATTATTCAAGCAGAAAAGGAGGATAACTTGCCAGAAATCTCAAACAAATTAACAGATAATGAAGGACCGGATCTAAACAAAATTAACTTGTGTAAATCTGCAATAATGGGAAATTAGTGGAACTGAAGATTGACAAATCCCCAGGAACTGATGGGTTTCATCCATGGGTGTGAAAGAAGGTAGGACAGCACATTGTCAATGCCCTAATCTTAATCTTTCAGAGTTCCCTGGATTCAGGAATTATATCTCCTGGATTAGAAATTTGTTCTTGTCATTCTGCTCCTTAAAGGTGACTGAGTGAAACCAGGGAGTTATCTAGCAGTTAGCCTAATATTTGTGGTGGGGAAATTGTTGGAGTGTATCATCAAGTAAATTGCAACTGATCACCTTGGGTAAGTCAGCATGGATTCATGAAGGATTGGTTAGGCCTGACAAATCTATTAGCTGTGAATCATCATGTTTGGACTTCCTCATTATTATAGAGGCAAACAGTAGGATCTCTACTAGACAATGACTCAATATATGTGGCTGGGCACTGGTAACAAAGTAGCAGTTAATTAGAGAGGGTGTTTACATGAGAATGAAGCTCAGAATGGGTAAACTGTGGTGTGATTGAGTGCGCGACTAGGGTGGGAGAATGGAGTTGCATGTGTAACAATACGACTTCCCTAGTAGATCATGCCAACTATTTGTCATGGGTAGTGTGGCATTGTGCCTGCTGTGCCGTTACAGTCAGAGGGGAGCAAAATCAATTACCAACATTTATCCAGGTGTATAGCTATCTTTCAAAGATGGTAAGATCACCAGGAATGCTGATTTTTTTTCTGGCAATATCTGCTGAGTGGCTGTCCGAAGAATCCATTGTGACAAGAGGAGAATTCATTCTCACAGGAGCGGCATAAGTAATTAATGAGGAACGTTTGGTGATAGCCAGTGAGAATCCCTCTAAATATCTCAACACTCTCTGAGCCAAGAAAAATATATTCAGCCCATGGTTACTTGGACAGAATTCTTAGATTGGACAGAATTTTTAGAAAGACAGCAAATACTTACTAAAGGATTAATAAGGAGGGAAAAATTAGTATGAGAAAAAGCTAACTGGAATACTAAAGGTTTCTATAGATATTGGAAAAGGGTTTACAAAGTGATGTTGGATTCCAGTGTGCCTGGTGAATTAATAATGGAAAATAAGGAAATGGCAGATGAGTTGAACCTTTATGTTGCATTTTTTTTGTATAGAATGCAGGTAGCTTCCTAGAAATAAATATATGCCAGGAAATCAAAGCGATAGAGGAACCTTCTTAAGAAAAAAAAGGAATTACTAGGGAAGTCGTATTGAGTAAATTGAGCGAACTGTTCGCTGACAAATTTCCAGATCCTGAAGGAATTCATCCTGGCATTTTCAGTGAAATCATAATAAGATTGATCCACTAAATTGGAAGCTGATTTTCTTCTGCACAGACCTGAGGTCCATTTATGGCGGGAACTTCTGAAATTTAAATGTCAATTCTGGCAAGAGCACTGCCAATCTGTGTGCAGACCCGAGGTTGACTGCAAAGGTTGCAAAGTAACTTCTTTATTCAAAAAGGAAGCGAAGTGTAAAAGTAGGAAACTGCAGGCTGATTAGTCACACATCTGCTCTCTGGGATACTGTTTGGAACTATCAGTAAAGATATTATAGCAGTGCACTGATAAAGATTCAAGATAATCAGGCAGACTCAAAATGGTTTTGTGAAAGGGAGATCATGTTTAACTCTTTTATTAGCGTTCTTTGAATAAATAATTTGTGCATTAAGGGGAACTGGTGGATGCACTGCATCTAGAATTCCAGAAACACTTTTGATAAGGTGACATGTTAATAACCATTGCCTCAATGAAAATTCATGGTGTGAGGGGGAACATAGGTAGAAAATTGGCTGGTAGGAAAGAGGTTAGGCATAAATGAGTCATTTTCTGGTTTGTAAGATGTAATGAGTGTTGTGCCATGGGCATCAGTGCTCTGCCTCCATTCTTTATAATTGGTCGAAATGACTTTGAGCTGAAGACCTAAAGAAGGGTAGAAAAGTAAGTTGTGAAGAGGACTTGAGTAGGATATGGATAGGTTAAGTGAATGAGCAAAGATGTACAAATGGGATATAATGTGGGAATTCGTGGAAAGAATAAAGTGTGTTTATCTCAATGATAAGAGATTATTATCTAAAATGGTGAGAGATTCAAAGTTTGGGAGAAGATTTGTAGCTCGGGTGCTCATTGTTGTGGTTCTGTTCGCCGAGCTGGGAATTTGTGTTGCAGATGTTTCATCCCTGTCTAGGTGACACCCTCAGTGCTTGGGAACCTCCTGGGAAGCGCTCCTGTGATCTTTCCTCCAGCATTTATAGTAATCACCATAAATGCCGGAGGAAACATCACAGAAGTGCTTCCCAGGAGGCTCCCAACCACTGAGGGTGTCACCTAGACAGGGATGAAACGTCTGCAACACAAATTCCCAGCTCGGCGAACAGAACCACAACAATGGTGAGAGAATGCATAGCTCTGAGATGTGATTGAATCTGGATGTCTCGTACATGAAACACACAAGTCTATTACAAGTACAGCAACTAATGAAGAAATTTATTAGAATATTATTACTTATTGCAAGAGGACTTGAATGAAAAAAAAGGAAAGTTTTTTTTTTCATTTTTACAGGGCACTGGTGAGACCATCTTGAGTACTGTGCATATTAATTTTATATATTTTGAGGATCTGACAATCCTCTAGTTGGTGAATCAAGATGAAATTTTTAACCAATTTCTTCCACATGCTATTAAGACACAAGCATTATCAAGTACTTCATCAGAGAACAAAATCCTTATGTGACTAGATTAATTTGTTTAGACTCCTCATTATCATGTTCAGAATTCACTTTGTCATGTGTCATTTTGAGAATTTTGTCTCTGCCTCTTCATTTTGCTTGTTTCGCTGAATTACAATACTTCAAATCACACAGCCATACCTGGAATTCATTTGTCCATTTATTGCTAGTTTTGTTTCTGCTGCAGTAGCTAGACATGCTAAAGGTTTTTTTCCCCTCACTGAGTTAGCCTGGCAGTGTAATCCTGCAATTGTATTAACTCCTGCATTTTTGTATCCGGATTATTTTGAAATTTGGCAGTTGTTATGGATTGAAAATTAGTTGGCTGACAGGAAACAAAGAGTAAGTGATAAACAGCTCCCTTTCGGAATGGCAGGCAGTGACCAGTGGTGTGCCGCAGGGATCAGTGCTGAGACTGCAGCTATTTACAATGTACATTAATGATATAGATGAAGTTATTAAAAGTAATATTAGCAAATTTGCTGATGACACAAAGCTGGGTGGCAGGGTGAAACGTGAGGACGATGTTAGGAGAATACACGGTGACCTGGACAGGCTAGGTGAGTGGACAGATGCAGTTTAATGTGGATAAATGTGTGGTTATCCACTTTGGTGGCAAGAACAGGAAGGCAGATTACTACCTAAATGGAGTCAAGTTAGGTAAAGGGGCAGTACAACGAGATCTAGATGTTCTTGAACATCAGTCAATGAAAGCAAGCATGCAGTGAAGAAAGCTAATAGCATGCTGGCCTTCATAACAAAGAAACAAAGAGGTCCTTCTACAGCTGTACAGGGCCCTGGTGAGACCGCACCTGGAATATTGTGTGCAGTTTTGGTCTCCAAATTTGAGGAAAGACATTCTGGCTATTGAGGGAGTAGAGTGTAGGTTCACGAGGTCAATTCCCAGAATGGCAGGACTATCTTATGCTGAAAAATTGGAGCAACTGGGCTTGTATAAGCTTGAGTTTAGAAGGCTGAGAGGGGATCTGATTGAGACGTATAAGATTATTAAAAGATTGGACACTCTGGAGGCAGGAAGCATGTTTCCACTGATGGGTGAGTCCTGAACCAGAGGACACAGTTTAAAAATAAGGGGTAGAACACTTAAAACAGAGTTGAGGAGAAACTTCTTCACCCAGAGAGTGGTGGGTGTATGGAATGCTCTGCCCCAGAAGGCTGGGGAGGCCAAGTCTCTGGATACTTTCAAGAAAGAGTTGGATAGAGCTCTCAAGGATTGTGGAATCAAGGGTTATGGGGATAAGGCAGGAACAGGATACTGATTGAGGATGATCATAATGAATGGTGGTGCTGGCTCAAAGGGCAGAATGGCCTACTCCTGCACCTCTTGTCTATTGTTATCCCCTTATTTTCTTTGTCATTGCAGAATGTCTAGTTCCACAAAGCCTAGACAAATAGCTGTTTTCCCAAACTTTGTATTTTAAGGCAACAAACATCCAATCCAACAAAGGCTTCCACTTAAAGTCATAGAGATGTATAGCACCAAAACAGACCCTTGGGTCCTATTCGTCCATGCTGACCAGATATCCTAACCTAATCTAGTGCCATTTGCCAGTGCTTGGCCCATATCCCTTCAAATCCTTCCTCTTCTTGTTCCCATCCAGATGCCTTTTAAATGCTGTAATTGTACCAGCCTCCACCACTTCTTCTTGCAGCTCATTCCCTACATGTACTACCATCTGCATGAAAATGTTGCTCCTTCGGTCCCTTTTTAAATCTTTCCCCTCTCACCCTAAAGCTATGCCCTCTCGTTCTGGACTCTTTTTTTTTTTTTCCCCCAAACCCTGTCTTGGGGAAAAGGCCTTGTCTATTTGTCCTATCTAGGCCCCTCATGATTTTATAAACCTCTCTCCGGTCAACCTGCAGCCTCTGATGCTCCAGGGAAAACAGCCTCAGCCTATTCAGTTTCTCCATGTAGCTCAAATCTTCCAACCCTGGCAACATTCTTAAATCTTTTCTGAACCCTTTCAAGTTTCACAACATCCTTTTGATGGGAAAGAGACAAGAATTACACACACTTCCAAAAGTGGCCTAATCAATGTCCTGTACAGCCGCAACATGACCTCCCTACTCTAGTACTTAATACTCTGTCCTATAAAGGACGAATGCATTTTAGCACAGTCCACTAATTTTAGGTGCTATTTAGGGATTTCCAACAGAAATTTTGTAAATCTATTGAAGTCCATCATTCTTTAATTCTTTCAACTTCTGTTTTACCAGTTGTTTTTATTTTAACTCACTTGTGGGATGTGGCTGGCTGGGACAGCATTTATTGTCTATTCCTACTTGCCCTTTGGAAGGTGGTGGTGAGCTGCTGCCTTGAACCACAGCAGTGCATGTGCTGTCGGTTCATACAATACCCTTTGATAGGGAATAGATTAGATTCCACCATGTCAGACATTTATGAGATCAGTTGGAAACTTTTAGGGGCCTGAAAGATGTGGTCTCTGATGAGATTTGTGATAGAAGACGAGTGAGGCCAATCTTAAAGTCTAGAGCACTGTATCATTTATGTATCTGCCAAACGACAGGTGCATTTCTTACTAAATAGCAGCAAGTTGCCAATTAACAGGATTATTGCTTGTTAAACACCTTATTAACAGAACAACTTGCTTCATTGATATTCAGCTTTCTTGCTTGCAAACGTGCCAAACAAACTAAATATCGAGGATTCTCTACATGGATGTTAGAGCAGATGCTCGTGACTCAAGCTCACCATTGACCAAGAAAAGTCTCCATTTTGCTCAGCACCAAACAACATTCTCAGGCCCTGCTAAATGGGTACTGACAACATGCACCCTTGGTCAACATATGTTGGCATCTAGCATGTGCCAGACTCTCAGCACCTTTGTGGCTCATCTCTGGTCTACTTACAGTATGCTTCTATATTTCATTGCTACACCTCAGCTCCATCAGTAACAATCATCATAATGCTATTACAAGGACACAGTGCGTGGTCAGGGGACGTTCACTCAGCTCATCGACTGACTGAATCTCCACCCTATTCACTGTTGTCATAGTGCTCATGTACTAAGCCTGCGTAGATGCTCACAACATCCTTGCCTTGCATAGCATTGCCTTGCCGTTTTACACTTTGCCCCCTTGGTGAGAGATACTAGGCCTACAAGCTAGGAAGCTTGTCACGGTTGTCAGGAGGCCTCACGCTGGTCAAAGGATACAGCGTTCATTGTGGGTTGCCCCTGCAGAAATTCAATAGCTGCTTCCGATATATCAGTCGAGGATTTTGGATGCCATCAGTCAGTTGCTGAGAACAGTCAGAGTCCGGATGTTCTCCACTTAAGGAGTAAGGAACAGAATATCATGCACAACACCACCCATCTTGACTCCTCTTACCTGTTTTTGTTTAGTGGAATAAGAGACTGGCAGGTATTAAAGAAGGTACAAGTATTATTTTTGGTGCAGGTGGGGAGGTATCCCAAACAACTGAATAGTGCAGAAGGCATGCAGAGTAAATGAAACTGGGGTTGGGGTAGATGACAGCAAGTGAGCAAAGATGCTGCAGGCATTCAGAAGAGAAGTCTAGCATGAGCCTTGGTGGAAGGTAGATACAGTCGCAGAGTGAATGTGAAATATTGGAGAGAAGATGGTGGTACTTATGGTGACAGAAGTTGAGGATTATTGACCTTTTTTCTACACTGCTTTGCTTTGCACCAGTCCAGATGGCTGAGACTGCACTGAATCGAATTGTAACCTTGGTCAGGCTGAGATAGTCAGTCTAGTGTTGTGTCCTCCATTGCTTGCCCTGGGAAACGTGGATATCTAGTGTGTGCGCTGCTCCATCCAGCAGGACATCCAGGTCCCTGTCAATGAAGCTGGGTGCCAAATTTCCTTATTACCATGACTTTGGAAACTGCTAGTCTCGGGCTGCCTTGTGCAGTTCCTAAGTGCTTATCTGGGTGCACGATGATATTTTAAAGATGGCGATGGTTCAAAGGATGCTGATCAATTCCAGGATATACCAGCAGTGTGCATTGTTCTGGGTACAACAAGTAGTAATATGTGGCCAGAATCAGGCAAGAGGGCTGCTGTGGAGATGGGGTGGGTAGATTTTTTTTTGTAGATTACTTAGTGTGGAAACAGGCCCTTCGGCGCAACAAGTCCACACCGAAGCGCAACCCACCCAGACCCATTCCCCTACACTACGGGCAATTTAGCATGGCCAATTCACCTAACCTGCACATCTTTGGATTGTGGGAGGAAACCGGAGCACCCGGAGGAAACCCACGCAGACACTTGGAGAATGTGCAAACTCCACACAGACAGTTGCTTGAGGCAGGAATTGAACCCGGGTCTCTGGCGCTGTGAGGCAGCAGTGCTAACCACTGTGCCACCGTGCCGCTGGTAAGTTTATTAAAGTGAAGTGAGAACAAATTGTGCCTTGTAGCAAAATATCGTTCAATTAGTTCACTTTTTTTTGGTTAAGTACCAGTTGTACGAAGATTCAGCCAATGCAGATTTCATCCAGAAACTTGTATCATATGGTTTAGACGCTCATCACTAACCACCTGATGCACATTCATCTCATAAAATGCTTTCCTTCATTTTTTTTACTGCAGGATGTGACATCATTAAAGCTAAATTCCTCTTTTTGGTCAGTTAATAACCTTCTCTACATATTCATTTCCACCTTGCATGGCTGATATAGTCCAGACTCTCTCAAGAACGAATATAGGGTAATCACTTGTTTACAATGTCCCCTCACTTTTTGCCATTTTCCAAATATTCACTTCGGGTTTAGTTTATTTTTTATTATTATTTTCATCCTTTTTCTTAGTCAACTGTTTACAGCAAACATTTCTTTCCAAAGTTCTATTTACTCAAATCTGTAAAAAATGTATTGCAAAACATTTTGACTTTATTATTACAGAATTTGCAATGTAATTCGCCTTGTCCGCATACAGTATGTTCCACTCAATATAATTGTAATGATCTCGATGTTTACAAAATACATTCCAGATCAGGGATACAGCCTAAGGGCAAAACATCTCAACTTGGAAAGTATCAGGAGACTAGTAAATTTTTTTTGTTATAAACCATGTTCCCCGATGTGGTGTCTATATGTTTTCATTGCTCTTGATTCAATGTAAATTCTCTGTGAGGCATATAGCCCAAGGGGTTCTGCATTTTTCAGCCCCTCTATATACAGTACTATATGGCTGTAAAGCTTTTTTACAGCAACTGCACCCATTGTGCCTCTGTCGTGGTTGCCCCAAGCTTCATTTCATCCTTCAGCACTTAGGTTATGACATTGCAAGGTTCTAAACTTCGACATTGCATTAAGGAAAATTTGTTGCACTGACCAGAAAGACCAAAAAGTTTTGGGAAGACCAAAGATTGTTTTAATTCCAAAATGTTTGGCAGTGAAGAATAGCTCTGCAGCCAATTTTTACATACTTTAGCAAGTATTTATTTATTTGAGATAAAGTTTACAAGCAGGCACAGTCTAACAGAACTGAAAATGTGTTGCTGGAAAAGCGCAGCAGGTCAGGCAGCATCCAAGGAACAGGAGAATCAACGTTTCGGGCATAAGCCCTTCTTCAGGAAGGCTTCTATGGCTTATGCCCGAAACGTCGATTCTCCTGTTCCTTGGATGCAGCCTGACCTGCTGCGCTTTTCCAGCAGTGCGTGGGTTCTGCTTCCTCACTGTAAAATGTATGTCGGTGCCAAAGTATATGAGACCTTACTTTTTAAAGCCATCAGTCCTCCGAATTGGTCCTGAGGTTTTTCACTTTCACCCAGTTTTGTACAAGTACAATTTAAGGCCTCAAAATACTTGGATCAATCCACTACATTTTATAAAACTTCTGTATCCATGTTATTTAAGTTTATTTTCTGTTGCTTGGTTGAAGGAGGATTAATGGCAAGTATTAATGGCTTTATTTAAATTATAATGCAGGAAGACCACACTGTTGAATATTCAAGTCATGCAGCTGAGCTAATTATCCAGGTACCATTAAGCTGATGCAACAACTGCATTCCCACATACACTGTATTCATTCAGAGTATTATTGTGTAAGAAACTTGGCTGTTTCAGCATAAAGTGATCAATATTTAAAATTTGGGTTTATGAGATCAAATGATCTTAGCCAGTAAATATCCTCCAATTTCAAATAAAACCTAATCACTTCCAAGCACTAGTACATGCTGCCTTAATAATAGAGTGAGCATTACATTTTTTTTGCAATTTCATAGATTGAAAATGTGGATTAAATCAGAGCAATTTTTGTAAAAAGGAATATTCAATTAAAGATTTATACAGCAGGAAATGGAAGGCTAGAGAGGGGCGTAACATAGTGAATGCAGGTAGATTTTTTTTTCACTCCCTTTTTAAAATTGTTTTTTTTTGTACCTCAAGGTTTATGCTGCAGTCCTGAATTTATTCCTGATGTGCAAATGGGATTTTTTTTTCAACAGATTGTTACCTGAGCTGAAAATAAACAAAACTGTCAACCCTTTTTATGCTGGGCTATTTTGTTTCAGATGATAAAAGCATTGCTAATAAAACAAATTGATGCAGTAATTGTATCAATTAAATATACAATTAAAACCAAGATTAACAGATTAAAAATTATAATTAAGATCTATTACATTTACTTGTATTCTATTGCAAACATGTTTTCTATTTGGTACAGCAGTTTTGTGTCCAGACAAAAATGAAGTTGATGTTGAATACTAAAGATGTTAGAACACATAAAGTCATCTCCCAGTGCTTGTTTTATTATTATATGGATATGTTTGAATCTAACAAAAAAGATCATACCTTGCAAGATGTGACATTGATATCTCGTGAATTCCTGCAAATAAAACAAATCTACTTACTTTTTTTTCCAAGATCTTCCATAATATTTTGGTTCTTAGAATTAACTTGTTTGGCTATTTTTTTAGACAATCCTTGCCTATTTTGTGAAATTGTGCAGCTTTATTAGGCGATTATTATAGGAGAATGCAGTAACGCTGAGGAAATAGAGCTGAGAATTGCACACTTTGCTGGTCAGGGTAATTTTTTTGACTCCCTCTGGTTCAAAGGAGTCTGACTTTGAAGTGTTAAATTGAATTTCCTAAAGCTTAACTACTGAAACAAACATTTTGGAGGAGTTTAAAGCAGAAGTAAGTGAAGATTAGATTAGATTACTTAGTGTGGAAACAGGCCCTTCGGCCCAACAAGTCCACACTGCCCCGCCAAAGCGCAACCCATCCATACCCCTACATGTACCCCTTACCTAACACTACGGGCAATTTAGCATGGCCAATTCACCTAACCTGCACATCTTTGGACTGTGGGAGGAAACCGGAGCACCTGGAGGAAATCCACGCAGACACTGGGAGAACGTGCAAACTCCACACAGACAGTTGCCTAAGGCAGGAATTGAACCCGGGTCTCTGGTGCTATGAGGCAGCAGTGCTAACCACTGTGCCACCGTGCCGCCCACTAGTATAATACTGAACGTGCAAGATTGATTTGAAGGAAAAAGGATTTACATTTATTCAATGACTTTTACAACCTTGGAACATTGAAGTATTTTACAGCCAATGAAATATTTTTGAAATGCAATCACTATTATAATGTAGGAAATGAAGCAACCAGTTTGCACTTGGCCTGATCCCACAACCTGCAATGTGTCAATGACCTGAAAATTTGATGTGATAATATTGATTGAGGTTTAAGTACTGTCGAGGACAACCGAGACAATTCGGTTTCTTTTCAGAATTGTGTCATAGGACCTTCTACATGCACCAGAGCCCTGCCACAAGCCACATGTAAGTAATATGGGGAATTTACAGGCCATTGGTTGGAAGGAGAGTGGTACAGTGGGTGGGCAGGACCCTTCTCATAGTGAGTAGATCAGCACTATCTGTTCTACTTGTAACAAGGTAGATACCAGTGGTGGTAGGATGAAGCCCTTCAGTCGTTCTCAACTGGCAACTTAAGAACTTCTGGCTGAGGGGCAGGGAGGTTGATTGTGGATCTTGCCACCCAGAACTTTATTTTGGAAGAGGCAGGAACGCTGTGAAATTAAGACACACGATCATTCCGCCTGATTAAATGCTGTTCCCACCTCCCAAACATGCTACCAGATGGAGTTTATGATTCTCCCATATTCCAAGATTATCCATATTTATCTTTCTGCTGGTTACTCTGAGTAAGCATAGGTAGAGTAGTTTTGCAGAAATGTGTTCTGGATCGCTTAGCATTTGCAGAACTTTTGGTGGAGTCATTTATATTTTACCTCTTCTCACAGCCTTATGCTCTGCAAGTATTGATGGTATTGGGGTGGATTTTCTGTTTTACTCTAATCCACTTAACCTGCGATCAAAATAATAGTATAAGGAATTGATAATTTTGACTGCATTAAGAAGATATTAATAACTAGAAATCAATACAAAATGTAATTTAGTTGATAATTTTGGTAGGTGTTTGTAATTGTGTTCAATTACACATTGTATATAACAATGAGGTTAAGTTGAAATTTTACAAAACATTGTACTACATTCTTTCAATGAAAGCCAAACATATCAGTAACTGGGAGATTGACATAACTGCTACCATTGAGGATATTGTGTTTATGTTCTAAAGTGAAATGTGACTGAGGAAGTAAAATAACAATTTCTGTGAATGATAATTCATGAAAAATGCATGTTTGTATTTTTGTGGGGTTATTAATGATTCTATAAGCAGTGACTCAACTGGACAGATAACTATGCTGGCAGCTTTCTTATGGGTTTGCTGTGATTCTTGTGTCTTATTTTACTTAGTGGAAACAGGAAATTGAAAAACTAAAATAGGAACTGTTAGAGACACTTTGAGGTTGCTACCGTAATTCAGTAAAACATTGTAAACTTTTACAATGTAAATAGTTCTTCAGGAGATGCCAGGAAAAACCGATTTTAAAATGCCACATGCAGCATAGCTACAGTTTCAAAAAGGGGGGACTGAAGCATTGTTGAATATTCCCAGCTTAACTATCTGCAGGTCCAACCAAATGCTCCAGAGATATGATTTAAAATCTCATCCATGCAGCTGAGGGATTTTAAATTCAATTAATAAGTTTGTAATAAAAAGTTTGTATGAATAATGGTCATGCACCTATCTTTATTTATGTAAAGAAATTTGCTTTTGTAGTGTCCTTCACAGAAAGAACTGTTGATCATACTTAGTTTGGTGTATGAGTTGATGACTACAGCTATATGACTGACTGACTGACTGACTGACGCAAAAATTACCTCGCTGGTAAAACATTTAGTTTAAGGACCATGCGAGCTGGACAATAAATGCTGGCTTTGTTTGTGAAGCTCACATAGATCATAGAATCTCTACAGTGTGGAAACAGACCATTTTGTCCATCCAGTCCACACTGACCCTCAGAGTATCCCTCCCTTTCCTATTACTTTACATTTCCCCGGATTAATACTCCTGAGAACAATTTTTTTTAAAAAAATGAACTTGGACAACTTAACTTTGTACAGGGCATAAATAAGTTGGGCTTTTTGTTTTGGTTTTGAATTTCTAATACTATTTGCATTTTTTTGATTGAATGTTCAGATCATTCATTAAGTTGTTAATTATCTTCTAAAGTTGTTGCTTGTATTGAGCAGTTATTTTCTCGTTTGTTTTGAAGGTCACATGATTTTGGATTGATTGAACTTGGCATCATTCCACTAATACTTAAAGATTACAAGTGACCATAGACCTGAGAAGAATTTGGTCCTTTAAATTCATGTAAACAAAATTTGAATGTTGATAAATGGTTAATTGTAAAGATCTGCATGACAAGGCATTTGACCATTATTGTGCATTTCTAAGTGTATAAATACAAAGCATTTGAATTCAGCTACAATATTTTATTTGCATTTGCTCCTTCAAACTTGTATTGATTTTAAAGTTGATTTGTTTCAAAAGCTGAGTGTACGGCCATCATTGTCTACTGCACAATTTTCTGTAGTCTTTACAGGAATTTTTGTCCAATTTCAAAGTAAGAGTGGTTATGAGATTCATTTTGCTTTCAGTTCAATAAGCATATAAAGATGATTAACTTGTAAATTGAGTTGGTTCTTTTTATTAACCTTAAAATGTTTTAAGATTCTATAATTCTGTGTAATTTGAAATTATGCATCATAACATCATTTATCATATTTTGAGACCAGAGTCTCAAATTCTGTTCATATTGTCCTATACAAAGTGCCTCAAATAGAAGAAGGGTCACTGGACCCAAAACATTAATTCTGTTCTCACTTAACCGAAGCTGACAGACTTGCTCAGTTTTTCGAGCAAATTATGTTTCTGATTTCTAGCATCCGCAGTTTTTTTTTGCCACAAATACTTGCCAGAACAGAGAGGCACAGAGAAGATTCCTGAGTTAATGCTTTCGGTCAATGACCTCTGTCAGAAAAACAGAAGGAAAGGTCTTTGCTATGGTGGAAGATAGGGTGATTCAATGAGAGTAGGGGTAATGATGCAAGGAAGAAGGGGCTGTTAATGGGGACAAGTAAAGAAATAAAGGAAGGGCCAAGAGGAGCTTTGAATGGTAGCAGCAGAACCATTACCAGCAGTCACTGGCTGAAAAAATGATCTCAAGTTATTGAACTTGGTGTTGCCTCGGAAGTTGCAGTGTGTAATTGAAAGATGAGCTTCATTGGGATAGTGTAGGAGGCAGAGGACAGAAAGGGCATAGTGGGATGGAAAAGTTAAAATGGCAAGTGACTGTAATGGCCGTTGGTGGTGTGCTGCTCTAAATAATTGTTTTCACACCTGTTCAAAGTTGCTGATGCTGATATTTAAACTTCTGACTTTTTAACATCCTATGTGTATTTGGCATGTTTTCATGCTTTGTCAAAGTGTCCATTTAGCTCCAACAATTGCTCTTTCATTAGTCACTTCTAAAATAATCTTTTTTAAAATACTTTCCTTTTGGCAACACTTATACATTCTGCTTCAAACTTTTTTTTCTAATTGTTTGCACTTCTTTCAAATTTCCAACCTAGCCATTTTTCCTTATTTCACTTTTTTTGCATTTAGGCAATGGGAATACATTTTTTATGTTAACCAATCTGCTTACAGTTTTGAATACATCTGTTACATCTCTACACTTGCAAATAATCTGTTGTCACTGACATAAATTTGGCTGAGAATATCGGAAGCAAGGTTAGTAAGTTTGTGGACGACACCAAAATTGGTAGTGTAGTGGACAGTGAGGAAGATTATCTGTGTGTTAGGATGCTGAGGTTGAACTCCAATTAATTAAAACCAAACACCCAGAACAGCTCGCCTCTTGTAATCGGTTAAAATATGAGTGAGTGACAGAGAACTCCTAAATACCACTACTTAAAGAAAAATAACAATTCATTTTTTCTGACTCTAATAGTGAACATGAAACAGAAGCTATTCACAGATCCAAACACCCCTTTTCTTAATTACTTACTATCTGACTCCAACTCTATAAAATAATATGCTATTATAATAACTCACTTATTAAACATTACATTAACTTAATCTCAAGACCACACAGTCTCTGCCGTTTTCGATGGCTTTCACTCTTCTGGCTGCTGATCGCCCTGATTCATCGTCGTCTTTTTTGTTTTGCTGCTTGTTTGTTTCACATGAAAAGAAACCTTTGATAGAGAGTGTTTTCTAATTTCTTTGAGAGCAAGATATTAGATGGCCATTGCTCTCCCTCGAATTTTCAAATTAAAAGCTTATTTACCCTCTTACACATTAGATTCTTATAATTTGATTGGTTTCCAGGTGCCAGAACAATAAAATTCTAATTCCATTGGTTTCTGGTATCCTGGGCATAGTTTAAGCTAATTGGTTAAATTTGAATTATTGTCAAAACAACAACAAAAACTCAGGTATCCATTTAACAATCAGTTGTAACATTTGGAACCTTTAGCTGGCAACTGCGGCTGTACTTTAAATTCAGAAAAGCACTTTCTATCTTAAAGTGACCATATATACTTTTGACTTTGTAACATAGGCCAATAGGCTGAGAAGTGGTGGATAGAGTTTGATTTAGATAAATGCAATTATTGATCAGACAAATCAGGGCAGGACTTACATAGTTAATAGTATGGCACAATGGAGATGAACAGAGAACTGGGGTTTGATGTACGGATTGAAAGTAGTGTCACAGGTAAACGGAATGGTGAAGATGTTTTTTGGAACGCTTGCCTTCATTGCTCAGAGCATTGAGTATAGGAGTTGGGACATCATCTTGTGGCTTTGCAAGACATTGGTAAGCCTTCGATTAGAAGGACATGAAATTGGAAAGGCAACAGAATATTGGCAAGAATCTTCCTTAGTTTGAGTTGTAAGGAAAGGCTGGATAGGCTGTTACTTTATTCCCCTGGAGTGTAGGAGCTTGAGGGGTGACATAATATCATGAGGGGCAGAGTTTAAGGTGAATACTAAAGATCTTTTCCCTGGGGTAGGGGAGTTCAAAACTAGAGTGCATAGATTTAAGGTTAGAGGTGAGGATGCTTAAAGACCTGAGGGGCAACTTTTTCCTAGAGGGTATCCTATCTATGGAATGAGCTGCCAGAGAATTGCGAGATGCAGGTACAGTTACAAAATTAACATTTGGACAGCTTCACTAATTGGAAAGGTTCAGTTGGATGTGGGCCAAATAGAACTAGTTTAATTTGGGAAACCTGGTAGCATGGAGGTGTTGGACTGGACGGTCTGTTTCTGTGCTGTAAAACGCTATGCCTAAAACCAAAACCAAGCTTCCCCATGGCCAGTGCTTCCTACTTTTTGTTCTTTGTATGTCCTTAATTTATTGCACTGCATTGTTTGGATTGCTGTGTGGTTGTGCACATGTGCAGCTCAAGAAAGAATATTCTTCATAACTAAACCTTTTTAACCCTGATACCTTAGTAAATCCACTCTGTTGCATTTTGTGCTCTCTATTATTGATTTACTGACCAGTTGCTTTAGCATTGATAGACGTGAAATAGTTCAAGTGGATTGTGCCCAAGTGTCTTTTAGATCCCCCTCATTGCTCATATTGTTCAGGTTACTATTTGGCAATCAACCTCTTAAGTCAGTGGACAGTGCTGTTTTGAACTTTGTCCATCTGAACTAATAGTGGCTAGCATGGTGGCTCAGTGGTCAGTGCCAGGGACCCAGGTTCGATTCCAACCTCCGATGACTGACTGCCTATGTGGAGTTTGCACGATCTCCCGGTGTTTCCTCTCACAGTCCAAAGATGTGCAGGTTAGGTGGATTGGCCATATTAAATTGTTCATAGCATCCAGGGATGTGCAGGCTAGGAGGAATAGCCTTGGGGAAATACAGGGTTCGAGGATAGGACGTCTGGGTGAGTTGATCTTCAGAGGGTAAAAGTAAACACGATGAGCCAAATGGCCTGGTTCCACATTGTAGGGATTCTACAATTTTTTTAAAGAGAGAACATCATAGAGTCATAGAGATGTACAGCATGGAAACAGACCCTTCGGTCCAATCTGTCCACGCCGACCAGATATCCCAACCCAATCTAGTCCCACCTGCCAGCACCAGGCCCATATCCCTCCAAACCCTTCCTATTCGTATACCCATCCAAATGCCTCTTAAATGTTGCAATTGTACCAGCTTCCACCACATCCTCTGGCAGCTCATTCCATACACGTACCACCCTCTGCGTGAAAAAGTTGCCCCTTGGGTCTCTTTTATATCTTTCCCTACTCGCCCTAAACCTATGCCCTCTAGATCTGGACTCCCCGATCCCAGGGAAAAGACTGTCTATTTATCCTATCCATGCCCCTCATAATTTTGTAAACCTGTATAAGGTCACCCCTCGGCCTCCAACGCTCCAGGGAAAACAGCCCCAGTCTGTTCAGCCTCTCCCTGTAGCTCAAATCCTCCAACCCTGGCAACATCCTTGTAAATCTTCTCTGAACCCTTCCAAGTTTCACAACATCTTTCCGATACGAAGGAGACCAGAATTGCACGCAATATTCCAACAGAGGCTTAACCAATGTCCTGTACAGCCACAACATCACCTCCCAATTCCTGTATTCAATACTCTAACCAAGGAAAGCATACCAAACGCCGCCTTCACTATCCTATCTACCTGCGACTCCACTTTCACGGAACTACGAACCTGCACTCAAAGGTCTTTATTCAGCAACACTCCCTAGGACCTTACCATTAAGTATATAAGTCCTGCTAAGATTTGCTTTCCCAAAATGCAGCCCCTTGCGTTTATCTGAATTAAACTCCATCTGCCACTTCTCAGCCCATTGGCCCATCTGGTCCAGATCCTGTTGTAATCTGAGGTAACCCTCTTCGCTGTCCACTACACCTCCAATTTTGGTGTCATCTGCAAACTTACTAACTGTACCTCTTATGCTCGCATCCAAATCATTTATGTAAATGACAAAAAAATAGAGGACCCAGCAGCGATCCTTGTGGCACTCCATTGGTCACAGACCTCCAGTCTGAAAAACAACCTTCTACCACCACCCTCTGTCTTCTACCTTTGAGCCAGATCTGTATCCAAATGGCTAGTTCTCCCTTTATTCCATGAGATCTAACCTTGCTAATCAGTCTCCCATGGGGAGCCTTGTCGAACGCCTTACTGAAATCCATATAGTCACATCTACTGCTCTGCCCTCATGAATCTTTGTTACTTCTTCAACATGGATAGTTTGGGCAGCCATGTTCATGCTACCTTTGTTGATTTATCTTCAGCTTTTAATACCATGCAGCCATTGTCTTATTCAAGAATTGGAAAATTTTGTTAATCCTACTGTCTTACTTTGGATGAGTGATTCTCTTCAGCTGTATCCAAAGTTAGGTTCTGGGATTTACTCAGACCTTGAGTAAATACATACATATGGGACACAATATTATTATGTTTTGTATGTCATTTTTGTTGAAGGGTTTCATGAAGACTTTCTCTCCTCAAGGCGTGGCTGGTTTTCGCAAACTAACATTCCAAATTCACCTCACTAACTACCTACCATGCCCCCATGATGCCCCTCTCATCCAATGCTAGCTGGATTCTACCACTTTTAGCCAGAGGTATTTGCCACTGCCAGGATATCCCAGAATATACTGTCAAGCATAGTACTGGCAACATCTTGAAGAGGTTATTGTGTACCCTGAGCAGTGCTGGCAGTACAGTGATATTTTCTGTGAATTAGGCAGAGAAGGGGAAATTAGTGCCATGCTTTATGGACAGGGATCTACAATCCAGCTGTTTTATGTGGCTATGGTTGACCGTGATATTCTTGTTTGACAGCCTTGCCTAGTAATGCTGTAGGAAAAAAAAACTCGTTTTCAAGGTACAGAGTTTACTGAAACAGGCAGGAAGAACATTTGATGAGCTGACCTTCTTGACAAAATCTGCTCTTGAAAGATTTAGACACAAAGAGTGTCATGAACAATGAGAATCACCCTTGTCTCAGTGGTTCTGTTGGACTCATTCAAGTAAGACAAATCAGCTTTTGAATTCGTTCATGCCCTTCTCTGTAAGACCTTTTAACCAGATCTGATATATTGATGAGGATATCTACTCTGCATCGAAGTTGTTGACTGATCATTCTAATTACATTAAAATAGTTTTGAGATAGAGTAACTTTATTCTCTATACGAAGTAATTAATAGTGATAATGTCCCCAAAATGAATGTGTGGAATTTTCTTTGTGGAGAATAAAGCAGAAGTTGATTTTCCTTCCCATCCAAACATTGGACACACTAATTGATTTTGAGTATATCATTTGCATGTTACCTGGCTTGTGGTTCCTACCAGAACATTCCTACATACCTGGAATTTGAGCTCCTTCATATGTTTGACATTGAAACTAGGAGCAGGAGTTTGCCATTCCACCATTTGAGCCTCCTCTGCCATTGATTAAGCCAATGGATCAACCATGCCCATAATGGCAGGCTATAGAATGGTGGTTAAAAAGTCACTTTTTGGATTGGAGACCTGTCACCAGTGTTCCACAGGAATCTGTTCTGGGTCCTCTTTTGTTTGTCATTTATCTAAATGATGTGGATGAGAATACAGAAGGCATGGTCAGTAATTTTTCAGTCAACACCAAAATTGGTAGCATAGTAGACAGTAACGAAGATTACAATGGAATCTTGATCAAATGGGCTAAAAAATAGTGGATGGAGTTTAATTTGGATAAATGCAAGGTATTGCATTTTGGTACAACAAACAAGAGCAGAACTTTTACAATTAATAGTCGGCCCTTGGGTAATGTTGTTGAACAGAGGGACCTGGAGGCGAGGGGGGGGGTCACATACATAATCCTTTTGAAGTTTGCAACACGTATCGACCGGATGCTTAAAAAGGCGTTTCTCTCACTCCTTGTGAGTACAGGAGTTGGGAAGTCATGCTGAGGTTGTACAGGATATTGGTGAGGCCTCTTCTGGAGTACTGTGTCCAGTTCTCGTCCTTCCTATTATAGGAAGGATATTATTAACCCGGAGAGGGTTCAGAAGAGAATTACCAAGGGGGTTGCTGGGTAGGAAAGGTTTGAGTTATAAAGGAAGGCTGGGACGAAGGCCAGGTTGGCATGGACCTGTGGGACTAAAGGGTCTGTTAGTGTTTTATGACTCCATCTCAATCGTATATTCCTGCTTTCTCCCCACACACTTCTTTTTTGATACATTTTAAAGTATCTTTTAACTATCTCTTTCCTGAGTATATTCAGTGACTTTGCCTCTACAGGCTTCTGAGGTATAGAATTCCACAAGCTCACTTCTGAGTGAAGAAATGTTATCTTTTATCAGTCATAGGTGGTCTACCTTATATCCTGAGACAGTGTCCCTTGTTCTATCCTCCCCAATCAGGGAAAACAGCCTCCCTGCAACTAGTTCGGATTTTCAAAGTTTGTGAGAAGATTTGTAGCTCGGGTGCTCGCTGCTGTGGTTCTGTTCGCCGAGCTGGAAGTTTTTGTTGCAAACGTTTTGTCCCCTGTCTGGGTGACATCCTCAGTGCTTGGGAGCCTCCTGTGAAGCGCTTCTGTGGTGTTTCCTCCGGCATTTATAGTGGCCTGTCCCTGCCGCTTCCGGTTGTCAGTTTCAGCTGTCCGCTGTAGTGGCCGGTATATTGGTCCAGGTCTATGTGTTTGTTGATGGAGTTTGTGGATGAGTGCCAAGCTTCCAGGAATTCCCTGGCTGTTCTTTGTTTGGCTTGCCCTATAATGGTACTGTTGTCCCAGTCAAATTCATGTTGCTTGTCTGCGTGTGTGGCTACAAGGGATAGCTGGTCGTGTCGTTTCGTGGCTAGTTGATGTTCGTGGATGCGGATCGTTAGCTGTCTTCCTGTTTGTCCTATATATAGTGTTTTGTGCAGTCCTTGCATGGGATTTTGTACACTACGTTAGTTTTGCTCATGCTGGGTATCGGGTCCTTCGTTTTGATGAGTTGTTGTCTGAAGTGGCTGTTGGTTTGTGTGCTGTTATAAGTCCTAGTGGTCGCAGTAGTCTGGCTGTCATTTCAGAGATGTTCTTGACGTATGGTAGTGTGCCTAGTCCTTTGGGTTGCGGCATGTCCTCGTTCTGTTGTCTCTCCCTTAGGCATCTGTTGATGAAATTGCAAGGATATCCGTTTTTTGCGAATACCTTGTACAGGTGTTCCTCTTCCTCGTTTTGCAGTTCTGGTGTGCTGCAGTGTGTTGTGGCCCTTTTGAATAGTGTGTTGATGCAACTTAGTTTGTGTGTATTGGGGTGGTTGCTTTCATAGTTCAGGACTTGGTCTGTGTGTGTGGCTTTCCTGTGTACCTTAGTGGTGACAAGACAAACACATAATCTCAACACCAAGGAGAGGGAAGCACTAAAATCACTAAGAAACAATAAGAACATAATCATACTACCAGCAGACAAAGGCAGAATAATGGTCATCCTGAACAAAGCAGAGTACATCCAAAAAGCACAACAACTACTTGCAGATACCAACACCTACCAAAAGAGGGAGTTTGACCCCACCCCACAGCTCACCAATAGGATAAACAACACACTGAGGAACCTACAAAAAAAACGGACAGATAACCAGGTTGGACCTACAAAGAATGAAACCTGAAAGCAACAACACCCCCAGATTCTATGGACTACCTAAAGTGCACAAACCAGACATCCCACTCAGACCCATAGTATCACTACCAGACACTCTCTACAATCAACACAGGAATTCTTGGACATCATCAGAAATATACACATAGACAAGGAAGAAACCATGGTCTCATTTGACGTAACGGCACTGTTCACCTCTATTGACAAAGCCCTAGCCAGAGAAACAATAGCCAACCTGCTGAACAGACATAACAGACAACAGGAGTTGGTTGTCCTTTTCTTCCTCTCTCGTGAATTGGATTCCTGTGAGTGTGGAGTTGATGATCCGGTGTGTATTCTCTATTTCCGTGTTATTAATGATTACAAAGGTGTCATCAACGTATCTGACCCAGATTTTGGGTTGAATTTGTGGTAAGACTGTTTGTTCTAACCTTTGCATTACTGCTTCTGCTATGAGTCCCGAGATCGGTGAGCCCATGGGTGTTCCGTTGATTTGTTCGTATATCTGGTTGTTGAATGTGAAGTGTGTTGTGAGGCACAAGTCCAGTAGTTTAAGTATGCCGTCTTTGTTGATGGGTTCAACGTCCTGTTGTCTGTTATGTCTGTTCAGCAGGTTGGCTATTGTTTCTCTGGCTAGGGCTTTGTCAATAGAGGTGAACAGTGCCGTTACGTCGAATGAGACCATGGTTTCTTCCTTGTCTATATGTATATTTCTGATGATGTCCAAGAATTCCTGTGTTGATTGTATAGAGTGTCTGGTAGTGATACTATGGGTCTGAGTGGGATGTCTGGTTTGTGCACTTTAGGTAGTCCATAGAACCTGGGGGTGTTGTTGCTTTCAGGTTTCATTCTTTGTAGGTCCAACCTGGTTATCTGTCCGTTTTTTTTGTAGGTTCCTCAGTGTGTTGTTTATCCTATTGGTGAGCTGTGGGGTGGGGTCAAACTCCCTCTTTTGGTAGGTGTTGGTATCTGCAAGTAGTTGTTGTGCTTTTTGGATGTACTCTGCTT
This sequence comes from Chiloscyllium plagiosum, assembly GCF_037043375.1. Lineage (NCBI taxonomy): Eukaryota > Metazoa > Chordata > Chondrichthyes > Orectolobiformes > Hemiscylliidae > Chiloscyllium > Chiloscyllium plagiosum. Next base: position 43,100,379 of record NW_028270152.1, read on the forward strand.
TGTTCAGGATGACCATTATTCTGCCTTTGTCTGCTGGTAGTATGATTATGTTCTTATTGTTTCTTAGTGATTTTAGTGCTTCCCTCTCCTTGGTGTTGAGATTATGTGTTTGTCTTGTCACCACTAAGGTACACAGGAAAGCCACACACACAGACCAAGTCCTGAACTATGAAAGCAACCACCCCAATACACACAAACTAAGTTGCATCAACACACTATTCAAAAGGGCCACAACACACTGCAGCACACCAGAACTGCAAAACGAGGAAGAGGAACACCTGTACAAGGTATTCGCAAAAAACGGATATCCTTGCAATTTCATCAACAGATGCCTAAGGGAGAGACAACAGAACGAGGACATGCCGCAACCCAAAGGACTAGGCACACTACCATACGTCAAGAACATCTCTGAAATGACAGCCAGACTACTGCGACCACTAGGACTTATAACAGCACACAAACCAACAGCCACTTCAGACAACAACTCATCAAAACGAAGGACCCGATACCCAGCATAAGCAAAACTAACGTAGTGTACAAAATCCCATGCAAGGACTGCACAAAACACTATATATAGGACAAACAGGAAGACAGCTAACGATCCGCATCCACGAACATCAACTAGCCACGAAACGACACGACCAGCTATCCCTTGTAGCCACACACGCAGACGACAAGCAACATGAATTTGACTGGGACAACACTACCATTATAGGGCAAGCCAAACAAAGAACAGTCAGGGAATTCCTGGAAGCTTGGCACTCATCCACAAACTCCATCAACAAACACAGACCTGGACCCAATATACCGGCCACTACAGCGGACAGCTGAAACTGACAACCGGAAGCGGCAGGGACAGGCCACTATAAATGCCGGAGGAAACACTACAGAAGCGCTTCACAGGAGGCTCCCAAGCACTGAGGATGTCACCCAGACAGGGGACAAAACGTTTGCAACAAAAACTTCCAGCTCAGCGAACCGAACCACAGCAACTAGTTCGGATTGTTAGGATTTCTCGTCCTTCTAAACTTGTGTTTATGGGCCCAGTCAAACCAATCTTGAAAATTTTGTCTGTCGTTCTCTCATCCACATTCAATACAACAGGTAATTTTCTATGAATATATTGTGATAACAACTGGGTCCCAAGCACTTGTTCTGGCAATATCCCACTAGTCACAGCCTGTCAGTGCTGGTCTGAGGCAGCAGAAGACCTTTTCTCGAACTGCTTGAAATCAGTGGACTGGATCATATTTAAGAATTCAGCATCCAACCTGAACAAGTACGCCACCACCATATAGAGTTCATTCACAAGGACTGTGTGCCAAAGAAATCAATCCCTATGTTCCCAAACCAGAAACTTTGGATGAACTGGGAAATCTACTGCTGACTGAAGACCAGGCATACAGCATTCAAGTTTGACGACCCAGACCTTTACAGGAACGTCATATGTGATCTCTACAAGGCCATTAGAGATACCAAGAGGCTGTACCAGACAGAGGCCCAAACTAACCACATGGATGCCTGCCACATGTGGCAAGGCCTACATGACAGAATGGGATATAAAGTGAAGCAGAAGAAAATAATGGCCAAAAACATATGTATCCCTGATGTACTCAATATTTTCTATGCTCTGTATGAGCAGAATCTAGTGTCACCTGCCCCGACAGCCCTGTTGCACCTGTTCCCTCTCACTGTTGCAGACGTCAGATCAGCCTCCTTAAGATTAAACAAATTGTGCGAATGTGACTGGCCCAGAAAGGCCCTGTGCGGACCAGCTAGCAGAGATATTCACTGACATATTTGACCTCTCCTTGCTACAATCTGAAGTCCCCACCTGCTTCAAGAGCACTACCATCATCCCAGTACCAAAGAAAACACATGTACTGTGCCTCAACAACTACCAGTGGCTCTGACCTCCATAATCATGAGGTGCTTTTAAAGATTAGCCGTGGCCCCACATCAACTCTAGTCTCCCAGCCTTCTTGAATCCCTTGCAATTTACCTACCAGTGAAACAACAGATCCACAGCAGACACCATTTTTCTAGTCCTACATTCGTCACTGGAACATCTGGATAATCTGGACAATAAGGATAATCTGTCAGGTTCTACTTATTGACTGTACCTCCACCTTCAACACATAATCCCAATAAATTGATCTCAAAGCTCCAAGACCTATCTTGGTTTCACCCTCTGTAACTGGATTCTCAGCCTACTGATCCAGAAAACACCATCAGTGAAGACTGACAACAGCACCTCCTCCATGATAATCCTCAACATCTGTGCCCTGCAAGAATGCATGCTCATTCCTCTCCTGTACTCACTGCGTGGCCAAATTTCATATGAATGGCAACTACAAGTGATACCATTGTTGGCTGCATATCGAACAATGATGGGCTTCGTTTCTTAGTTATTCTGTCTTTCTCTCTCTCGGTGTCTCTCGGTCTCGGGGTCTCGGTCTCGGTCTCTCGCTCGGTCTCTCGCTCGGTCTCTCGCTCGGTCTCTCGCTCGGTCTCTCGCTCGGTCTCTCGCTCGGTCTCTCGCTCGGTCTCTCGGTCTCGGTCTCTCGCTCGGTCTCGGTCTCGGTCTCTCGCTCGGTCTCGGTCTCTCTCTCGGTCTTGATCTCTAAAGGCTGCCAACATCATTGAAGACCCCTCCCACCCTAGTAATATGCTCTTCCAACCTCTTTCATAGGGCAGAAAATAGAGAAGTTTGAATACACATACCAACAGATTCAAGAGCAGCAGCTTCCCTGCTGCTTTAAGACTGCTGAATGGACCTCTCTAACTTCAAATCTAAAATTAATCTTGGTTTTCTGCACTTAATGTGCAGCTGTCACCCTGTGTGCCTCACTTTGTCTAATCGCCCTATGATCTGATGTCCTTGATTGCTGTGATCTGCCTGTATTGCTCTCAAAACAAAAAGCTTTTCACTGTATTTTAGTACATGTGGCAACAATAAATCAAACTCACACATGGAGAAAGACTTTTATTCCCAATACCCTTTCATGTCTGTCAACCAATTCTTGGTATTACCCCCATCTAATGTGCTTTAACTTTGCCCGCATCCACTAGTTTTTCCCTTCTCTATTGTACTAGTTAAACTCACTCAAAAAATCTACGGGAATATTTTTGAATGTTTCGACTTTTATTAACACATGCTGCCTTTGTCCTGTCCCAAAAAATGGTTCTCAAACGTTCTGTTATCACATATTTTATAATAGTATAGCAGTTTCTCCACTAATAATAGGCTTGTCTGTGTGATGTTATTTTCTTTTTTCTTTTCTCTACTGTCCTTTTTTTGTAAATATATTTATTAGCAAATTTTTTTAACTTTACAAACCTATAAAATTGTTGAAAAATACAATCAATAACAAATATTGGTATAATAAAAAGAAAAAAATGCAAATTACAATACAACTACTGTCTACTACCTGTTAACCTAACACTGTGCAAAGCAACGCCAAAATAAAGCAAAAAAGCCAAAAAAATCCCACAAAATACACAACAGCTATGCTCTGCACAAAGCTCCCAAACAAAGAAAGGGAGCATTTTATATATACCCATATTAACTCAGGAGACCCATTCCAGGGCCCAGGGCTTGACAAATCTAACCATCCTGGTTAAACAAATGCCCTAGTTAAAATAACTGACAAATCTATATCCAAATAACTCCAGTAGAGCAGTCATGTCTTATAAAAATGGTCTGTTGTGTGGTGCCCCATGTTTGTAAAAAAAAAAAAGTCCAAGGGAATGTGCTCCAGAATTAATTTCTGCCATCCCAGCAAGCCCGGTGGGTTCTCAGACACCCAATTCATCAGAATATTCTTCCGTGCACAGTATGCATGAGTATTAAATAGTTTCTTTCCATGCCTGTCTAAAGATGGTAAATCCAGTAGACCTAAGAGGAGAGATATCGGGTCTACTTTGACTTCAGTCCTCCATACCCTCCCTATCTCTCCCGCCATAGCGCTCCAATAAACACTCAGCCTGTGGCATATCCAGAAGCAATGGGTAAGAGTACCTACACTTAATTTACATTTGGGGCACATTGGAGATGCCCCTTTTTTAAAATTTCACCAGACGGTCTGGTGCCAGATGAGCCCTGTGCAGAACTTTTAACTGTGTAGCGCATGTCCTATTACAGATTGAGATCTTTCGAATATTCTCCCATATGATCTCCCATGTTTCAGAAGAGAGAGCCACTCCTAGCTCTTGCTCCCAGGCCTCACATGACTGGTTAATATCCTGCCAGGCCCTGCCACTCAGCAGGCGATAGAAGGCACTAACTGAAAGGGTGCTTATGGACCGTCGCAACAACCTCTCTGTATCGGGCTTGTAGAGCTTAGTGAGAAGCGTAGTCTTCTGGATTAAATCCCTAACCTGAAAAAAACGGGAAAGATCTCTGCTGGGTCACCTGTATTTGCAGCTCGGTTGCTCAAAAGACATGATAACCTTCCCCTCAAACAAGTCTCCCAAACTAGAAATTCCTCTTGCTGCCCATAGTTTGAACCCTGAGTCCATCATCCCTGGTCGCAACCCTGGCATGCCAACTTTAGGTGTAAGTGGCGAAGTCTTGGATAAAAACCCTCACTCTGACACATCGCCCTCTGTGCCTTGACTGTACTAATGACAATGGGGTTCCGGCAGTGGTCCATAACCTGTTATTCATGGATAAGATGAGGACAGTTAATAAAAGGGCACTTTGCTTGGGAGGCCTCAATATCCAGCCATATTGAGTTTGGATCGTTATCTACCCAATCGCAGATAAAGGACAGCAGGGAACTCGATTGATACCTTCTGATGTCTGGGAAATCAACTCCTCCCCCTCCTTGAGGCAATTGCAATTTAGTAAGTTTGATGAGGGGCTGCCTACGATGCTAGACAAAGGAACCAAACCAACCCATAAGCTTCCGCAGCATTGACCTGGAAAACATTACAGGGAGCATACGCATGGGATAAAGCAAACTAGGAAGAACATTCACCTTAATGAGAGATATTCGGCCCAGCCATGAAATTGGAAGAGTCTCCCATCTCTGGAGATCTTGCCTAATATTGTCGAGCAAGTGAGCAAAGTTAATACAAAATAACAGATCAAACTTGGGGATACTAAAAATTCCTAGGTATTGGAACCCTGCCTGTGACCACTTAAAAAGGAAACTTAGGGCCATCTTCAACTTCTGGCACATCCTTAAGGTTCCCTAAAGGCATAGCCTCCAATTTTGCAAAGTTAATCTTATATCTTGAAATAGCCCCAAATGAATTGATACATTGTATCAAATGGGGTACTGAGGTCATCGGGTTCGATTTAAAAACAGAAAGACATCATCCGCATAAAGTGTAATCTTGTGTGCCCTCGATCCCACTTCTGGAGCGGTTATGTGGACGTTCCGACGAATGGCCTCTGCCAGCAGTTCTACCACCAACATAAACAACAATGGTGAGAGGGGGCAGCCTTGCTGACTACCCCTACCAATCCTAAAATTCCCAGACTTCACCCTGTTGGTCATGACCACAGCCAGAGGGTGGCGTTATAAAACCTCCACCCACTAGCAAAGACTCCACCCAACCCAAACTGTTCTAAGACATAAAAAAGATAAGGCCATTCCACCTGATCAAATGCTTCTCTGCATCTAAGGAAATCACCAACACCTGAATCGATCATTGCTGACAAGTTTGGACCATATTCAGCAACCATCTGACAATGTTAGAGGACCTACGGCCCCTTATAAAGCCTGTCTGGTCCTCTTTAATAATATGGGGCAACACCATCTCAGCACCAGGATCTTGGACAGAATCTTGAAATCTGAATTTAATAGAGAAATGGGCCTGTGTGAGGCACAATCCTCAGGAACCTTCCGCTTAAGAATTAAGGAAATATTAGCTTCTCTCAAAGATGGTGGTAGGCATTTATGCATATAGGAGTGATTGTCCATCTCCAATATCAGCTCTAACAGAATTCCTATACACTCCTTATAAAACTCACCCGGGAGACCATCGGGGCCAGGCGCTTTCCCTCTCTGAAGTTGCCTAGCTGCCTCTTGTATTTCCTGAACTGTCAAGGGGGTATTAAGGAGAGAGGCCTGTTCCAAGGTTACCCCGGGAGGTCCAGGTTCTTAAAGTTCTCAATTTTAGCTCTCCTGTCTTCGCAACCTTCAGACTGATACAATTCAGGGTAAAAGCTCCGAAAAGCCTCATTAATCTTTTTAGCATCATATATAAGGGCCCCGCTGCTGTCTCTGATTGCAGTAATGGATTGAGGAGCACGCTTTTTCCTAGTCAGGTACGCTAAATACTTCCCTGGCATATCCCCATATTCGAACAGCCTTTGTATAGCAAAAGCAAGTTCTTTCTTTGCGTTTGTCAGTATTGAATTCAAGGTAACCCGGACGGCCATGATCCGCTGTAACTTAGTCACCGAAGGCCGAGCAAAATGTTGGCAGCTTTCAACCTCAAGTAGATGCTGCTGTTCCTCCTTCTGTTGTTTCTGGCTAGCCGAATAGGAAATAGCTAATTCCCTAGCAAAGGCCTTGGCAGTCTCCCATAACATAGACGGACTACTAGCCGGGCCTGAGTTAATAGTCAGGAATTCCTGAAACCCCTTCAAAAAATATTCCACAAATTTGGAATCCTTAAGGAGAAAAGGGTCCAAACGCCAGTGCCGCAAAGCTAGCCCTTCACTCTTGGCCTTTAACCTCCAAATATACTGCTGCGTGATCAGAGATAGCTATATTCCCAATTTTACAACCCATAATCGAATCCAGAAGGGCCGAGGGAGCCAGAAAGAGGTCAATCCTCGTGTGACATTTGTGTGTTTGAAAAAAAGGTGAAGTCCCTGCCGGTAGGATGAAGACCTCTCCAAATATCCACCAGCCCCAACTCCTCACATAAATTGACCACCTGCTTAACCTGCAAAGAAATAGTTCGGGGCCCACAAGGCATCCTGTCCACTGTCTGAGCCAAAAGACAATTAAAATTCCCCCCCCCCCCAATAATAATGTGCCATGTTCCAAAAGCACTCAACTTAGAAAAAGCACTAATCAAAAATTTGAGGGGATGCGCCGGAGGACAGTAGACGTTTAAAATGCCATATTCCTCCCCATGTATCAGGGCTTTAAGTATCACAAACCATCCCTGCTCCTCTTTCACCTGCTCTAATAATGTTAACGGAAGATTTTTCTGGATAAGTACTGCCACTTCCTTACGTTTAGTGGTAAAGGATGAAAAGAATACTTGGTCATAACCCCCTGTTGTAATTTCAGGTGTTCCCCATCATCAAGATGGGTTCCCTGCAACAAAGCGATATCAACCCTTTCCCTCAAGGCTAGAAAGCACTTTTTTCCTTTTAACAGGCGAATGACATCCCTTAATGTTCCAGGTGCACCATTTAATAAGACACTTAGTCATATCCCCTTTCAGAGACCCTTGAACCCCTCGGAGGGCCAACTCTGCTTACAAACACCGAGCATAAGTAAATAAAGACTCATAGAATCAAAAAACTATATATAGAGTAGTTTTTGTATATATCATAACTACAAACAACTATTTCTACCAAAAAACTACAAAGAAAACCAACTATAAAACCTTGAATGGAAGACTCTTTCCCCCTGCCCATAGGGGGCACTCGCCCTACTCATCCCCTCCTTCACAGCTCCTTCAAACAATGATTGTGCCCCAGCCTTAGGCCAGGGAAAAAAACAAGGAGGTGATCCTTAAATCAACAGAAAAAAGACAAAAGAGGAGAAAGTGAGGACTGCAGATGCTGGAGATCAGAGCTGAAAATGTGTTGCTGGAAAAGCGCAGCAGGTCAGGCAGCATCCAAGGAACAGGAGAATCAACGTTTCGGGCATAAGCCATAGAAGCCTTCCTGAAGAAGGGCTTATGCCCGAAACGTCGATTCTCCTGTTCCTTGGATGCTGCCTGACCTGCTGCGCTTTTCCAGCAACACATTTTCAGCTCAGAAAAAAGACAAAGTCAGGATGAGCACTCCACCCATCCCTGGCTTCATGTCACCCCTACAAACAAAAAAAAGGGGAGAGACAACAAAGAACATCCACAAGATTTCCCATCAGAAAATCCAGTTATTTTAAAAAAAAGGAATAACTTATTCCAAGGTCTTTTTTCCCCTTTCCAAAAAGGAAATTATTCGGGAGAAAGAAAGGAATTTTTTTAAAAAAAAAGGAAGAGAAAACATGGGGAAAGATAGAAAAGAGAACAAACATTAACCATTTTCTTGAGGCCAATCTTGAGGCCAAGTGTCCACAAAGTTTTTTTTTTAGCTTTATCCACCGAGTCAAATGTATAAATTGAGTCTTGTAGCTGAAATGAGTACTGGATGCCAAAGTTCCTCAGCTTCTTTTTAACTTCATCAAGGGACTTCCTCTTTTGAATTACAGCTGCAGAGAAATCCTGGAAAAACATGATTTCTGACCCCTTGTGCAGCAGTGCCTGCAGATCTTTTCCCAGGGATCTGGAAGCTTCTATGACTTTTCGCTTGTCCTTATATGAGTGGAAGTGCACTCGGACTGAGCAGGGGTGCTGCACTGGACCTGACCTGTGCACTGTAACCCAATAAGCCCTTTTCAATCTACATACTGCTGGACTCGATGTGAAGGCCCAAAAACTTCAGTAGCCAGCTTTCAAAGAAGCTGACTGGCTGCTCACCTTCCTCACCTTCAGGAAGCCTGACAATTCAGAGATTTATTCTCCAACCTCGATTTTCAAGGCCATCGATATGGTTTCCCATGGCCCGCACCTCTTGCTCCAGCACCTGGATTCGACTGGATGAGGACTCATCACAGCTTCCGAGGCCTTAGTTCAACCCTCCGCCTCCTCCAGCCACTCCCCGAGGCCCTGGAACTCCTGCTCATGCTTCCGCAGCATGGATGCAATAGGTTGGACCTGGGCATGAATCTCTCCAAGGATCTCCTCAATCGCTGCCCCAACTTTCAAGGTAAGTTTCTCCATCACCGCAGCCAATTCCTGTGAGGCTGCTGCTGCAGTCTCTGGTGTGGTAGGTGCTGTAGGCGAGTGAGCTCCCTGCTGCTGTTTGCTTGCTCCTCTTCCCTTTGGCATCCTTCCCACTCCCAAATGTTAACAAATATGTAATCTATAAGGTTTTAAACTAATAATTCCACCACATAAGTTGGCCAGAGATGGCAAAAAACACCAGCATGCCTTGGCTGTTAGGCAGAGCTGTCCTCAGCAGTTCTACAGAATCGCCGCCATCTTGCCGAGCCTCTACTGTCCTTTTTTTATTAAACAGTGGGGTTGCACTGGCCATCATCCCATCTGGAGAAATTGTTCCAGAGTCTGTCGAATTCTGGAAGATGAACACCAATGCATCCAATGTTTCCAGTGCCAAACGTTTTGTTCTCCTTTTTGTTGAATTCTAAAAAGCCCCAAATCATCATGCTTGCTACATTTTCTGACAACTTTATGTCTGCTCTTTCCTTACAAAATAAATTATATTTACCACTAAAAGCATTGGTTGAGCCATCTTTCCCCTTTGATTTTTCACACACAGAAATAACTAATTATTGTAAATCATGCATATGCACTTCAACCATTCACCATTTGTCGATCCACCATCAACCCTTGTAGGGTTCCCCAATCCATCCTTGCCAATTTGCACCTAATGTTCTCATAGTTTCCTTTTGTTTAGATTCAGGACCCTAGCTTCAAATTCAGCATCTTCACCCTCAGACTTATTCAGTAAGTCTATTTTATGTTTGCTATAATCCAAAGGCCTCCGCACAACAAGATGGTAAATCACTGCACCATACCCATTCTAGAATAGTTTGATCTGGCCCTTGAGGTTATTTTACCATCCATTTGGATTGCTGCTGAGTTATAAATCTCAAGTCCACTCCCTGCCTAGTTCTGAAATCCTTTTAAGATGAATTTTTGTTAGGAAATATAAAGTTTTCAATGAACTTTAACAATATTAAATTTCAACTGATTTTTTGTTGACTAATTTACTAACCTGCAGATCAAGTTCACTTTCTAAATTCTTTAGGAGGAAGTGAGGGCCTTGTAATATTATCATTGGTGTATTAACCCAGGAATTTAACTAATTGTCTGGGAACCTGAGTTCAAATTCTACCACGCAGATGTTGGAATTTGAATTAAGTAATTATCTGGAATTAAGAGCCATGATGGCCACAAAACCACATCAATTGTCAGAAGAAAAACCCATCTGGTTCATTAATGTCTCTCCATAAAGGACATCTAGCATGTTTAACTGGTCTGGCCGATATGTAACTTCAGACCTATAGCAATGTGGTTGACTCTCAACTGCTCACTGAAGTGGCCCAGCAATTCACTCAGTTGTATCAATTGCAAGAAATTTTCAAAAATAAAAGCAATTCGATGGATTACCTGGCAGCGAAAAAGGACCAGAAACTGTATCAGCCAAACAGTCCTGTTGACCCTGCAACGACCTTTTTCTTGCTGACATCTCGATACTTGTGCCAACATTGGGAGAACTAGCAAGCAACAGGTCATACGTTGTCTGTCATGTATGATACCATGAATATGACTGTCCCAGGTACCACCATCATCATTCCTGGTTGTATCCTGTCCCACTAGCCAGTAAGGCCAGTAGACATGATATACAATGAGGATGGAGTTTCCCTGGGAGTCCTCAACATTGATTCGTGGACTCCAAGAAGCCTTGTGGCATCAGCTTAAACATGGGCAAGGAATCCTTACTGCATATTACCACATACCTTCCTCCCTCAGCTAATGACTCTCGATTCCTCCATGTTGTAAAAACTTTGAGGAAGCACTATATTCACGGGTGCTGAATATACTCTGGGTAGTGAATACCACGTCTACCACCATACCAGCCGCAGCATGAGTGATCGAGCTGATTGAGTCCATTGCTGCCGAACTGAGTTGGCAGTAGTGGTGAGGAGAAAGTGAGGTCTGCAGATGCTGGAGATCAAAGTTGAAACTTTATTGCTGGAACAGCACAGCAGGTCAGGCAGCATCCAGGGAACAGGAGATTCGACGTTTCGGGCACAGGCCCTTCTTCAGGAATGTTGAGGAAACAGTAGTGGTGAGGAAACCACCAAGAGGGAAAAACATTCTTTACCTCATCCTCACCAATCTGCCAACTGCAGATGTATCTGTCCATGACACTATTGTTAGGATTGACCACCTCACTGACCTTCTAGAGACAAAATTCCACCTTGATATTGATAATACACTCCATTGAGTTGTATGGCACTGTCACCATGCTAAATAGGACAGACTTTGAACAAACCTAGTGACTCATGACTGGGTATCCATGAGGCACCGTGGGCCATCAACAGCAGCAGAATTGTACTCTCTACCCAATCTGCAACCTCATGGCCATGCATATCCCCAACTCAACCATCATCAAGTCAGAGAATCAACCCTGGCTCAATGAAGTGTACAAGAGCCCATACAGGAGCACTCATAAGCACACCAAACACCTAAAAAGTCTCTAACTGATGAAGTTACAAAGGATTACCTGTATGCCAGAGTTAATCAATTCCAATGATAAATGGCAGATCTAAGTTCTATAAACATGTATCATCCAGTTGCGAATGGCAGTGGTAACCAAATAACTGACTGGAGGGAGAGGGTCCACAAATATCCCCAACTCCATTCTCAATAATGGGGGAGTCCAGCATATCACTGCAAAAAAGGAAGCTGAAGTATTTGCAATAATCTTCAGTTAGATCTATTGAATGGATGATCCATCTTGGCTTCAGGTAATTTGATTTACTTCAGGCAATACAAAGAAATGGTTGGTGACTCTGGGTACTGTAATAGCTTTGGGTCCTGTCAACACGGAGTCATAGAGTCATAGAGATGTACAGCATGGAAACAGGCCCTTCGGTCCAACCTGTCCATGCCGACCAGGTATCCCAACCCAATCTAGTCCAACAGAGCTGAGGTGGTCAGGGTTGAAAGTGTCAAGTTCCCAGGAATGACAATAACCAACAAACTGTCCTGGAATTCCTACATTGATGCGACTGTCAAGAAGGCACAAGACCGCCAACTCTTCTTCAGGCAGCTTAGGAAATTCAGCATGTCCATAAGGACACTCACCAACCTTTACAGATGCACCACAGAAAGCATATTATGTAGGTGCATAATGGCCTGGTACAGCAACTACTCTGCCCAGGACCGGAATAAACTACAGAAGGTTATGCACAGAGGCCAGAGCATTGCAACTGAGGATCCAGTTGCAGACGGTTGAGCAGAAATCTAGGTCTTGGAGTTTTGAGATTAGTCTGCCGGGAAGGCAACCTCCTATCCATGGACACCATTTACACTTCTTGTTGCCGCCAACATCATCAAAGACCCTTTCCACCCTGGTAATGATGTCTTTCAACATTCTCCGTTAGGCAAAAGATGCAGAAGCTTGAAAATGTGCACCAATAGGTTCAAGAATAGCTTTTTCCCTGCTGTTATTAGACTGCTGAATAGACTCTAACGTCAAATAATGTTGATCTTGTTAATTTTGATCTTGCTTTGCATACCTCCTGTGCAGTTTTAATCTGTATGCCTCACTCTAAGCCTTCTATGTCCTTGTTTGCTGTGATCTGCCTGTACTCCATGCAAAACAAAGGCTTTCGCTGTACTTAGATACATGTGACTACAATAAATTAAATCAAATCAAACAGTGCAGATAATTTCCCAGGTATGTACAAAAAAAAAACAAATCTGACCTCGTCAAATGCTGCCCCATTACCCGACTCTCTGATCATTTAAGTGATAGCAGACGTAATTAACAGTGCTCAGCAAGTGCTGATTGATAGCAACAACCTGCTCACTGATTTCCAGCTTGGAATTTGCGAGGTTCATTTAACTCCTGCCCTTATTATAGCCTTTGTTCAAACACAGACAACCAAGCTGAATTGCAGAGTTCTGGTGAGAGTGGACGCCCTTCATATAAAAGCTGTATTTGCCCGAGTGTGGCATCAAGGAGTCCTAGCAAAACAAGAATCAGTGGGAGTCAAGCTGTCTAATGGTTGGAATCATACCCGTCATAAAGAAAGTGGTTGTCGTTGCTGAAAGTCAATTGTCTCAGCTCCCGGACTTTTCTGCAGAGTTCCTCAGGGTCGTGTCCTAGACCCAGCAATCTTCACATGCTTTATTAATGACCTTCCCATCCATCATGTTGCCAGAAGTGGGGACATTTGCTGATGGCTGCATAATGTGCAACACTATCTGGGATTCTCTGATAATGAAGCAGTTGATGTCCAAAAGCTGCTCCCTCCCTAACAACAATGTGGTTTGACCTACAAAGCATGAACTGCAGCAATTCAAGAAGATAACTCACCACCACCATCTCCAGGGAAATTAGAGATGGGTAACAAATGCTGGGCAATAAATATTCAAGTCTGGGCTGAAAAGTGCAAATGACATCTATGCCATCCAAATGCAAGACAATGACCATCTCCAGTAAGAGGCAATCTAAACACTGCCCCTTGACATTGAGTGGTATCAGCATCGCTGAATACCAGCCTGCCCCCCCAACTGTCAACATCCTGGTGTTTAGCAGTGAGTAGAACCTGAACTGGATTAGTCATATAAGTGTTGTGGCTACAAAAGCAGGTCAGAAGTTAGAACCCTACAGCAAGTGACTCACTTCCTGACTCCACAAAGTATCCACTCCACAAGGCACAAGTCAGGAGTATTGTAGAGTAATCCCCACTTGTCTGGATGAATACAACTCGAAATACACTGAAGAGGTAACACCATCCTGGACAAAGCAGCCTGCTTTGTTGGCACCGCATTCAAAAACATTCACTCTCGACCTCTCCTGCTTAGTAATAACAATATGTACCATCTACATGATACACAAGAAATTCTCAAAAGATCCTTAGAACGCACCTTCCGTCTAAAACAACTAGGGCAGTGGACACAATGGAACACCAAAGTTCTGAGACACTCCCCAACCTGATTTGGAAATCTGTTAATATTCCATAACTGTTGCTGGGTCAAAGTCCAGGAACACCCTCCCTAACAGCATTGTTGGTCTACCTATAGCACATGAACTGCAGCAATTTGAGAAGACAGGTCACCACCACCTTCTCCAGGGCAACGAGAGATCGGCAATAAAGACTGGCCCAGCCAGCGCCACGTCTAACCCATGAGTGAAGAAAATAATTCACCTTCAGTGAACCACTCTCCCTATTTCTGTGTTGTTTGTTTGCAAAACTTAAACATTGCGCACCTTAAACCCCAAAACATGTCTGGTATTGTTCACAAACAACAATTGCTGGAAATGTTCAACAAGTTGGATGTGAGCATAAGAGGTATAGTTAATAAGTTTGCTGATGTCAGCAAAATTGGGATGTAGTGGACAGCGAAGAAGGTTGCCTCCGATTACAACAGGATCTTGATCAGATGGGCCAATCGGCTGAGAAGTGGCAGATGGAATTCAATTGAGATAAATGTGAGGTGCTGCATTTTAGGAAAGCAAATCTTAGCAGGACTTGTACACTTAATGGTAAGGTCCTCAGGACTGTGGCTGAAGAAAGAGACCTTGGAGTGCAGGTTCATAGCTCCTTGAAAATGGAGTTGCAGGGAGATAGGATAGTGAAGAAGGCGTTTGGTATGCTTTCCTTTATTGGTCAAAGTATTGAGTACAAGAATTGGGAGGTTGTGGCTGTGCAGGACATTGGTTAGGCCACTGTTGAAATAATGCATGCAATTCTGGTCTCCTTCGCATCAGAAAGATGTTGTGAAACTTGAAAGGGTTCATAAAAGATTTACAAGGATGTTGCCAGGGTTGGAGGATTTGAGCTATAAGGAAAAGTTGATAGGCTAGGGTTGTTTTTCCTGGAGCGTTGGAGGCTGAGGGGTGACCTTAGAGAGGTTTATAAAATCATGAGGGGCATGGGTAGGATAAATAGACAAACTCTTTTCCCTGGGGTGGGGAGAGTCCAGAACGAGAGGGCATAGGTTTAGGGTGAGAGGGGAAAGATACAAAAGAGACCTAAGGGGCAACTTTTTCACACAGGGTGGTACGTGTATGGAGTGAGCTGCCAGAGGAAGTGGTGGAGGCTAGTACAATTGCAACATTGTAAAGGCCTTTGAATGGGTATATGAATAAGATCAGTTTGGAGGGATATGTGCCCGGTGCTGGCAGGTGAGACTAGATTGGGTTGGGATATCTGGTTGGCATGGACGAGTTGGACTGAAGGGTCTGTTTCCATGCTGTATATCTCTATGACTAAGTCAGGCAGCGTCAGTGGAGATAAGTTTAGAAATAACGTTTTGGGTCCAGTGACACTTGCTCAGAACTGAAATCCTGTCGGAGGTAGGAGCAGAACGTTTTCAAGATGGGCATGGCTGGAAGAGATGTGACAATGAGTTAAATACTAAATAAAAGCCAAAAGCCCTGCAACTGCTGGAAATGGGAAACTAAACCGGAACTTGCTGGAAAAGCTCAGCAGGGCTTGCAGCATCTGTCGAGAGAAATCAGGGTTAATGTTTTGGGTCTAGTTCCCTTTCCTCAGAACTAAAGAAAATTCTGAAGAAGGAGCATTAGACCTGAAACATTAACTCTAACTCAAATTTCTCCTCAGATGCAGCAAAGCCTGCTGAGCTGCTCTCGCAAGTTCCATTTTTGTTTCTGATTTCCAGCAGCTGCAGGGCTTTCAGTTTTATCTGGTTTTATCAGTTTGGTCTGCAAAGACATAATAGCTTGGGAATTTGACATTGATTATAGCAAAGCTCTGATTTGAATTTTTTATTTAACAGTTTGCAAGACCCAGATTTCAAAAACAGTACTTCAGTGCTTTGTAACTTCCTTTGCTAATTTCTATATCTCTGGCAAATTGAACCATCTCTGGCTACACTTCTCAAATATACCACGAAATATCTGTACAATCAAAATAAAAATCCTTCTGAACTCTGGTGTTTATGATAAAAATGAAACTTGATTGCATTTCTTCCAGTTTGTCTTTTCCTTGTATTATTTTTCCTCTTATGCTGAAGAGCTCAGACTGTTTAGTGGTGATGTAGTTTGCAATATTTAGATATTGAACCAATGCCACTGTGGAAGTGACTGAGAACACTGATATCGCTTTGTCATAGTTGTAGAGGAAGGAAGGATGAGATGAAGGTTTGTGGCTGCACACTGCTGACATGAATGCTGACGTTTTTCAAAATGATCATCAGTCATTCAACACCCTAGAAGTAAAATATGCCCAGGGTCACGATTCATAGTCAAAGAGTTGGCTGTTTCCAATGAAATCTATGCGCTCTTGTTGCTTGCCACATTAATCCGCCACATGAAGATGCAAGTAGAGCCTTAGGCAGTGGTGATAGCAAACTAATCATCTTATAGAACATGCACTGTTATTGCACTCAAATCCTTAAGTTTGGAGTGGGCATTAGTAACTTTTTAGGCCAAGGAATTTTGACTTGGTTTATTTAGGCGAGTACACCTTCTGAAGAATCCAAGCATTTTTTTTTGTTCAATTTCAGGCTAATTGAAGTGCCTATAATGTGAAAAATTAAAAGATAGAATGTCACAACATCATTTAGGGAACTTCAAAGTTTCTACCCTACCTTGAAAGTGTTTAACAGGGGCTGTTTGCAAGGGCCTGTTCATTAAGGCAGGAATACTTTTTCAGAGGGAATCTTGAATAGGCTATAGATTGAATAGTAGTACCTCAATATATTTTCCTGCTCTGATTCACAATCCCTTTTCTCACTTGAAATGGAATACTTAAGGTTAACTGAGCCAGGATATGAAGATGCACAGTAGGCTTCCCAATGGGTATCTGATGGCATATGATCTCATAAACAGCCCATTTTTGCCTTAGCCTCCTCCCATCTTTCCTTATTTTAACTGTCTATTTCTTTCTCCATCTTAAATCTATGTCCCCTTCTCTTTGTGCAATCAGTTAATATGGAGGGTTTTCCTTTTCTTTTTTTATTTAATCTGTCACAACCTTGTACTCCTCATTCCTCATTTACCTGTCAATGCGACTTAAATAAATCTATATTATTTACTTCAACCACACTCTGTGGTAGCGAGTCACACTTTCTCACCCTTTATTTTGGAAAAAGAAATTTGTTCTGAATTGACAGTGGATTTTTGTTAATCATAATAATGATTCTTCAATTATATATTCTATAATAATCATTTAATTATTCTATTGCTCATAATTGTGTATCCATTCTTCACAAACTTTTCATGTCTTAACTCTTTGGAGAAAGGATTATGGATGACAACAGTTGTTGTCATCAGAAGAGGAGCAAAGATTCCAAAGGAAATCAATTTTATTAGGCAGCATGAGACCTGAAGTTATGGTATTCAGACAGTCTGTTACAATTTCCAAGTTCTGCCTTGAAGAACATTGGTCCATTTATTCGGATTTGAAGAATAGGTGCAGTCGGGAAATATCTCGCTCAGGCACAAAGCAAATAAAGCTTTGGTTGATGGTTTGAGAACAGATTTTAACAGGATCATGAAACTATATCAGATTTTTGTCAAATTAGCAGATTTGCTACATCTTCTGTTATATGGCAAGTCACCAGGGCAGCTCAATGTACACATTTTCTAGACTTCCAAAAGCTATTGGGACTATTGCTTCCACCCATGTGCCACTACATGACCCAAATGTAAACCACAGAGATCAATCACTCCCTGAATATGCTGCTTATGTCATAACAGACATAACTTGTGGCATGCTGGTGGCTTTAAATATTCATTTATTTATGCATTTTCAGTCCAGTGGCTCAACTGTACAGCAACAGAAGCAAGAGAACAATTCCAATAGATGACAAGGGGTACCAGGTGCTTCACTTCCTCACAGGTCCTTGAGCATTGCAAAAAGCTTTAAACCAAAGAACAATCAAAACAAATATTTGTCATTGTAAGACCGTATTTGTCATAAATGGTATGCTTTGTAACTTTATATGCAAGACATGACTGCTGCAATATGTCCTAGAGGATATCATCAAGCCTGATGCTGACACTATTGATGATTTAGAAGTGGCAACTGGTTCAATGGAAACTGTTGCAATGGAAATCACTGTTGGATGGCTGACATATATACCCATTTCACAGATGTTCATGTTGAATAAAGCGTTTGTTTTCATTTCAGTTTATCATAGATGTGCATGGTTTTACACCCTGATCCTAAACCTTAACTGCAACATAATACTTGTACCCAATATCATGCAAGAGTAAAAACTGTAAGGACTGCAGATGTTGAAAATCAGAAACAAAAACCAGAATTGCTGGAAAACCTCAGGTCTGGCAGCAGCTGTGGAGAAAAATCAGAGTTAATGTTTTGGGTCCAGTGATCATCAAGAGTACCTTTGCCACATCATCTTATGTACTCCTATCATAAGGATAAGGTAGTGGAAAATAGAACTCCATTCCAAAGGGTCTAGATCCTGGACCAATTTACATTTTCACTTCTAAATGATAGATTCACCTTGGTTTCAGGCAACAAGAGATTATCATTTTCGGGTTGATAAATTAAAATTATATTGAGTTACTTAACATGATCAAAATGAATGGCAGGTCAAGCTTAAATGCTCAGGTAGCTATTCCTGTTCTTGTACAAAATAAATCTTCGGTCCTGTCACCATGTAGTATTTCTGCAAGACTTTCTCTGCTCTGACTGACACTAGGCAAAAGTGAGGACTGCAGATGCTAGAGATCAGAGTCAAGATTAGAGTGGTGCAGGTCAAGTAGCATTCGAGGAGCAGGAAAATCGAGTTTCAGGCAGGAGCCCTTCACCACGAATGAGGCTGGGAGCCTCCAGGGTGGAGAGATTAAAATTTTATCTCTCCAACCAGGAGGCTTCCAGCCTCATTCCTGATGAACGTTTCTAAAATTATTCTTGTTTTTGTTGCAAATTAAGTCTGTGTATGATTGTAACTACTTTGCAGATGTTGACAGTTATTTTGCAATAAAGTACTACTGCAACTGAATATCTAGTCTTTTTTGCTGTTACAATAACTTTCTTTATAAGAGAATTTTCTGGCAAATGAATTATGAACTGTAGTAATTTTTTCATAACTTGTCATTATAGACAAAGTTTAATGAATGTGGTAAGGTGACAAATTCGTCATAAGCCGTCTTTGTCACAAGTAATCTTTAGGAGCAATTCATTTTTATAGTGAGAAGGGCAAGGTCCAAATGGATGCAAATTAAATGAAGTTCCAGACATTATAAGGTAGAGCAAAGTTCACAGGAGTGGTTTCAATTGGATTGATTGTGTATAATTCATTTCAACAGTTTCAATGTTAATAATCACTATAATCAGTGTTGGTTCTTGCACCTATCTTAACCATCTGCCACAATATCTGTCCATCAAAACAGTAAAAATATGCTGCCATACCATATAGCTAAACTCGTTTAATTATTCTAAGTCATTTGTAGAGGTTTTGGTTAGCAGGTTTGGTACTGGTTCAGCTTGTATTAGAATCTTTCTTTTTTAATGGGAATTTTAATAATATAAATGCAAAAATCATATTTATGACAAAAGTATTTGAGGGTTACATGGTTTAGCAAATAAGATTGGAAATTTATATTTGCTGTGATCTTGGAGGACTAAAGAACTTGTGTACTTTTCACAATTGAAGATGAATTATGCTTCAATGAGTATCCATATAGTTCTTGTAAATCTTTTAAAGGGAGCTATCTATACACTTGGTATTACTGAGAAATTCACAACTTCCATCTACAGATCTATTTGAAATTTATCTGAATGAATATTATCGTGTACATGGGACAGGCCTTTGTTTAACCTGAAAGTAAACTACATGTAAGTGTCCTTCCCAGGTCATCCAAAACCATGCAAAGTACACCCAACTCTGAAAGTATTCTCCAGGAAATGTTATGTTGAAAAAGAATGATCAGCCTGGACTCTCGCACCAAAATAAGAGATCTTGTTGGGGACTGTTTCCTTCAGACTCTGGTGATGTCAAACTCCTGTGTTAATTCCCATTTCTGTTTTGTTACAATGATATTACTCCCATTGATTTCAGGTGGGAGATAGTGTTCAGAGAACAACCCAGGCCTTGCACTGAAAATTGTTTGGGGTGTATCCTTCACTGCCCAGCACTTTACCCCACCTGCGGTCCCGTTCTCTGAACATGAGTAAAGTTAAAATTCAGGCTAGTGTCCATCATACTCTGGTGTAGACCATGATGCAAATAAACTATCTTACACAGTTGTTGTTATATATCAGTTAATTTAAGAATCTTGCATTGTAGTTGAAAGATGTTTACCATATTTTTGTGACTAGCTCTGTTTACTTTTGAACATAATTTTAATTCTTTGTGAAAAGAATCTCTATCAGAATTTATAGAATGATCATTTTATTTCATCAACTATAATATATAGTGACACCAACATAAATACTGCTTGGTTTATACCAGGATGATACTTCTTGCATCAGCAGCAGACCATTCTATGGTTACTACTTTTGGAAAAGAGAAAACTTAGTTAACTTTGGTCTTTTTTTTATTTAAGACAGATGAACAAAGTCACCCACAATCTCTCCTCTGTTGCTATATTATACTTTTTTCATTAAATGTTTCTGGGATTATTTCTTCCATTTAACTGATTGCAAAAATGTACATTTAGGACTGCTAAGTTTATGCCCATTGCCAACTTCAGCAATTTGATTTAAAGCAGCTTTCAGAATTCTTGCAATCCATACTATTTATTTTGCCTACTATTTCCAGACAATCATCCATCAAGACACCCCTTATTGTAGCTAACGACTTCTCTAACATTTAACATCTATGCAAAATACCAGGAAACTAAATAAGTGTGCTTTAAGCAGATGGAGAGATGGAATGTGAAAGGGAAGGAAGTTTATTCAGGATAAACCAGAGCTTAGAATGTAGTGAACCACAAACAGTGGAGAAGGCACAGAGATTTGGTGGTTAATGTGATGAATGGATTTGATTGAATACAAGGATGTGAATTTTAAATTAGAGGTATTGGTAGACCAAAATCCAATGACTGTCGCAGTTAGGGAATCATGTCATACAAAATCAAAATTTTTTTTAGGGTCAGCCCATGGCATTGTTGAGGGGGTGGGAAGCTCAAGTCAAAAAATTGGCCTGGTTGTATTCCATGGTTGTGGGAATAATCATAGTTGCAGAGGACAATTGTAGGTAATAAGGTGTGAGAGGCGAATGCAGTCTTGAAGGAAATTCAGTGCAAATCATGATCACTGTAGCCTCAAATCTGAGAGGATCGAGGGCAGGGCACCATCACCTTCGTAGTCATGAGCGCTAAGAGTAAAACAGATACATTACTGGCCATGTAAAGGCCATTATCATAGTTGCCATATCTTTACACACAAAGGCTGCTTGGCCAAGTGTCCCATAGTTACTTTGGTGCGAAATTTTCTTGGCAGCTCTTTAATTTCAAATTCACGTAGCCATTTTCTTTGGCCACCTTAATGAGATCCGGATTACTAATATGTACAGGAAAGGCTGTTTTCAGGCTTGAAGATACTTGTAGTACTTGCCTCCAAGCTCCAATGAGTTTGATGGCAAGGATCTGTTCTCTAAACAATCACAGCACCACTGAAACAAATGGAGCACGTGCTGCTTGAGGTGTGACATTACCCTCTGTGAAGGCATAACCTTGAGAAAAGCAGGAAGAATGTCGAGTGAAGTGTGCCAATGTTTACTGTTTGCTTACTGTTTTCACAGATCTGTGCAAGTTGAGGAAACATGGCAAATGTTAGTCCAGTCATTCTTCTTGTGATCCTACTACTGCGAAGAAACTGTCCACCTGCAATAACAATAGTCACCAAATCACACCTATGCTGCTGAATGAACGCCTTTGGTCACAAAAACAGTGTGGCAATCCCCCCATCCAGTGACCTGAAAATTAATTGCTTTACTCATAGATTATAAATTGACTAGAAACAACTGTGGAATTTCACAACCTTTAACTGATAACTGCAAACAGGGTGTTAATGATGCTTTCTTCAGAATAGAAAGCCATCTGTTCGAGTCTTTACCCCTTGACACGGGATTCGGGTCCTAAGGATATTGGGATTCCCAGCTATCACTGGTTTCCTGCAAAGTGCAATTGATCACATCCAGTTTGCAATCAGAGCACCTTAAAATGACCTAATAGTCTTCATCAGCAAAAAGGGATTTCATTCCCTCAATTTTCATATATTTTGTGACCAAACCAGGCAGATATTGCAGGTCTGCATTAGATATCCAGGGGACTGTCATGATTTGCATCCTGGATGACTAACAGGTGCCAGCTTATTTCATAGATCTCATTGATTGCTGGGCAACAAAGGATACCTGAGGATATTTGGCTGTTGGCACCTTAAAAAAATTCTCAGTCTGCAGCTGAAGTGAGATTCAATGTTACACATGCTTTGACAAGGAACATTGTAGAACAGAATATCAACTTTCTAAGAATGAGGTTCTGTTGCCTGAACCAGTGTGCAATGCAGTACATACCCAACAAGCCCTCCTGCATAGTAATGGTGTGCTATGGTACTACACAATTTTAGTTGCTAGAGGTGAAATGTGTTGGTTTGGTAACAGAGGTGGGAATGAGAGGAAACATCTGAAGAGGAAGATGAAGTGAGGATTCTTATTTAGGCCGAGGACTATGAACAAAGATAGGGTAATTATCTGCTAGTCCTAAGAAGCCAAAACAAACCTGCAGAGTGACCTCTATTCCTGATGAAGGGCTTTTGCCTGAAACGTCGATTTTCCTGCTCCTCGGATGCTGCCTGACCTCTTGTGCTTTTCTAGCACCACTCTAATCTAGACTTCTAGTGCAGAAACCTGGGAAGAGGGTGTCTGGGAGAGCAGCATTGGTGAACTTGAGATTTACCTTGGACATTTTGGCAGGGGATTATCTCTGTGATTCAAGGGGCAGCCACCACAGGCTAACAGATGGATTCTGGATTGTAGTGAGTGAAGTGGTGTTTAGCTGGCTTTTAAAAATGGTGGCAGAGCCTTTGAAGGTCCCACCAGTGGCAAAACTCTCAGGCTTTCTTGGTATATAATTCACTGATTAATGTACATCAAATCTCACTTGCATAGATATTGAGCTGGGAAGCATTTGATCTTGTGAAATAATTTGTACTTGGCTTTGGAGAATATGACATCATCCAACACACTCAGTGCCATACTTTAACTTCAAAATGAAAAATCGTAGCCAAAGACAGGATATGTCCCAGGCCACGTAACTAGAGAACCGCAATATAGTAATTTCAGTCTGACAAATGACACTTTAGTGGACAGTGTCAGGCAACAGTTTTTGATTTGGAATGACACTTGAACGCAGAAGGCAAGCAGGCAGCTTGTGGCACAGGGTCACTTTCACGCAGAAAGCAAGGTAGGAGCATGTGGCTATAGAAAACAGCAAAGTATCAATGTGAGAAGAGAGGGATATGTATCAATGAACAGCACCATACTGCGTCAAAGTCAGTGGTAGCGCATGTGCCTGCAGCTTATACAGCAAAGTCACTGCATGTGCTTGAAAAAGCAAAAGGACTTCCCAGACATGAAAGGCACATTGCAATTCAATGGATGTTTGACAGGCATAAATAGAAGTTACGACTTTGATGGGTACTTCTCAGCACAAAAGGCTAATTGTCAAGAAACATTCAAGTGTGAAAAGTCACCACGATAGGTGGCAGAAGAATTCAGAATGTAATTAAAATTATCATAATGCCTTATTTTGAAATTTCTTGACAATTTTCCAATGTCACATGATAAAATGACCATTTTTGCTTCTTTCTAAATTATAGCCAAAGAAGTAAGTTGTACGGAAGGTGAGAGGGGAACGAATAAGTCCAGCCTTCAGGCTGATAAATTTAACAAGTCTCACAATCCTTCATTATAAATGAGAAACAACAGGCCATCTGTCTCTTCATCATAACTGTAGACACCTCTAGTACAGAATGTGTAGGGGCTTCTTTGAATAAAGTCTGGCACATAGAAAAGTGTGTGTTCTTCAGTAACCTCCAGGGCAAGCAAGAGTGTGAAAATATCTACTAATTGTTTTCCGTCTTAAAAACAAAAACTTGCAGTTGGGTTATTTAAAATTCAATAACTCACTCCAGGGAGTAAGAAATACATATCCAAATTGATCGTGAGCAACATTGATACAATTCTTTGGTCCAGCTGGCCAATCCTTCTCTATATTGAAATACATCATGTAGGACTCTCTGGCAAACACAGGGTACCTGCTTCTGGTATTTTGGACCCGGATATGCTGTTGGACCCTGTAGCTGCTACCTCCATCCAGAGTTCCTTGTTCAGGTGGCAGTTCTCTTCTTGTTAGATGGAAACAGTAACTTTAGCTGTTTCTGACTACCTTGATGTAAACCTGCAGGGACACCTTGCTGAATCATATAGCTATCCTTTGCACCATGATCCAGCTAGAATTTGTGTTCTGCCTCAGTCAGAATTTGTGTTCTGCCTTTAAGAGATATGTTCATGATAGCAACACTGCATCGTAGCATGCGACTTGAAGACGTGAAGATCTCATACTCTATCTTAACTGGGATTGCTTAGAGCATTACACAATACTGGAACCATACTTCTCTGTTTTAACCTATTAATTTAATCATATCCTTGACATTTAGGTGTCTGAGAAACAGTGTTTGTTATGGAAAGCTACAATAAACATCCATTAGCTTCTAAAATACTATGATACCATGCCTAGTCTCTTATGAGCAGAAATATGAACTTCACTGCATCAGTTTAAATACCATTCAGAGGCAAAATCACATTGTGGTTAGTAGTGGTAGCCTTCTATAAGAAAGATACCAATGACATATGTCGCAAGCAAATTGAAGACCAAACAAAAAGCAGCTTTGGATATCTGAATTCAAAGAATTTACAGTATCAGTTTTTGTGATTACAGACTGCTGGACAGATCTGTAAATAGACATTGATCTGCAAGGAAGTTAATTTATTTTTACCATACTATAAACTCTTTCAAGATAACAGAAATTTCTAAGATTACGTCAATTAAAAATGTTTAAACACCATAGTCTGCTTTGAGCTGAGACACACCGTAACAGAAGCTGCAAGCCTAGTACACTATGTGACAATTGTGTTTCGACACAGGGTAAACCCCTCTGCTAATTTAAATCTGACACACAGAGAGGTCACCTCACATTGTAATCTGTTGAATTTTGAGAGGCAAGGAACCATCGCAGATCTCAATATTTAAAGTAAAAATTAATAATTTTATTATCTGAGTCCAACAGAGAACATTAAAACAACAGCTACTTACAACTCATTTCTCTTAAATATATCTTTTACCTCCCACTCTACAATACTGGTCTGATTTTTAAAAAAACCTGATTAAGATTTACAGAAAAAAAATCATGTTTCAAAACCAACCAGCTTTGTCGATTTTCCTTTGTAGATTTTCCGCTGTATTTTCTTGGGTCGTCTTTTCTTCGGTTTTCTGCTGCACAACCTTTCTTCTGGACAGGTACCTTTCAGAGAGCTATTCAGCTAGCAGTCTGTACTTGTTGGTGCTCTTTGCAGTTCTCCTCCTAACTGTTCAAAATGTCCAAATTTATACCCCAAAACATCGGAGCATTTCATTGGTTTGATGTCATCCCAAATAGTAAAATTCAAATTCAATTGGATTTTGGTATCTGGGGCATAATTTAAACTGATTAGCCGAATTTGAATTTGTTTTTGTTCCATGGCAACACAACTTCAGCTATTTGTTTCAATCAATGTTACATTTTTAAATTGTTCAGCGCACTCTGTGCTTTCAGTCAGTCCCTCAACAGCTGCAGATTCTGGGTCTTAAAGGAGGAGCACTCTTAATTTCCAGTCAAGGAGTATTCTTTTTAAAAATGTGTGACTGAAAGTAAAGTCCAGTGTTTTTAGAGTCATAGATGCTACAGAACAGATACAGGTCCTTTGGCCCAAACTGGTCCCTGCTGACCAAAATGCCTGCCCATGTTAACCCCATTTCCCTGCATTTGGCCCATATCTTTATAATCCTTTCCTATCCATGTATTTGTCCAAATGCCCTTTAACTGTTACTGTACCCCCCTTAACCACCTCCACTGGCATCTCATTCCTTATATGTACCACACTGTGTAAAAAAAAAAAGTTGCCGCTTAGGTTCCCTTTTATTCTTTCCCTTTTAACTTTAAACAGATGCCCTTTAGTCCGCGATACTTCAACCCTGGGAAGAAGACTGAGTGCATTTACCCTATCCATGCTTCTCAGGATCTTATACACCTCTGTCTCCTATGCTCAAAAGAAAAACGTCCTAGCTTGTCCAACCTCTCCCTGTAACTCTGACCATTGATACAGGAAACATCCTTGTAAATTTTTTCTGCACTCTTCCCAGTGTAATAGCATCTTTCCTATTACAAGGTGACTAAAACTGAACACAGTATTCCAAGTGAGCCATCTTGTATAACTGTAACATAACTTCCCAACTGCTATATTCAGTGCCCTGACTGATGAAGACCAGTGTACCAAAAGCATTCTTCACTGCCCTGTCTGTGACTCTACTTTCAGACAACTGTGAACCTGAACTCCAAAATCCCTCTTTTCCACTGCACTCACTAAGGCCCTACTATTCACCACAAAACTCCTACCTTGATTTGGCTTTTGAAAATGCAAGACCTCACGCTTATCTATACTAAACTCCATTTGCCATTTCTCAGCCCACTTCCCCAGCTGATCAAGGTCCTATTGCAATTTCTGAGAACCTTCCTCACTGTCCACGATACTGCCAATTTTAGTGTCATCAGCAAACTTACTAATCATGACTTGTACATTCTCATTCAAATCATTGATACAGACAGCAAACAGTCATAGGCCCAGCACCGACTCCTGAGGCACTCGATTAGTTACAGGCTTCCAGTCCGAAAAGCATCCTTCCACTATCACCCTCTGCTTCCGATCATCAAGGCAATTTTGTATCTAATTTGCCAGCTCACTCTGGATTCCACGTGATCTAACATTCCAGAGTAGCCTACCATGTGAAACACTATCAAAGGGGTTACTGGAATGTATATAGACTGTGTATGCCTACAACCCTACCCTCATCGATCTTCCTTGTCATGTCAAAAAACTTACAAATTTGTGAGGCATGATCTCCACATTTTTGGATTGTGGGAGAAAACCCATGCAGACACTGGGAGAATGTGCAAACTTCACACAGACAGTTGCCCAAATGTGAAATCGAACCTGGGTTCCTGGCACTGTTACGCAGTACTGCTAGCCACAGTGCCGCCCTGCAGTTCTACACATACATGTTAACTTTGATCCTTATGGAACCTATTCTCTCTCTCGTCATTCTTTTTCCTTAAATATAAAGTACCCTTTGGATTCACCCTTCTGATCTCCTCCTTCAGTAAACTCTTGTATTCCCCATGGATTCCCTTGATCCCAGCTGCCTGTATCTGAGCCACGCCTTTTTTCTGGTCAAAGCCTCAATTTCTCTTGTCATCCCAGGGTTCCCTATTCCTGCCAACCTTACTTTTCATGCTCACAGGAACATACAGACTTTGAACTCTAGCTATCTCATTTTTAAAGGCCTCCCACTTGCCAGAGGTCCCTTTGCCTGCAAATAAACTACTGCAAACTTCTGTTTTATTTACATCAAAATTCACCTTGCCCCAATTTAGAAATTGAACCTGCGGACCAGTTTTGTCCCTCTCCATAACTACTTTTAAATGAATAGAGCTCTCGTCACTGATTCCAAAGTGCTCCCCCACTGTCACCTTCAACACCCGTCTTGTTCTATTTCCCAAGAGTGTTTTGCCCCTTCCCAAAAAGGACACTCTATACACTGCTTGAGGAAACTTTCCTGAGTACACTCAATAAATTCCATCCCATATAAGTCTTTAACTCTCTGGCAATCCCAGTCTATGTTGGAAAATTGGAATCCCCTGCTATAACAACCCTCTTGCTCCTGCAAGTCTCCCCAATCTCCCAACATATTTGTTCTTCTAATTCCCGTTGACTATTTGGGAACCTATAGTACAACCTAATAATGTCACTATCCCATTCTTATTTCTTAGCTCCACCCACAAAGCCTCACTGATGATCCTTCAGTTATTTCATCTCTATCTTCTGCTGTGATATTCGCCTTAATCAAAAATGCAGCACACCCTCCCCTCTGTCCACTACCTCTGAATTGCCTAAAGCACCTATACCCTGACATATTAAACTGCCCGTCCTGATGCTCAGTTAGTCATGTTTCTGTAATGGCTATAATATCTCAGTCCCATGTACCTATCCAAGCCCTGAGTTCACCGGGCTTACCTGTCAATCCTCTGGCATTAAAATAGATGCAATTTAATCCAACAGACATTCCTTGCTCCTTTCGTGTTCCAACCTAACCTGTTTCTTCACCTTATCTTTGATTACTGTATCTCCTTTGAGCCTCGCACTTGCCTCCCTGCTGTTGAAGATCCCCTCCCTCCTGCCAATCTTGTTTAACCCTCCCTTGCAGCACTAGCAAACCTGTCTGCCAAGACATTGGTTCCCCTCCACTTCAGGTGCAACCCATCTCTATTGAACAGGTCACCTCTGCCCCAGAAAAGTTCCCAATGATCTAAAAATCTGAATCCCTGCCCCCTGCACCAATTCTTTCACCATACATTCATCTGCCATATCCTCCTGTTCTTACCCTCACTAGCATGTGGCACTGGAAATAATCCAGAGATTATCACCAACAAGGTCCTGGTTTTTTAACTTCCTACCTAGCTGTCTATAATCACTCTGTAGGACTTCATCCCTATTTCTACTGATGTCATTTGTGCCAACATGCACAATGACTTCTGGCTGCTCACCCTCTCCCTCGAGAACGTTGTGCAGCCCCTCTGAGACATTCCCAGACCCTGGCACCTGGGAAGCAACACACCATCCTGGACTTCCATTTGCGGCCACAGAATCTCCTATATGACCCCCTAACTATCGAGTCTCCTATAACTAAGTACCAGTTTACGTTTACCCTTTCCCAGTGACCCCAGTCATAGTTTCACATACCTGGCTACTGATGCTTTCCCTGAGTGGTCATTCCCCTTCAACGGTATCTAAAACTTTATACTTGTTTTTGTGGGGAATGGCCACAGGGGATTCCTGCACACTCTGCCTACTCACTTTGCCTTTCCTGGCAGTCACCCAGCTACTCTCTGCCTCCACCTTAGGTGTGACCACTTCACTAAACCTCTGATGTATGAAGCGCTCAGCATCTCAGATGATCCTGAGTGCATCCAGCTCCAGCTCCCAAGCATGGTCTCCCAGGGGCTGCAGCTGGGTGCACTTTCCACAAGTGTAATCATTAGAGAACTTGGAAGTTTCCCTGAGCACCCACATCCTGCGGGAAAAATATACAACTCACCAAACTGCCCTCTGAACTGCTGTAAAACTAAAAAGGAAAGTTAAAAAGGACTTTATTTGGGCTTACCCATACTTTCTGCTGAGCCAATGTTCTCCAAAACCTGTCAAGCCAAAGCCTTACTTCTTACTCTTGTACCAACAAGTTTTGCAATAACACATCTCTCTTCCCCTCCCACTTTTTTTTCTGGTTGGAGAAGGAGGGAAACACTACAGTGATGAGGTCGAGCCATGGAAAGCAGAAACCTCATGGAATGGGCAGCCGGTGACATCTTTGCTGAACTACTGCAGGTCAAACAATATATGGATTATTAGGCATTGATGATCCAGAGAGAAGGCCTCTAAAAATCTTGCTTACCATTGGCAAAGAGAAGCTTTATGAAAGCTGTTACTAATGAAATAAATAATGTAAATAGATTAAATATCAATTTAATCCACACGCAGAGGGAGCATCTGGAGCTTTGTGAAAGTTAGGATGATTGGTGCGCAAGGCCACGATAGAAACTGGATGGAATACGGTTTGGAAGGAGAGCATTGCAAGTGAGAAGGCTGAGCTCAGGTTGGGTATGGATCAAGGTTATGAACTTCCTGCTGCTTTATGAGGTGGCAGCCAGGAAGACTGTTTGAATTTAATTCGGAGCTAAGGGTTCATGCCAGATTTCTATTGTTCACCAATTCAGACATTGGAAATGGATATTGTGCCAGCTTCCTCAAATTCTAAGTCATTTTACAACTCCTGGCAATCTCATGTCCCCTGACAATGTGATGTTTCCCTTTCGTGGACAAGCATTTTTTTTACATTGTGTGCCTCGATCTTTATCTTTTCAATTTTCCCACCCTTATTAATCTAGTGATCATCAGATGGATATTGAAACAGTGGATTCAGTCAGCTAGGCAAATCAGTATACGATAGGAAAATATAACTTAATGGAAAAACTCAGCAGGTCTGGCAGCATACAACTCATAGAATCCTGACAGTGTGGAAACAGGCCCTTTAGCCCAACAAGCCCACACTGACCCTCTGAAGAGTAATTCACCAGACCCATTCCCCTACCCTATATTTACCCCTGACTAATAACCTACACTATGAACAATTTAGCATGGACAATTCACCTAAACTGCATTTCTTTGGATTGTGGGAGGAAACCAGAGCACCCAGAAGAAACCCACACAGATTCGGGGAAAATGTGCGAACTCCACTAAGACAGTTGCCCAAGGCTGGAATCAAACCCAGGTCCCTGGCGCTGTAAGGCAGCAGTGCTAACCACTGAGCCACCATGCTGCCCTTACCACTAAGCCACCGTGCCACCCTTGGAGAGGAAGCAGTGGAAAGGAAGCAGAGTTAATGTTTCAGATTTAGTGGCCCTTCTTCAGAATTGGACCTGAAATGAGTAACCCACAAATTATCACAAAAATCACAAACCCACTTTTAGAACATCCTTATTCGTTGTTAATTAACTGCATTATAAAATTAGTTATTTCCATTCTAGAGTGTAGAGTCATACAGCATAGAAATGGTCCTTTCAGTCCATGCTGAATATTATTCCAAACTAAACTGGTCTCCCTTCTTGCTCCTGGCCCATATCCCTCCAAACTTTTCCTATTCGTGTACTTATTCAAATGTCTTTTAAACGTTGTAATTGAACTCACACCCGCCACTTCCTCAGGAAGTTCATTCCTCACATAAACCATCCTCCAGTTCGCATTAGTTGAGAAAAACATTAGTGATTTAATGAGTGCATAGAGCTCCAATTTATAATAAAGCATGATTTGTCCGGAGTTCTGAAAAAGATGGATCAGGCACAGGGGATCAAGGTCGAGAGTTTGATGCTGAAAACGTACAGCAGGTCAGGCAGCATCGAAGCAGCAAGACAATCGATGTTTCAAGCAAAAGCCCATCATAAGGAATGAGGCTTGTGAGCCAAGGGGGTGGAGAGATAAATAGGAGGGGGTGGAGCTAGTGTAAGGTAGCTGAGAGTGCAATAGATAGATTAAGGTGGAGGTAATGTAATAGGGCAGAGAGGAGGGTGGAGCGCATAGGTGGGATGAAAGTTGGACAGGTAGGACAGGTCATGAGGGCGGTGCCAAGTTGGAAGGTTGGATCTGGGGTAAGGTGGGGTGGAAGGGAAATGAGGAAACTGGTGAAATCCACATTGATCTATGTGGTTGGAGGGTCCCAAGGCGGCAGATGAGGCGTTCATCCTCCAGGCATCAGGTAGTTAGAGTTTGGCGCTGGCGAGGGGATCAGAGATGACAGAGGGCGTCAAAGCAGCTTTCAGTTAATGATAGATCTAGAAAAAAGAACATTGATCTAAGTCTAAGATGAAAATTGAAAAACCCCTGATAATCAGGAAGAATCAGCATGGTTTTATGAAAGTGAACTTGTTTAATGCTTTTAACATGTGCTGTGAATAAAGGAAAACCCTTGATGTCCAGTACTTGGATTTTCAGAAGGCTTTGAAAAAGATTTTATATAAAAGATTATTATATGAAGTAGGAGTTCATGGTTTGGGGTTATGTACGAGCTTGGATAAAACATTGTCTAAAAAGTAGAAATCAAAGAGTATATATAATTGGATCCTTTTCAAGATTGGCATTGTCCTGAATGAGTCTGTGCTGGGTTCTCAACTTTTTAGAATTGATGTCAATTATTAGATGAGAGGAATGAGTGCACGATAACTAAATTTGCTGATGAAACACAGATAAATAGGAAAGCATATTGTGTAAGTGATGTAACAAGAATGTAGATGGATATAGGTATGGTCAAGATTAGAGTGGTGCTGGAAGTGCCCAGCAGGTCAGGCAGCATCCGAGGAGCAGGAAAATTGATGTTTCGGGCAGGAGTCCTTCATCAGGAATGAGGCTGGAAGCCTTGGGGGGTGGAGAGATAAATGGGTGTGGGTGCAGTTAGAGGATCTAGGCCACCTAATGCATGAGTCACAATTCAAAGCATTAATATGTATGTAGAGCAAGTGTTAATAAGACTAATGGAATGCGATTCTTCATAATGAGAAATTGAACGTAAAAGTAAGAAGATATTCGTTAACTTTACAGTGCATTGTTTAGAACACATCTCAAATATGTACTGTTGTACTTTCCGTACTTAAGAAAGGATGTGACACTTGGAGACAGCTGGAAGAAGGCTTACTAGATTGATATGTGGAATGAGTGAGTCATCTTACGAGAAAAGTTTGGACAGGTTGGCTTGTTGTCATTGGAGATTATTAAAGTGAGGGATGATTTGATTGAAGTTCATTATGTTTGAATGATCTTGACAGTGTGGACGTGAAAGGAATTTTTACTTTTGTGGGCCCAGAACTGAGGAGCACAGTTTAGAAAAATTGGTATTGCATTTTTAGTATAGAGATGAGGGGAATTAATTTTCTCTGAGTGTTGTATGACTTTGGAACTCTTTGCCTCAGAAGACTATGAGGGAGGGATAATTGAATATTTTCAAGATGGAGGTTGATAAGTTCTTGTTAGATTATCGGACAGATGAGAATTTGGAATTTGGAACACATCTTATTCATTGGTGGAACAGACTTGGAGGTCTGAATGGCCAACCTCTGCTGAATCATATTTTTGTAACCTATGCCCCTTTTTCAATACATTTATTAATTACTCTGTAATTTTGGCAGTCCTTCATCACTGGTTCTGGGGTGTCCTTTAGATTCAACCACAAGAAGGCTCCAAAAGTTTGGAATTTTACCTCTAACTTCTACATCCCCCAAATGTTTAATATAGGTTATGTCTGTTTCCTGACTTGTTCTGTTCACTACTGACCCACTTTGTACTCTGTACGTGATGGCCCCTCTAGCAAGAATTTTAAGACCAATAAGGAATGCCTACTGGTCTTAATCATTATCTTATATATTATATGGGGAATTAGTTTGAATTTCATCATTTTTCCCCTTTCTTCCCAGAGTCCCTTATTGATAAAATGTTCCTCCTGCCATCAGGTATGCCAGGCTTGCCTAGGATATGGGAAAAAGCTAATTCATGGAAAGGATAGAGTAAAAAACAAAAAAAAAAGATTTACATTGATCTGGTACCTTGCATGAAACCTCTGAATACCTCAAAGTGCTTTAAAGCCAATTGAAGTATTGTCACTGTTATGTCAGAAAAACAACTGCCAATCTGCAAACTATTAACTCTCAAACAGAAATGAGCTATCTGTTTTTGGGATAAATATTGGTCAGGACGCAGGAGAGAACACTCTTGTTTGAAAGTAATGCCATGGATTCTTATTACATGCACGCGAGAAGGCAGATGGAATCTCAGTCAAACACGACATCTCTAATCTTGCAGCACTCCCTCAACACTGCACTGGTGTCTTGGCCTAGATTTTGTTTTCAAAATTCTGCAGTGAGCCTCAAACCTCTGACTTGGAGATAAAAGTGCTCCTTTTAGCCACAGCTGACACTAAAGGCTATGGCTGAAATATTCTGAGGAACAGGAATCACCATTGGATTATCATTATCCTGCTCCTTTTTTCACTGCACTGCAACTGAGCTGCATATTTCTGGGGATTCTAGCCACTTTAGAAATATGGGACCTATCAGTATTTAAAAATTATATAAAGTAAAGCAATATCTTAGTAGAATATTGGTCAATTCCTGAGAAAGTAAAAATGCATATGATTGTAAAAACATTGAAATGGGATTTGATAGCTACAACTGAAGAGGAAAACTGATGCTGCAATGATCTCAAAATATTTTAGATATTATAGTAGCAAACGTTATTCTGTCTATTTATTTTTAGTCCGTTGTACTACTTGTTGCTGTCTGAAGAGACCAGGTACAGATTAATAGAAAATATTTTCTCACAGTTAATTGTTTGCAGAATTGGCTGATTTGAAGGTTCTGAACTCTCTTCAGATGTTTTCCTGGAAGTTTCAATACACAACTTGCACCTTTGTCAAACAGTTTTTTTATTTCTCTATTTCTAATGGTTTTTTTTACAACTGTTAAATTCAAAAGATTTGTTTTTATATATCTGTATGATATTGCTCTGAGGTTGTTTGGACCTGGTTAACTTTTAAATCTTTGAGTCTCATTGACAGTTCTGGAGTATTGGCAGTCTTAATTTCAAATGTGGTATTTCCTCAGAAAAGACACAGACTATGTATGACAGAATACAAGAAAACAAAAACTCAAAACATGAGTAATTCAGTAATTAACATGCATATTCTAGATAATTGAGCAATTTGCCATGTCATCTGAGAACTGTCAGTTGAGTAACTGTGATTGACAATGCAAAGCAAGCGCTGAGCAAATCCAAGAAAATGAATTTTCTAATTTGCTTCTGTTTTGAAAATTTATTCCAAATTCATACAATTAGGATTTGGTGTTATGTTTTCCTGATTACTTAATATTTTTCTTTGACTAAATTATACTTTAGTACAGCTACTTTACAGAGATTTTACAGTATTGTAGTATTTTAAAAGTCTTTTGTCATATCTTTTATACATGATTCTGCTTCCATCCTATTTACGTAGACATAAACTGAATTAAATCAGAATTAATTTGAAGATCAAAACTGCAAAAGTCCTGAATAACTCTGAGATGGGTAGAGATAAAAGAAAATGTATATCAATTATGGATAACTATTTACAGTTGAAAGAAATTGCTTTGTTATTTAGGCATGTATGAGAAGACAGTTATGACTGACACTGGGTTGATGGTTCATTTAGAAGGTATATATTTGCAATATTTCACTGTGTGAATAATCTACACTGAATGGAGATTAGCTCTGAATTGATATTTCACCAGCTGGCTATCATGAATTTAACACAAATGCATTAATTGTCATTGTGAGTATGTTATGTGGAAAATTTAGAAAATAAACTCAGTCTACTCCAGTTGGATAATCTATATTTTGTTTTCCATTCACTTTTCCTAGCTTTGACAGAAGATCATGTTGGATCACTGCAGGAGAATGAGTTTGAACATGTCATTCATATACGAAGACGAAGAGAATCTGGGGATCCATACTGGGCTTATTCAGGTAAGAGCAACTTTGACAGAATGATAGGCAAAGGACTACTATTGTGATGGAGATTATGAAAAAGTCCTCCCTGTAGAAGATTGCTCATTTCTGTAGCTTTTGAATCTTCACCTTGGAGATTAATTTGGCTCCAGTCTGAACATTTCTAACAGTGAAATGTATTTTATACCTGATGGCACGCTGTGAAATGTAATATTATTAATTTCTTGTTGTTCATGCTATTGTTCGTGTAACAGAAGTGCTTTTTTGTTGTTTTAATAGTACTTGTTATACAGTTTATTCTAAGATCAGTGAAAAAGGTGTCCTTGCCCTAATATAAATGATTGTGTTGTGTGCAGTAACAAACTGGAAACAACCAGTTACTCAATTGTCCTAGTAGCTATTCTCCTGCTTCCAGAGATGCTGATCAAAAAATGAAGCAACTTAGTATTTTTGTAGCTTATAGGGATGTTAATTTTGAAACATCAGTGCTGGAATTGTGTTTCAGTAAATAATGTTGTGACAAATATAAGGTCCACACTAAGTAGATCAGCATATTTTAATGTTGTGTGACTCCGTGCTTGACAATAGCAGTATAAGTTTTCTCTCCCAAACACACGTTCATTATTTTAGGCAGATTTCTTCCCTAATAGAACATTTGACTAGTTTAATTTTGCATATTTATGCTCCGTAGACGAGCCTGTAAGATATAATGATGATCTGACTACATTTGATGTAGTCAAAGTCAAACATCATAGTCAAACATAGTAAATAATAACCCCTCTGTTCAAGAATGACACAATGACAGCATGTTCACACTATTATTAAAGCTTTATAAAGGTGTAAGAGGCTTCTTCCACACTTTGATGCTGTCTCATTCTCCTATCTTCATTGAACTGCCCACCTCACATTGGGGCTGCCTTTATTGAACAGGCTGCCAGAGCCACTCGCTCCAAGATATCTCTTTGAGTCATACTACTGGCATTTTGAGTTCTTAATTTACATTTCAATTCAAAAGTGGGATTTTTCTTTTAGAGTCCTTATAGTGTGGAAACAGGCCCTTCAGCCCAACAAGTCCACACTGACTGTCCAAAGAGTACCCTATCCAAACCCATTTCCCATTACTCTACATTTCCCCCTGACGAATTCACCTAAACTGCACATCTTTGAATTGTGGGAGGAAACCGGAGCACCTGAAGTAAACCCATGCAGACATGAAGAGAATGTGAAAACTCCTCACAGACAGCCACCTGAGGCCGGAACCGAGCCTGGGATACCGGCGCTGTGAGGTAGCAGTGCCAATCACTGAGCAAAGCATGCTGGTCCAGAAGATTAAGTCTCATGGTTGCAAGTTGGATACTAAAATTAGCTTGGTTATAGAACTCAGAGGGTGGCTGTGGAAAGATATTTTTCTGACTGGAGGTCTGTGCTCACGGCTTTCTGCAAAGATCAGTAGTGGTTCTTCTGTTGTTAGTAATATACGTATAAGCGATTTTGAACAAAACATAGGTTGTCTCATTAGTAAATTTGTAGATGACACAAACATTGGTGGAGCTGTAGATAGCCAGGAAAGATATCAAATGATACAATCATAAAAAAATGTTGAATTAAGAGTCATTTTACGACCATAAAACAATGCCGATCATTGGAAAAAAAACCCATCTGGTTCGCTAATGTCCTTAAGGGAAGAAAATCTGCCGCCCTTAACTTATACCCTTACAATGAAGGGTGGGCAAAAAATGCTGGCCCAGCCAGCAACACCCTCATCTTGTGAATGAATAAAAAATATTACTGTAAAGAACAGTACAGCACAGGAACAGGCCCTTTGGCCAACCATTTCAGTGGTGATCATGATGCCATTCTGAACTAGTTCCATCTCCCTGCTCATGATCTATTCCCTGCCTCTTTATGCACCTGTCTAAGTGCCTCTTAAACATTGTTATCGTCTCTGCGTCTACCACCTGCTCTGGCAGCACATTCTCGGCACCTAATACCCTCTGCGTAAAAAAAACTTTCTTCATACATTTTCTTTAAATTTTTGCCCTCTCATCTTAAACCTATGCCTCCTGGTATTCAACATTTCCACCCTGTGAAACGGATTCCGACTATCCACACTATTTAATTTTATAAACTTCTTTCAGGTTGCCCTTCAGCCTCCAATGCACAAGCAAAAGAAATCCAAGTTCACCCAACTTCTCCTAATAGCTAATATACTCCCATCCAGGTAACATTGTAGTTAATCTCTTTGCACTCTGTCCACATCCTTCCTATGGTGTAATGACCATAACAGCACACAGTACTCCAAATTTGGCTAGCTAACTTATATAAACTGCAACATGACTTGCCAACTTTTATACTCTGTGTCTCGACTGCTAAAGGCTAGCATGCCATAAACCTTCTTTCCAACTCCAACCACTTGTGTTACCATTTGCAGGGAGCTATGGACTTGTACCCCAAGATTCCTCTGCATATCAATGCTCCTCAGGGTGCTGCCAATTATTGTATACTTTGCTGTTGCATTTGACCCCTGAAAATAAATCACCTCGTACTTGTCCAGATTAAATTCCATCTGCCATTCCAACTGGTCCATATCTTGCTATATCATACAGTTTCCACACTGTAGGGATTCTAAAAAAAAAAGGTCCATGTCAGTAACACATACTGCCTGACTCTCATCAATCATATTTGTCACTTACTCAAAAAACTCTGTCAAGTTTGTGGGGTATGGCTGCCCTGCATAAAGCCACACTATCCATAAGACCATAAGACAGAGGAGCAGAAATTAGGCTATTCAGCCCACCAAGTCTGCTCCACCATTCAATCATGGCTGATAACTTTCCCAACCCCTTTCTCCCGCTTTATCCCCATTACCCTTGATACTCAAGATCCTATCTATCTCAGTCTTAAATATACTCAATGACCTGGCCTCCACAGCCTTCTGTGGCAATGAATTCTACATATTTACCACTCTCTGGCTGAAGTTTCTCCTTATCTCTGTTCTAAAAACGTCTTCCCTTTACTCTAAGGCTATGCCCTCGGGTTCTAGTCTCTCCTACCAATGGAAACATCTGCCCAACATCTACTTGTCCAGGCCATTCAGTTTTCTGGGTGTTTCAATTAGATTCCACCTCATCCTTCTAAATTCCATACAGTATAAATCCAGAGTTCTCAAACGTTCCCTAATATGTCCATTCTTTTCCAAATGCAAGTAAATCTGGTCCCTCAGAATCTTGTCCAATAATTTCCCTACCACTAATGTAAGGGTTACCAGCCTAGAAATTCCTGGATTATTCCTGTTGTCCTTAAAACAAGGAACACATTGGCTATTCTCCAATCTTGTGGGAGTTTCTCTGTGGCTAAAGAGAATACAAAGATTTCTGTGAAAGCTCCAACAATCTCCTCCCTTGCCTTCTTCTGCATCCTGGACTAGATCCCATCAGCCATGGAAGGAATCAATCCATTGCATTTTTCCCATAGCAGGGAAGGCTGGCATCAAATTTCGGTCATCATGGCAAACAAGGATTGCCAGTGCTTACTGTTCAGGTACCCTATGCCCATCAGTGACCCCACTTCTAAGGTATTCTTCAACCTCATGTTACCCCTCCTTCGCCAACATCATGTCAATCCTGTGGTTATCCTCCACTCTCTGGGTCTAATGAGGCCCTGGACATAATCTAGGCTGCAAGGCTCCTTCTCCTTGAATCTGCCTGCAGCGCCAGCAGTGGTCATCGCTCCCTGTAGAGCATGTGAGACAAAACAGTTGCCATTTGATTGGCTGGCAGCTCTCTGAGGGAATACTTCCTCTCTAAAAGGGACAGAGGCTCACTTCAAGCTTATTACCAGGCCATATCACAGGGCTAGATTAATCTTAAAAGAGGCAACAACATTTATTACACTTTGTACGCATTAATTAGTTTTTATTTGTGTCTAAATAACACTTCAGAGCCTTATTACAAATTTCAGGATACTTATTCAGTTTTGCTTCACTCCCATCATAGATGTTACAGCATAGAAAAATATTGTGCCTGTCCAAACAACCACCTAATTATTCTAATCCCACTTTCCAGCTCTTCAACCAAAGCCTCGGATGCAGTGATGATGGGGATGGTTGTGTACCAGTGTTGGGTCTGTAGCTATTTGTTATGTACATTAACAACTTGTATGCAAATGCAGAAAGTTTAGTTAGTAACTTTGAAATGACCCTAAAACTGGGGGTCTTGTTGATAATAAGGAGGATGGTCTCAAGCTACAGTCTGATCCTGACCAGTTGGTATATTGGGCAGAGCAAGGCAGATAGAATTTAAAGCTGATAAAAATGTAAAGTGTTGTATTTACATTTGGAAGGTCTCAGAAGGGAAGGATATATCCAATGAATGGTGGGTCCCTAGGGAGTACTGAGCAACAAAGAGATCTTTGTGTACAAGTCCCAAAGGTGTCAGCATAGGGTGTAAAGAAGGCATATGGGATGCTTGACTTCATGAGCCAGGGCATAGAATATAGGTGCAAGCAAGTCTTGATACAACTTTATAAAACATGGTAAAGGCCACAACTGAAATACTGTGTGCAGTTCTGGTTATCACATGATGGAAGGGCAAGATTGCATTGGATAAGTTGTTGGAAAGATAATTAACAAAAAAATAAGGCACATTCAAGACCACACTATTAATTTGTGTGTGAACCCAGAGAACGTAAGTTAGGGTTCTATATAAATACTTTGCATTGGTGTTTACTAGTCAGAGGGATGATGTGGATATAGAAATCAGGAAGAAGTATTATGACATAATTAAACGAATCAGCGTAGACAAAGAGGTGGTTCTGGCAGACTTAAAAGCAGATAAATCCAGGGCTCGATGAACTGTATCCAAAACTGTTGAGTGAGAAAGAAAGGAAATAATGGGATTTCTGGCAATTTTCAATTCCTGTCTGACCAAAAGAGGTGCTAGACAATTAGAAGACAGCCAGTGTGGTACCATTATTTAGAAGAGCTAGGGATAAATCAGGAAACTACAGACCAGTCAGTCTTACCTCAATGATGGCAAAACTATTGGAAGCTGTTCTGAGGTACAGGATTCATCTGGACTTGGAGAAGCAGGGATTAATCAAGAGCAGTCAACATTATTTTGATAAGGGGCCATCATATCTGACCAATTCAATGGAATTTTTTGGAAAGGTGACCAGGTGTCTCGATGAGGATAGTGCACTTCATGTGGTCTACTTGGACTTCAGCAAATTGGAGACTGATAATGAAAGTAAAAGCCGATGGGATACCAGAAAATTTGCCTAATTGGGTCCAGAATTGGCTGAGTGGCAGAAGGGAGAGGACAATGGTGGCAGAGTGTTTTTGTGACTGGAAGTCTGTATCCACAGAGATAAGTATTGGGCCCTTTGTTTTTGTGATATATATATAAGTGATTTAGACATGAATTTAGGTTAATAAATTTGTGGATGATATGAAAATTGGTGGGCTGGTAAATAGTGAAGAGGATCACCTTAGATTAGAAGGTTGTCAACAGGCTGGTCAAATGGGTTGATCACTGGCAAATGGAATATGGTCCAATAGGAGGTGATGCACTTGCACAGGGCAATCAAGTAAGAGAGTACATTATGAGTATCCATTGATAAATCTATTGCTTCTAAGAATGAGTAGCCAATCTGTTAGATTTTGGGAGCACCAGGTAATTCCATAGTTGTCAATCGCCTGATACAATTTTACCTTTTTACTGGTACCAAATTAGACCTATCTTTTTTTAAATCTTCAGCCTTAAATCAATTAAGTCAATCTGGAGAGTGAACAAGTATTACCTCAAGCTAGAGAAATTGAGGCAGAGCAGTGAGACAAACATTGCTACATTTCAGTGGAGAAAAGCTACAGCTGTCAATTGAAAGAAAATAACTTTTCATTTTAAAAGATTTAAAAACTATTTGAAATGTTGTAAGTGCAGAATGAAATTAGTATATTTTGAAGAGTTTATAAAAATCACTCAATTATATGCTAACTGGAATTTTGAGAAAATAGGAAGACTGCAACAATATTTATGAACTGAATTTTATGAACAAACAGCATCCATATACTTTGAACATCACTTCTGTGTTAAATCCTGCAGATATATTGCAGAGGTTCTTGCTCCTTTCAAAAATCAAATATCACTGTAGCTTAACTTGAAGATCTGAGATTAGATCAGCATCTTTTAAGAAGCTATTGACAATTGTTGTAAACCAGGGATAAAAATTTACTGAAGAAAAATAATACCTAATAGTTATTTAGCTTTAGGATAAATACGTAGAATTATTAGTATTGTATTGTAGTATTATTTTGGGAAGATCTAGGGCTAATCACTCTTAATATAAGGCTCTTCTCAGCTCCCTATGTGTGTTCTCTGTGAGTAGCATTTCTTCAAATAAATCTGGAAACAAAAGTTACCGTATCTACAACACTTATTCTTGGCACAGAGACAACAACTCTAAGCCTATTTCAACTCCAATATTATTTATCAATTTATATCAATTATTAACTTCATGACTGAAAACTACAAGAAGGTAGAACCAGAACTGGCCACCTGGGAGAGTGGGAATGGGACCAGGTTTTGTGGATTTTGAGCTCAGTACAGACATTCCATTACCAATTGGTAGTTATGAATAGGATTGTCACCTTCTTACACATGTATTCTCAAAGTACCCAACAAAATTAGGCATCACACAGCATACCAGATCATTTTCATCTGTTTCAACTGTTGAAAAGGAATCTTATTTGAATATGATCATTTATAATGAAAGGAAAACACAAAATCTGCCAAATCTCCTGAAACCACAAAAAGGTTTAAAGTAAGCATTGAAAACCTCAAAACTTCAAATATATGCTCATTGTTCTACATTCAGCTTGGATGATATGCAGTTAAAACTGGTAAATTATGATAATGATACAGATAATTATAATGGTGTACGATGGGCCCAACCAATCACCTGTGTTATTTTTGCAGTGTTTCATCATTAGTTAAAATTCTTCATTTTAACAGAAATTTAAAACTGTCAATTCAGTTCACTAAATTGGTAAACCATGTCAGGCTTTGCTGAGACTACTTAAAGTTTGCGGC
This sequence comes from Chiloscyllium plagiosum, assembly GCF_037043375.1. NCBI lineage: Eukaryota > Metazoa > Chordata > Chondrichthyes > Orectolobiformes > Hemiscylliidae > Chiloscyllium > Chiloscyllium plagiosum. The sequence continues at coordinate 43,142,807 of NW_028270152.1, forward strand.
TCAAGTGAAGTTTGACATAAAAAGGATAGGGGAAAATTTGAAAGATATAAATAGAAATCACTTTAAAAGTGAACTGTAAATGGAGGTCTAAAGTGATATCCAGAAGAGAAAGTGCCAATATTTCTGCAATTTGATTGGACCTGAAAAGCTGGGCATTGTTGGATAATAATGTTGCAGATTGGTTGCAGATGAACTGTGTGGATGTGTGAGTAAGACACAAGATAGATGAGTGAGGCGTACTAGGACAGCAGGAGTGGCTACAAGCAGCAGATGATCAAAAATGGCATTAGAAATTAAACCTTTCAGGAATCTTAAAATAGGAAGGCTGAAGGAGGTTCACAACTGTTTGTACTAAATCTGAAGCAGTTATTTGAAGAACAAAGAAATTGCCAGAGAGCCATTAATTAAATGGATCCCTGAAAAGGAACGTGATTGTGATTCTGTAGGGCCAATCATCTCAGGTCCAACTCATTGCTGCAGGAGGTCCCAAGTGTAGTATGTTTGGCCCATCTTCTTCCTTCCATCATAGGGTCAGAAATGGCAATGTTTGCTGATGATTAAAAAGTGTTCAATCTGAGTTTTGACTTTTTAAGTACTGAAGTAATTTGCGTCTATACATAGCAAGGTCTGGACGACATTCAGGTTTGAAGAGTGTGGTGCTGGAAGAGTGCAGCTGATTAGGCTGTATCCGAGGAGCAGAAGAGTCAACATTTCGGGCATAAGCCCTTCACCAAGGCTTATGATGAAGTTTCCTGACCGGCTGTGCTTTTCCAGCACCATACTCTTTGACCCTGATGTCCAGCATCTGCAGTCCTCACTTTCTCCAACATTCAGGTTTGGCTTGATAACTAGAAAGAAATATTGTACCAGATAGGTCCTAAACAATTAGCATCTCCATGAAAATCTATCCATCTCCCTTGGACATTTAATGGCATTACCATCACTGAATTGCCACTGTTAACATCTTGGGGATTACAATTGATCAGGAACTGAATTAGACTAGCCATATTTGTACAGTTCCAGATAAATCTTATGACTATAAGAATAGATCTAAGGTTAAGAATTCTAAACGAACTAACTCACATCCTGACTTCCCAAAGCCTACCTGCCATCAACAAAGTGCAAGGCAGGATTGTGATGGAATATTCTCCACTTGCATGGATGATTGTGACTCCAGAATTATTTACGAAGCTCAGCACCATCCAGGATAAAGTAGCCCATTTGATTGGCCCATCTACCGTCGTGGCATAGTGACAGCAGTGTGTATCATATACAAGATGTATTGTAATAACTCATTACAATTTTTTCAACAGCACACTCCATACCCACAATCTGTACCACCTAAAAGGACAAAGGCAGCAGATGGAGGGGAACTTGCAACTTGTGTTCCCATGCATCACTATTGCATGGAAACATTGCTTGCAAATTCCCCTTCAAGCCACATGCTATCGTGACTCGAAACTAAATTGCTGTAGGTTCACCAGCATGGGATCCTGATTCATGAATACTTGGAACTCTTACCAGCATCACCTTGGGTATACCTGCAACAAATGGACTGCAGCAATTCAAAAAGCTGGCTCACAGTGACCTGGGCAATTATGGATGGAGAATAAAAGAATGCCTTGCTGATGAACTAAGTTTCACATCAGGCCTTTGCTATTTTCACAGAAAGGATTTCCACATAGTTAGTCCGTGTTGGATACAATGCAATTATTGGAGATAAAAGGACCAAGTACATAATCACTGTCTCCCAGGCATGTGAAATGATTTCTACGTTTCTAATTTTTATGCTTATTATCATCTAATTGTAAAATAAGTAGTAATTTTAAAATTTGTGCACTGTAAAGGATTAATCTTTGCAGTATTTCGTACCATAAACTGATAAGCTCTGTGAAATCAAATAATAATGTTGGAAAGTGCATTATGATTGATAATATTCAGCATTGATTATGTAGTTTTGTTTTGCTCCTTGACTGGTATGGACTATGTTTTCATTAACCTATTGTTTTACTTTTGAATTAATTGGCAATTTCCCATTAATTAAATATTGACTGAGCATTGTTTGATGCTGGCACCCTGACTTGCATTGTTATTGAATTTTTTGTACCTGTGGAAAAAATGTCATTTAACTTGAATTGAAGTGAATTAAAGGAATTTCATGCCCTTGCTTGAGGTGAATTTGGTGGGTCGGGGAGGGGGGGAGGTGGTAGGTGCTATTTACTCAGGGAGGAAATTGGTGGGTGAGGACCTTCTTTCCTTACACTCAAATTAAGTCCGTGGAAGGGAAGACCTATGGACAGCCTTCCCACTGTTAGTTAATGCTCTTGAGTGGACAATTAACGACTATTTAAGGACCTCATTCTGCCACCATTGGTATTCACCTTACTGTCCCTAGTTGAAGAACCCAGCATTGGGAAGAGGTATCTGTCAAATGACGCCCCTGCTGTACTGATTCCCCAAATCTCTGTGTGCAACCCCCAGCCCCCCACCACTTCGCTTGTGTCTGGGTCAATCATATTCTTGGATCTTAGTTGAGTGCCTTAATGGTAGCCACTACTACAATACCCCCACATCCCTCTCACCCCTCCACACCCCTCCCAATCCTTGGAGCTGCTAAGCAAGGCAAATTGCCAGCTTCTGATTGGCCAGTGGTTCGAAGTAGGCTGTACTTTCATCCTGAGGGCCCTTGGTTCCTGGGAACGCCCCACTTCAATTAAGTACCTGAGTGGCAGTTAATTCAACAGGCTTTTACTTGAAAGAGGCAGCACAGCGATCTCATCATCCCAATTAAATAACACCCATTGTAACTGCATAATCAACCTGATTTGGAGGGAGCGGGTGGTTTATCGAATTTTAGCTGCATTCTGGCAGCATGCTAACCTCTGATGATTATGTCTTTCTGGACATGTGCGATGTCTATTTTTTAGATTAGTGTGTTCTTGCGTAAACTCCATAGATACTCTGACAGTGAATCCTTCTTTCACGAAAGCCATCTCAGATTGCAAAGGTGACAGATACACTTATTTAGCAGTAGCTTAACACTGAAGTACTCTTATAAAGGAGTGATCTTAAAGAGAATCATGAGTGGTATGGATAGGGTAAATAGGCAAGATCTCTTTCCTCGGGTGGGTGAGTCCAAAACTAGAGGGTATAGACTTAAAGTTAGATGGAAAAAATATAAAAGGGATCTAATGGCCAACTTTTTCACGCAGAGGGTAATGTGTGTACAGAAGAAGTGGTAGAGGCTGGTACAATTACAACCTTTAAAAGGCATCTAGAAAGGTATATGAATAGGAAGGCTTTAGTGGGATATGGGCCTAATGCTGGAAAATGGGACTGGATTCGTGGAGAATATCTGGTCGGCATGGACTAGTTGGTCGGAAGGGTCTGTTTCCATGCTGTGTATATCTATGACTGTGTTTTTAAGGAAGCAAATGTGGCTGTGGTAGCGGGTTTGTTTCACGACATGGTTGAGGAGCTTCAGGGCAGAGGAAATGACCTGGGAGTTGCAGTGGGAGAGGGACTCACTGAGATTCTTGTAGAGAGAGGAGGAAAACTTCTTCAAGGCAGGCATCCTTGCAAGAGGATTCGCAGTAGGGTTAAAATCAACGAGGTAAAAACAATGACTGCAGATGCTGGAAACCAGATTCTGGATTAGTGGTGCTGGAAGAGCACAGCAGTTCAGGCAGCATCCAAGGAGCTTCGAAATCCACGTTTCGGGCAAAAACCCTTCATCAGGAATAAAGGCAGTGAGCCTGAAGCGTGGAGAGATAAGCTGGAGGAGGGTGGGGGTGGGGAGAAAGTAGCATAGAGTACAATGGGTGAGTGGGAGAGGGGATGAAGGTGATAGGTCAGGGAGGAGAGGGTGGAGTGGAAAGGTGGAAATGGAGATAGGCAGGTAGGACAAGTCCGGACAAGTCATGGGGACAGTGCTGAGCTGGAAGTTTGGAACGAAGGTGAGGTGGGGGAAGGGGTAATGAGGAAACTGTTGAAGTCCACATTGATACCCTGGGGTTGAAGTGTTCTGAGGCGGAAGATGAGGCGTTCTTCCTCCAGGATTCTGGTGGTGAGGGAGCGGTGGTCAAGGAGGCCCAGGACCTCCATGTTCTCGGCAGAGTGGGAGGGGGAGCTGAAATGTTGGGCCACGGGGCGGTGTGGTTGATTGGTACGGGTGTCCCGGAGATGTTCCCTAAAGCGCTCTGCTAGGAGGCGCCCAGTCTCCCCAATGTAGAGGAGACCGCATCGGGAGCAACAGATACAATAAATGATATTAGTGGATGTGCAAGTAAAACTTTGATGGATGTGGCAGGCTCCTTTAGGGCCTTGGATAGAGGTGAGGGAGGAGGTATGGGCGCAAGTTTTACAGTTCCTGCGGTGGCAGGGGAAAGTGCCAGGATGGGAGGGTGGGTTGTAGGGGGTGCGTGGACCTGACCAGGTAATCACGGAGGGAACGGTCTTTGCGGAAGGCGGAAAGGGGTGGGGAGGGAAATATATTCCTGGTGGTGGGGTCTGTTTGGAGGTGGCGGAAATGTCGGCGGATGATTTGGTTTATGCGAAGGTTGGAAGGTGAGCACTAGGGGCGTTCTGTCCTTGTTACAGTTGGAGGGGCGAGGTCTGAGGGCGGAGGTGCGGGATGTGGACGAGATGGAATCCCATTGATGTTTGGGTTTGGACAGGTCTGAATTGATAACATTGACAGTTCAGCAGCCCTTTCATGTAATTCTAAGAAAAAGATACAGTCAGGGAAAGATTTATTTAACGTAACTTAAAACATTACGCTTTAGGATATAATGCCTGTTTTGTTTCATTTTTTGATTTTTGATCTTTATTAATGTAATTGCTTTAGATGGCACTTTATTAATACCACATTATCCTATGTTTCCTTAAGTTGTCCACACCACTACCTGTCAAAGAGACTCAGCATTGAGTTGCATTTAGAGTCATAGAGATGTACAGCACAGAAACAGACCCTTCGATCCAACTGGTCCATGCCTACTAGATATCCCAACCTAATCTAGTCCCACTTGCCAGCACCCAGCCCATATCCCTCCAAAGCCTTCCTATTCATATCAGACTCTGATGCTCCAGGGAAAACAGCCCCAGCATATTTAACCTTTCCCTATAGCTCAAATCCTCTAACCCTGGCAACATCCTTGTAAATCTTTTCTGAACACTTTCAAGTTTCATAACATTCTTCCGATACAAAGGAGACCAGAATTGCACGCAATATTCCAAAAGTGGCCTTACCAATGTCCTGTACAGCTGCAACATGACCTCCAATTCCTGTATTCAATACTCTGACCAATAAAGGAAAGCATACCAAATGCCTTCTTCACTATCCTATCGACCTGTGATTCTACTTTCAAGGAGCTATGAACCTGCACTCCAAGGTCTCTTTGTTCATCAACACTCCCTCGGACCTTACCATTAAGTATACAAATCCTGCTTTTAAGATCATGAAATTGAAGTACTTATCCAAGAATTACCTCAGAAAGCAGTTCAGTGTCGCTATTTATAGGATCTGCTGAGATGATTGTTGTGCTGATCAGATTCCTCCTCTGTCTTCCTTCTCCAGGTAATTTCACTTGCTTGCAGGAGGCAAAGGTAGTGGTTCACACTTATAAGAAGTCTCTAAATTATGAATTAGAAATCACAGCTTAGAACAGCTAGTGAAATAATAAACTGATTTTTGTCAGACTTGAACTAGTCTGTCCTGCAGTGAACGGTAAAGCTTCTAAGCTGGTGGAGATCTAATTGATTCTCACTATATTGTTCACGAGCTGTTCAATTTCCTGAGAACCAATCACATGGTTGATGCAGGCAGAGGCCCTTTAACATTGATAACTCTAAACTAGCCCACAGACCAACCAGCTACTTTTTGCTGGCTGAACCTTTATTTATACACACTCTTGACTCCAATTTGCACCTTTTCTTACGACGACTGGTATAACCAGTACTACAATGAGTGTCGGTTTATTTGCTTTCAAAACATGCAGTAACCTTTCAGCCATCCTTGGCTTTTATACAGTTCTGATTTCACTCCACAGTCAAAAATACAGAAAAATAACAAGACACAGATTTTACACTTGTCAGAAAATCACTCATATCACAGAAATCAATTTGATGAATCTTTGTTACGCCTTGTCCATCCTTGGGTATGGAGACCAAAACTACACAATACATGTCATCTCACCGAAGTTCTGTACACTTATCAAAAAGGCTTCCTTGCTTATGCATTCTAACTCCCTTGCAGTAAAGGCCAACATACAATTCCTGATTACTTGCTACCTTCTGTTTTACTTATTTAAATGCAACCAATATTTACTGTTTTTTCTCCATTTTAAAACAAATCAGTCTTTCTGTTCACCTACTAAAGTAATTATCCTCATATTTTCCGAACTATATTCCACCTGCCACGTTCTTGTTTGCTCACTGCACTTTTATAATTTGTATTCCAGCTTCCTACTCTCTTATGACTTAAGAAATCACGATTATCCCTCACAGTTGTTTCTGTTCCTATCAAGATTTCATTTCATGTATTTCCAATTTCTAAGACCTTAGTCTTGTTTGGGGAATTGCACAACAGAAATATTAATCAGATGCAAGCAGGAGCCTCTAAGTGTCTCAGTGAACCTAGTATGTTTATCCTAACAATACCTTAATTTTCCTCCCATGCGATTCCAATTTTGAAAATAATTGTTAAAGGGTTGTGGTCATCATGACTAGACCAACACTTATTGCCCATCCCTAATACCATAAGGCATTTAAGGGTCAACAACATTGCTGTTGATCTGGAAGCATTTTTGACAGATTTCTTCCCTAAAGGTTATTGGTAAATGAGATCAGTTCATTTTGAATGGCAATTAACAATGATTTCATATTTGCCATTAAACCAGTTTTTTTGTCCCATTTTTAAATCAAACTTCACTGTCTTCCATGATGGGATTCAAAACCATATTTCCAGAGCATTAGCCTGGATTTCTGGATGACTCATCCAGTGATATTACTATTATGCCACCACCGCCTGATTTACCATTCAATACCTTTCAAACTTTACCCATTCCATTCCTTTCATACTTCTCCTTCCATTGTCATCTTGCCTATTCATATAACACCATACTATCCCAATTCCATCTCCTCCATCGCCATCTAGATTATTCCCATCTCTTCACATAACCTATCTCTTCCTCTATGCCAATTATTCCCTTGCAGTTCTTACCCACCCAGGGCTTCTCCACTTGTCCCCAGGCCATACTGCTCCCTCACTTACCCCTGCCATCATCTTCAATATCCAATTAAGCAAGGCCAGGGAGCAATAAAGGATCATGTAAACAATGCCAGGGAGTGACAAGAGCCTTGGGTTCGAACTGGAAACCAAGATAAAAAAAAAGTGCCCTCATCTTGTAACATTATGACATTTGGCTTTCCCTTACCAATGCCATTTTATATATTGCTAGAGTTCATTCCTTCCACTTTTTACTTGGTATTTTAGCCAACTAGCCAAAGCCAGTGAGGTATGAAAGGTAAGAGACTAGCATACAAAACATATATGCCAATTTCCACTCACCAGTTCAAATCCACCCATTAATCAGAAAATGTGGACAGGAAAAAAACTTAGTATGATTTATAAGGTTGTACTTGGTCTCTCTTCTTCAAATTCTGAGATGCTAAGCCTCTTTTGTTCTCGTCTTCCTCCAAATCTTTTCAGCCAATCATCATCATCTCCTTCTTACTTGCCTCCACATACATCAGGCATCCACTTTCCCATCTGCCAGTTGGCATGTTTTGAATTGATCAAAATACTGTCACGCACTGTATGCTGTACTTTAATGTTGCAAAAAATGTTACAAAATATGATCAGCACCTGTCAGCCTACAGTGCAAAACTTCACTGGACCTAACAGAAAACTGGCTAACTAAGACTAACAAACCCTACTGGTCTCTAATCCAGAAATCCAAATTGATGCTCTGAGAGCACAAACTCAAATCCTACCATTAATAGCCGGTGGATTTTAAATTCAGATACTGGTCTTTAGGAAGTTAATCTGCTTCTGTGTCACCCGAGACCCACAGGAATGTAGCTGGCTTTTAACTGCCCTCTGAAATGGTCTCTCAAACCGCTTAGTTCAAGAGCATTTAGGAATGGGCAACAAATGCTTGCTTGGCCAGCAAAACCCACACCACATGAAGGAATAAAAAAAGTTAAGCAGATGATTGCACTATTATTTTTAAAATGGGTACCCCACTTTGTATAACCTATATTACATCAAATATTCCACAATTTTCCTGCATTATATAATAATTTTTTTAGACATGTTAGCCTACACAACATGTGTCATGCAGACTGGGCTCTTATTGATTCAGATATCTTGAAGTGAATTTATAGCACTATTTACAATGCTGCCATATCATTAAATTACATGCATCCTCTGGTTTTAGTGCTTACTGATGCTATTGTGCATTATATGCAGGTAGTTCACTAGCTCCATGACTCAGAGACTGACTGAAGATGAATAATAGACCTTTGTATATGAACATCATATGTTGTGATGTCAGGTAACTGTCTTAAAGATACAAGCTTGTCTGATGTGGAAGTTTTTTTAATATTCATTCATGGGATGTGGATGTCAATAGCTGGGTCAGCAATTTTTGCCATTCCTAATTGGCCACAAACTGAGTGGCTTGCTAGTCTGTTTCTGGGGCAGTTAAAAATCAGCTATGTTGCTTTGGGTTTGATGTCACATACAGACCAGAACACATAAGGATGGTAGATCTGACTCCGTAAAGAACATTAGTGAACCAGATAGATATTTATGACAATTAACAATGGCTATTGTTGGCCTTAGCCTTGCTTTTAGTTTCAGCTTTTTTAAATTGGATTTGAGTTTCACCATCCTCCATGGTGAAATTTGAACCTATATGCCTCAAACATTAGGCTAGTATTGTGGATTACTAAATTAGTAATATTACTGCTTTACCACCAATCCCCAAAGCTATAATATAACACAACATCCAGTTAAAAAGGCAAGAAAAAAAACTGTAGCCTTTGGAGAGAAATAGTTATTTTACCCCAAAAACAGCTCAAGATAAATTTTCAGTTGAGAAAGACATAAACCCACTGTGGTGAATCAGCTATTAATTATAGATATACTTTAACTTCTACATTTCATTTATTTTCTTGGAAATGAAAGCTAGCCCATCTCAATTATGAGCAGCTGATCTGCAATTCTGTTGAAAATCAATCCTGCAATCATCAAGCTGTACAGTTTAGACAGTGTAAGATTCGGAACAAAATAGTGGAAAATGTATGCAAAGGCCAAGTCTCAGGTGACGAACCTGACATTTTGGTTTTGAGAAAATGACCTAAATGCTAACTGAAGCCAGCTTCAGTCAAATGGCAATGTCCAAACTTTTCAGCAAACTTTTATACTCATCCAAGTTAATTATGAAGTTAATGATCATATTTCTATTGATATACCCACTAAACAGTATTCATTCAGCATGGAACTATTTTTACACTCAATGTAATGAGATTTCTGACTGTAAAATAAAAAATGCTGAAGAAAATCAGGTCCAGCAGTATCCATACAGCAACAAACAGAACTGAGTCCAGTGACCTTTGCTGGAACATATTCTGACTTCTATCTGCTTTGGAAAGTCAGTTTGGCTAAATATTCTCCCAAAGCATGAAATCTTTGTTATCATATATCTATTTCAAAAGGACTAAAGCATGGGACAGAATTTTTCCCTTTCTTGTGTGGCAGGTCAATGGTGGGAAAGTTGGGCAAATACAGAGAGAATGAAAATATCATAATTTAGAACCTTGAGAAAAGGTTTTGCAATTTTCCCCATAAGCTTTAAATGGCAACTTCAGAATCTGGCTATTTAGCAGCAACTACCTTATTTTCATTATTTACATCTCATTAATAATTCAATTTGCCTTACTTATCTGCCACTTGCAATTCTCCTCTCCTTCCCTGAGGAATTAGAGGCTGCAAATTTCTGACTTACAAGTGAGAACCGGTACCTGGCAGCTGCAGCTCACCAATTGATTACCTTGGCCATCATCCAACGATGTCTTCAGCCTAGTGTTCCTGCGTGCTCCCCGGACTCCATCCGTCTTAATCTTTCATCTAAGCAAGTTGGCTTCAGCATGTCAACAGCCTCAGCACATCATGCCTGCTGAATGTTGTTGAGTTGCCTGACCTACACACATACTTCTTTAGGCCTTCAAAGCTCTATTTTGAAGCTTAAGGACACCTCCAACCTGCATAGTTGTACCAGGTAGCTTGGCACACAGGGATACATCCCATGCATCTACACAGGGTGCAACTTCTGGCTTTTGGCTTTCTTTCTTAGTGGTCACTCGCTTGAAGGCTGCCACTTATTGCTTTGTTACTGTACACTAACTGTCTTTAGCTCTCACTTGCAGGTTAGCAACCCCTGTGTGGCTCACATTTGTTTTTAGCATTTAGGCTCTTCAGAGCTCAGTTAGTGCAGAGGGAAAGGCAGGCAGCCGGTTGTGGCCCGTGGGGATAGAGGCAACTCAGGCCTTGAGATGGGGTTCATTGCACTGAGTTGTTGAGAGAATAGTGACAATGCTGGGGGGAATGTAGATTTAGAAAGGTGAGATGTCATAGACAATAGGATAATCATGAGCTCTTGGAGAGGGTGATTTTCACAGGTCACAGTCACTATTTACATGGAGAGGATGGAAGGCTATCAAAGGCATGGGTATTTCCAAGTTCATGGGCTTGGAGGATGTGGGTACGTTAAGGCAGGGTCGTTAATTGTAATATGAAGGGGCTCAACTGAAATCTGGGAAGATTGACAGAAAAGGAAAGTGAAGGATTGGGGAAAGATCTTGCATCTCAGGAAGAACCGATAACTCACTCATAAGAACATCAAGTTGGAATGTTGCCAGAAAAGATTGAAAGTCAACTGTACAATCGTTGCAAAATAAAAGGCTGATACTGCATGCAAAGTGGGTGGAGTGAGTTATTTTGTTTCCTTTGGTATCAAGTAAATCTGTTGGAATTGAAGGTCCTCAGGCAATTGGAGAAATCTTTTACATGTCAGAAACTGTTATCACACACAATCAAATGGCTTTTCCCACCACCAAATCATCCATGGTATTTTTAATCTATTAGCTACCACCAGTAAATCACATGTTTTCAATTGTTCAATTTATGTGCAGAGCCCCAATAGGGAAAGTAATCATTCTTATTTTACATGTATAAGTAATCACACTAAATTTCTTCTTTAACTTTTTTTTTCCTAATTAGCCTGTCTAGAGATGTAATTAACACCTCTGGAACAGGTGGGACTTGAAGTCAGTCTCTCGGTACAGGGACATTATCTCTGTACCACAAGAGGGTCCACATTAAAAGTAATCATTCTACCACATTTTCTGTGATGTGGAAGGGAGCCTTCTTTTGGGCGGGTGAACGAGCATGGGTTTATGGTGATTTACTGATAGAATTCTACCCTCATGCCCCAGTCATGACCTAGAGGATGCTGAAGTGCTTTATTCCATCCTTAATTGGGTGAAGAACGAGAAGAGTTGCTGGACCATGGCTGGGTCATACTCCATGAATCTTGCTCACCTAAACACTCCAATAGTAAATGGAAAAGCATCTCAATTCTCTTAAATAAAGAAGAATTATACAAGTGCTTTTAGAAATAAACATTGGTTTTACTTTAAAAAACCTACAGCAGTCAATTATTAATATTTCTCCCAATATTAATGCAAATCAACTTTCATCTTGTATTGACTGCATTTATCCATTTTGTTGAGCAATAATGTTGGAAATAATTTGGTTTAAATTTTACATAATTGCTCATTAGTGAATACCATAAAATGTATTTTAAGCACTAGCTCAGTGGCTTGACCAGAATATATGTGTATGAGTTTGATTTTCAGAAGAGGTTAATTTCTGTTTTCTTCAATTCTATCTTTCATGTTTTGTATAATTCAGGAGTCACATTGATTGGTGAATAGTTTGCTTCTTGGTTTTATTCTACATTGGTTATTGCATTTATACCTCAGGAGTGGATTATCTGATTTTTCAATAAATGACTAACTTAAGGAAATTACTTGAATTACCAAACCACACTAAATGAATGATGGATTTATTTGTTTTGAAAATAAATGGAAAGGCCATGCTTAATGTGTAACATACATAAAATATAAGCCCTGCTTTTATACTTGAATTAGCAAAAACAGAATAATAACCTACTCTTCAGCCTTGTTCATATGAACACCCAAAGCTGACTTTCCAGCTCATGGATGCATATCCTAGCTACTGGACTAATTGGCAGCTGTGTACTTTTATTGTTTGATTTATGAATTGAGGAAAAAAAAGTTATTATTTTGTGAGTGAACGGTTTCTGTTGTTGGAAGATATATTTCTTATTGTAGTCAGTTTTGTTGATTTTTCTGTATAAAACTAATATACTCTGTATAAACTAATACTTTCTTAGAATTAAATTACTGTAGTGTTCCACTTTCTACAATTCCTAACCTCCAAGCATGATAATGATTCCTCCTAGCCTATGGTTAATGTATATTTCAGGTTGATAAAATACATATATATTTTATATATGCATGTTGTGCATGGCTTTTAACCTCCTAGTACCTTATGATAACATAATTGTATTTCATATCATAGTTCATATAATGATGAACATTTTGGTTCTCTGAACTGCATTTTCATGCCCTAGAGAATTGTTTTTGGGGGGTGTGCCACAAGAGTCTTGGACCATGCTGTTGTTGAGTGCCTGGTGATTAAACACAAGTTCTAAAAATAACAATTGCTCCAAAGAACATTGTTTTAGGTGCACAAAGAAAGTTGTATTTGTTTCTTTGAATGTAGATTTGCTCGCTGAGCTAGAAGATTCATTTCCAGACATTTCGTCACCCTACTAGGTAACATCTTCAGTGGGCCTCAGGCGAAGCACTGCTGATAAGCACTATTTCTCTCAATTTAAATAGTGTAAGTTGTCATCTGTTTTGGCAATATGATTACAGCACATTGAGCAGCACATTGGTAATGAGCATGTCCTAAGTGCCACATTTTATATATTGATTTATATTGCTTGGACACTTCTGTCCTGTAAAAAGAAAACATTTTTGATGGCAGTGAGTTCAGCTCCAAAATAATTTAAAATGTGGTTTTATAACTGACAATCATGATGGATGTTTTATGAAGAGCTCTCTTTAAATCCCCCTGGGCTTACATTAAGATTTTGTATATTTAAAGAGGATAAAGAAATTACTAGCTTGTGTGCAAAATATATTTTGTGATTTTAATTAGTTATAATTCTACTATTTAGATTTAATCTTGGCCTTCCTCCACCTTTTGAGACTTCAGATGGGATTTTCCACTTTGTAGAATTGGCTGGCTAAGTGGCAGGAGGGACAGATAATCAGATGAGTTGGCATCCGAGAGATACTCACCCTTTTCCTGCCATCTCACCAAACAAATTTTGGGTGGAAAAGGTCATGAGTAACCCACCACCAATTAAGGTTGGTATGAAGTCATTTGGTTGGTAGATTGAACTGGAAGGGCACCTTTTGGCCAAGAAGCCTGCTGGTCAGCGTTTTAGTGCCTAATTTGGTATACTTTCTTGCTAGTTTGGATAGTGAGCCTAGTTGCTGTTAAAGGTGCCGCCCAACATTTTGTGCAAAAAACATGAAATCCTGACCATCTTTTGTATGTTCAAGACAACATGGCTTTGACAGTAAGAACTCTAATCAAGGTGTTTTTCAAAATATTCAATTCTTTTGATTTAATATTGCATATTCTTATGAAATAATACAAAAAAAATTTAAAATCTTTCAGCAGTGCATGCTGTGTAACAACTTTTCAATGCCTTCAGTTACTTGTGAAAAAAGATCCACAGAAGTGCAATCAATGGCAGATTTTTAAAAAAATTCCTTGGGATTCAAACCAGTATCAAATTAATATGTCCCAAAAATGTTTATAGTTGTCTATAATGCCCTTTTACCAAGATACTGTATTCCTTTGGGTGTTGATAGCTTTTGAGCACTTTTAATTCAATTGATATCAATTTAGAATGCTTGGCATTTGAACCTTTCAGTCACCTGTAATAAACACGTGACATTTAATTTAAAAGATGTAAATTTTTCATTCTTATTAACTTTTTGCAGTAATCAAATCTTAAACACTTAGATGCACTGAGAAGCTTTTGACAAGTTTATTGCTTCCCTTAAAGCAGGGATTAGAGATCAGAATAATATTGTATACCTATGTATAAGATGCATTATTTTCTCAAAGTGCACTGTGATGATTCAGAGAACAGCTTCTGTACCAGTCTTAATATAGTAAGCGACGGAAGGCTGACGTATTGTGTTTGCAAAAGTTATTGTAAACTCACATTGACCAAACTCTCATAAGAAGAATAAAATTTATGGTAATTTATTGTAATCTGCCCAACAATGATTTACAGTCTTAAAGAGAAGCAGAATGGTATAAAGAATAATTCAGGAGAGATATATGTAACTTTTTTTTGTGAGCAATATCCTGCATACTAAAAATACATTGAAGCATTTATCAAGATATTTTTATTTCAAAATGAATAAGTATACTGAAAGCCTTTGCCCCTAATATTATGCTCTTTCAAAATGTTACACGCCATTCAGTGATTGGAATGCAAAACTAGGATATTGAGCCAAAACAATTTATTTCTGTGATGTACAACCATCGACACATTTGATTCACTGTAATGTCTTAATGTAATGAGTGTAAATTTAGTTTGCCAGATTTTATAGTGCAGTATATGTATATAGAGAGCATTACAATTTGATTAAAATCACTTTTTCAGTTGATCATAGGCAAGTTAAACAGACTTTGTTTTATGCCTTATCATGGTTTTCCCAGTGTTCGTCATATCAAGATCATTTGAACACAAAAAGCGCATAAAATCAGTATTTCTACACCCTCAGTTTAAAAAATATTTGCAATATCATTATTACATTCTTTTTCTAAACCAAGTGATATCTCAAAAAATAATTTTCTGCTGATTATATGTTGAAGTGAAACTTTGTAAGCAGCAAAGGTTTTGAAAGAATCATTAGTGACCTGAGGTGTCAGATCTTGGAAATATGTTATTTGACTTTTTCACAAATGTAATGATTTTCAAACTGTGGAATTTCTAAGTGCATTTTTGAATATATCTTCCATTGCTTTGCTTGAAGATAGTTTTGGGGTTTACAGCATGACTGTGATGTATTGCTACTAACCAGGCAAGTCTGTTTCAGGCTTCTACTCAAGTAATCCTTGTGGAAATCTGGGTAATTATAGTTACTTATAATTGCTGCTGTGGTCAGTGAACTGCTTGTGAATTTCAAGCTGCAGACAAAAGACTGACTTGTTTCTTTCTTTATAATGGACAGAATTTGCTGTAGCTGTTTAAAGAGCCTTTCATTTGACTTAACCTTGCTCATTTCATTTCTATGAACTTTTGTGTGGAAGGTTGCTGCTTTTGGGAGGTGGAAATGACACAGCACCCTCTAAAGGACAGGCTGGAATTTGTGCAAAAGGGATAAGCGACTCACTTAAATCAAACAGAATCTGACAAGTGTGGTAGCGTCCATGGGGAGAGAAACATTTTAAGGTCCATGACCTTTATTCAGAACTCTGCATCTATTTAACCAATCAGATAGTAATGTACAGCACAGTCTGAATTAGTATATGTGTTATGTTAAATCAGAAACAGGAAGTGAAATAAAGAGAGGGAAAGAAAAAAAGAAACAGAAATTGCTGAGGAAACGCAGGTCTGTGGAGAAGAAGCAGCATTAACGTTTTGGAGTTCACTGACCCAACTTCAGAACCCTGAAAAAGTGATCGAGGCATTAACAAATGTTCTTAAAGATATCAACCAAGTGAAGTGAGCAACTTAATTCTCCTGTCAAAACCAATTTCCTGCTGAGGTAATGCTTTTATTTGTCTGGGCTCCTAGCTATGCACGCACTATAAGCACATAACTATGAGGAGTCGTTGTGGAAGAGACTGAGTTGGACTTGAATTGGCATGAAGAGTATGAGGGCTCAAGGGAAGAAATGAGGCTTAGAAGTTCCAACTACATTTACTTCGATAGAAACTAGGTCCCACTGAATTCAAGAAAGAATCTTAACTCAGATTAAGTGATGCCTGCAAATGCGGGAGACCAGAGTCGAGAGTGTGGTGCTGGGAAAGCACAGCCGGTCAGGCAGCATCTGAGGAGCAGGAAAATCAACGTTTCGGGCATGAGCCCTTCATTAGGAAGGACTCACTAGTCCATCTCATCACATCCTTGGCCTCCTCTTGGCTTTTTTTGGCATCTGCCTCCTGAGTCAACGGGGCCATGCTCTGACCTGTACTGTCTTCTCTCCTATTAGAAAAAATATGTGCGATTGGGCACTTAAAATAAGGCACGCCTTACCAAGTTGGGAAATGTTCTCACTTGATTTACTGTCTCAGTGCAGAACTTCTGCATTAGTTATTAGTAAGGGTAAGCCTTTAACTACAACTTTAACACGGAAATTTACAGATTGTCGTGTTTTAATCATGTTTCAGATGCATCTAGCAGGTAACTAGATTTTTCTTGTTTACCATTTTTGCGTAGATTGCTACATTTTTAGAGTTCTTCAGTGAATTGTCATATCTTTGCATGCTTATACACCAGTTTTTAATATTGCTGAGGAAGCCCCCATTGGTGTTGTTCAAGCTTTGTTCGAGGAACTGCTAATTATGATAAGTGGTAAAATGTAGCACAAAAAGAGTACTGACTATAATACAGCTATGTAAGCATATTAGATTAGATTACTTAGATTAGATTAGATTACTTACAGTGTGGAAACAGGCCCTTCGGCCCAACAAGTCCACACCGACCCGCCGAAGCGCAACCCACCCATACCCCTACATTTACCCCTTTAACCTAACACTACGGGCAATTTAGCATGGCCAATTCACCTGACCCGCACATTTTGTTTTTTTTTTTGGATTGTGGGAGGAAACCGGAGCACCCGGAGGAAACCCACGCAGACACGGGGAGAACGTGCAAACTCCACACAGTCAGTCGCCTGAGTCGGGAATTGAACCCGGGTCTCTGGCGCTGTGAGGCAGCAGTGCTAACCACTGTGCCACCGTGCCGCCCATTATCTATATACATAAAACAGATTTCCTATGCCAGTTCGCAATGAGGTGGAAATTATTGGCCTAAATACCGTGCTTATGGCAAAATAGTCGCCATTTGCCATTATTATAACTGTGAAGTTACAGTAGCATCTAGTGTTCACACAGCCGTAGTTAAATATAGGAGGCCAGGAGCAGCTGCCAGTGATTCACTGCTCTTCCAGAGGATGCATAGTCAAAGTTCTCACAAACGTAATCTTGTTTAATTCCCACCTGCTCCAAAGGTGATTAATAGCAACACTGAACAGGTTGATTAAAAAGTATTTACAAGTCACTTGAACGACCATGATTTCCACTTTTCTTGCTCTAGTCACAAGCGGACAAGAAATCTGAAGTAAAATGGCCTTATAGCCCATCAAGCCTCCTCAGATGGCAATGAAACAGACTACAAACAGGAGGTGGAAGACCTGGAAAAATGGTGCACTAAGAACAACCTGGCTGTCAATGCCAGCAAAACCAAGGAAGTCATTACTGACTTTCAGCGGAACGTTACTTATGGCCCGTATATATTAACAGCACAGAGATGGACGAGTGGAGAGTGTTAACCTCCTGGGAGTGGTCATCTGCAACAAGCTTCCTTGGACTCTTCACGTGGACACACTGGTTACAAAGGCCCAACAACGTCTCTTCTTGCTCAAGCAGCTGAGGAAATTTGGCATGACAGTGAATACCCTGGCCAACATTTATAGGTGCACCATCGAGAGCATTCTGTCTGGATGTATCACTACTTGGTATGGTAACTGTACCATTCAAGGTTGGAGATGGTTACAGAGAATGGTGAACTCAGCCCAATCACAAAGGCCAACCTCTCATCTATAGATTCCATCTACCAGGCCCGCTGTCAATGAAAGGCCGCATTCTCAAAGATCCATCCCATCCTGGCAATGTTTTTCTACAACCTCTGCCACCAGGGAGAAGATACAGAAGCCTGAATACATGCGTCAGCCGGTTTCGCAACAGTTTCTACCCCATTGTTGTTAGAATACTGAATGGAGTCACAAATTTAACATTTGCCTGTACCTGTGTTTTGCTTTTGCTGCTGTTTACTTGTTCGTTACTTATCTATGCTACTTAACTCTGTGATCTCTGCTCACAAGACAAAGCTTTTCACTGCCTCGATCCACGTGACAATAAATTCAATTCAATTCAATTCAATTCACTACAATCATAGATAACCCTGGACTTCAATTCTGCTTTTATTTGCTTGTGTGATGTGGGTGCCGCTGATTGGGCAAGCATTCATTGCTAGTTATCCTCAAGAAAATGATGGTGAGCTGTCTTCTTAAACCACTGCAGTCCTCATCATGTATGTGACCCACAATGCCGTCAGGGAAGGAATTCAAGGATTCTAATCCAGCAAAAATGAAGGAATGGTGATATATTTGCAAAGCAGGACAGTGAGTGGCTTGGAGAGGAACTTAAAGTTGGTGGTGTGCCCAAGTATCAACTGCCCATGTCCTTCCAGATGGAAGTGGTCATAGGTTTGGAAGATGCTAGCTAAGATCATTGGTGAATTTCTGCAGTGCATCTTGTAGATGGTACACACAGCTGCTATTGAGCATCGATGCTGGGGAAATGGACGCTTGTGGATGTGATGGCAATAGCAGACCGCTTTGTCCGGGATGGTGTCAAGCTTCTTGATCTTGTTAGAGCAGCACCCATCCAGGCAAACGGGCAGTATTCCATCACAGACCTGACATACTCCTTGTAGATGTGCACATCCTTTGGAATTTAGGACTTGAATTACTTGTCACAAGATTCTGAGCCGCTGACCTGCTCTTGTAGTCACTGTATTTATATACCAAGTCCAGTTGGGTTCTGGTCAATAGTAATCCCACATAATCTTCCCCTTTCATGGATACGACAGGCAATTTAGCATGGACAATCTACCTAACCCATATTGTGTGAGAATATGTAAACTCCATATAGATAGTGACCTGAGGGTAGAATTGAACCTGGGTCCCTGATGCTGTGAGGCAGCAGTGCTAGCCACCGCACCACTCCTATAATTCCTGTTGATGGATGCTGAAAATTCCTTCCAGGAGAGACCAGAATTAAATTAACATCAGGAAGAGATAAATCTATGCCATGGTGATCATAAGATATTTGTTTACATATTTGTTCAAGATGGGAAGTAAGTACCATCACTTTACTCTGAATCTTAAAATCCAGGCTATGAGGGAACACATAACTGTCTTTCATACTTATTCCCAAATGCTTTCAGTAGTTCAGTAAGATCGAAGAAAAGACAGTGTTTTCACTGGAAAGTGTGTAAATGGAATTTTCATCATCCCTTGCTAGAGTGTGGAAATAAAACACTGGTACTAGTAAAAGTAATCAAGAAATTGTCATATTTTGATTAGAAATTCATCCACTCAGTGATATTGTTTAGGGACTAAGATGTTCTTATGGACTTTCCAATACATACTTGGGAATGCATTGATTCCGAACAGTCCACAGATGTAGCATAGCAGGTCACTGTTATATCCATCCACTACAAAAGATAACCAGTAATTGTTTCAAGAAGAATGTTCACTATCTTGTTCTTAATTGTAATTAAAATAGAAATAATGTTGGATTTAGTGATATCAAGAATGAATAAAAATACCACTCCATGGTATATTGACTTTAAAACTTCTCTCAGCATAGTCATATATTTAGATTAGATTCCCTATAGTGTGGAAACAGGCCCTTCGGCCCAACAAGTCCACACCAACCCCCCGAAGAGCAACCCACCCAAACCCATTCCCCTACATTTACCCCTTCACCTAACACTATGGGCAATTTTGCATGGCCAATTCACCTACCCTGCACATTTTTGGACTGTGGGAGGAAACTGGAGCACCCGGAACAAACCCACTCAGACATGGGGAGAATGTGCAAACTCCACACAGACAATTGCCTGAGGTAGGAGTTGAACCCGGGTCTCTGGCGCTGTGAGGCAGTAGCCACTGTGCCACCGTGCCACCCATGTTGAATCTCAAGAATTGGATAGTGTCAATTTGGGATGTGATCCAGAGGCATCAGATTTGTAATGTTTGGGAGGCAGACAACTGAAACATCTCAAATTGATATTTTCCCTCATTAAGA
This sequence comes from Chiloscyllium plagiosum, assembly GCF_037043375.1. Taxonomy (NCBI): domain Eukaryota; kingdom Metazoa; phylum Chordata; class Chondrichthyes; order Orectolobiformes; family Hemiscylliidae; genus Chiloscyllium; species Chiloscyllium plagiosum. The sequence continues at coordinate 43,163,094 of NW_028270152.1, forward strand.
TTGTATCCTAGCCCCAGGACCAACTCTGTGGAGAGAAGTAAATTTAAGTGGTGTTCTGGTGAGTACTGTGTGATGGTACATAGTGGAATGGAATTGGAATAGTCTCGTCTAAGGAGACAGTGAAGGGAGATGTGAGGTTGAAAGGTGTATTTGGAAGTAATAGAAAATGTGGGGGTCTTGTTCACAGCAATGGGCTGCAACTTAAAGCCAGGAGAAGCTCTTTAGATATTGATCCTGTCATGACTGAGGCTAGAGGAGTGCTCTGTCACTCTGAAACCACTGCTCTACCGGTCACAACATAAAATACACAGAAGTTTTCCATCTACCGAGATGGCTGATTAAACACCTTGTCTGTCTCAGATTTTAAACAAAGAAATCTGTGGTCCATGTTACTTAATAAGTACAATTGTTGTTTTATTATTAGAACAAAATCTGAACAAAATGTTCAAGAAAGAATAAATATAATAATAGGTTAACATACATAGTCAGTAACTTGGGCGTTTATAAGACCATAATACCATAAGACATAGGAGCGGAAGTAAGGCCATTCGGCCCATCGAGTCCACTCCGCCATTCAATCATGGGCGATGGGCATTTCAACTCCACTTACCCGCATTCTCCCCGTAGTCCTTAATTCCTTGTGACGTCAGAATTTATCAATCTCTGCCTTGAAGACATTTAGCGTCCCAGCCTCCACTGCACTCTGCGGCAATGAATTCCACAGGCCCACCACTCTCTGGCTGACGAAATGTCTCCGCATTTCTGTTCTGAATTTACCCCCTCTAATTCTAAGGCTGTGTCCACGGGTCCTAGTCTCCTCGCCTAACGGAAACAATTTCCTAGAGTCCACCCTCTCCAAGCCATGTGATACAGTGGTGGTCTCCATATTTCTGGGCTAAAAGGTCTGAGTCCAGGTTTCATTGGTACGTGATGTGTAAATTCAAACCATGAGTAATATAGGTGTATAAGTACTTAACCCTCTAAGTATCCCCAAAAAGTATGCACCAGAACACATACACAGACATGTAGACTTCAGGAAAAGAGGGAAAAAAGTAGCTTTCTCTAGTTTTCTTAAATAGTTTGGCCAATGGATTATTCTTGCAAGATGAAAAGGTAAAGCATAAAATATTCCAAACATTCTGTTGCTCCGATGTTCTGGTATGTGTGGTCAAGTCACTAATCACACATGGTTGTCTCCATGGTTTTGTAGACACAGCTCAATAAGGCAATATAAGCTTGATGTTCTTTCAATGTTCACTCAAAAAAAATATAGGTTTCACCCTTAACTCAATGAATTTTCCTTCCAGAAATGGAAATAATCAGTGGAAAACTGTTCTTCACAGGCCTTGCTCTGACTTGGCTTGCTTTTACAAGACTTTCCTTGGAGTGAAGGGACAAGAACTTCCCCAAGATAGTCGATGTGCTAAAACAATCACCATAGGAATCTATAGCAATGCAAGCAGCTATCACGAGTCATATGATTTCCAGGAAGCCTTTTTGGAAAAGTATCCAGTGTCCATAGTGAACTGTTAATGATCATGTTTAAAGAAACAACCGTATATTTCAACAATCAACTTAGATATCACAACAAGATGTGTTGGCTATTGTATATCCTTTTGCGAAGGCAAGTTGGGTTGATTCAATCATGAATCTGATCATAATTGTGACTTTATTTACTTCAAATCAATTGTCCACAATCTTTCAAAACACAAGTCCTTCAATTATTGTTAAATACAAAGCATCTTTGAATAACATCTCCATGTCTATATTTTCATTGATTTTATTTCTCTTTCTCATCTACTTGATTAAAGTTATTTCTGGTAATGACTGAGTGCCCAGCTGCTAAGTGACTCAGGTTGAAAGGCTGGATCTGTATGGTAATGAATCTTTGGTTTCCATGGGGATGGGCCCCATTAACTTCACACAGTTACTGCCCTTGTCTCCATGGTTACTTCACTTCAGTCCTTTAGAAAGTGGTGCAACAAGGCCAAATGAAGCATGTTATGTATCTCCAGTCTCCAAAAGTAAATGAAGTCACAGTTATGACCAGATTCATGGTTGAATCAACCCAACTTGCCTTTGCAAAAGCTTGTAAAATAGTCAACACATCTTGTTATAATATGTAAGTTGGTTGTTTTGATAACCTTCATTGAAATTACTGCCCTCATGTTCCTATCCTTGACACCAACAACAAATGGAGTGTAGCATCAAGGAGCATTAATAAAACTGGAATCGAGGCAAATTCTTCATTGGTTTGAATGATGCGTGGCACATAGTAAGATAGTTGTAGTTGTTGGAGTTCAGTCACCTCAGCTCCAGGACATCTCTGCAGGAGTTCCTCAGGGTAATGACATAGGTCCAACCATCTTCAGCTGCTTCACCAATGATCATCCCCCCATCATAAGGTCAGCAGTGAGGGTGTTAGCCAATAATGTTCCACACCACTCATGACTCCTCAGATATTTAAGCAGTCCATGTTCATATGCAGCAAATTCTGGATAATATCCAGGCTTGGGCTGACAAATGCTTTTATGTCCAGACCAAATACCCTCAAAATATTCAGAAGATAGTCTAGACCCTAAGTTCTTCTTATTTTAAAGGTGAGTGTAAGGTGTTGCATTCTCGATGCAATTTGATTGGTCAAACTACATATTTAAAGCAAAACACATTTATCCAATTTGGTTAAAATACAACAAAAGAAAGAAGGAATTGGAATAACTTAACTCTATTGGAAAATTTAACAGAATAATAGATGCAGTAACTCTTGCTAATTAATTGTTCTAATGTAATAACATATCATAAATACATTCTTAGCAACGGTTAAATTCAGAACACAGACTGTTACACATGCAACTCCCGTAGCAGGATGAGAACCCCCAGCTTTTGGCTGTAACTGAAAGAGGGGAAAAAGAATTTCCACTTATTCAAGACCCCAGTAGCAATTGCTAAAAGCTAAACAAAACATGCTGGTTGTTTGGGAGTTTGGCTACACCCTTTCAGGATGCTTCTATATTTCTGTCTTGTAAAATAAAACCCCTAGACTTCACAAGTAATTTATCTTCTCATAGATTGCTTGTCACCTGTCCTCCAATCTCTTTCTAAATGAAACCAGGACAAAACATACCTCTCAAAGCCACAGTATCATCACAGTACAAGTAAGATATGTGCCACATAAATGCCAGGCAATGACCATCTCCAATCAGACACAATCTAACCACTGCTGCTTGACATTCAAAGATGTAGCCATCATTGAATCCCACCTTATCAACTTCCTGGGTAAACACAACATCACTTGTGACATAAACATAGGAGCTACAAGAACAGGTCAGAGGCTAGGAATACCGTGATGACTAACTCACCTCCTGAATCCCAAAAGGCTGTGCAGCATCTACAACACATAAATCAAGAGTGTGATAGAATATTTCCCACTTGCCAAATGGGTGCAGCTCCAACAACATTCAAAAAGCTTGACCCCACCCAGGATAAAGCAGCTTACTTGATTGGCACAACATTCACAAGCATCCACTCCCACTACCACCAACAGTCATTAGCACCAGTGTGTACTATCTACAAGATGCACTGAAGAAATTCACCAAAGGCCTTCAGCTAACACCTTCCAAACCCACTACCCCGAGAAGGACAAGGACAGCAGATATATGGGAAGAAACACGACCACCTCCAAGTTTCCCTCCAATCCACTCACCATCCTGACTTGGAAATATATTGCCATTCCTTCACAGTCATTCGGTTAAATTCCTGGAATTCCCTCCCTAACAGCATTGCAAGTCCATCTATAGCATAATCACTTCAGTAGTTCAAGAAAGCAGCTCACTGCCACCTTCTCAAGGGCAACTATGGACAGGCAATAAATGTTTACCATCCAGTGACACCCATGTTCCATCAGTGAATAAAAGGCTTATGATTCGAGGTGAAAGTCTTTCTTTTTAAAAAGCCAACCTGCCTGTAAGTGTATATTTCTGCCTCAGGTTTAATTTCCTATTGTCAAAAATACAGGGGCAGCATCTGCCAAAGAGTAACCCACCCAGAACCATTTCCTTTTGACTAACACACCTAATACTATGGGAAATTTAGCATGGCCAATTCACCTGACCTGCACATCTTTGGACTGTGGGAGGAAACCCACGCAAACATGGAGAGAATGGGCAAACTCCACACAGACAGTTGCCCAAGGCTGGAATTGAACCTGGGATCCAGTTGCTGTGAGGCAGCAGTGCTAACCACTGAGCCACCATGCCACCCTTTTATTTGCCAGACTTCTTCTTTTGGCTATGAGTGTTAAATTTACTTGAAGTAAGTGAAGCAACAACAAAAAAATCAAGACAACACATTTAACTTAGAAAATTATGTAACCTGCTGAACCTTTAGCAAAATTACATTGGAACTCCTCATATTTTAGCTTAAATTCAATGCGTTGAACTACCTCTTAGAAGTCAGAGGAAATTCTGTAAACTCTATCCTGAATATATTTGAAAAGTAAGGCTGGTTTCCTGAAACCCATAGATGAAACCAAGCTATGAGAGTTTGGTGATATTGGCTCATCCATATGCTATTTGCAAACTAAGTAAGCTCACATTTTCAAATCTATGATGTTTAATTGCAGACATGATTCTGTTTTATTAAATCAGAAAATGCCCAACATTAATCATTCTGCTCTTTTCAAGACAGCCCATTAAATCATAAACTATAGTCAAAATGCTTTGTTTTATGGTCAACTTGTTATAAATTCTGAGAGATTCAGAAAGCCTATTTCATGGGAAAATGTGATATAAAAGCTGGAGGCAGTTAAGTTTGACTTTTGAACAAACACATTGAATATAAAACATGGAGGTGAAGTTGAATTTGTAGAATGTATCGATCAGGCTATTTAAGAATTAATAGTTCTGGAAAGAAACTAGGATCATGGAAAAACAATCTATGAAAATATATTAGAACAAAAATTGATCTGTATGCAGAATTGAAGTCAAATGGAATTATTTTCTTAATGGAAAGAGACGAGCAGTGATGAAGACACAAAGGTGACTGGGTTTCCAGGTACACTTATCACTAAATCTAGTGCACAGGTATATATTGGAATATATAATGGAAAAGGTATATATATTGGAAAAGGAGAATTGCCTGTTATCCTTTATCTCAAGGGGTTTAAAATGCAAAGTGAGGAAACAATTCAATTGTATAGAATGGTGTTCAGTTTCATTGACATTTAGTTTTGGACACAGCACTTCAGGAAGGATAGATTAGTCATAGAGTCATAGAATCCCTGCAGTGTGGAAACAGGCTATTAGGCCCACACCGACCCTCCAAAGAGTAACCCACCCAGACACATTCCCCTACACCTATTACTCTTCATTTCCCCTGATTAATGCATCCCTGAACAGTATGGGCAATTTACCATGGCCAATCCACTGCACCTGCACGTCTTTGTGAATGTGGGAAGAAACCTGGAGGAAACCCACTGGAGGCAGACACTGGAGAATATGCAAACTCCACACAGACACTCACCTGAGGCTGGAATCAAATCCGGCCGGGTCCCTGGTGCTGTGAGGCAGCGGTGCTGTGAGGCAGCAGTGCTAACCACTGAGCCATTGTGCCACCCCACGGTGTCTTGCAAAGCATGTAGAACAAATTCACCAAATTGGTACCACATTTAAGGTTTGAGTTAAGGATGCATAATTGTTGTTTGTTGTACATTTTGGAATCCACTACATGCTTCTTGACCCCATCTTCCTGACAAGAACAATGACATTTATGCCATAGAGTCATAAACTCATAGAGCTGTACAGCATGGAAACAGACCCTTCAATCCCAACTTATCTCTGCTGACCAGATATCCTAAACTCATCGAATCCTATTTGCCAACATTTGGTCATTATCCCTCTAAACCCTTCCTATTCATATACCCATCCAGATGCCTTTTAAATGTTGTAATTGTACCTGCCTCCACCACTTCCTCTGGCAGCTCACCATACACACTCCACACTCTGTGTGAAAAAGTTGCCCTTTCGGTCTCTTTTAAATCTTTCCCCTCTCTCCTTAAACTTATGCTCTCTACTTTTGGACTTCTCCACCCTAGGGAAAAGACCTTGTCTATATAGTCTAACCATCTCTCTCATGATTTTATAAACCTCCATAAGGTCGCCCCTCAGTCTCCGACGCTCCAGAAAAAATAGCCCCAGCCTATTCAGCCTCTCCCTATAGATCAAACCCTTTAACACTGCCAACATGCTTGTAAATCTTTTCTGAACCCTTTCAAGTTCTACAACATCTTTCCTAAAGCAGGGGGAACACAATTACATGCAGTATTCCAAAAGTCACCTAACCAATGTTCCATACAGCCACAACATGATCTTCCAAACCCTATATTCAATGCACCAATAAAAGCAAGCATATCAAATGTCTTTTTCATTATCTTGTCTTCCTGCAACTCTACTTTCAAGGAACAGTGAACCTGCACTCCAATGTATCTTTGTTTAGCAACACTCCCCAGAACCTTACCACTAAGTGTATAACTCCTGCCCTGTTTTGCCTTTCCAAAACGCAGCACCTCATATTTATCTATATTAAACTCCATCTGCCACTCCTTGGCCCATTGGCCCATCTGATCAAAGGCCTGTTGTACTCTGAGGTAGCCTTCTTCGCTGTCCATGATATCACCAAACTTGGTGTCATCTGCAAACTTACAAGCCAGACCTCCTCTGTTCACATCCAATTCATTTATATAAATGATAAAAAGCAATGGACTCAGCACCAATCCTTGTGTCACATGGCTGATCACAGGCCTCCAGACTGAAAATCAACTACCCTCTGTATTTCATCTTCGAGCCAGTTTTGTATCCAAATGGCTAGTTCTCCCTTTCTTCCATGTAGTCTAACGCTGCTAACCATCTCTTCCTCAGGCTTTAATATTTATTTTATGTTTATTTTACCTCCACCCTCCCCCTAAGTCCCAAACCCCACCCCACTATAATGGAGAGATGTTCAATCAGTCAACCATTTAAAATTTAAAGCTAGTTTGACTTTTTGTTTACACACTGAACTTAAATTTGAGTTGTTTTAATTCATTCATTCATGGGGCCATTATTACTGGCTACGTTGGCATTTATTGTCCAGCTTTAATTGCCCTTCAAAGTTTGTGAGAAGATTTGTAGCTCGGGTGCTTGTTGTTGTGGTTCTGTTCGCCGAGCTGGGAATTTGTGTTGCAGATGTTTCGTCCCCTGTCTAGGTGACATCCTCAGTGCTTGGGAACCTCCTGTGAAGCGCTTCTGTGATGTTTCCTCCGGCATTTATAATGGTTTGTCTCTGCCGCTTCCGGTTGTCAGTTCCAGTTGTCCGTTGCAGTGGTCAGTATATTGGGTCCAGGTCGATGTGCTTATTGATTGAATCTGTGGATTCACAGATTGCCCTTAGCGAAATAGTAGTGAGTTGCCTTTGGAAACCATTTGAGTCCATGGTGGTATAGGTATATCCACGATTGTGTTCGGAACAGAGTTCCAGTATTTTGACTCATCAGCAGTGAAAGAATGACAATATAGTTTCAAGTGAGGATTATGTGTGACCTGAAGGGAAACACACCAATAATATTAATTAAGACTTATCTTGGGCAAGGTTTTCCTGTCCCTTTGGAAAGACAGAGACACAGAGTATGTGACAAGAAAATTAGGACCCTTTCCAGAGGTGGACAACAAATAGATCAGCCTGCTGGAGGCCGTGAGCCAGTCATTGTCTTTCAGACATAATTGAAGACAATTTTGCACTGTTTGGGAAATTTACCCTCTTCAAAGTGGCTACTTGCAAGTGGGGATTCCAACAATTTAGTTGCAGGTTGGGAGTGGGGAAAGATGGTGGTTTTGAGTAAGAAGTTTCATCCTCTTATGATAGGGCCGTTAGCTGTGACAGCATCATTTTCAGTCCACATGCTTAGTTCAAGAGCCCTATGGGCTTCAAACCACACCACTTTTGAATTTCATGAATACTCCCACGTGTGTTTCCAGGTTGAGTTGCCTTCACAGATCCCGACTTACCAGTGGCACTGAGAAAGGTTCTGAACAGAACTAGCAACTTAAGGCTGAACCTTCATGAAACATTGTGGACTATCAGCAACAGCAAAATTCTACTCGAACACAATCTACAATCTCATGGCCCAGCATATAATCCACTTTGCTGATACCTTCAAGCAAGTAAATGAAATCTGGCTTAGTGAAGAATGCAAGACATTGTGCTAGTAGCAGCAACAGACATACCTAAAATGAGATGTCAACTAGTGAAGTTATACACAGGGCTACTTGTGTGCCAAATAATGGTTGATAGACAAAACTAAGCAATTCCACAACCAACAGATTGGACCTAAGCTCTGCAGTCCTGCCACATCCAGGCATTAAATAGTGATAGATAATTAAACAATTTATTGGAGGAGGAGGCTCCAAAGTAACCCTATTCTCCATGATGGGGTAGCTCAACGTAGTGTGAGAGATCAAGCTGAAGTGTTGACAACAATGTTTGGAAGAAGTAAGAAGAGTTTTTTTTCTTAAGGCATGGAGTTAATGTCTGAAATGCACTGCCTGGATATCTGGTGGAGTCTGGTTTCATTGAAGCATTCAGGTAGATGATTATTTAAATTGAGGTATTGCACAGGATTACGGGCTAGGAGATTAGCACAAAGTTAAAATACTCAGATCGTCGCAGACACAATGGGCCGAATGTCCCATTGTAACAGTTCTGTGATTTTGACTATGAAAGAACATATATCAGGTCATGACCATCTCCAACAAGAGAGACTCTTAACCATTTCCTTTTGACTTTCCATGGCATTACCATTGATGAACTTCCACTGCTGGCATCCTGGAGTTATTATTGACCATAATCTGAACTTGACCAGCTATATGTATACATATCCGTAACCATGTGGCTTCAAGGGCAGTCAGAGGCTAGAAGACTGCAGTTAGTAATTGACGTGCTGACTCCCAAAAACTGTCTAGTGTCTTCAAGGTACAAGTCAGCAGTATGATGGAATATTCCTTAGTTCCCAGGATGAGCACTTGAAGCTTGACAACTCTGAAAACAAAACAGTCCAGTTGATTGGCACTACTCCTGCAAACATTCATTCCTTCATCAGCAACACATAATACAGGGCACAATCTTTTATCCGAAATACTCAGGACCAGCTGGTTTTCGGAATTCAGAATTTTTTGAATTTTGGAATACCTAAGGGGCAACTTTTTCATGCAGAGGGTGGTACATGTATGGAATGAGCTGCCAAAGGAAGCGGTGGAAGCTAGTACGATTGTAACATTTAAAAGTCATCTGGATGGGTATATGAATAGGAAGAGTTTGGAGGGATATGGGCCAGGTGCTGGCAGGTGGGACTAGATTGGGTTGGAATATCTGATTGGCATGGATGAGGTGTACCGAAGGGTCTATTTCCAAGCTGTACATCTCTATGACTCAAAATGACAGTTTGATGGTGAAATTGTTAAAAATCTTATCGAACAGCAGACTCACTGTGAGTACAAGTGCTCTGAGACAGAATTGAGGCCTGCCAGTGCTGGCATGCCTACCCACGTCATATCTGAGTGACATACATTGAGTGGGTGTGGAGTTGATTTAACCATTTGCATGCCAAACAACCTTGTTAATGAGAAAAAAGACTTCACCAGAAAGACTTTGGATTTCGGAGCTTTTCGGCTTTCGGGATTTCAGATACCTGTAGTAGCATGTACCCTTTCCGGATACACTGCAGAGTTTCACCAAGGTTCCTTAGACAACACCTCCCAAGCATACAAATAAAATAAAAAATGCTGGGATCTGATATAAAAATAGAAACGCTGACCCCAAATTATTAACTCTGCTTTCCTATCGCAGATGCTACCTGACCTGGTGAGTGTCTCCAGAGATTTCTGCTTTTGTTTCATACTTTCCAAACACACAACCTCAACAATCCAGGAGGACAAGGACAGCACATACACCACCTGCAAATTCCTCTGCAGTATCCTGACTTGGAAACATATCAGTTCTGAGGAAGGATCACTCGACCTGAAACGTAACTCTGACGTTTCTTCACAGATGCTGCCAGACCTGCTGAGCTTTACAAAATTATTCTCTTTTTGTTTCTGATTTACAGCATCCACAGTCCTTTTGGTTTTTATTTGGAAATATATGCCTATCCTTCACTGTGCAAGATCAACATCCTGGAACTCCTTCCCTCAAAGCATTGTGGATCTACCTGTACAAAATAGATTGTAGCACTTTAAGAAGGGAGTTCACCACCTCCTTCTCAAGAGTGATTAGGGATTGACAATAAAAACTGGCATAGCCACCAAAGCCATGTTAGCTGAATTATTTTAAAAAAAAGTTGCATGCATTCAATAATGAGAGGCAACCAGAATTTTCTGTCTTTTAAGAATGACAAGAGTCATAGAGGCGTACAACGTGGAAACAGACCCTAAGGTCCAACCAGTCCATGCCCACCATAATCCCAAACTAAACTAGACCTTCCTGCTGCGCTTGGCCCATATCTTCCAAGCATTTCTTATTCAGGTTATTACCTAAATGTGTTTTAACTGTTATAACTGCACCTGCACCCACCACTTTCCCTGGAAGTTCATTCCACTCATGAACTACTGTCTGTGATAATACACTAATTTCAATTAAATCTGTATGCTAACCGCATGATCTTGTTCAGTCAGAGGTGTGTTTTGCAAGTTGGGCTGAAAAAAAAGTTGAAGAATATTCCAATGCATGGTGGCTGTTTTATCCATTGATGTCATTGCATTCACTGCTTGGCTAAATGTCCATCCTCATTAGCTAGCTATCGTGTAAATGTAGAAGTGCTGCTGTCAATCACTGATCTGGCTAATATGGTTACAACTTTGTAAAGATTAAACATTCATCTTGTGGAAAGGCAACAGGCATTTGGGAGGATTCATGGTTCTGTTAGAGTATGTTTTACTCCAGAATAAAACATTTGTATCCGCTCAGCAGCTATGGACTGATTGCAATCTAGCCTTGACAGAAGGTGTTCAGTTCAGGTGTTGATGAATGGGAACTCTGAATGATTCTGACAACTTTTGTGAAAGTTTAACAGAATGCTTTGAAATCAGCTTTAGAGATTGAATGAGTAATACCAGGAGGTGGACAGCGTGGAATTCATTATTTTTGTTGTTTGCAGTTTGTTAGATATAGAGTGAGACAGAATAAGAGAGAGAAATCTGATTTGGTGAGCAGTGGGTAAGGATGAGTAAATAGTTCCTACTTTATTGTTCATATCTGGTAAGATTCACAGTGACAGGAGGACTTAGCCCTATGAATGCCTCTCCTGCAATATGTGGGAGATCAGGGACACTTCCATTGTCCATGGTGACCCATGCATGCAGGAAATGTGTTCAGCTGCAGCTGCTGATTTGCCACACAGAGCTCCTTGAGCTCTAAACATTCAGGTACTTACCTAAATGTGTTCTAAATGTTAGAACTGCACCTACATCCACCACCTCCTCTGGAAGCTCATTCCACGTATGAACCACTGTCTGTGATAATATACTAATTTCAATTAAATCTGAATGCTAACTGCATGATCTTGTTCAGTCAGAGGTGCATTTTGTAAGTTGGGCTGAAAAGGAAAGTTGGAGCATCCATGTTGCTGAGAACATTGTGGAAAGCACATTTTGCAAGCTTTTCACACCACAAGAAATGGCTACACAGGCAGAAAAGATTAGTCAGCATAAGCAGGCAGTGCTTGAGTCCACTGTGGCCATTCCCCTCAGATATACCATTTTTGGAAACCATTTAAGGTGATAGCCTCTCAGGGGAAGGTATCAATAGTCAAGTTTGTGGCACCGTGGTTGGGTCTGCTGCACAGCAGGGAGGAAAAAGACTGGAAGAGCTTCAGTGATAGGGGACTTAATTTGTAAGGGCAACTGACAGGTGGTTCTGTGGCAGCAAATGAGATTCTCAAATGGTGTGTTGACCCCCTGGTGCCAGGGTCGGAGATGTCTCAGAGTGGCGGCATGGCATTCTGAAGAGAGGAGTGTGAACAGCCAGCAGTCATGATACTTCAGTACCAACAACACGGGTAAAAAAAGAAATGAAGTCCTGCAGCAGGAATTTAGAGAATTAGGTAGTAGATCAAAGAGGAAGTCTTCAAAGGTTGTAATCTCTAAATTACTTTCAGTGCCATTTGTGACTGAGTATAGGAATAGGAAGATAGGCCAGATATACTCTTGGCTAAAGGTGTAGGAGAGAGGCCTTTATATTTTTGGATCATTGGGACAGCTTCTGGGATAGGTAGGACCTGTAAGCTGGACAGGTTGCACCTGAACTGGAATAAGTACAGTATCCTTGATAGGAGGTTTGCTTCTGCTGTTGGGAAGGTATTGAGCTGATTTGGCAGAGAGTGTAGAGTAGATATAAAGTCAGGAGCAAGGTCCAGTCAGATAAATAAAGAATGCTAGGACATTCCAGTAGGCGGAGCAAACACAAGCAGGATAAGGCACATGGGAGTTTATAAAGCTACATCATATGAAAATGAAGGTAAGAGCCTATGAGGTGCAAGGAAATTTGGCTAATTGGATCCAGAATTGGCTGAATATCAGAAAGCAGAGGGTAATGGTCAAGGGGTATTTTTATTACTCGAAGTCTATATCCAGTAGGATTCTGCAGGAACCCATGCTGTTTGTGGTATATATGAATGATTAAAACTTGAATGTAGGAGGGTTAGTCAATAAATTTGTGGATGATACAAAATTTAGTGGGGTCTTAAAGTCATAATGATTTTGAAATGGACAGTGTTCCAGGAGGATACAGACAAGCTGGTCAGATGGGTTGCTCAGTGACAAGTGGATTGTGATCCAAGTAAGTGTGAGGTGATGCACTCGGACAGGGTAAACAAGATCAAGGAATACATAATGAATGGTTGGATACCATGAATCACGGATGATCAGAGGGACCTTGATAGTCTATTAAGGTAGCAGGACAGGGAGATAAGGAGGTTAAGAATGTCTTTATTAGCCACAGTTGGTTAGGTCACCACGAGAGCTTTGTGTGCAGTTTTGGAATCCACATTATAGGAGGGATGTGATTGCATTGGAGAGGGTGCAGAGGAAGTTCACCAGGATGTATCATGGGCTGGAGAGATTCAGTTGTGAAGAGAGTTTGGAGAGATTGGGCTTTTTTTTATATTGGAGCAGAAGGAACTGAAAGGGAACTGATTGAGAAATATAAAATTAAGAGCATAGATAGGATAGGCAGTAAAGAATTTTACCCATTGGTAGAAGGATTAATGAATGGGAGCATAGTTTTATGCTAAAGTGGCTTAGTGGGAATGTGAGAAAAAACATTTTCACCCAGAGAGTAGTGAGAATCTGGAACTCACTGTCTGTAAGGATGGTTGAGGCCGAAAACTTCAGAATATTGAAAAAGTATGCCAAGGCATACAAGTTTATGATCAAAGCGCTGGAAAATGGGATTAGAATAATGAGGTAGTTGGGCAGACTTGACAGGCTGAAGGCTGGTTTTCTGTGCTATAGATCTCTATGACTCGATAACTTGATTCGTTATGCACAATTCAGGGCTAGATTTTTTTCACTGACATCAGAGAGAGATAGGTATTGTATGAGATAAAAGAGAATGGCACAGCTGTTATTACTGGTGCGATTGTGTATGTGTTCCCAAAGAGGTGAGTAAGCAGTGCAGAGGGATAAAGAGTTTGGGTTAGTGAGACCAAGTGAGAGAAGATGTTGTTGGCAATAGGGAAGTGGTAGAGCATGTGCCTTGGTTACAGGAAATGCAATAGTAGCAGAGAAATAGCAAGTGTGAAGTACTGGTGCGACGATGATGGTCGTCACCCTAATGGAGTGGAGAAGACGATTAACCTTCTTCCTGAATTGGTGTGGGAACACATAATTTTAATAGGAAGTATTGGTTCACTGCTTTATGTTTGAAATAATTTATTAGAATTAGAATCCTTAGTGTGGAAACAAGCCTTTCAGCCCAACAAGTCCACACTGATCCTCCGAAACCCACCCAAACCCATTCCCCTACCCTATATTTACCCCTGACTAATAACCTACACTATGGGCAATTTAGCATGACCAATTCACTTGACCTGGACATCTTTGGATTGTGGGAGGAAACCGGAGCACCCAGAGGAAACCCACACAGACAGTCCCCCAAATCTGGAATCGAACCCGGGTCCCTGGTGGTCTGAGGCAGCAGTGCTAACCACTGAGCCACAGTGCAGCCGAAAAATTTATTTTTGTTTGTGAACTCAAAGACCAGTGAAGTTTGTTTAGATTTCAAGTCAGTGGGACTAGATGGAAAATGTTCAATGCATGACCATAAAACTGCAATTCACCTGCCCAAGAAAATGCATTATTCAAGTTGTTTACAAGTATATACAAAGTTCTTGTCCCAGCATGTTAAAATTTAAATATTTAGAAGCATGGTTAGAAGCAGTGAAACTCACAAAAATTTTAAATTAAATCCTGTTAAGCTTAAAACAGGGGACCATTGAGTACAGCTGCACTTCACATCCCAGATGCACCCTTCAAGTGACTTTGCATTGTTTGTGTGTTGGGCCATTACTTTAATTAAATGGACAGGATTTTAATGATGGCCCCCTGATCCCAATGTGGACCAGAAATAAGATGGCTTCCTAATTAGCTGTCTTCAGGCTTAATGTGCTAAGCTCCCAGTATAAAGTTACTGGGAGATATGTGCATTGTTGAAGCAGCTTTGAGATCAGGAGGCCTCAGAGGGAAAGATAAAAAAAATTAAAACTTCAAGGGACTAAGCAAGCAGGCTGCTATGGCCAGTCCAGGGGGCCAAGTATCCAATGTCCCTTCTTTGGGGTATAAAGCTCCCAGTTCCAAAGCTCTCCAGATGATTTCATGCTGACAGCTCCATGGAAGCACCCATGCAGCTGGAGAAATTGCCTTTAATGTGGGTTTTAACAATTTAAATTGGCTACTCACCTCTATTTAGTGAATAGCCAAAGCACATTCTCTACCACTGCATCAGGGAAGCATCCTGACATGGCTCCTTGCTATTAGCTCAGCTCAGAGCAAGGAAAATACAAGTGTGGAATGTATGAATTGTGAGATGGATACGTTATTCAGCTACTTGTGCTCCCTTCGTTATTTGCTTAGATCAAGCCTGATCTTCCTTTGGCCTCCACTTTCCTATCTATCCTCTAAACTATTTGACTCCCTTAAGAAACATTTACCTCAGTCTTAAAAATAAGAACCATGACCTTGCCTCCACTACTTGTCTATGGAAGAAAATTTTATAAATTAACAAGCTTAAGAAAGAAAATTTCCCCCCATCTCCATTTTAAAGGCAAAATCTCTAATTTTGTCATTAGGGGAAGCATCCTTTCAGCACCCATCTTGTCAGGTCCCCTCAATATCTTTAATGTTTCAATACGACCACTTCTCATTCTGCTAAACCTCAGTGGATACATTTCCAACCTTTCCTCATAAACAAATTGTTTATCTCAGAAATCAGTCAAGTGAATCTTTTCCAAACTAGTTCTAATGCAATTATATCCTTTCCTAAATAACGAAGCCAGAATCTTGCTCACTGCTCCAGACATGGTGCCACATGCTAGTCAAAGTCGGAATAAGGGGATCCAGCAGATGAATGCGTGATTGAGGAGCTGATGCAGGGTAGAAAGATACATATTTTTGAATCATTGGAATCTCATCTGGGGTAGAAGTGAATTGTATAAGAAAGATGGGTCGCCAACATGTTTCAAGTTGTCCATCCATTACTACAAATATCTGTTGTTCAAGAAAATGAGAATGATTCTAGTAATTACATTTTATTTCCTTTTGATAGCCTAAAGTTTTGAATTCCTACACTGGCCCAAATTCATCTTCAGATCATCTATTATTTTGCATTTTTTCATAAGCATATCAGTACTTGGAGTTTCTTATAGAATCAGGAAGCCGTCAACCAGAGACAGTATGGTCTGTTGGTGTTAATGAAATTATGGTATTTCAAATTCATCCATCACACACATTATAACTACATCAGGACAGAAGTCATTTCAGTGCAGCTTCTCGTATCCATAATTTCAGAAAGATCCTACAATTTGGCTTTAATCAGCAGTGTTCATACTGTTTTCATTTTGAGTAAATTAAAGTAAGAAGCAAGCAAATTTTTTTTAAACACTTGCTTTACAAACATGATGCTTTCACTTTTATAAAGAAAAGTTAATCTGATTTGTTAGACTTTGCACTGTGAGATGGGAAACTATAAAATTTGAGTATATATTTTCTGTAATTAAGTTGTAGTTAAGTATTAACTGTATGCAAAGAACAACTGTTTAGAATTCAGTTTTAGCTGGTCACCCTTGTGAGCAAATATTAATGCCAATTCCAGCTCCATGATTTGGCATATACCTGGTTCATATCTGATAGTAAATAATAGGTTGCTGTGGTTCTGTTCGCCGAGCTGGAAGTTTTTGTTGCAAACGTTTCGTCCCCTGTCTAGGTGACATCCTCAGTGCTTGGGAGCCTCCTGTGAAGCGCTTCTGTGGTGTTTCCTCCGGCATTTATAGTGGCCTGTCCCTGCCGCTTCTGGTTGTCAGTTTCAGCTGTCCGCTGTAGTGGCCAGTATATTGGGTCCAGGTCGATGTGTTTGTTGATGGAGTTTGTGGATGAGTGCCAAGCTTCTAGGAATTCTCTGGCTGTTCTTTGTTTGGCTTGCCCTATAATGGTAGTGTTGCCCCAGTCAAATTCATGTTGCTTGTCGTCTGCGTGTGTGGCTACAAGGGATAGCTGGTCATGTCGTTTCGTGGCTAGTTGATGTTCGTGGATGCGGATCGTTAGCTGTCTTCCTGTTTGTCCTATATAGTGTTTTGTGCAGTCCTTGCATGGGATTTTGTACACTGTACAGCTGGGGATAAACCTTGACTTGGATTCAAACTAATGCCAGTAAATCCCGATATTCCACAACCACCTGATGAAGGAGCAGCGCTCTGAAAGCCAGTGCTTTCAAATAAATCTGTTGGACTATAACCAGCTAGTGCTTCCAAATAAACCAGTTGGACTATAACCTGGTGTTGTGCGATTTTTAACTTTGTACATGCCACAAAGGATGCACATGTCGCTTTGCTGCAAAATCCACAATACAACCTATGACTCTTATGACTCTTGGCAGACTTCTAGCATTAAAAATTGTCTTTATTTTGTTCTTTTTGTTATGTTACAAACTTTGTTCGGCTGTAACTGTGTAACATTTTCAAGATGTACTGCTTTAGCGAACTGTTGAATTTCATTTCATTCTCTTTATGTACGTCCATAAAATGTGATAATTTAAGAGATATGAAAACCCTGCAGATTTGAAAGCTAAGATCTGAAACTGAAAAATCATCAAGATACACAGAACTGTATTGTTTTCGTACTATTATGGTTCATTAAGACGGCATGCAAATGTGTACACATAAATATTTTAGGTTTACTACTTTGTATTGCAGAAGGATATCAGATTTATAAATGAAACATTAACTTTTCAGAAAAGGAAAGGGTGCATATTAGTAGGATTCTTAGGTTGCATATTTTAATAACTCTGCTTGCCTCTCCCTGTTTCTATTTATTCCAAGAGGAAATGGCCTCAGACAGGAAGCCATTAAGTGGAATAATGAGGCAGCAAGCCAACTCAAGGCACTGTGTGAAGGGAAGTACTTCCTTGTTTTACCCTAAGGCTTTGAAGTAATTGTATTACAAACTTATGAACAAATGTAACAATATTTGGTGGGTCCCCTCTGATTTGATTATCTTGGAAGAAACATTCCCACAGTGGTCCTGTTTAGTACCAGTATCAAAGTATAACAGGGTGTTACAGAGTGAAACTGCTGTTTTAGTTTAGGAGATCTTCTGCCTGGGCAGCCTACAGCCCGGAGGACTCAACATTTGAGTTCTCATTTTCAAATAACTTCCGTTCCTTTCTTCCGATTCCCTTATCAGCCCTTCCCATTCCATTCCACCCCTCCTAGCCACCTACCGGATTCATTCCTCCCATTAGCCAACCAGGTTGTCTCCTCTGCATGTCTTCACCTATCCCCATTTCATCACCCTGCCCCCTCCACCCCCTTTATCTACAGCTCCCCCTTTGCCTACCCCCATTCCTAAACGTTGACTTCTCCACCTCTTGATGCTGCCTGACTTACTGTGTTGTTCCAAACTCCTGCCTCTCTGCTTTGGATTCCAGCATCTGCAGTTTTCTTGTCTCTATTCTGATTCTGAGCAAAGGAATTACTGATGCTATTTGAAGATGATAATGATCAGGGATTGTTGTCCAATCTAATGTTCCTTCCTTAGCCATATGATGCTGTTCGTTGAATGAAAACAAGGTCTTTTTTTGAGGATTGATATTGCGTGCATTTTCAGACTCCAATCCTGTGTTGTATTGGCACCCTATGCTCAATGAAGCTTTTGATGAGTAGGCTAATCAATGCCAGGCTGTGTGCACATTGTCCAATTAAAGATGACAGGTGAGATATCAAGGCTGTAGGATTAATAAGAGGCCCTTCTTCATTGAGAAATTGGCATGCCCACTGTCAGAGATAGGGGTTGCCAATGTAGACAACAGGAAGAAAAGTTGCCTCAAGGTGAATGTGCTTGCTGAAAACATTTTGAAGAGCAAAAAGAGACCACAACTATGAGGCCATCACTGTAAAGAGGTTTCCCTCACATGGCGGCCTCTACCACAGCTGTGACAATCTCTCAATTGTGTATTGTGGTCAATGAATAGTGAGATTCCCCCAACCTCATCTCACTGATCAGGATGTTGTCATCAAGATTCAGCCTCAGCAGTAAAATTCCAGTGGCATTTTCTGAGTGTTTGTGATAGGCCCTTTTAAGTCACTTAATATCTTGAAAGAGACCTGATTCTCTATAGAAGTTCTGTCCTGAAGTATGCAATTTCCTGGGTCCACCACTCTATCAGCTTAAAGAAAGTGCTACAAGATAATGAATTTCGAATGCTTGCATTCACCACTGTAACTGTCTGTGGTGTCTGAAAATTCTCGAGTCTGCATTACAGATTTCCAATAAGATTAACCATTTATTATCCATTCTAGGGCTTGATTGTTTTTACATTCATCGGACCCTCCATTGTATCTTGAAAACACTTGCAGAATAAAACTTAGTATCCATTGTTAGAACAGTCAAAGTAACCTGTATTAAAATTAGGTAAAATATGACTTTTGTTTTAAACTTTGGGGCTCCGTAAACGTATAAGAAGATGTTTTATTGCAAAGATGGTCTCATATTTTTGACAAATGGAACTTTCATTTTGAAAATTGGCATCGTTTAATTTTTATATTTTGCATCATTTTCTAAATGGCTACCAGCTACAATATATTTTAATTTATTTCCTGGAAAAAAGCCAGCAAAATATGAGCAAAAGAAATTTCTAATGTATATAGTGAAAAACGACTATACCATTATAAAGGTCATTATTGAAGGGAAATTTGAGAAGCGTATTTAAGTAGAATTGTTTACTAATACCAAGTAATTTTGTTTGCATATTCATATTTAAAAAGTATATGTACCTAAAGGTTCATTCTTCAGTGTAATATTTATTTTAGCCCTTTCTATTGAAAATAACTGGTTAACAGATGAGTAGTGTAGGTAACTCAGTGTTAAATGCAAAGATTTAGTTATTTATGTAATTATGGTATATAAAGGAACATGCTTTGCTTGTGTGCCAGTTATGAGTTTGGAAATTGCTCCCTTATTTTCCTATTAATAAATCTAAACAAGAAATTTTGCACTGTCTGAGATCTTTAGAAAGCTATTTTTCAAATTCCTTTTTGAGATGAACCATTTACTTGCTTCACTTGTCAGCAGAGCACCTTGCAACAGTATACCTTTTGGGTCCATGTGAGCAATGTCACGGTGTGCAGAAATTATAGTACATTGGCAATCATAGAGCTGAAGTATTCTGTTCATGTAGAACTTCAAGTTTTATCTGCGAATTTAAATTCATCTCTCTGTTTTAATGAATAAACGTTACTTAAGTAGGACTTGAACAGATTTTAGAAATGTCTTTGCCCCATTAAATATTCCCTTTTTCTAAAAGGATTGACCATCAAAATCCAATGCATGTGTTTTTTTTCCAGGTGGAATTCGACTACTGACAGTGCAATTGAAATAACTTGTCTAGTGGTAACAACCTATAGTACCTGATAGACTACCTAGTAGATCTATCAAAATCTGCAAAATGGCAGATTAGTATTTCAGGACTGAAAGATAAATTACCTCTTTAATGTAGTTAAGTTATGTCAGAGGAGGAAAAGAGATAACACATTTTGGAAAGTTAGGAAGGAGCAAAGAGTGATGAAGATCATTTTAGTGAAGGTGGATCAATTAAAAGGCATTGAAAGAACAGAAGGCATGGCAGCTTCTGAAAGAAAAAATAAATAAAAGAGATAGTTATGAAAACACAAACAGGACTTTTGGAAAGCTGGAAAGAAATTGCTTCAGTGAGGCACTTACCCTTAGCTGTAACAAAGCGCTATACCTAAAAGAGTAATCTAGCCATTTTTGTCTACAAATACAGTAGGAATAGTGTGCTCTGATATCCTTCAACTGACTTCTACAGATGATCTGACTATGAAACTATTGCTATAAAGCCGAACATTTTGTTTTGGTATTGTTACTGTATTGCTTTCCTTCGATCTAACAAATCTGGTTCATTCCTGGCTTTGTGGCAATTTATGAAGAATGGCATATGGTAAGTCATGAGGCGATGAATTGTGGTGTATTGCGATTCTGCTGATGCTGCTAGCCCACAGTACTATAAAGTCATGGAGATTTCCAGCATAGAAGAGGCCCTTTGGCCCATCATGTTCATGCTGGTACAAGGCCAAAACAGTGAATGTTTTCAAGAAGGAATTAGCTATGTTTTGTTAGGGCTAAAGAGATCAAAGAGCATAAAAAGAAGTGGGAACAGAGTGCTGAATTGAATTATCAGTGATAACCATGCTGAATGGTGCAGCATGCTTAAAAAACCAATTGGTGTACTCCTGTTCCTATTTTCTATGTTCCTATGTCTAAAATGGCAGTTTTAAAATAAGCAAAAACTAAGGAGTCTAAATGTATTATTGAAATGGGCATGTAGTTATTGAAAATGGATAATCTCCACATCCACAATAAATGAATATATCAATATAAATTAAAAGCATTTCCAGGAATAGCAAATTGTACAGAAGGAATGCACTTTACAGAAAAGTGGCTTTGGCTGGTATAGTAAAAGTGCATACTGCTTTCAGACAACTACATTAGTATAAATCAGTCATCTGGAACATGGCTAGCAGTGATTTGTATTACAGAAAATAAACATGGATCAACATTTTATATGAAAATTGATCTATAAAGGAAATAATTGTTTCACTCAGTAAATGATAAAAAGAGCAATCATATTCCTTATGTAAATACTGATATTTAACACAATTACATTTTTAAAAGAATCTCTGAGCAGGAATTTAAAAATGACCTGATCCTGGGATTTCATGTTTTATAAAAATAGATATACCTTTTATGAAAAATAGCATAATTTATGTCAGAGTTTTCAGATTTAGGCTTTATAATCGTAAAATGGTTATAGGAGCGAAGGAGGCCACTCAGCAAATATTGTGAACTGGTTCACTGAAGGAGCACCTTCACCTAATCAGGAAGTAGTGGCTCTAAATATTAACTCTGGACCTTACAAACTCAGATCAAATATGGGAAGAGAAATCTCCATCTAATTACTACCTGTTTTTTCCACAGAACAAAATGAATCAGTACTCCTTGTTGCTGATACTACTTGAAAACAGTGAAGAGTAGAAAGGGCACAGGATAAATTGAGCAGCCACTTCAGTCCCAGTCACTAAAAAAGTCTTGGTGAGTGAAGGAGCACAAATCAATGAAGGGAAAAAACATACTTGGCCTTATCATTTGTAATTTACATGTTACAAATGCATCTGTCCATGAGACCACTGAGCAAGTTTATATAGAGGAACCTCGATTATTTGAAGAACCTACGTAGGCAGTATTTCGCTGAGTTAATTGAATTCCAGATAATCGAATACCTGTTTAGTCAAGTATCGGCACCTTGCAATCTTGCCGGATAATCTGACATTTGGATAATCGAATGCCTGTTAATCGATGTTCCTCTGTACTTGTGAAATATTTGCATCTCATGACTATTCATTCATTAGAAAGTACAGAAAGCTCAATCCTACTTTCAAGAGTAAGTCATGGTATATGTGGAAGCTCGTAACTTGCTTAAAGGTGGCATGCACCAAACGAAGTTATTGAATCTTTGGATCTGAGTTGACATTCTGTCTGTTTCTAACTCAGTAACACAGGGCCCATTAGCAGGGGAAGACAGCCAAAAAGATGAGGCAGAGGTGGAGAGTGTGGCTCAGCCGTTTGGCTGGTAAGAGGGAGGGTGAAGCTTGAGGTACTGAAGCAGCAGCACAGCAAGGCGCTGGCAGGACAGGAGGAATATGTCCAGGCTCCATACTATAAAGTTGGGTCTGTTGTTGCAGTGCTCCCATTGTGTGTATCCAGAGGAGGCAGCTGCATCCACATATAGCAGGTTAACAGTCAAGGAGGGAAGGTTGCGTTTGAAGCAGAGCAGATCCAGCTGCTGCATCAAATATTAATGTCCATTGATATGGGTGCTAAGAAACTGCTGTTTTGCTGGAGAATAAGTGCTATGAAGAGTCTTGCAGAAGATCAGATTAAAGTGTGACAAGGCCACTTTGCAGTTAGAGAAGGGGTGGATGTGGCCCATGGGAGTGTGATGTTTTCTCATTGGTCAACTCCAGCTGCTCTAGGAATAAAATTCATGTCAACATAAAAATGTTCAAATCGTTAGTTTATTCACACAGTTCAATTTATGGATCTACAATGGGTCTCCTATATCCAATCAATTTTGCAAGAATTTGACAGAGGAGAGCTTTGGTCACATGATAAAGCATGACAGATAAGACCACCAGCTGGCACCTGCAGATGCAGAGGGAAATGGGTTTAACCCCAACAACTGCACACACATGACTATTATGGTTCACCGGGAACAGCTAAATTGGTCATTTGGAAAGGGCTGTTCAAGTTATCTGTGTTCACTGGAAATCAATTATGTAGGGGTGTGCTTGTTTCCCAGGAAACTCCCTTGATACATGCATCTTGCAGCTAGTTGAATTAATTGCAGAGTTGAATCTGGGATGACAAGGATTAGGCCCTCGGAAGACACGACTCATGCCACAAGCATATCATCCCTAAAACACTGCAGAGCAGCATTGCAACACTTCACTGCTCAACAAGGAAACCATAGACAGACCACAGAATTGCTCAAAACACACTCTTGATACCTTGACAGGTCCAGCAAAGTTTACAATATGTCCCAGAAACTGTCCAGAATTGTCATTATCTCCAGTGCCTGACACAGTGTGCCATGAAAAGGGGAGAATATTTGCGAGTCAAGGGCCTGATGCATTTGCCTGACCATCATTTCCATCTCTGCAAATCTTTGTCTACTTCATTTTTGTGCCCATCTCAGCCTCCATTGGGGCTACCTCGTCATATTCTCCCAGTGCTTCCCAATGTTTTTTTTCTGCGTGCCCATATTTTCATGCCTCAAGCTTTGTGTGGCTCTGGCTGAAAATTTGGTGGGGAATAGGGAGTTGTTACTTTGTGGGGTATGTCTCCCTCCCTTCGCCACCCCCTCATCCCTCCCTTCTTGCATAATATTCCCCTTCCCTCCCTCATCTTCACCATGAGGAGTTCATGAAAAGACCAGGCAGAATGAGCACCTCCCTTTACACATGCTTTCACAAAGTAGGATTTGGAGCAATTAATTATGTCACACCCACAAGTGGAAAAAAGTGAGTACCTTGAAAGTGCAGTGCAGTTTTCAGAGATCAGCCTGAACTCATTTTCTGCTTCAGAGCTCACAATCCCAAAGTCTCATATTGTAACTCCACTAGTCGCAACCCCCAGTTTGGGGGGTCGAGAGGCCAAAGAGACAGGGCATTTATCAAGTGGGATGAACAGAGATGACTGCCCTGAAGATACCGGCTTTGCACTAATACTCAAGTTCATGAAATAGTCATGAACAGTACATTACCCCTGGTGTTTGTCGGTGACCTCGGCTAATCTATTTGGCAAAGTCATCTGTGGTGAGGTATATAATGCATGTACTGCCTCACTGCATTGCCTTGAGAATACAAATCATGCCACAGATATTGCTAATGAATAGGAGCTACCCTTTAACACACTGCCATATTCTTGCCTCTACAGGTGAGAAATCTTTCACTTCCCTCATTTAATGACTGTCAAACATAAAGCAGAGCATCCCAACAAATGCACATAATGCACAAAATAGTCAAGTGAACAAAACATATTGTGATATTTACATGCACATGTATAACATCTCTACACTGCCATGCCAACGTTTTGTCCTCAATACTTTCCTATTTTTCCTTTCAGCTACAAGGCCTTTTTGTAGCCCTGAAATCAACAACTAATGAACAGGCAGGTTGCCGAGAGTGATACCAGAATACATGATTGCATGTAGGAAACATGCCCATTGCACATACTTAAAATTTGTATTATGGTTACATGATTTACGATTCTTGACAGGTAACTGTAAGTCCTGTTTCAATCACTAAAGCTACAAATACCCCAACCCCTCAGTGTGAAATAATATTTCTCTTTTACTCATAAATTTCATAAAACATTGTTTAGATTACTTATAGTGTGGAAACAGGCCCTTCAGCCCAAAAAGTCCACATCGACCCTCCGAAGAGCAACCCACCCAGACCCATTCCCCTACGTTTACCCCCTCACCTAACACTATGGGCAATTTAGCATGGCCAATTCACCTAAGCTGCACATTTTTGGACCGTGGGAGGAAATCGGAACACCCGGAGGAAACCCACACAGATATGGGGAGAATGTGCAAACTCCACACAGACAGTTTACTGAGGCAGGAATTGAACCCAGGTCTCTGCCGCTGTGAGGCAGTAGTGCTAACCACTGTGCCATAGTGCCACCATAATTATGTTGCTTGCATAAGGTTAGTTGACAATAAGACGTATTACAAAAATTTAGTCTTATCTTTAGTTCTAAGAAGTGACAGCGCATTTTAAAATCAACGTCCACATCCATTCATGAAAATCTACCAGCAAATTTCTGAGGCATTCGATGGTATCCACAGAATCTCTAGTTATATCCTCTCTGGAGTGCCTCAGAAATCTGCTGATAGATTTTCTGAAGGATATGAATTAATCTTTATTCCATCTCTAAAGTTTTGATATTCCATTACTGAGTTACATAATTGTTCTTATTTATTGGCAATAATTGCTGTTGTCCTCTATGAACTCTGATATAAAATATTGGAAAAGTTCACTTGTACCAAACAAGAAAAAAAGTATTTTCATAGTTAACTTGGGGCATTAATGATTGGAATTTAACACTTTTGTAAAGAGACAGCATTGCCTCTGATTTGTAAAAGTCTGTCACGTCTGTGCCATTGTGCCATTTCTCTCGGAATCATGCAGCACAAAAGTAAACCTTTCTGTTGTGATCTTTGAAAGAGCTTTTTAACTAGTTTTATTCCTCTATTCTTTCATAATAGTAAATGTTACCTTTTATTTTCTGTGTTTCTCTTTTGCAACATATAGAAAGTAAAGAGAAAAAAGCTGAGTATAAAAATGTTAATAAAAAAGCTGAATTGCTATAATCGCATTTAATTTTAGCACAACAATAAGGGAAAGTTTTATTTGTACTGCAATTTGATTTTTCATAGATGTTAAGAAGAAATTCAAATTAATTTATCTGTGACTGAACAGACTCATTACCATTACCACCATTGTCAACTTGCAAGGCAGCTTTAACAGAGGCCGCCATTCCAAAGGGCACAAATTAGAAGAAGACAAGAGTTCATGGAGTGTTTCTGGCAGTGCCATACAGCTGCCATTGAATTGAATCTTTACCTAGTACACGAAACTTAACAGGTTCGTGTGTTTCATCAAGTAATTTAGTAATAGTTTATTTGAAGATTTTAATTTTTGCAGCTAATTTTTGTTGGTGGAGGTTGTAGACCTAAGGAGATAAAAAGACATGGAAGGATTTGAATTTGATCAGAAAGTTAAAATGAGATTTTAATGGCCCAGAAACCATTGTTGGTCAGCCAGCATAGACTGAGAGGATTTCAATTGTGCGTAGTACACTTGCCTAAATAATAGCTGCTGAACATCAGAAATAATTGCTTTTGTGAAACCATTTGAGACCTCTAATTGTGTTAAATTGCTTTATAAATGCTGTTATTATGCTTCATTTTGAAGAAACTTCTTTTATTGAAACACTTTTGATTAATTCTTGGCATGACATTGAAACCTTTCAACTTGAAATGTTGAGTAATGCCGTTTCGGAATTTCTGAAGACTTGTCAATTGTTCGCAAGAGTTATTAAATGTGGCAAATGTGTTAAGATTGTGGATTTTAGTCAGCTGTGTACTATTAAGGCTCAGCAATCTACTGGTGATACCAAATTCATACTGCAACTTTCCATCCTTTTTGTTTATTGCTCTTTCATAATCTGCCAAAATGAACAAGAAACTCTCATTGTCTACAATTATTTCTGCCTTTATTCTTCCACAAATATATCAGATTATTAAAAACCTGCAATAACAGTGATTAGTAAAAACTAGCAGTGCCTTACAGCTGCAATTGAATTGGATCTTTACCTTGTACACGAAACTTTAACAAATTCACGTGTTTCATCAAGAAATTTAGTAATAGCATATTTGAAGATTTTAATTTTTGCAGCCAATTTTTGCTTAACAAGGTATGTATACACTGATTATTCATCAAAATTGTATCTTTGTTTCCTGAACATCGCAACTTGAAGTGAACCATGGAACATTATGGAAACAAACCAACATTAAACTTAATCAGTGTTAAAGTCAGAGTTGAGTTCCTGGAAAAAAGTGTACAAGTTTAAATACTGGAGCATATGTGTATGGTACTATGCATTCTTAACTGAAATAACTTGCAAATAAAGTGTATCATTAAAAATATGAAAGAGATTCAATACAGTATATATTGTTATAGCTTAAGAAAAAGACTTTGAATTGTCTACATGCCACATCTGAGTGCTGCAAAGTGTATGCATGTGGCAAGATAAAATCAATGTCATTCAAATTTGATGGAAGCATCTGCTCCCATTTGGGGCTTACTCAGACAAGTAGTTTCTTATTTGAGACCTGATGCCACTACTATGTGATTATGAAGATTCGTCACCTACACTGCCATCTCTATTGCTCTCCCACAGGTGGCCATCTCTCATGGATTGATGAGTTGAAATGACTGTTTCCCTGTACTACAGCACCACCTTGAGAGTATGAGTGGCGCACGTACAATGTGCATGCTCTATTGAAAAGTCACTATTCCACAAGTGGTTCCTTTAATGAGAATCTGGCACATTGTGTTTCATCACCAATGCTAGGTAAAAGCTGGATATGACTGACTGTTGAAAGGCTGAAGCAGCACGCAGGATTGGTTGTCACTTTAAAAACTGATGTGAAATAAATGTGGGGTAGTCAGCACATGCACTGGCACAAATGTAACTGCGCATGGAACATGTTGACAACAGCAGCACATTTTATTTATTCATTCCCTAACTTGGTTGTATTTATTGCCTCTCTCAGTTGCCCATGAGAAGGCAGTGGTGAGTTGCCTTCTTTAACTGCTGCAGTCCACCCTCTGTGGGTTGACTAACAAGGACATTATGGGTAGAATGCCAAGATTTTTACACAGTGACAGTGACAGAATGGCGATATATTTGCAAGTCAGGACAGTGAGTGGTTTGGAGGGGAACTTGCAGGCAGTGGTGTTCCTATGTATCTACTGCACTCGTTCTTTGTCTCAGGATCTTTGGTGAACTTCATCGTGTAGATAGTACATACTGCTGCTTCTGAGCATCAGTGGTGGACGGAGTGGATGTTTGTAGATGTGGTGTCAATCAACTGGTCTACGTAGTCCTGGATGATATCAATCTTCTTGCGTGTTTTTGGAGCCGCACGCATCCACTCATCTTGGTTTGCGCCTTGTAGATGATGGAGAGGTTTTGGGGAGTCAGGAGGTGAGTTACTCGCTGCAGTATTCATAGCCTCTGACCTGTTCTTGTAGCCACTGTGTTTACTGGCAGGTGCAGTTGAGTTTCTAGTCAATAGTAACCGCAAGGATGTTAATAATGGGGATTCAGTGATGGTCGTGCCATTGAATGTCCAGGGGTGGTGGTTACATTGTTTCTTAATGGTGATGGTCATTGCCTTGCATTTGTGTGGCGTGAATGTGACTTGCCACTTGTCAGCCCAAGCCTAGATATTGTCCAGATCTTGTTGCATGTGCTGAGTTTTGTGCCATCACCAGCGAACACCCACTTCTGAGCTTATGATGGCAGGAAGGTTATTGATGAAGTAGCTGAAGATGGTTGGGCCTAGGACATTACTCTGAGAAACTCCTGGAGAGATGTCCTGGAGTGGACATGACTGACGTCCAACAACCACAACCATCTTCCTATGTGCCAAGTGTGAATCCAGTCAGTGGAGAGTATACCCTGATATGATTCCAGTTTTGCCAGAGCTCCTTGATGCCACATGTGGTCAAATGCAGCCTTGATGTCAGTCTCAGGGTTGTCAGTCTCATTTTATCTCTGGAATTCAGCTCTTTTGTCCTTGTTTGAATCAAGGCTGAGGTCAGAAACTGGCAGAACTCCAGGCAGAACCCAGACTGGGCATCACTGAGCAGATTATTGCTCAGCAGGTGCTGCTTCCTAGTCCTGTTGATGACACCTTCCATCATTTTACTGATGCATGTGCAGTTTTATCCTGAAGCTGATCCTGACCAGCGGATGTCATCACTCTTGATTGAGGAGCCACTGGTGATCATTTTGGGGTTCAGATAAATCACTGTTTAAAATGAAATGCTCATCGGTGTCTTGAGTTTGACCAGCCTTTATCGAGTGGAAAGTGTTAGCCTTTGCAGGGATCTGCAACCATTCTGTCCGAGTTTAGAAACAAAGCCAATAGGAGGGGTAACTCCAATGACAAATTGACAGACATAGGATAAGGGCAGAAGGATGCAAGGTGAAGGGTTGGGGATATGATAGGAAGCCTGGACAGGATGGGGGGAGTCTAGAGGGGCTGGACAGCTCTCCTCCCACTAATTCAGTGAGTTGTCATAGAATGAAGTTAAATGTGGTCAAGCAAACCTCCTGCTGATTGTATTACACTCCTTCGACTGATGAATCAGTAGTCATCAATGTTGATCATCACTTGGAAGAAGCACTGAGGATGGCAAAGCACAGAATGCACTCTGGGTGGAGGACTGCAATGTTTGTCACCAAGAATCGTGTCCAATCCAGCTGATCAATGGTAAAATTCTCTTACGGGAACTGACAAAATTTTTCCCATTTCTCACTACCTGGGAAGACAGGCAAACAAATGGTATTCATGAGTCCACTAGTTCCTTTACTAAGGCACAGACTCTCATTCTGCCACTCCAACCTATGCTATACCATTCCTCTCCCACATTTGCTGCTCACTAGCGAGCCTCTCAACAGCAAATACAGAATAGATGGCCTCTGATTTGAGGAATAGCTCCTTTCAAAATCTTGTGGGATCACTGATTCATTTTTTATAAGGCCTCACAAGTCCACACAGAACCTTGAGTACATAGTGTTGTGGCCAGTAGGCCACTTATTGGACAAGCCTAATCTACAAGAGACAAGACAACAACTTTTTAAAGATCCATGATTCAGGTAATAGATGCTTGGAAATGTAGTGATTCTAATGAGGATAGCCAGCTGGACCTCATTGAATATGAGTTCCTTGATTGGGACTGATAATTTGGTCCAATTAGGGAACCCTGATTGACACATAAAAAGGCTGAATATTTGAGCTATTAACACGCTGATGCCTTACTCTGTGTGAGGCAGTACTATTAGTCAAGCATTGTTCCTGTGCAAATAAAGGGTGACTTGGTGACAAGTCTGTGGAATTATTTCAGGAAACACAATCACCTCCAAGTATACTGTACTATCCTAATTGGAATTTTGTCACTGTTCATTCATTGTCAGTGGATAAAAATCCTGCAACTCCTTACCCAAAACAGCATTGTGGAAACTCTCCATAACACTGACTGCAATAATTTGAGAAAACTGGTTCAGTATCTTTTCAAGAGCAATTACAATTAATTGAATATTAAATCCCTTGTTTGCAGAAATGCCCATATTCTGGGAATGTATATTTGTCTGAGGAATATATTTTGCATTCAGCGAAGAAAAATTCGGAATTTATGATGACAACTAAAATCAAAAATCTTTGCATGAAGTTTTATAACTTACCTTTGTGGAATCAATTTTTCTACATGATTCGTTCAATATTTTCCACATTTATACGAGACCTTTTACATTTGATCATATGTTCATTGTTAGGTAAAAAACTTTGACAGAAAGAAAATGATCCACAAGGGCAGGTGATGAAGCAAATATGTGTTCAGAATCTACTCAGTTTCCAAAAGGGAATGTGACAACATAAAAAGAGAAATTATTTAATGTAGTACAGCATAAGGAGACATGCATTGATTCCCTGTGGGCTAATGGCACTCGGGGCTGTCCCCGACCCACTGGTAGCATTGGAGGAGCCTTCTATGCAAATAGTCACCAATGGCACTGTCTGCCCCAGTGAACCAACATATGTGTAGCACTGTTTGAAGTGCTGCTATGGAACATTTCTTTTTGCTTATCATTATTGGTAAGGATCTATATTCTATTAGTCCTCTAAACCTTGGCTTGGACTTTACAATCTTATCAAACTATCAAATTTATTACAAACCATATTTCCTCATTATTTTTGTTCCTCTTCTATTTTTGTTTTTTTTTTCCCAGTTAAGCCATTCAGTTGGTTTTCTTAAGGCAGAGTTTACTATCTTAGTGTTTCTCCATTAATAAACTGTGGTCTCTTGAAGCTAATCCTTTTTAACCATGCCAGTATATATTTTTCTAGCATTTTATTTTGTCAAGTGTGGTTAGGGACTTATTGGAACAATCTGCTATGAATATACAGTTGCCATTTGGATATGTTTCAGATGCAATGTCTGCTACAGTAATGTACAAGATTTCCTTCTGCATCTTAAATGCAATTCGCTGTTCTCAAGATTACAAATTTGTCACATAAGTTAAAGGGTAATTTACAAAGTGGTTGCTTTCTCAGCAATAATTTCTCGTGAAATATTTAAAGGTCACGCTAGCTTTTTCCATAATTTTGACATTTAGATTTTTGTCTTTAAAGTGTCAATTATGACCTAGTTGGTAGCACATTCATTTCTGAGACATAAAATTCAAGTCCTACCCTAGGCTTGAGCACAAAACATAAGTTTAACACTTGAGCGCAGTACTGAGGGAATTCTTGCACAATTATCTTTAGAATAAGACAAATTCTAAAGACAGATTCATGTAAAGAAAAACTCATATTTCTATAGTAGAGAAGGGGTATTATCCCTTGAATCCTGGCCAATATTTATCTGTCAATCGATACCACAAAATAGGTCAATTTCTGGTCAATATCAAACCTTGGTAGAAAATGTGGCTGCAATGTTACTACCTTAGGACTGTGGCACATGTCAAAAATGATCCATTGATCATAAATTGCTTTAAGGTAACCTGAGATCATGAAAGGCAAGTTGTTTTTCAAATACATGCTGATTCATTTTGGGCAGCCCAAATTTGTCCTGTTTTTGTCATCTTGTAAGAAATGCCTGTTAACTATTTGCAACCACAAAACCTTGGTTTATATCAATGGGAGATCATGGGTTGTAATCAAAACAATGTGGCATAAATCTGAACAGTAGATTTGGGGCAAGTGTTTAGCTGAAATCTATATTTATCTTGTCTTTTTTAATATTCTTATAATACTTGTACATCTTGAAACATAACTAATGTCCAATTTTGAAATTATTGAATACATTTCAAGCCATAAAAGACTCATGAACTCTTTTCGGGATAGTAGAGTAAGTACATATGTAGGTACAGCTTCAGTAATAACATAATTGGTTGACCATTTTCATACCTGTCAACATGATTTGAGTCCAACCTTTATGTTGTAAGAGTGGTCTCAGAGGAATTGAACTTGAAACAGAGACCTACAGAACTTACCTGCACTGATCATAATTATTTACACATTAATTCCAAATTGAGGCCAGACTCATGAAATCCACAAAGCTTAAAGGAAACAAATCTTAGTTTTCACTGAAAGCCCAATTCAGGATTATGAGATGTGAATCTTTGCTTCTTCATATCTCTAAGGTTAGCTTATCTTAAATTAATGTGTTGATAAAATGCTGACTGTCAAAGTCAATTCATCAATATAAAGCTACAATAAAGCACATGAAAGATTTTCCACAGGACATGTTTGCTTGGACACCACAAAGTTAGTTTAATGTTCCCGATTTAAAAAATGCTAAAGGTTTGACGGAAGTATTTTAAGTCTATATTTTGTGGGTTATATTAATTATTAATTCTGGTGTTTTGCGAGGTGATACCATGCAAAGTACAAGAAATAAAATCTGAGGGCATATAACATGGTATTCCTGGGTTTATTTTGCTAAGACAAATCTTTGCAAATCACTGGGAAAAAAAACCCAGCATAATCTGAACACAATATTGAAATAGAGATCAGCTGTTACTAAAATATCAGATTTAAATGTGTTTCATATTAATAGACCATCGTTATTTATAATTTTTGTCCCTACTCTCATGTCTATTACAATACTGTCCATATAGAGGAAGTGCATCCGCTTCTTGTTTCTAACCAGCGATGTGCCAAACAGTATTAGAATTGGTTGAATGAATGGTTTGATTTGACTTTATTTACTTGGTTTATAGTTGAGCCAGGAAGTGATCTACCAACTGTGGCAAGGCCCCTTCATAATTCATTGCATTCCTCTACATATCTGTTGACCTGCAGTAGGTGGCCAGCTATGAGTACTGAGGAGCAGCAGCCTGCCAGCAGCAAGTCAAAACATCTTTTTTAGGAATTTGTTCCTTTTCCAATTTCAACTCATCAAATTGTGCACGGCACTTAGAAATACAAACTTGTTCAAAGTACCTATACTAAGAATGTTACACTTACTATCTGGGTGTACATTCAAGTTAAAAGACACTTGTGCGAAAGATGGGTTTGAAACCACCATTTTGTTGATTACTATGCCTATTATATTCCACTTTGAGGTAACTTTGGCTTGATCAGACTTCAAAGAGCAATTCGTGTTTTGATCTTTTATGAATTTATTTTTGTTAATAGGATTTGAGTATCACTTTGCCAACATTTACTTCCTAGAGGGTTGTTAAGAGTCACATTGCTGTGGGTTTGCAGTCACATATAGGTCAGACTAGATAAGGAGATCAGGTAATATTTCCTTCTCTAATGACCAGATGGGTTTTTAAGCAATAATTGGCAGTGTTTCTATGTTGCCATTAGGCTAGCCTTTTATTACAAATCTACCATCTGCCACAGTGGGATTTGATCCCATGTCCACAGAACATTGGCCTGGCATTCTGGATTACTAGCTCAGTGACATTACCACGACAATATGACACCACCCACTTCAAGATGTATTTTAGAAATTTAAGCACACCTTGAAGACTATCATTTATATATTCCTTGAACCATTTTTAAACAAAAAAATCATTATCCAAATTATACTTATAATCTGGAAAGTTAATCAAACTTATGTTTTGTGCACAAATGTTTATTTGGTAAATTTTGCTATTTTAAGAATAACCTCTGCACTTTATTGTTGTGTATTGTATGTAATTTCAATTTGCATTGTATTTTGAATCAATTATCTGCCTTACAAAAGGTAATCTTGAGTGCAGGTGCAACAGTTTAACATATGCGTTACATAGAACATAGAAACGTACAGCACAGAACAGGCCCTTCGGTCTACGATGTTGTACTGAGGATTAATCCTAATAAAAAATAAAATAACCTTACCTACGCACCCCTCAATTCACTCCTATCTATATGAATGTCCAGCAGGCGCTTGAATGTCCCTAATTTGCTTCCACCACCACAGCTGGCAACACATTCCATGCATTCACAACTCTCTGCATAAAGAGCTGTAAAATGTGTTGCTGGAAAAGTGCAGCAGGTCAGGCAGCATCCAAGCATCTTCTCTGCATAAAGAACCTACCTCTGACATCTCCTCTATACCTTCCTCCTAATATCTTAAACCTATGACCCCTCGTCCCAATCAATCCTGTCCTGGGGAAAAATCTCTGGCTATTGGGGCGGCATGGTGTCTCAGTGGTTAGCACTGCAGCCTCACAGCACTCAGAGTCCCAGGTTTGATTCCAGCCTCGGGTGACTGTCTGTGTAGAGTTTGCACATTCTCCCCGTGTCTGCATGGATTTCCTGTGGGTGCTCCGGTTTCCTCCCACAGTCCAAAGATGTGCAGGTTAGGTGAATTGACCATGCTAAATTGTCCATAGTGTTAAGTGCGTTAGTCAGAGGGAAATGGGTCTGGGTGGGTTACTCTTTGGAGGGTCAGTGTGGACTGGTTGGGCCAAAGGACCTGTATCCACACTGTAGGGAATCTAATCAACTCTATCCATGCCTCTCATTGTCTTGTATACCTTGATCAGGTCACCTCTCTTCCTCTTTCTCTCCAGGGAGAAAATTCCAAGCTTAGTCAACCTCTCTTTATAAGACAAGCCCTCCAGTCCAAGCAGCATCCTGGTAAACCTTCTTTGTACCCTCTCCAAAGCCTCTGCATCTTTCCTATAGTAGGGCGACCAGAACGTGGACACAATATTCCAAGTGCGGTCTCACCAGGGACCTGTAGAGCTGCAGCAAAACCTCGCAGCTCTTAAACTCAATCCCCCTGTTAATGAAAGCCAAAACGCCATATGTTTTCCTGACAACCCTATCCACTTGAGTGGCAACTTTGAGGGATCTATGTACCTGAACACCAAGATCCCTCTGTTCCTCCACACTGCCAAGAATCCTGTCTTTAATCCTATATTCAACATTCAAGTTTGACCTTCTAAAATGCATCACTTCGCATTTATCCAGGTTGAACTCCATCTGCCATTTCTCAGCCCAGCTCTGCATCCTGTCTGTGTCATGCTGCAGCCTGCAATAGCCCTCAATAGTATCAACGGCACCTCCAACCTTTGTGTCGACATTTATTCTACAAATTTACGAAGGTTAATCCTGATAATTTCATCATTTTATATTTCATTTTGAAAATTTCCAACAGCATTTTTAAAATAGTTAAGTTCACTTTTTATAAATGCCAAAATTTAAAGAATATGACGACTTCATTACTAATACCATTTGAAAATGAAGCTTTGGGACCATATGCTTGATTTTGGAAATAAAAAGGAATGGGACAGAGAAGATTCTTATCAGGGTATAGTCAAGATATTACTTCAATAGTTTGAGACCTCAACATGAGAAAGTTAGTCTGTGGACAAGGCAGTATAAAGAAAAACATGACAATGGTATTTAATGGTGGAAAGGGTGCTGCATTATAATACTTTTATAGGTATGCATGGCATTCCGGTTGAAGTAAATTTTTAAAAAATCTTTCCAATGGCTTAATTTGACATCCAGTGAATTGCAACCAACTTCAAGCATTCAGAAAATTAATAGGCCAATTCAATCCAAGGAAGAGAGAAAATGAGGAACCATGGACCTGTTAACCTTAAGGAAAAAGCTGGATCTGCAGTAAAGGATGTGATAATAGGACACCTAAAAACAGGTAAGATTAGGCAGAGTCAAGGTATATTTCTGAAAGGCAAACCATGTATAATGACCAATTTTGAGTTTTATTACGAGGTAGCTTGCAGAATAGATAAAGGGAAACGATTGTGTTGCAATTTTGATAAAGTCACACCTTGGAGATTTTAATTAGAGCACATCAAATTGAGGAGAATATTGTTATGACACAGGGTAAACCCTTCTACTAATTTAAACCAGACACACAGAAAAGCTCACCTCACCTCGTAATCTGTTAAATTATGAGTGACAAAGAACTATCAAATGCCCTTATTTAAAGAAAAAATTAACAATTTGTTCTTTGACTCCAAGTAAAAAATAGAACATTAAGCAACAACCGTCTACATTGTAAACAGTTAAAAATCACACAACACCAGGTTTAATTGGAAGCACACTAGCTTTCGGAGTGATGCTCCTTCATCAGGTGATAGTGGAGGGCTCAATCGTAACACAGAATTTATAGTAAAAATTTACAGTGAGTTGGAACTGAAATTAAACATTGAAAAATTGATTGTCTGTTAAGCCATTCATCTGTTAGAATACAATGATAGTTTCACTTCTTTCATGTGTAAATCACAAAACCTTTTTTTAAAAAAGCTGCATTCTCGTGTTAGCTGTTAACAATGGTGATAGCTAGACAATATGTTGAAGGTGTTGGCCTCCTGTGCTCTCTGTCTATGCCATGATGCTTAAGATTGATTCTAACCTAAAAAGTGAGATAATGGAGTTTTACATAAAATCATGCAGTTTTTGAGCTCAGAGTTCTAAATGAATGCATGCAGTTTTTGAGCAAAGTACAATGTAACCCTGCAAGTACAAATTCACCCCACAAAATATATGTGTGCATGTGGATCTTTGTCTGTGTGTGTGTGTCTGTCTGGGTTGGGGGTTGTGAGTGTGAGAAAGTGTGTGAGTGCTGAGTGTCTTAAGTCTGTTAGGGGGTGCATGTGTGAGTGTGGGAGTGTGTGTGTCTGTAAGGGTGTATGTGGGTGTCTGTGCGCGCATCTGTGTGTATGTGTGTCCGTGTGTATGTGAGAGTGTGTGTGTGTGTGTGTGTATATAATGCAATGGTGGTCACCTGTAATGTGACATGAACCCAAGGTCCCGGTTGAGGCCCTCTCTATGGGTACCAAACTTAGCTATCAGCCTCTGCTCGGCCACTTTTCTCTGCTGCCTGTCCCGAAGTCCACCTTGGAGGATGGTCATCCGAAGGTCTGAGGCTGAATGTCATGGACCACTGAAGTGTTCCCCAACTGGGAGGGAACCCTCCGTCTGTTGATTGTTGTGCAGTGCCCATTCATCCGTTGTCGTAGCTTTTGCTCGGTTTCCCCAATGTACCATGCCTCCGGGCATCCTTGCCTGCAACATATAAGATAGACAACGTTGGCTGAGTCACATGAGTACCTGCCATGTACAAGGTGGGAGGTGTCCCCACGTGTAATGGTGGTATCTATGTCCACACTCTGACACGTCTTGCAGTGTCTACCGTGACAGGGTTGTATGGAGTTGTCCTGAGAGCCGGGCAGCTTGCTACGAATAACGATCTGTTTGAGCTTTGACGGTTATTTAAAGGCAAGTAGTGGAGGTGTGGGGAAGGTCTTGGTGAGGTGCTCATCCTCATTGATAATGTGTTGCAGGTCACAAAGAACATGGCGTAATTGTTCAGCTCCTGGGAAGCACTGAACAGCGAAGGGCACCCTGTCAGTTGCAGCACGTGTCTGTCTCCTGAGGATGTCATTACGGTTCCCTGCTGTGGCACGTCGGAACTGGCGGTCGATAAGTTGAGCATCGTACCCCGTTCTTGTGAGGGCATCTTGTGAGGGGATGCAACTTTCAGGGTACCTTTCGTTGTGCAGTACTTCCCAGGAGCTGAAAAATTACGCCATGTTCTTCGTGACCTGCAACACATTATCAATGAGGATGAGCACCTCACCAAGACCTTCCCCACACCTCCACTACTTGCCTTTAAACAACCACCAAACCTCAAAAGGATCGTTGTTCGTAGCAAGCTGCCCGGCTCTCAGGACAACTCCATACAACCCTGTCACAGTAGACGCTGCAAGACGTGTCAGAGTGTGGACATAGATACCACCATTACACGTGGGGACACCTCCCACCTTGTACATGGCAGGTACTCATGTGACTCAGCCAACGTTGTCTATCTTATACGTTGCAGGCAAGGATGCCTGGAGGCATGGTACATTGGGGAAACCGAGCAAAGGCTACGACAACGGATGAATGGGCACCGCACAGCAATCAACAGACAGGAGGGTTCCCTCCCAGTTGGGGAACACTTCAGTGGTCCAGGACATTCAGCCTCGGACCTTCAGGTGACCATCCTCCAAGGTGGACTGCGGGACAGGCAGCAGAGAAAAGTGGCCGAGCAGAGGCTGATAGCTAAGTTTGGTACCCATAGGGACCTTGGGTTCATGTCACATTACAGGTGACCACCATTGCACTATACACACACACGGATACTCCTACACACACACACACTCCTACACACACACACACACTCTCACATACACATGGACACACATACACACAGACGCGCGCACAGACACCCACACACTCCTTTACAGACACTCCCACACTTACATATGCACCCCCTCACAGACTGAAGACACTCTGCACTCACTGCACACACACATACACTTTCTCACACTCACAACCCCCAACCCAGACAGACACACACACACAGACAGACAAAGACCCACATGCACACATATATTTTGTGGGGTGAATTTGTACTTGCAGGGTTACATTGTACTTTATTCAAAAACTGCATGAATTTATGTAAAACCCCGTTACCTCACTTCTTAGATTAGAATCAATCTAAGCATCATGGCAGAGACAGAGAGCACAGGGGGCCAACACCTTCAACATATTGTCTAGCTAACACCATTGTTAACAGCTAACACGAGAATGCAGCATTTTTAAAAAAAGGGTTTGTGATTTACACATGAAAGAAGTGAAACTATCACTGTATTCTAACAGATGAAAGGCTTAACAGACAATCAATTTTTTCAAAGTTTAATTTCAGTTACATCACACTGTAAATTTTTGCTATAAATTCTGTGTTATGATTGAGCCCTCCACTACCACCTGATGGAGGAGCATCGCTCTGAAAACTCGTGTGCTTCCAATTAAACCTGTTGGACTATAACCTGGTGTTGTGTGATTTTTAACTTTGTACAACCCAGTCCAACACCGGCATCTCCAAATCATGACTACATTGTAAACAGTCTACTACTGTGTGTCTGATCAATATATCTACCTCCCACTCTGCAACAATACACTGATCCGATACAATCCCCAATTAAGTTTAACAAAAAATTTCAAAACCAGTCAGCTTTCGGTCTTCCCTTTTTTTCCCTCTGTAGATTATCCTGTCTTCTTTCCGTTGGTCTTGTGCTTCACAGATTTCATAATGAATAGGTAAATTTCAGAGAGTGATTCTGTTGGTACTCTTCGCCGCTCTGGCTAACTGTTCAAAATGCCTGATTTTATACCCCAAAACATCGGACTGTCTCATTTGTTTGACGTCAGTAAAGCAGTAAAATTCATATTCGATTGGATTTTGGTATCTTGGGACATAATTTAAACTGATTGGCCAAATTCAAATTTGTTGTGTACCATGGCAACTCAGCTCCATCTATTTGTTTCACAGCCAAATGTTACAAAGGTTCTGGGCTTGCAGTCAGTCCTTGCCAGCTTTCACTCTCTCTTAAAGGTATAATACACACCTACACCTTCATAACAATATAACATGAATTAATAATAAAATTAGAGCCAATTTTGATTGACAGACAACTAGCATAACCTGCTGATATTCTCTCATTTAACTGGGGTTAATATTCTTCTTGGATTGCTGAGGGGTCTCCCAGAATAATTGTTCTCCCAGGCGTTGATTCTGATGAGCCACAAATGCTCCGATTTCACCTCAACTCCAACAGCTCAGGTAGTAGACTTTCAAACAGACTGATATATTTGTACACAACACCGCTGGTTCAGTTCAAGAAACAAAAGGATAATATTAACATAAACCGAGACTGTATCATCCCATTTTCTGCACTTGGGTTAGTAATCTTTCTTATCCCTCCCAGAAACACAACAAAGTTTCCTTGTCCTCAGCTTCCGCCCATCAGCTTTGTAATCAAACCCTCATTCTATTTCTAGCAGTACCAATGTGACACTATCACCATCATAGCTTTCTCTTCCTTGCCCTTTTACTATTTCAAAGGGGCATTCCTCTCTACAATAGAGGCCTGAGTATTGACAGGATATTTTTATTTTAAAATCAAAGAGATTTGAAGCAAGTCCCTGTATCATCACCCATTCTTTGATAAAATAGCGTGTTGCTTCTCCAGTGACATTGAGCCTTCTATGGCTTTATGCAGTCGTCAGAGAGCCCACCTTATTCTTAATTTGAT
Organism: Chiloscyllium plagiosum; assembly: GCF_037043375.1. Taxonomy (NCBI): domain Eukaryota; kingdom Metazoa; phylum Chordata; class Chondrichthyes; order Orectolobiformes; family Hemiscylliidae; genus Chiloscyllium; species Chiloscyllium plagiosum. The sequence goes on from NW_028270152.1 coordinate 43,203,380, forward strand.
AATAAATCTGCACTCGGGTTGTTAATTGGCCAATTCGAGTAAAATCATGGCAATTTGATCCTCTCACAGTGTGGGTGGGCTATGGTCCTCTGTTGAAGCCTGATGGTCACAGAGAAGATTTTATGCCTGCTGATTCTCCCTCTTTTCTGGTTTCTTGCTAGTTTTGTTTGGAGTTAGATTGGTTCCATGGTTCTAGTTTGTGTCTGCTTGCCCCATAGAAGTTTGGATAGAGACAAAAAACCTGCAGATGCTGGATTTCAAAGTAGACAGCCAGGGGACTGGAAGAATACAGTAAGTCGGGCAGCATCAGGAGGTGTAGAAGTCGACATTTTGGATGTAACCTCTTCTTCAGGACCAAAACTGTCTGATATACGTGTGCACAGTGTAAAACTCAAATAACTTGTTTTTGTTATGGGTAAAAATGAGAAATAAGATTATACATATTGATGAGCTAGTCAACATCTTCAAATAAAAATTTTAAGCGGAATTGCTGCACTGTAGAAAAGGCTGAATTCTGTGTATTGGAGTAAATTTTTATTTTTTAGTTGAGCACCTCACTTCAAATTATGTATGTCAAAGTCATTGCACAGTTTTCACTGAACAGTTTTTTATATATATAAATGCATTGTGTTACGACACAATGGGTAAATCTCCTCTGTTAATTTTTAACCAGCAACACAGAAAGATTTATCCCGTGCAGTAATCTGTGAAAATTCGAGAGGCCAAGAACTATTTAAAGTAAAAATTAACGACTTTATTTATTAAAGTATAACAGAGAACAATTAACTAACAACTCCTTCCTCTAACCTATGTTTTACTTTCCCTTCTATAATACTAGTCCGATAAAACCCGCGATTAAGATTTACTGAAAAATTCAAATTTCAAAACCAGCCAGCTGTTGAATCTTCTCTTTATATCTTCCTCTGTCTTCTTTTCTTCTTCTTAGGGTTTCTGTTTCACAGGTCACTGATCGATAAAGGTACTTTAAGAGAACTATTCTCTGGGCAATCTGTACAAGTTGGTGGAATGGCAGTTCTCCCCCACCTGTTCAATTTTTCCCAATCTTATACCCCCAAAGCATCGGATTGTGTGATTGGCTTTTAATGTTGTCAATATACTTAATTCAAACTTGATTTGAGTTTGGTATTTTTCTGGGGTATAATTTAAACTGATTGGCTGAATTTGAATTTGTTTTTGTCTCCAGGCAGCCAGCTACTCTTGCTGCTGGACCAAAGATTACATTATATCTTGTTCAGAACTGTTGGGCTGTCAGGTAGTTTTGCTAGTTTTAACTTTCTTAAAGTAACAGTGCACTTCTACACATTCATAACAATTGTATTTGTGCCCTATGCTATTTCAAGGGGATGAGTTTCGTTTTACTGTTTGATGTGATGAACTGTCAGGAGAAAGTGAGTACTGCAGTTGCTGGAGATCAGAATCGAGAGTGTGGTGCTGGAAAAGCACAATAGGTCAGTCAGCATCTAAGGGGCAGGAGAATCAACGTTTTGAGCATAAGCCCTTCTTCAGGAATAAGTCCTTCCTTCCTGATGAAGGGCTTATGCCCAAAGCATCAATTCTCCTGCTTCTAGGATGCTGCCTGACGTGATGAACTGTCAGTGTCAGCACCATCCTATGCTAGGTATGGAGACTTTGTGAAGTTATCTCGACGGTTCAGATTTACCTCAAAATCAAATGCAGTTTTGGTGGGATGAGAAAGAGTATATCATCTATCAAGTTGGATCTTCTTTTGCACAGTAACAATTCCTGAAGAAGGGCTAATGCCCGAAACGTCGATTCTCCTGTCCCCTAGATGCTGCCTGACCTGCTGCGCTTTTCCAGCAACACATTTCCACAGTAACAATATAGACTTCTTGAAATTTGTTATCTCGGTTACCATTTTAGATCAAAGCTTTTGATTGTTCATTTGTAGTCAGGTGAGAAATAATGGTACAGCAGAATAATATAAGTTTTTATTATGTCCTGATAAAGATTCCTCTGAACATTGAACCTTGTCCTATGATAATGGAAAATTTGAATAAAGCTCTCAACGATATGGTACCAAGTCCCTCACCTCACTCAAGTTGATTTGTGCCTTAATCCAGTTGCAGGAGTTTTACTTTAAATTACTTTTTGGATAATAACGTTGCAGAGCATTTTTTCAAAGAATTAACTGTGATGTGTTAAGTTTTTGAGATGGTGCAAAGAAGATTGACTTGAATGGTTTTAAAAATGAGGTACTTCAATTACATGGATAGTTTAGAGAGCTGGGATTGTTTCTTCAAAACAGGGAAGGTTTTAAGAAGATTTGGTGAAGGTGCTCAAACCTCAAGGGTCTGGACAGAAGAGATACTGTTCTCATTGGCAAAAGAGTCTGTAGTCAAAAGTTACAGAATTATGTTAATTTGCAAAAGAAACAAGGTATTTTTGAATGTAACCATTTTCTACTTGGCAATGAGTTAGGATCTGGAATGTACTCCCTCAAAACTTAGTGAATGCAGCCTCAATCATGGCTTTCAAAAGGAAATTAGAGAAATATTTGTCGGGATTGTATTTGTGGGGTTATGGAAGAGAGCATGGGAGTAACCTAGCTGTGTTACTCTTACAGAGAGCCAGTGCAGACTGAATTCAACTAATTAGTCTCTCTCTGTGGTGTAATCATTTTATGATTCTACGTTATGATTCCCTTGGTGTGGGATCGAATAAAAAAAAGTCAGTGCCGATCAGTAGATAAACTTGTAGATATATTATTTCTAATTCATTATGATTGTGAGGTTTTTTTTGTTATTACTTCTTTATAAGCTAAATGGGAAGAAGGCGACCTACCTTTGTAAGGTAAATAAAACAATGTTTACCAACTATAGGTGTGTGCCATGTCACCAAGTGTCGCTAAATATCCTTCCAGGAATGCAACAACCAGCATGGTTGATCCAATATTAGCATTTGGGTGAAAAATGAGCATTTGGACAAGTGTGACTGGAATTCAGTCTCAAAGATATAATTATGTTGTACTGTGGATAGTCAAATTAATAATGGTCTACATCACATTCCAGAGCCATCTGGATAATGTGTGTTTTACTAGTACAGAATGTGCGGTTTTCATGCTACACTGTATGTTTTCAGTCTTATCTGCATTTTTCAAGTTGACAAATGAAGGAAAGGTTGGTTCAATCATTGATTCTTAATGCCATTCGGGTTCATGTGCATATTATCTGCAGTGTCTAATATAGATTTCATCTGTCAGTCTGAACACGAATCATGGTGCACTGTTTTGACACCAGCCATTGATTTTAGTTCAGGAATGCTGAAATGCCTACATTTATTGACAAATTTGTTTTGCAAAATTTTGAATCAGCATTTAACTGACTCTCAAACTTCCTGAGTGAGGTCACTGTAGGTACTTTGTATATCACTTGTACTGTACGTGGCATTTAAAATACTTTATTTATTCAATAAACCTAGATATTATTTCAATCGTCATAAACTGAGGCCAAATATCAAAGAGAAATCTATTTGTATTTGGTTCAGGTCAATGAGCCTGTATAAATGAGCGTGAATATCTAGTTGTGCACCATCTCATACACTGGCTACATGGAAATTCTTGCTGGGAAAAAAAAGCAAAATATTTTAATTCCTGAAACATTTGTTAGCTCAAAAATGAGACTATATTATCTAAAATTCTCTAACTAAAAAATGAGAAGTTTAAAGTCATTGACCTGGATTTGTGCAGAGTTGGAATGACTCTGGAACCACTTAATGTAGACAGACCATATTCTGTGATTCTGCATCCATTTCTGGCAGTCCCAACTTTTGCTGGTACAGAATAAGAGTTGGAATCACAAGTTCACTCCTGCACTCCTGATCTGGACTATTCCAAGAGCAGGCAACTTCTAAGACATACAATTTTCATAACATTAGTCAATTTCTCCATTACTCATGGTTCATGGCTCCTCAGAAATGTTTGGATTCAGGAACATTTTGAAAGGAAGAATGAATTATTTTACAAGGTCTAAAGAGCCATAGGAGGTTGGTTGTGGGTAATGGCAAGACGGTCTAAAGTTTTCTCTGACAACTGGAACAGTCACGGAGAACCAATGTGGACTTTCTAACTTATCTGCCATGCCAGGCTCTTTGCTTCCAGCATCAGCAGGCCAACCTCCTTCCCACATTCTCTCCCTGTGGACCCTTGTTTTCCAAGTTGAGCAATTTGCCACAGTAGCCAAAATATGATTAATTGAGCTGAATTTTACAATAAAACAGCCAATTATTAATTTTGGAGAGTTTCATGAATGGTTTGTGTCTGTGAGGTCTGGCAAGTTATCTCCGTTGCTCACATCATTAGGTTTGCACCACGCTTCAATGGTTCAGCTCTCATGGTACCTTGCACTCAGCAGTGGCAAAATGTTTGATGTGCTAAGACCTTACAGTTGCTACATTTAGACCCCAACTGTGCACTATGTCAAGCATTGCAGGCCTGGTTAAAGTCATCACTTTTTTTATTTAAAAAAATATACTTCCAATTTTTATAAGATTTTTCTGAATAGTCACTGAAGCAGTTCCATTCTGTACATTCTTAGCATATGGAGAACAAACATTGGAGTTTGACTCTCATGACAGTTCCAAAAAGCCCAAGTTAATTCTTAATTATGCAAGAAACTATATACATATATTTGAGGCACCAGGAGGGTCCGAAAAGTGAACAGACCTTAAATGGTGGTTTTCCCCCACTGTGCCTTGCTGAACAGCTGAGAGAGCTGTCTTAGTAGGAAAGTAAGGACATTGAGCAGGAGAAAAGAGTAGCCCTCCTATAGACAAGGCTTAAAATTGATACGTTGCTGAAAACTGGCAGTTTCTGCTGTTGTCTAGCTCCTCTTTAAACAAGTTATAGACAAGTCCGACCAGAATGTTATGAATGAATTTGCCCAGGTGTCCCACAAAACCGAAGTGGTCAAATCAATATATACACAACCCGGTACCAAAGCAAAACAGCCTCACTTTATTAAGAGCAAAATTACAATAATCTTTAATACTAAATGTATTATCCCTAATGCTATTTGGCCCCTTCAGGCTACAATACTTCCTGAATCTCTTGTGGATTTACCAAGTCACTCTCTCTGTTGCTCTGTCTCTGCGAAGCTGCTTCCTTTCTCACTCTGCATCGCCAGTTGGTCTCTGCCCCTTGCCATGCTGGTCTCCTTGGAAGGCATCAGTTGATTCCAGAGATTCCAAGATTGGTTCCAAGAGCAATTCCAAGAGAGAGGTCTGCAGGTGAACCCACATTTTTATACCTTTTGGATGGTTTTCTGGAACTTTCTATAGTTTTGGCCAATCAGGGTGATACACTTAATAGTTTGAAATAAGAGTCAGTCATTTAGATGGCAGGACACGGTGCCTTTTTGTCTGAGCCCTCCTTTGTTTAGTGGATACGTTGTTGGGGGTGTCTGTACAGAATAACTGTTGCCATTTACATTATGATAATATCACTAGTGTGTGGGTCTGGTGATTTCAGAGTTTCACTTGGCCAATGTAGCCAGTATCCCTTACTGTTTGGCCAAGTTAGCAATCTATTTGTGTTTACAGGCTACTACAGAGTTACTTCATTCTTGTAGCTGTATTTTCAATGACAGTTGATCAAACAGGTAATGACATAATGTATGAATAGATTTATGCATGTGAGTTTCTATTTCCAATGATTTACCACCTGTGCCAGGTGTGTATTCTCAGAAGTTGTTCTTTTTTGTTTCCTTTCCACTATATTGTTTTCGCTACAGTGTTAGAGACTGAAGGACGGCCTGATAGAACTATATAAAATTATGAGAGGCATGGATAGAATAGATAGTCAGAGCCTTTCTCCTCGGATGGAATTGTCAAATACTTGGGAGCATACAAATCAGGTGAGATATGTGAGGCATTTTCTTTATGCACAGGGTGAGGTATTTGAAACACACTGCCAGGAGAGTTGGTAGAAGTGTATACGATGGCGATATTTAAGAGGAATGTAGACAGACACATGAACAGGTAGAAAATATGGGCCATGAGCAGGCAGATGAACATAAGAACTAGGAGCAGAAGTAGGCCATCTGGCCCTTCGAGCCTGCTCCACCAACAATAAGATCATTACTGATCTTCTCGTGGTCTCAGCTCCATTTACCTGCCCTCTCACCATGTCCCTTAATTCCTTTATAGTTCAAAAAAATCTATTACCTTCATAATTTTAAATGTTTCTATAAGATCCCCACTCATTCTTCTAACTTTCAATGAATATAATCCCAGTCTACTCATCTCTTCTCATAAGCCAACCCCTTCAACTCTGGAATCAAGCTAGTGAACCTCCTCTGCACCTTCTCTCGTGCCAGTACATCTTTTCTCAAGTAAGAAGACCAAAACTGCAGTACTCCAGATGTAGCCTCACCAGCACCCTGTGCAGCTGCAACATAACCACCCTGCTTTTAAACTTAATCCCTTTAGCAATGAAGAACAATTTGCCTTCCTAATTACTTGTTGCACCTGCAAACTACCTTCTGTGATTCATGCACAAGGACACCCAGGTCCCTCTGCATAGCAGCATGCTGCAATTTTTTAACCATTCAAGCAATAATCCATTTTTACTATTACTCCTACCAAAATGGGTGACATCAGATTTACTAACATTGTATTCCATCTGCCAGACCTTTGCCCACTCACTTAAAGTATCTATGTACCTCTGCTAGGTTTCATAGTCCTCTACATAAGTGAGGCGATGGCCTAGTGGTATTTATCATAGGACTGTTAATCCAAAGACCTAGATAATATTCTGGGGACCTGGGTTTGAATCCTGCCATGGCAGATGGTGGGATTTGAATCTGATAAATATCTGGAATTAAGAGTTTAATGATGCTCATGAATCCATTGCCGATTGTCAGGAAAAATCCATCTGGTTCACGAATGTCCTTTAGAGAAGGAAACTGCCATCCTTACCTGGTCTGGCCTATATGTGACTCTTAACTGCCCTGTGGGCAATTAAGGATGGGTAATAAATGCTAGCCAAGCCTTATCCCATGAATGAATTAAAAAAAACTTTGCTCTGCCACTTATCTTAGTGTCATCTGCAAACTTTGACACACTACACATGATCCCCAACTCCAAATCATCAATGTAAATTGTGAATAATCGCAGTCCCAAACTGATCCCTGAGGCACACCTGATTGCTGATTGCCAACTAGAATAGCACACATTTATCTCCAATCTTTGCTTCCTGTTAGTCAACCAATCCTCTATCCGTGCTAATATTTTACATGTAACACCATGCATCTTTATCTTATGCAGCAGCCTCTTGTGCGGTACCTATTCAAAGGCCTTTTAGAAATCTCGGTACGCCACACCTACTGGGTCCCCGTTCTCCACCATAGAATTCCAGAAGATTAGTTAAGTATGTCCTGCCCTTCATGAACCCATGCTGCGTCTGCCCAAAGGGACAATTTCTATCTGGATGCCTTGCTACTTCTTGCTTGATAATAGACTCAAGCATCTTCCCCGCTACAGAAGTTAAGCTAACCAGTCTATAATTATCTATCCTTTGTCTATTTCCCTTTTTAAAAAGTGGAGATTAGTTTAGAATGGTATCATGGTCAGCGCAGACATGGTGGGCCGAAGGGCCTGTTCCTGTGCTGTACTGTTCTATGTTCTATATTCCACATGTACTGTGAAGAGTTATTTGTAGCTGATAGTAACTGACCTGGTACATAGCTTGCCTTTATATATGGCACTGGAGCTGGGAATCCCAGAGATCCTTCCTGGCAGTCGTGACTATTTCCCCTGCTGATGAGCTCACAATAGTGGAAGCTTGGTGCCATGGAAGTTTGTGTGTCTGTAATAAGGTACTGCATGATGTGGAGGTGCCGGTGTTGAATTGGGTTGGACATCATCAAAAATTGCATGACACTAGGTTATAGTTCAACAGGTTTATTTGAAAACACAAATTTCGGAGCCTCACTCCCAAAATAAGCAGTAGGTAGCTGTGTGAGACAATACCTAGAGCTTACAGAGAGTAATCTTGCATGCAATTCCCTGAAATTGACACATCATGATTTTTGGTACAATTCAGACTTTTATTCAAACTCAGTGCATTTGACATTGATATTTCAGGCAGGAGAAAGATGGAATCCATCTGTAAAGGATTATTAATGATTTGGGTAGCATAATCAACCCAAGTGGACTCAATGTTCATACTTGTCTTTATTCTTTCATGGGATATGAGCATCACTGGCAAGAGCAGCATTGTTGCAAATATCTATTTGCCCTTGAACTAAGTGTTTGCTGAGCCATTTCAGAAGGCTGTTAAGAGGCTACCTGTAAAACACACCACTGCATTGAATTTACTGTGAGTATTACAACAAGCCATTGCTATTTGTGAGTTATTGAAATCATTTTTTTCTATTTCCACCAGAAGTCTGAAAATGTGATTTTTGTTAATGGAAGAGTTCAATGAACAATACTTTAACTCTTTATAAATTAAAGATCTCAAAATTGTGTTGTTAGATGGATATGCATCATATCTGTGACTTCAACATACACATTACTTGCTGTCCTGATTTTGTGAATTTGATGTGGCTGCATCTTCAGATCTGGTCCTTATAGAGTATATTTCCTTTTAAGAAGATCCTCATAATTTTGGCTAAAACCTTAAGTTGCTGATTTAATGTCATGCATCAGCTTTAGATCTGTATTTATTTCTGATGAATAATCAGATTTGTTTATTTAAATAAATCTACATTCATAAATTTTAATTTATTTTATGGCCTTTGTCAGTGCTTAGTTTTCTAATCATAAAGCTGTCTTTTGAATTATGCTTTCAAGTATAACAATTCCATATATAAGGGGATACAATATACTAATTGCTTTGTACTTTAGGTTTTCCACTGAGTAGCATGTACAATTAGATCATTAAGAAGTCCAATTTACTATTGCGCCTTACCATTTTTATAAATCTTTAAATGTAGTGAGAATAAACTTTTCTCTGTGGAATCTCATGTAATTTTCTCAATTATATTTATCAATAAAGTATGATTCTAAATTGTCTTCCTTATTTTGTTAGATCTTAATGATATTCCACATGAAAATTCTTGAAATGCAAAGCCCAGATGAACGGCACAAATTCATGATGAGAAACGCTAAATACAACAGATGGCTTAAATGAGTTACTACATCACTGAATTGACAGCCTTTTTAAAATAAAAACCATTATATAACTGGACCTGACCTTTGCCCTGCATATTTTAAATGTCACAAACTGCATTAAACTATAAGCAGGAAACAAGGACGGCGTTTGAAAAAGTTGATCATTAATTCATGAGTGATTTTCATAACTCATTGTCACTTGCAGGTTTTAGGACACAAGTCGTCAAATATGTAGCCTCTCCTGGTCAGATATTTTTCCATTTTCCATAAATAGTATGCGTATCCTTGTGGCATGAAAATACATAATAAATTGTGAGTCTCTTTTGTACTTTGTTATCAAGAAAGTTACTTCATTCATTTGTTTCTTTTGAAAAGCTGGTGTGATATTCATGGAAATAGAACCTGAAAAGCACAAATTATAATCTATTCTTCAAGCAAATGAATGCAGTGAACATTGCCAGTTGATATATGCACACATGCTCATGCATCTCTTAGAAAAGAAATACAGTTGGAAGCTGTCTATGTATTCATATAGTTCAAAAACAAATGTGTCTTGTCTCATGATTCCCTACAATTTTCCATATCATTGATTTAATTACAAATTTAAGTGTATATAGATAAATATTCATATAATGAGGTGAATACTGAATCCTCAGACAGATTGAAGAAAGGCATCTCACTTTTGTCCATTATGAGCTGTTGGATTCATCCGGCAGCTCAGCCAATTTAAGTAATAAATCATTAGAAGGTAGAAAACTTCAGGTGTGACATTATTTTTTTCCCTGTTGTCACATAGCAAGAACGTTGATGAACATTATGTATATGTGAGTGTTCCCTCTATATCACTCAAAATGTAAAAGAAAAATCACGCATTGCTTTCATAGTATGGAGCCTTTAAAGATTTGTGATGACACATTAAATCCCAAAGATCTAACGTAATTGACTGCGCTTTTTGAAATTAATACAGAACTTAAATCTGTTTTTATGATTTTAGTCAGGGTCATTTTTAAATTTATTTTAAAGGTTGACGCTTGAAAATAATCGGGTCATGAGCATTGTATTTTAATAGTACTGAACAACCATGTTTGCAAATTTATTTTAAATTTCTTCCATTGTTTGTTTATTTAGTTCATCGGAACATGGGTACTGGAAAAGTGAAAATACCATTGTTAAATATTTCAATTTCTTTAATATCTCAGTCCACTTTAATGAAGATTTATTCAATATTAGATTCAGACAGCTAACATTAGCAATATTTGTGTGTTTAAAATTATTATGCAGCATTGCAAAGGAAACTTGCACCAGAAAATTCTTGTAATGTTCAAAGTTTTATAAAACATGAACCAAAAAAAATGACATTACTGTTAAATAAATTATTTTTTATTAGAAATAAATTGAGCTGCCATGGAAAGCTTAAGAAACTTGCTGCTTTTTAGACATAGTAGACAAGTTACCGATGACTCATACTTCCTCTCTCAATCTGACATCATACTTCTCATTAATAATCTTTGTTTTCAGTCATTCGTCTATGCCAGGCTTTACACTTGAGCTCCCTGAAGCTTTAAGTTTAGCTTGCAGACTTGGTTGAACTAGCATTTCCTCAAATATATACAGAAGATTTGTTAGATAAATGTTTTCTCTTCTAAAGCAAAGTTGGTTACTCTTTACAATATGCGTTTTTTCACACAGACCATCTCCAAATTCATTCCTGATAATTGGTTCCATTAATTTACGTGAAATTGAAGTATGTCAGTTTTCTTGTTCACCGTATTTGAGAATCTTAACACATGTTGGTGGAACCCACTGTTTAATTACTCCTTCAAAATATTGCTAATGTAACAAAAATCTTCTCAATTTATTGTATTATGAGATATAAACTATTCAACCTCCAAGATTTCTTTGTTGTGTGCATTCTTTAGCTTCCCAGAACTTCCAGCTCCTTCATTTCTTCTTTGGTACTTTTCTTGGTGAAAATGTTGTTCATGTTTACATTTATGAATACTTAGTGGAGCTAATATTCACAATATTTAGTCCTTTGTAATGTAGGGTGAACTTCCTTTTTAATAACACGAGATTAATGCAAGTTATTTGTATGTTAATGTTTGTGTTTTACTTTGCTTCAAGTTAATCAAATATCACCCATTTCTCACTGACCAATCAATTACCGTTTGGTTCATGGTAGATTATGAAAATATTTTCTCTCATTTTGTATTAAGGATGTTTTCATCTTTTTGAAATGGAAAGCATTTTGCTTTAACAGTCAGTTAGTCTCCTTTCCTTCTTCCACTCCAGTAGCTGATGCAACTGTGTAACTTCATGATGTAGTCATAAAACCCTGGAGACCTGTTAATTCAATCAAACTGAGTGAGGATGAAGTGAAATGTCTTTAAGTGATTAACTTAAAGTGATTGTTAATGATTAACTATGATTGTACAATTATAAAATGAATATTTTTAAATGTTTCAGGGTAAAAACTCAGGATTGTCTTTGGCTTCATTGCAATTTCCTGATGAAAACTAGAGACAGCCAAAGGAGAAAACTGATAGTTGATATTTCAAATCAGAAAAATCCAATTTGACCTGTTGTGTTTTTAACAAAGTAATTTTCAGCTCTGTGTGACAAAATTAGACACTGCGGTTTTCACAGAATTGGTATGGGGACTTTGAATGGTGCTAATGATAGTTGACTGAGTTTTGTGTTTTAGTAATTTACTCTTCAGTAAATGATACAGCCTCATTATCCACTACTGAAGGTACTTTGGATAATAACAATACTGAATTTATCTGAGATTATGCAAAACCTGTTTTGGCAATAAGCTAAAATTTGTCGATCATTTTTCATTTGTTAATCATAATAGGAGAAAGCTATGGAAATAATGGATAACTTGATTTTATTTGAAAATGCAATGTTATTAACTGACATATTATGCATAAACATGTCACACATTGAACCTACGATATGGGAAATAATGTTTTTGTCCTTAGAATAATATCTTAATATCACTGCATGCAATAGGGTGCAAAATGCCATTTGCAATCCCCAAAATGTGGGACTAATAACCTACAATGGACTGTTTGCTTTACTAATGGGAGACATGCTTCCCATATTTTTCATTTTCCCTTTCCCCTCTCAATCTGACAATATAATTTGAAAAGAAATCTATAATCACATATACTTTATTCATAACGTTTATAAAAGTACACCACAGCATATTTCAACTTGAAAATTATAGAGGTTTAACAAAACTCAACTTATCTCCAGGCACCATATTTTGCTGTTAAATGCCACAATGTAATGATAATACCCTTAATATTTACAATATGCATTCCATGTAAGACATAAAGTTCCAAAGCAAAACGTTTCAAGTTGAATTTTGCAGAAAACGAAATCAAAATTTCTTTTTGCATGATGTTCTGTTCTAAGGTGTCATCAATCTAATTTCAATATCTCAATAATCACAATGTACATTTCTTGTTAGGTATACAGCACAAGGGGTTCTACAAATTCTGGTTCCTTATGTGGATGCTGAGACACATTTATAGCAACCTTTCCCCATTACTTCTCTGACTTCTGCTCAAAATTTCACTGCATGCTTCAGCATATAGTTTTGGACCTTAGAATGTGCCAGTTTGCAAAATTTGGACAAGGACAAAACTGCACTTGAAGACTAAACTTTGGGCAGACCAAGTAGCATCATTCAATATAGGTCCTTGGATTTGAAAAAAAAATTACTGAATAGTTTGTTGGATCACATGAGAGGGCATTTAAGAGTGGTGATAGAACTATACGTAGGCCAGACTGCATAAGGTTGGCAGATTTCCTTCTCTCAAGAACATTTGTCAACCAGTTGGGTTTTTATTTCGAGATGACTTATCTGAAAGATATTGTAATTGTGAGGTTCATTAATTCCTTTTACTAGGCTGTTGTTCACATAGTTCAGATGGAGTTTTCATTAATATTCTTTAAAACTATTCCTTATTTGTTCTGTTTATTCCTAGTGATAACAAAACTCTAGTCCATAATTTGCTATCAAAATAATAGCTTGTCACTATTTGCATGTAAATGCCACAGCAGCTTCAGATCAGGGCAAATATGCAGTTAAGCATGGAAATTCTAAAGTTAATGTCAGAAGTAGCTACTCCACTTCATAAAATCATTCCTCATGTTTTGCTCTTTGTGTAAGTCTTTAAGATTGGAAATTTGGACTTTCTTTCATTTTTCTTTTTTTTCCCCATGTGTCGAGTTTTCCTTGTTTTAACTTTGTTGACTTGCACATTAAGCAAGTCCATGCAAAAGTTCAAAACAGACAAACATGCAAAGGCACGTCTAATGGCAAGTTGATTTGTCAAACATTTTTCATTAAAAAATCTTAATTTCCAAAATTTCCAAGCACTTGGTGCTTTGATTCGCTAATTTCTTGCTTTTCACATCATTGGTATCATTTATATAAAGTTTAGTTTTAAGGAAAAGTCTGCTATTTCAATGTATGTCACTTCATACTCAGCTAACCTTCAACAAATGGGTTGAAAACTGAATCTATCTCAGTCCTTATGCTTATAAAGGGGAATATGTCCCAAAATTGGATTTGAATGACCAAGAATATTTTTGATGGAGAAAAGATTTGAGGTTTTCAAAACAATGGTAAATATTGATGAATGGTCAATTGATGATGAGTAAGGGTATCGATGCAAAATTTATCATCTTCAATAAGGTGAAAAATTAAACTGATAGGGCCTTTGAGAGAAAACTTTCTGTCGAAGAGATAATATGTTAAACAAGCTCATGGAGAAGATAATTGAGAAGCAGGTTTGAGGATTAAGGAGATATTTTGCAGGGAGATTTTGAAATGAGTTTTGCTACTTCCAATCTATCGTATCAGTAAGATGGATGAAAGGGATGCCTATCGTGAAATAGTCTTGTTTTAGTTAGTGGAAAAGAAAATAGTCAGACATGTAAATGAGCCTGCTAATTCATCATTATTCTTTAATAAAAGATAAAGGTTTCTGAGAGTGTTTGACAAGATAGTTGCTATGAGGTGGTAGCTCCTTATGTGAGCATTTAGAACTGGAGATCACAGGTGAAAAAGGTTCTGCCATTTCAGACTGAAATGAGGGCAGATTTCTTCACTCAGAGAGAGTTGTGGACTACGCACAACAGGATCTGTTCAGATGAGGAGGAATGTGACGGATGCCTGAAGGTGCTGAAGGATGCCCTCATAAGAACAGGGTACAATGCTCAACTCATTGATTGCAATTCTGATGTGCCACAGTGAGAAACCATAGAGACCTCCTCAGGAGATAAACATGAGATACAATCAAAAGGGTACCCTTCATCATCCTGTAGTTCCCAGGAGCAGAGAAGCTACGCCATTTTCTTTGCAGCCTGTAACATATTATTGATGAGGATGAGCACCTCGCCAAGATCTTCCCAACATTTCCAAATCTTGTCTTTAAAGAATCGCCAAACCTTAAACAGACCATTGTTCGCAACAAGCTACCCAGCCTTCTGGACAACATTGACCACAACACCCCACAACCCTGTCATTGGCAGCCACTGCAAGATGCATCAGAGTGTCAATATGGACACTACCATGAGAACACCACCCACCACATGCCCGGCTGGTGCTCATGTGACTTGGTCAACATTATCCATCTCATATGCTGCAGTCAAGGATGCCCTGAGGCATGGCATATTAGTGAGACCAAGCAGATGCTATGACAATGGATGAATGGACACCGTGCAATAATCACCAGACAGGGAAGTTCCCTCCGAGTGGGGGGGCATTTCATTGGTGAAGGACTTTCGGCCTCAGATCTTCAGGTGACAGTTCTCAAAGGTGGACTTTGGGATATGGAACAATGAAGAGTCGCTGAACAGAGGCTGCTAGCCAAGTTCAATACCCATGAGGATGGCCTCAATCAGGATCTTGGGTTCATGTCACACTACAGGTGATAGCACTACACTCAACACTCTCACACACAAGCACACATGCACACACACTCTTACACACTCACTCAGACTCTCTCTCTTACACACGCTCTCTCTCAGACAAACACATGCACACACACCCGCTCACACCCTCTCAGAGGTATATACTTCATCACATTCATGCACACACTCTGTCAAGCGCACACACACACACATCTATGAGGTGAATTTGCATTTGCAGATTTGTATTTGCATATGCATTCTACTTTGTTTAGAAAGCACACAATCTGTAGCCAGTCAGTCCATGTGACATTTTATAAATTCCTACTTTGGAAATAGAACCAGTCTGACTCAAGGTTGGGATACAGACAGACTCCAACCTCACACCTTTAACGCATTGTCTGTACTGAGATATCACCTTTTTTTAATAAAACTTCAAGTTATCTCGGTACTGTAACTTGAAAGAAGTTCTGGGATTTACATGTTAATTAATTGAAATCTGCAACCCCATTCTAAGTGATTAAAGACTTAACAATAATCTAGGTTTGTTCAGTACTTTGCATCAGTTGTATGGTACTTTGATCTTTTACTATAAATTCTGTGTCCTACAATCCTGCCCCACTAGCTACCTGATGAAGGAGCAGCACTCTGAAAGCTGTTGAACCACAACCTGGTGTTGTGTGATTTTTAACTTTGTCCACCCCAGTTACATGTCAGCACCCCTACATCATTGTAAATTCTATATAGGATTGTGGAGGCCAAGTCAATAGGCAGAATCTTCCCTTAGTAGGGAAGAATAGTTAGTAGGGCGAATAGGATAAGGTAGGCTGCAATTAACTTCTCAATATTGAGAAGGAAAGATCTGATTCTCCAACCAAGTATTGAACAGCAAAATGAGAATCTCACTGGTGAGTGGCTAGTGGCCCACTTGCATTTTTTTTATATTTAATTATTATCCAATCTCATCTCATTGATAGATGGCAACACTTACAGTGTAACCAGAGAATCCCTGCAGTGTGGAAGCAAGCCATTCAGCCCTTCGAATCCTCACTGACCCTTCAAAGATCATCCCACCCAGAACTACCCTACCATATTCCTGTAACCCTGCATTTCCAATTGCTAATCCACCTAGCCTGTACATCCCTGGACACTATGAGCAATGTCACATGGCCAATCCATCTAACCTGCACAAAGTTTTGGACTGTCAGAGGAAACCAGAGTATTTGGAGGAAACCCACACAGACACAGGTGAGAATGTGCAAACTCCATTCAGACAGTCGTCTGAGGGTGGAATCAAACCTGGGTCCCTGCTGCTATGAAGCAGTAATCTAACCACTGACCCACCATGCCACTTCAGTGTTGCACTTCAGAGTGCACTAGCACCCATCTTTCTATTGCTGCTGCCAGGATACTTTCCGTACAGGGACAGGCATTCACCTCATGGATTGGACCAGGATGACTTTCAGGGCTTCTCTCTTGCTCTCCTATTGCTCGCTCCCTTAGCTAGTACTGGGATGCTCAAGGCATCTGTCTTCCTTTCCCATTTTATACTTTGCTCTCGAAGCCAGAGCTCAAAGGGTTACACTGCTTCCATCTTGCCTTGCCTTTCGTGAAAGCACAAAGCCAGCATTGTCATGTTTGTCAACAGTAATCCGCTTATAGATTATATTCAAGACAGAAAAGGGCAAAATTTTGATTACTAATGCAGTCAAGAGACATGTGAATATTACAAATAAACATTCTTCCTTCACAGGTTTAAGGTCTGCCTTAACTATTCTGTTGGGTAGAGCAGTACTGGCCATTGCTGATACTTGGGAGTCTGACTCTACTGCCCTATGTGACGGTGTTACCCAGTCATCTATAATCAAATATTCTTGAGACATATTCCACTTAGTTTGATATAGAGTTATGAATTTTTCATAGATAAGAAAATAACAAAAATAATGTCAGCATTGGAACTCTCAAACCTTGAGGTGTTTTATTCAAATTAAACATGGATTTGTTAATAAAGACAAGATTATTAATTTTTCTGCTGCCAACTTTAATTATACTTTAATAATATCCTGTTCTGTCCTGAATTTGATAACACTGGAGTGAAATTGGTCTTTGATAGTTAAGTAAACTGCCTGCTGACTCCTTGTCTGAGTTGCTTGATGGTTGGTAAATCCCTGGCAGTCTGGGAGTACTACCCCAAGTAATCACATTGAGATATAGGTTTGCCCTGGGCAGATAGTTTTCACTCTGCCTGATTTGCCAATTTACTGTGTTCCATTTTGTACTTCCGCCCAAGATGAATACATGCATAGAATTCCATTTGACGCACAGAACTGAAATTATTCATTCAGCTAAACCAGTCCTCAGGTGAAAATGCTAAATTAAGGGAAGGCTAATTACAAAAGTATGAGACAAGAACTGGAGAAATTAGATTAGTGCAGCTGTTTGAGAGTAAATCCATATCACGCATGTGGGAGTTTTTCAAAGGCCAGCATGTTCAGGACTAGCATGTTCCTGTGAAGATGAAAGATAGGGATAGCACGATTCAGGAACCCTGAATGGCAAGAGATTGAAAGTTCAGTCAAAAAGAAGCATGAAATATATGTAAGGTATAGGAAACTGAAATCAGTCAAGCCCCTTGAAGAATATAAAGGAGGCAGCAAAAAATTTAAACAAGGAATTAGGAGGGTTAAAAATGGTCATAAAATGTCCTTGGCCAGTAGGATTAAGGAGACTTCTAAGGCATTTTATATGTATATTAGGAGCAAAAGGTAAGCTAGCGAAAGGGAAGATTCACTCAAGGGCAAAGGAGAGAATATGTGTGTGGAGCCAGAAGAAATGGGTAATGTCCTTAATGCGTACTTTGCTTTGGTATTCACCAAGGAAAAGAAATGGATGATGGTAAGATTAGAGAGGAGTACGTTGATATTCTGGGGCATGTTAATTTTAAGAAGGAGGAGGCATTGAGGTTTAAAAAGCATTTAGATAAATAAGTTCCCAAGGTGTGATGGAATCTCATAGAGTCCTACATTGCAGATAAAGGCTATTTGAACATCGAGTCTGCACTGACCCTCCAAAGAGCAACCCAGCTCCATACCCTATTCCTGTAATACCATATTCATCATAGCTAACTCACATAGCCTGCTTACCCCTGGGAGAAAGTGAGGACTGCAGATTCTGGAGATCACTTAGATTTTCAATTTTCTGTCAGGCACTGGGGAAGCCAGCCTTGCCTGGTCCTTGAGGAAAGCTGCCTGCTTTTCTTTTGTCATCGGAGGCAGAGGAGAGTTCTTACGATGAGGTAGTAGTGTCCCTAACATTTGGCGGGGGGCCCACGTTCAGGTCCTATTTGCTCCAGAGGTGTAGCAAAGCAGGTCTGGAGAATTTGTTTTAAAAATTTCTAAAACAGGCTGCCAATTCACAAGATTAAAAACCGAATTAACTTCGGATGTTGTTACTCAGATAGAGAAACTACTGGGAAGGCTCAACAGGTCTGGCACATCTCTAGAGGGAAATCAGAGTTAACGTTGAGGGTTGGTTCTGAGGAAGGGTCACTTGACCTGAGGCTTATGCCCGAAACATCGATTCTCCTGCTCCTTGGATGCTGCCTGACCTGCTGCGCTTTTCCAGCAATACATTTTTCAGCTCTGCTTACCCCTGGACAATACAGGGCAATTTAGCATGTCCAAACTACCTAACCAGCACATCTTTGAACTGTGCAACGAAACTGGAGCACCCGGAGGAAACCCACAGACATGGAGAATATTTAAACTCCACACAGAAAGTTACCCAAGGCTGGAACCAAACCAAGATCCCTGGTGATGTAAGGCAACAGTGCTAACCACTGTGCTGCCCGGAGATCTATCTCAAGAGGCAAGGGAGGAGATTGCTGCGGCCTTTCACAGAGATCTTTTTATCCTCTTTAGCTATAGGCGAGGTCCCAGAAAATTAGAGAATAGCCAATGTTGTTTTTTTCAAAAGTGTGATGCTGGAAAAGCACAGCAGATCAGGCAGCATCCGAGGAGCAGGAAAATCGATGTTTCGGCCAAAAGCCCTCTGAGCTGTGTTTTTCTTGCACTCTTGAGTCTAATCTCCAGCGTCTGCAGTACTCACTTTTGCCAATGTTGTTCTTTTGTTTAAGAAGGGCAATAGGGATAATCTGGAAAATTACAGGCCAGTGAGACTTACAACAATAGTAGAGAAATTATTGGAGAAGGTTCTTAGGGACCAGATTTACTGGCATTTGCAAAAGAATGAACTTATTTTAGATAGTCAGCATGGCTTTGTGTAAGGTCTTTTCTCACAAATTTATTTGACTGTTTTGGAGGAAGTTGTGAAAACGATTGATGAGGGTAGAGCACTGGATGTTGTCGACATGGACTTTACGAAAGCATTTCATCTTTTTAAAGATTAAATCACATAAGATCCATGGTGAGTTGGTAAGTTGGATACAAAATTGGCTTGGTCATAGATGACAGAGGGTAATTGTGGAGGAGTGTTTTTCTGACTGGAGGTTTGTGACCAATGGTGTCCACAAGGATCAGTGCTTGGAGCTCTGTTGCTTGTAATATATATAAATAATTTGGATGAAAGTGTAGGTGGTCTGATTAGTAAGCTTACAGATGACATTAGAATTGGTGGAGTTGTTGATAGTGAGGAAGGTTGTCAAAGGAAATAGATCACTTGGTAAGTTGGGTGGAGAAATAGCAGATGGTGTTTAATACAGACAAGTATGAGGTGATGCATTTTCAGAAGTCAAATGCAAAACGAAAGTGGCAAGATCCTTAAGAGAATTGATACATAGAGACATCTTGGGATGCGAATCCATCGCTCCATGAAAGTGGCAACGCAAGTGGATAAGGTGGTCAAGAAGGCATATGACATGCTTGCCTTCATCAGTCAGGGCATTAAATATTAAAGTTAGCAAGTCATGTTGCAGCTGTATAAACTTTAACTAAGCCTTATTTAGAGTATTGTTTGCAGTTCTGGCCCCACTAGAGGAAAGATGTGAAGGCTTTGGAGATGGTGCAAAAGAGGTTTACCAGGATGTTGTATGGATTGGAGAGTATTAGCTATGAGGAGAGGTGAAGGGTGACCTGATAGATGTACAGAAAATTGAGAGAGGCATGGATCGGGTGGATAGTCAGAGTTTTTTGTCAGAGTCACATACTAGGCAGTGTGAATTTAGGCCAGAGGAGGAACGTTTGAAGGAGATTTGTGAGGCAAGTTTTTTTATACAGAGTGGTAGCTTTTAGAATGTGCTGCTGGAGAAAGTGTTAGAGCCAGAGATGGTAGCAATGTTTAAGAGGCGTTTAAATAAATGCATATACAGGCAGGGAATAGAGGAGTATGGCCCAAGTGCAGGCAGATGTGATTAATTTTGGAAATGGCATTGTGGTCAGCACAGACACTGGTGAGTTGAAAGTTTATTCTTGTTCTGCCCTGTTCCATATTCTAACCAGGTTATGATGCTACTTAGATTTCATTCAAGCTTTCTTCCAACCTTCAACTCTCACAGTTACCTTCTTGAACCCTGTCTTGCTTTTCATCCCCCAGTTTAATGCATCTATACTGTATACCTCAATTGCTTTCCATTATAATGGATTCCGCATATAACAAATCTTTGAAAAAGAGCTTTATTTTCAACTTGTACTTCAGCACAGGGCCAACCCAGTTCTTACTGGGCATGATTTTATCTCTGCTACGGGTCAAGGAAATACTGTGGGGGGAAAGGGGTGTGGGAAGTAAATCTTCCTTTTTTGGGAGAGTCCTTATGACCATTGGAGTCCCCTTCACCCCACCTCCCCAAGATCATATGACCACTATAACCTTCTTTCTCCAGCAACACCCAAGATCTATCTTCAGTTCAGCTTCCATTATTCCTTGTCTTTATGAGGACTAGAGTCAGTTCCGAGAGGGCATTGCTTGATCCTGGCATCGCTTGAACTACAGAGCTATTGGTCAACTTGATTGGCCATTGGTTCTTCACAGTGAGACTTTCTCCTCAGATGGGGGCAGAAGCATTGCCGTGGGCCACTTGACATATCACTGAGTGTAAAATAGCTGAAATGCAGCTGGCTTTATTGTGGTCAGCCTCCCTCCCAGCTGACTTTTTAATCAGGTGGTGGTGGAATAACTTCCTGTATGATCCAGCCCAAAGGTTTCTCTGGAAGGGGAAACTAGTTACACTAAATGGCTGTTTGTCTGTATATCTCTACTATTTGCTTAAAGCCAATTGCAATCAGGATATGTTCTGCAGAATATGGTCGGGCAAGGTAGAAATAATAATACAACCTACTCACACCCAAATCTATTAGCCAAGTGTTAAAAATGGTTTGTTCAGTCGACTAAGGTTGATAGGCAAATCCAGCTTGATTTGAGTCCGTTGAACAAACTCTTATGTCAGGATAAGATGTTCAAGGATTCAGTTTCTACTGTCAGAACCAGGAAAAAGAAAATGCATTATTTGTTTTATGAAATAATTATTTTATTAGAATGGCACGGTGGCTCAGTGGTTAGCACTGCTTCCTCACAGCACCAGGGACCCAAGTTCGATTCCAGCCTTGGGCGATTGTCTGTGTGGAGTTTGCACATTCTCCCTGTGTCTGCATGGGTTTGCTCCGGTTTCCTCCCATGGTCCAAAGATGTGCAGGTCAGGTGAATTGGCCATGGTAAATTGCCCATAGTGTGAGGTGCATTAGTCAGAGGAAAATGGGTCTGAGTGGGTTACTCTTTGGAGGGTTGGTGTGGATGTGTTGGGCCGAAGGGCCTGTTTCCACACTGTAGGGAATCTAAAAAAAACTAGACTTGAGGTGTAGAAGTTGCTTGGAGATGTATCAAATTGTCTATTAATATGAAAAAATGAACTGCAGCAACTACTTATATTTTTGAAGGACATTTATTCTAATAAAGGTGCATCACAGGAGCATTAGAAAACAAAATATAACAAGAGATTATGTCACATTGCCAAAGGCTTGCTCAAAGAGGTGGAGTTTAAGTATTGTTTTAAAGGAGGAAAGTGAATGAGAGAACTGTAGAAAGAGAATTTCGAGCTTGGGGCCGAGGCAAGTGAAGGCATGGCTACCAATGGTAACGTGATTATCCAGATTTAAAACTATCAAAATTCAGGCCGTAGTTTCTTATTTAAAAACTAAGCCTTTTTTGATTTTCTAGGGACTATCATTTTTAAAGTAATGGAGAAAATGTGTCTTGAGGCAAACCATGCTGCACACATAATTTGAACTTCAGCAGTATAGAATTCTTCAGGTCTTTGACTTTGTAGTAACAAAAGTGAAAAATAACATGCAACTTGTGACCAGCATTTTCCGTTTGTTGTTGAAGTTATTCCACAAAGCATCATGGTCTTCTATGTTCAGGGCAGCTTGTCAGCCTTCCTTCTGTTCTGCATAGAGGTGTTAAGACTTTTGATGTATATATCTGTTGAAAAATGAACAGTGAAGTTTACTGCAGTGACTGGTGAGCAATTGCACCGATTTAGCATTGTGGGGATGTTGTAATCACAATTGCATGCACCCTAAAGCTGAATTTTCCCAATTACAGTTAATCTGTGGTGTTGTGTGAATTCCATGGCATTCAATCCACCATAGCTCCAGGCCAATTTTTTCACTGAATATTTTCCTTTTCACCTCATTAATTATGCATCAAAGATGATGGGTGTAATTTTCAGGAATCGCATAGCAAGTGAGGGAGAAATACTTGTCACTAGAAAAATATCCTGGTTTCCATGCCTTTTAAGGGGTCTTAACTTTTTTTCATTTTTGTAGCCCTGCAATTAGTTTGAGCAGCAGGACAATAAATAACAAATTGCATCCATATAGCAAGTAGTACATAAAAAAAATCCAAGACAGTTGTCATGAGGCAGGTGAGGAAACTGACCTTTAATTCACAGGGGTGAATGATGGCTGTTAAAAGTTGGGAATTGAGTATGGATTGAAAATTAAATTGGTGTATCTTAAGTCTGGATTTCCACAAGTTAGGAACAATGCAATTTATGATTGTGCGAACAGGTGAATGTTGCCTGGGAGAGGAATGCTCAACAAACATCAAGAAATAAAGGAATAAATGAGGAAATGTAAGGCAGTGGATGTTGCCACTGGAAGGTTTGTGCTATAGGGAGAGGCTGAATAAGCTGGAGCTATTTTTCCTGGAGCATTGGAGGCTGAGGGGTGACCTTATAGATATTTATAAAATGATGAGGGGCATGGATAGGGTAAACAGACAAAGTCTTTTCCCTGGGGTGGGAGAGTCCAAAAATTCTTGGATCACTGGGGTATGTTTTGTGGTAAGCATAAATTCTACAAGAGAGACAGTTTGCACCTGAATAGGTTAGGGACCAGCATTCTGGCAGGCAGGTTTGCTACTGCAACACAGCTACGTTTAAACTAAGTAGCGGGGGGGAGGGGGACAAACTGGATGTTTAAGAAGGAAATTGGAGGGAAAGTTAGAACAAGGGAAATCAAGAAAGACAACTGTATCAATGAGGCAGAAAACTCAGAAGGGGATCATGCTGTAAGGTTGAGTGAAATAGGAGTTGATGGGAAGGGTGAGGGCAGTAACAAATTAAAAATACTATACATGAATGCACAAAGCATTAGAAATAAGATGGATGAGCTTGAGGCTCTTTTGGAAATTGGCAGATATGATATTGTGGGGATAACTGAGACATGGCTTCAAGTGGACAGGGCCTGGGAAATGAATATACACGTGCTATCGTAAGGACAGACTGACGGGCAGAGGGGGTGGGGTGGCCATTTTGATAAGGGATGATATTCAGTCCCTTGCGCGGGGGGACCTAGAATCAGGGGATGTAGAGTCAGTGTGGATAGAGCTGAGAAATAGGAAGGGTAAAAAGACCCTCTTGGGAGTTATCTACAAGCCCCAATGTCTTTTAGGGAAATAAACTGCCATTCTTAACTGGTCTGGCTTATATGTGACTCCAGACCCACAGCAATGTGATTGACTCATAACTACCCTCTGTACAATTAGGGATGGGCAATAAATGCTGGCCTAGCCAGTGATCGCCATCATTCCATGAATGAATCAAAAATAAACAGAGTTGGATCAGAAAGAAATCAAACAGGAATTCAAGTATGATTGCTGTCAATGGTGAGTTTGAATGTTGATGTTGGTGTATTTATTCCATTTTAAAACTTATTGCCTTCCTGATGTTTCCCTTTTATTCTGGTGAAAAGTTGCATGGTAAACGAATGCTCAGTGGTACCTTCGTCAGTTTGCAATTCTCTGTATAGTAGCCTGAGCAGAATATCAGCTGGTTGATCCAAGTGGAACATCAAAAGTGTGTTTAATTCAAAGATCTTTTAATACAATGGTATGCACCCTTTCCATGAATAGTCGTGGGATTATTATCAATAATGAGAACAATAGATGTTCGATTCTTCAGCCCATACCCTGGCCCAGAGTCACAGAGGCCTCAGATCTCACCTGTGGTTACACCATTTGATTAAGATCACATTATAGAAGTTGTACCTTGGGACACTAAATATCCAAGGTTCAATTTCACAGCCAATTGCAGTGTCAGAGAAAGATTAATTTGCTGCATGAGGGCTTAAAATTTTTGACAAAAATTTCACAGAGATATTTAGTTTGTGGTTCCTTCAAGAATGTGCACGATTTTTCTGGTTTTTCAATTACCAATAGATTTGTAGAACCAGGATTTAAAGAAAATAACTGTTCAGTAAAGGAGACTTTAGAAGTGTCTTAGCAAGAACACTACTTTCGTATACAATGGATTACTATTTAAATTAATCTGAATAATGCAGAGGAAATGAGCCTGAATAATTCCCTAATAAACTAACCTTCTTACGTTCTAGTTTTGAATGTCAGCATCCATCAACAGAGGCCTTGAGCTGTGATAAAGTGGTAACCATTATGACGTCTTAAAACCCAGAGCCAAATGTATGTAAATAAGAAATTACAAACATGTATGAACTCGATTAGGTGCATTTGGATCAAAAGTGGCAATACCATAGCATTTTCACATTGGCTATACGCGCACACAAATTAAGACAGTGAAAGTACAAATTTAATGCTAGGTCCTCGGGACCATTCTTTGATACCATGTAATTACCTCTTGCCCATCAAGCAACAAAGAGAGCTTCATTAAATGGTAAAATGATGGACAAAATACAAATTGCCACCTTGCAGAGTGTAATAGTTCAAAGCATAATGACCATAGGAACCTTGTAATTATTGTAATTATCTATCTGAGCTGTTTGGCTCTAAGTGACATAAATGATGTAACTAACTACTGTATTAATAATCCTAAATGTTTTATTTTATTAAGTACAATTTCAGAAAACCTAATGCATTTTGCACTTAAGGGTGCAATGAAAATTATTCAAAAGCAATTCTGAGTACATGAAGAAGGTTTTATAATTGAAGGGATTGCAAAAGGTAGTTGAGGCTTCTATATGCTGGGAGAACCAACCTGTTGCCTATTTATTTACTTTAGCTGACACAAGTATTTTTAAACATTGGGTTCGATATTCCCAATTTTTCGTTGAAGTTGGTTTGTGTTAGATGGCAACTAATGCACCACCTTCACTTCCACAATAACTTGAAATATTGTCTCTTTTATTCATTGAAATTTCAACTGCATCATTGCAATTAAAAGCCTAGACATAAGGTGTGAGGTACTCTTGGTGTTGTATGTATTGTAGGTCTGGCCTGTTCCCCAAGCCTGCAGTCACCCGAGCCATGTTCCATTTTATTTGGCGATCAAAAATGGACCCTGTGTATAAAGCTCTGGATAAGGCAGGGGGAAAGAACATACTCAATGCTGCCCCCATTCTGATGGCCACCTTTGAGCATGGCTACATGAAGCTGTGCATAGACCCTCAGTACATAAACACCAAGTGTCACTATGTACTGATGTTGTACCTGTCCCTGCTGTTCAAAGTCTGGGCCAGGCCTCGTTGCCATTGAATGCTCCAAGTAGTTGGTTCCATGTCGCACGTCATTTGTGGGAAAATTTGTAAAGGAAAACACCTTTGACCACAAGTCCATCAGGAAGTGGTCAGCATATAACTTCCTCAGCCTGCAGGAAAGGGTGGAACCTTTTGCATTGTTTCCAGAGAAGACTATCAAAATCATTTGCCGGAATGCCTCATTGCCAGAACTTTCCAACAAACATCAAGACATTGCTTGGCTGTTGGTGAGATGGGCACTACCTGTGAGATTTTTAATGCATGCCGGGCTCTCTCTGCCACCATATGTTGCCCTCAAAGTGCTGCAAGGTGGGGAACAGACTATCATACATCTCCTTCGGAATTGTCTTTGGAAAGGAAGTCTGGAGAGTGATGGTGTGGTTTTGTCAAAATTCGTCCAGAGCAGCTGTGTGATGCAGGACACTGCTGTACAGTCTGTTCCTAAAGACACACACCAAGACAAGCATCGACTGTGCCTGGAGAACCATCAACTCGGTTAAAGATAATCTTTGGTCTGCCCGAAACTTGTTGTTCATCCAGTGCAAGGAGTTGATCTCAACAGAGTGTTGCAAACTGGCACATTCCAATGTCCAGGACTACATGCTGAGGGACAAATTAAAGCTTGGGACAGTGCTACAAAGGCACGTGAGGAAAGACCACAGTCTAAAGTCTTTCTCCCAAATTACAATGGGGACCCATCAGTTTGTCAGACTTTCATATTGCCTCAAATGTATGTAAATAGTTTCTTGCATAATTAAGAAATGCTTTTGGTTTTTGCAATTGCAGGGAATGTCACAATCCAATGTTTGTCTTTCTAGAAATGCATGCTATATAAATTGCTTCAGTGCCTGCTTATGTTCCTAGAGTTTTTTATGAATAAAGGATATCTTTGCAAATAGAAACTTCTAATCTGTCAGGTGGATGCCAGTGTTGTAGGTGTCCTGGCACAACTTGGTTGGTGGCATAGCTAGTTAGACTGAAATGTTAGATTTTATTTAATGCAGGCAACGAGGATCAGTCAGCAAGTGCCCTGTGTCACCTTCATTGGGAAAGCCCTACCAAATGAAGTTTTTCTCAACAGCTGTCCATTGCAGGAAAGAGAGATCAAGAATCACCAAGGGATTCAGATGATGAGCCAGGATGGATACCCAAGTGTGAGTCCCAAAAGACGGGAGGGAGTTCGACAGCAAAGATGGGGAGTCAGTGCTTAGTGGCTTTGAGACTGCTGTCCCATGCGACCCTTAAATGGGCATTGATTGCTCATTTAAGGACCTTAATTGGCAGTGAGTTGGAAAGGCTGTCCATCAGCCTTCCTAGCAGGAACAGGTCCCAATCCTGCACCCTCCCACTCAATTAAATGTCCCTCAACCTCAAACTCAAACATGTACTTCATTGATTAATTCTGTTCCTGTGTCCACAGTGCCCTCAGACCTTCTGAGTATTTTCAGCATTTTGTATTTTGCTTTAAGATATCAACATTTTGCTTTTCTTTTGCAGTTCTTTAGCTCTCAGTATTAGTGTCTTGTTACCATTATTTCTTTACACTGGTGATACACATCATGAAAGATGTAAATATGCAGTGTGGTTTGTTTTTGTGGTCTACGCTGAGGGAGAGCGCTGATGTTTGTTTTTTGGTGCTATGTAAGTGCAAGATATTTCTTGGCCTTACGTTAATGTTTGATTATTTTGGCAATGCTTTGTAAGATAAAATGACCTTCGTTAATTTGATTCAAATTGCAATGCTGCCTTTCTTTCAAAGAATACCTTTTGTGTGATGCATCAATAGTGTTTTGTATTTTGACAGTTTTGTTACAAAAGTGACTTTTAGCATCTGTAAATAAATTACACTACTAGAGCACAAATTGACTGAGCA
The DNA here is from genome assembly GCF_037043375.1 of Chiloscyllium plagiosum. Classification (NCBI taxonomy): domain Eukaryota; kingdom Metazoa; phylum Chordata; class Chondrichthyes; order Orectolobiformes; family Hemiscylliidae; genus Chiloscyllium; species Chiloscyllium plagiosum. Next base: position 43,231,295 of record NW_028270152.1, read on the forward strand.
ATTGTAGTCCCATTCTGAATGACATTTTAGTATTGGGGTTGCCATGGTCTGGTAAAGCATGAACTAAAACAATATCTAATGTATAAGTAAATATATTTTGCTTCTAGCAAATTGTTACCCAGGATATTAGAAAAAACCTTTTGAAGACAGAAGCAAAATGTCAATTCAAATCCAAGCAGTCAGTGACAGAAAATAAGGCATACTTCTTTATGGATAGACTTCATTCATGACTTTTTTTTCTTATGTCCAGAAATGTTGTTACACACAGCTGAACTGTATTTTTCTCATTACCATATCACCTATGGAATGTTTTCATCAGTAACTACCACCAATAAATCACCCGTGGTTCCAATTGAATAATTTACGAACAAACCTCATTAAGGGCAATGCAAACCATCGAGAGATGGGGAGGTTAGAGAGCTAAATCCAAATGGAGTTGGAAGGGTGTTATAAGCTACAGTACTCAGTCTTCCAACAGTCTTCTCGACAGTTTCCTCTTTACCAGTTCCACCCAATGAATTAACTGAATTAAACCCAATCACCTGCTTCACCAAATGCTCCTTGAACATTGACGTTTGATTCATTTTTGTTTACTGCAAATCTCAGGAGAAGGAAATTTGTTCATGTCGTATGGCTTTTTTGCTTTTATGTCATTCTTCAGTGACATCTGCAAGGGTGCCATACAGGTAGCAGCTGCTTGCCCCTTTGCAATCAAGATAAGTCTACATGATGTAAGTGGTTGAGAGTTAGAATTCCAGATCATAATTTCATCAGATGAGCACTCTGGTTTCAAAACTTTGCTAAATAAAGAGAAATTTGCAAAGTAAGGATCACTCTCTTACTGGAATTGGTCTTTGTAAGTAGAAGTTTTGCAATATATGCTTAATAACTTTCCTGGTGGAAGTTGTCTAAGTATAAATTTTAAAAAGCCAAAATGTAACATTGGCCTCTGCCTTACTCTCGTAATTCCATGATCCTCTGATAAAAATTTCCCTTTCTGTGACTAATACCATTTGCTTCTTTCTGCAGATTTTGCTGGTGGATACAATTATTGTACTGTGATAAGGACAGCTTCCCTCCATATCTAGGTTATGCAGAAAGTATTACCGATCTCTCATATTTCGTGTGGCTGATACAAAAGCTTCAAAAACATCGTGGTTGCCATCCATGAATGTATGCTTCATGAACCTTCTTAGAATCATAGAAACCCTATGGTGCAGAGAGGGGCCATTGAACCTATCGAGTCTGCACCGACCCAACAACGAGCAGCACCACACTCAGACCCAGCCTCCATACCCTACCCCAATAACCCTACACTTACTGTGTCTATCCACCCAAACTACACATCCTTGGATATTATGGACAATTTAGCATGGTCAATCCATCTAACCTACACATCTTTGGACTGGGTGGAAAGCAGAGCACCCAGCAGAAACCCATGGTGACATGGGGAGAATGTGCAAATTTGTGCAAACTCCACAGCAATGAGCCACCATGCCACCCCTTGCAGTAGTTTTGCATACCATTATGCACAATTATGTCTGTCAAACACAATTTATCTTACTCTGCCATGATCCTGGAGGCCATCTTAGGCTGGTGGCTCAAGTCTTCTTAACTTTTTAACTGTTGAGTCCCCAGGTGAGATTTCCGTCTCCCAATTGTGTTTTTTATCTTGCTAGGAAACAATTTTCTTCTGACTTTGGCTTTGCATTATTTTCAACATCTGCACTAATCTCATGTAGTCTCTTTGTTGATCAGAAAGTGTGCAAAACACATTCATATACCTCATCCGAATTAGAGATTCCTATTGCATTGTATTTCCTCCTGCACAAAATGTTTATGTACTGGTGTGGCTTAGAAAGCCTTAAAAAAAAACTCCTCTCAGAGTTTATAATCTCTGAGGGAAGCCTGCAGTGAAGTTGGGAACATTCTGAATGCTAAGTATAAAATGCTTTGACACCTTCCAATGTCTCTATTAGATGCCTCATTATAAGGTCATAGCACTTTTTCTGCAGAGATTCATCATAGGGATCTATTCAGCAAAGATATGTTGACTCTTACATTATGTAAATATTGTTATGTATTACATTCCTGTTGATGGAAATTCTGTAGTATATGAAGAAAAATTAAAAAGCTCTTTGCTTCGACTTGCAGTTTTATTCTGCAATTTAAATTAACATACAATTCTGGCTCATGAGCTAGTGCATTTTGTTTTCTTTACTCATTTATGGGATGATGTCTCTGGCTGGACAGCATTTATTGACCATCCCTAATTGCCCAGAGTGTCTGCAGTTACTCGTAGGCCAAAGCAGGTAAGAATGGCAGATGTCCTTCCCTAAAGGACACTAGTGAACCAGATGGGTTTTTGCAATGATTGACAGTGGATTCATGGTCATCATCAGACTCTTAATTCCAGTTTTTTAAAAATTGAATTCAAATTCTACCACAGTGTGATTTGAACCTGGTCCCCAGAACATTACCTCGGTCTCTGAATTAACAGTCTAGCAATAATACCAGGAGGCCATCACCTCCCCAATGAACTCACTGATAACTGATGACTTCTCTGTATTTTTTTCACAGCTCCAAGCTGCTCAGCCACATAACACATAGTTGTTGGTAGGCAGAAGGTCATTTCTCATTAATAACTGAGCACCTGTCCACAGACCAATGTGTTACTTGTACCAACTAAGCTCCATCTTTGCACAGCTCCTTGACCCCAGATTGTCCAACTTCTTGACCAAGCAGCTGTGTAAAAAGCAATCCTTGTTTTTTAAAAATCGTTTGTTTCTTTTTTCAGTTCACAATTTGAAAAACAGAAAAGATAACAAGACATGATCTTTACAATAGCAGACTGGCTGAGTGACTATGGAGGGTATGTAAAGGTATGGGGCTAGTACAGGAAATCTGAGAGGTCATGCGTAGGCATGGGGTGGGTAGCAGTTTAGAAGATCTTTAAATGACTTTGGTGGCTGTCTCCACACCCTCACTGCTCATGCACTCTATCGTGGCTTGAAAATGCACAATGAATCTGACTTCTGAGTGAAAAGATAAAAATCGCAAGCAAAGCCACATACAGTTAGATACACATTTCAGAATGTCTGGACCCGTGTGCTCTGGCCTTAAATGGATTCCCAATCTTTACTGAAAAGACCAAAGTGAATGACTCTGTTGGTCTACGTTTGCTATGTACTTTGAATACACAGCCTTCATAATGGATGTATCTCTGAAACAGAAGGAAGGTTTCCTGAGAGTATATAATTGACATACTCTTGCAGATATGATGTGATCTGATATTTTTTTAGAAAGGTGTTTGATTAGAGGTAATGGAGACCATTTTGTTTGAACTGGATTTCACTTGGAGATTTTGGAACAGATAATCTTTGCACTGGCAATTTGTATGAGAGCTGCTAGAAACCTCTATGATGTCAGCATTTGGAACCTTTGATGTACAGGGGGCCAGATTTTAGGAAAACATATTATGGTGAAAGACTTCCAAGTGTATTTCCTTAGCTGCCAAGAAATAATCCAAGATAGAGAATGGAAAAAAATCGTGGCTGTCAGAGCTGCACCTTTCTTGAGGTATTTTAGGTGTTAGAGGTGATTCCCTCGAATTCCAGGAGCAGCAATTACTGTTTTATATACTGTTGCATTGTTTTGAAACTTTGGGGGGCAAAAGATCAAAACAATGGCACCTTAGAAAGGAGGAAGACGCACAAAGGCAGTGACTACATGGTCAGAGAAAGAAACCTATACTGCTGTCTGACACAGCAGTCAATCTGCACACTTCCTGCATTTGCTGTTTGTGTTCAAGTATTTCTGGACATGGCAGTGCGCCTAGGAAAAATTAACAAACAGTGAAATTCACAGCTGACCTTGGAGGAACGTATGTGGGAGAGCTCACAACATAAGAACATAGTTTTTAAGTGTGGTCTTGTACCAACTAAGCTCCATCTTTGCACAGCTCCTTGACCCCAGATTGTCCAACTTCTTGACCAAGCAGCTGTGTAAAAAGCAATCCTTGTTTTTTAAAAATCGTTTGTTTCTTTTTTCAGTTCACAATTTGAAAAACAGAAAAGATAACAAGACATGATCTTTACAATAGCAGACTGGCTGAGTGACTATGGAGGGTATGTAAAGGTATGGGGCTAGTACAGGAAATCTGAGAGGTCATGCGTAGGCACTCACAGTAGTGAGTGGAGTGGGTTCTTTCTGGATTATATGTTTTATTGAGATCTGTCTCTTGATTACATTTTAAAAATGGATCCATGAGTATTAAGTTAGTCTGGACCAGTGTTTTTTTTTAGAGCAATAAGAAGGTGCTATTTTCTGGGTCTTCAGATTGTCAAAGAGCAAAGATGGCCTATAATAGAGTGAAGTGCTCTTCCTGTCGGATGTGGGAGTTCAGGGAGAGTTTCCATATTATGGTGATTATGCCTGCAGGAAGGGTCTTCGGTTGCGAATCCTATCACATTGCATGGATCAGTTGGAGTGGCAGTTCAAGGCAATAACGAATTTACAGGAGCTAGGGGGTGTGATGGAAGATAGTTATAGCAAGGAAGAAAACCCGCATATTTAGTCAGGTAGATAGGTTAATTCCAGGAAGGGGAGGAGGGATAGACAGGTAGTGCAGGAGTCTCCTGTGGCTATCTCCATCTCAAACAAGTACGCTGTTTTGGAAAATGTAGGAGGTGATGGATTCTCCGGGGAACGTAGCTCAAACAGCCAAGTTTCTGGTAATGAGATTGGCTCTAATATAATGAGGGATATGTCGGGTTCCAAGTGATCATTTATGATTGGGGAGTCTCTCGTCAGAGGCACAGATAGGTGTTTCTGTGGCAGCAAAAATTTAGAATGGTGTATTGCCTCCCTGGTGGCAGAATTGAGGATATCTCAGAGCATCTGGAAAGTTCTCAAAGCGGAGAGGGACCAGCAGCAGGTCATTGTACACATTGGAACTAATGACAAAGGAAGGGAAAAGGATGAAATTCTGAAGGGAGAATGTAGAAAGCTGGGTAGGAATTTAAAAGGGAGGTCTTGGAGGGTCGTAATATCTGGATTACTCCTGGTGCTACAAGCTAGTGAGGGTAGGAACAGAAGGATAGAGGAAATGAATGGCTGAGGAGCTGGTGTAGGGGAGAAGGGTTCACATTTTTGGATCATTGGAATCTCTTCTGGGGCAGAAGTGACCTTTACAAGAAGGGAACTAATATACTGGAAGGGAACTAATATACTGGCAGGGAGATTTGCTAGAGTTGCTCGGGAGGATTTAAACTAGTAAGGTGGAGTGGGGGATGGTGGTGGGACCCAGGGAGATAGTGAGGAAAGAGGTCAATCAGAAAAGGAAGGAGTTAAAAAGTCAGGGCAGGCAGGAAAAAGCAGTGAACAAGCTAAGACTGATAAAATTAAGTGACATTTACTTCAACGCAAGAAGCCTAACAGGGAATGCAGATGAACTCGGGGCATGGTTAGAAATATGGGACTGACATATCATAGCAATTACAGAGACATGGCTCAGGGATGGACAGGGCCAGCAGCTTAATGTTCCAGGGTACAACTGCTATTGGAAGGATAGACAGGAGGGAAAGAGAGGAGGGGGAGTGGCGTTGTTGATAAGGGATATCATTATGGCTGTATCTAGGGAGGGTATTCCTGGGAATACATCCAGGAATGTCATTTGGGTGGAACTGAGAAACAGGAAAGGGATGATCTCGTTATTGGAATTGTAATGTAGAGAAATTGAGAAACAGATTTGTCAGGAGATCTCAGTTATCTGTAAGAATAATAGGGTGGTCATGGTAGGGGGTTTTAACCTTCCAAACATAGATTGGGACTGCCATAGCATTGAGGGTTTAGATGTAGAGGAATTTGTTAAGTGTGTACAAGAAACTTTTCTGATTCAGTATGTGCATGTACCTACTAGAGAAGGTATAAAACTTGACATACTCTTGGGAAATAAGGCAGGGCAGGTGACTGAACTGTCAATGGGGGAGCACTTTGAGGCCAGCTACCATAAGTCTATTAGTTTTAAAATAATGATGGAAAAGAATAAACTGGATCTTAAAGTTGAAGTTCTACATTGGAGGAAGGCCAATTTTGATGGTATTTGGCAAGAACTTTCAAACGTTGATTAGGGGCAGACGTTTGCAGGTAAAGGGACGGCTGGAAAATGGGAAGCCTTCAGAAATGAGGTAACGAGAGTCTCGAGATAGTATATTCCTGTTAGGGTGAAAGGCAAGTCTTGTCAGTTTAGGGAATGCTGGATAAGGAGAGAAATTGAGGTTTTGGTTAAGAAAAAGAAGGAAGCATATGTCAGGTATAGATGGCAGAGATCAAGTGAAGGAGGAGAAAGTGAGGACTGCAGATGCTGGACACCAGAGTTGAAAAATGTGGTGCTGGAAAAACACAGCAGGCCAGGCAGCATCCGAGGAGCAGGAGAATCGACGTTTCGGGCATAAGCCCTTCTTCAGGAATGAGGCTGGTGTGCCAAGCGGGCTGAGATAAAGGGTAGGGGGGAGGGAATTTGGGGGAGGGGCGCTGGGAATACGATAGGTGGAAGGAGGTGAGGGTGAGGGTGATAGGCCGGAGAGGGGGTGGGGGCAGAGAGGTCGGGAAGAAGATTGCAGGTGAAGAGGGCGGTGCTGAATCCAGGGGTTAGGACTGAGAAAAGGTGGGGGGAGGGGAAATGAGGAAGCTGGAGAAATCTACATTCATCCCGTATGGTTGGAGGGTTCCTAGGCGGAAGATGAGGCGCTCTTCCTCCAGGCACGTGTGGTCAGGGTCTGGCAATGGAGGAGGCCAAGGACCTGCGTGTCCTTGGCGGAGTGGGAGGGGGAGTTAAAGTGTTCAGCCACGTGGTTGGTTGGGTTGGTTGGTGCAGGTGTCCCAGAGGTGTTCCCTGAAACGTTCCGCAAGTAGGCGGAAATGATACAGATACAGTAAATAATGTGTGTGGAGGTGCAGGTGAATTTGCGACGGATATGGAAGGATCTATTGGCGCCTTGGAGGGAGGTGATGGGGGGGGGTGTGAGTGCAAGTTTTGAACTTCTTGTGGTTGCAGGGGAAGGTGCCGGGAGTGGAGGTTGGGTTGGTGGGGGGTATGGACCTGACGAGGGAGTTGCGGAGGGAGTGGTCTCTCCGGAACGCTGATAGGGGTGGGGAGGGAAATATATCCCTGGTGGTGGGGTCTGTTTGGAGGTGGCGGAAATGACGGAGGATGATACGATGTATCCGGACGTTGGTGGGGTGGAAGGTGAGGACCAGTGGGGTTCTGTCCTGGTGGCGATTGGAGGGGCGGGGTTCAAGGGCGGAGATGCGGGAAGTGGAGGAGTTGCGGTGGAGAGCATCGTTGACCACGTCGGAGGGGAAATTGCGGTCTTTGAAGAAGGAGGCCATTTGGGTTCAAGAGATCAAGTGAATCCTTAGTATAAAGGCAGGAGGAGGGAAATCAGAAGGGCAAAAAAGGGACATGAGATAGCTTTGGCAAATTGGGTTCAAGAGAATCCAAAGGTATTTTATAAATACATTAAGGACAAACTAGGGAGAGAATAGGGTCATTCAAAGATCAGCAAGGCAGCCTATGTGTAGAACCAAGGGGTTTGGGGAAGATATTAAACAAATATTTTGTATCAGTGTTTACTGTGGAGAAGGAGATGGAAGATATAGAATGTGGAGAAATAGATGGTGACATCTTGAAAAATGTCCATGTTACAGAAGACTGGAGGTTGGCAAATGTGGTGCCACTGTTTAAGAAGGGTGGAAAGGACAGCCAGGGAACTATAGACCAGTGAGCCTGACCTGGGTGGTGGGAAAATTGTTGGAGGGAATCCTGACGAACAGGATGTACATGTATTTGGAAAGGTAAGGACTGATTAGGGATAGTCAACATGGCTTTGTGTGTGGGAAATCATGGTCTCACAAACTTGATTGAGTTTTTTGAAGAAGTAACAAAGAGGATTGATGAGGGCAGAGCGGTAGATGTGATCTATATGGACTTCAGTCAGGCTTTTGACAAGGTTCCCCATGGGAGACTGATTAGCAAGGTTAGATCTCATGGAATACAGGGAGAACTAGCCATTTGGATACAAAACTGGTTCAAAGATAGAAGACAGAGGGTGTTGGTGGAGTGTTGTTTTTCAGACTGGAGGCCTGTGACCAGTGGAGTGCCACAAGGATCGCTGCTGGGTCCTCTACTTTTTTGTCATTTACATAAATGATTTAGATGCGAGCATAAGAGGTACAGTTAGTAAGTTTGCAGATGACACCAAAATTGGAGGTGTAGTGGTCAGCGAAGAGGATTACCTCAGATTACAACAGGATCTTGACCAGGTGGGCCAATGGGCCGAGAAGTGGCAGATGGAGTTTAATTCAGATAAATGCGAGGTGCTGCATTTTGGGAAAGCAAATCTTAGCAGGACTTATATACTTAATGGTAAGGTTCAAGGGAGTATTGCTGAACAAAGTGCAGGTTCATAGCTCCTTGAAAATGGAGTTGCAGGTAGATAGGATAGTGAAGAAGGTGTTTGGTATGCTTTCCTTTATTGGTCAGAGTATTGAGTACAGGAGTTGGGACATCATGTAGCAGCTGTACAGGACATTGGTTAGGCCACTGTTGGAATATTGCGTGCAATTCCAGTCTCCTTCCTCTCGGAAAGATGTTGTGAAACTTGAAAGGGTTCAGAAAAGATTTACAAGGATGTTGCCAGGGTTGGAGGATTTGAGCTATGGGCAGAGGTTGAACAGTCTGGGGCTGTTTTCCCTGGAGCATCGGAGTCTGAGGGGTAACCTTATAGAGGTTTACAAAATTATGAGGGGCATGGATAGGATAAATAGGCAAAGTCTTTTCCCTGTGGTCGGAGAGTCCAGAACTAGAGGGCATAGGTTTAGGGTGAGAGGGGAATGTTATAAAAGAGACCTAAGGGGCGGCACGGTGGCACAGTGGTTAGCACTGTTGCCTCACAGCGCCGGAGACCCGGGTTCAATTCCCGCCTCAGGCGACTGACTGTGTGGAGTTTGCACGTTCTCCCCATGTCTGCGTGGGTTTCCTCCGGGTGCTCCGGTTTCCTCCCACAGTCCAAAGATCTGCAGGTCAGGTGAATTGGCCATGCTAAATTGCCCGCAGTGTTAGGTAAGGGGTAAATGTAGGGGTATGGGTGGGTTGCGCTTCGGCGGGTCGGTGTGGACTTGTTGGGCCGAAAGGCCTGTTTCTACACTGTAATGTAATCTAAAATCTAATCTAAACTTTTCCACACAGAGGGTGGTACGTGTATGGAATGAGCTGCCAGAGGAAGTGGTGGAGGCTGGTACAATTACAACATCTGAAAGGCAAATGGATGGGTATATGAATTGGAAGGGTTTAGAGAGATATGAGCCAAGTGCTGGAAAATAGGACTCAATTAGGTTAAGATATGTGGTCCGCATGGACGAGTTGGACCGAAACGGTCTGTTTCCGTTCTAGACATCTCCATGACTCTTATGATTCTATTAGTTAATAATCTGTGGTCAAGCAAGGAAATTTCTAAAATGTTATGAGAAAATGCAACAAATATTATTGCTTGTCCTTTAGTCATTGAAGAGTAGCATCTTGATATTTCCAAGAATTTGAAAGACAATTTGCCTAACTTTAGTTTGGAACCCAATCTACTCTTCTCCAGCCCCACTCCCAAAATCAAAAGCTCTCCGTCATCAGCAGAGTCATTTTTGTGAATAATTCAGATTTAGAATGTTAATGTTGGACTAAAAGTTTGGAACTGTTTGTGCTTTGTAAGTTGCCCGTAATAAATTAAATGTTTAGGAAAATTCTGCAGATCCATAAATTAAAGGAAATAAATTGTGGGTTCCAATTTCTCTAGGGTTGCAATTCTTGTCGTCTTTAATAAAATATTATGTTATTTTTGTACTGAATGGACTGGATACTTTAATTAATTGGGTTTTTTGGACCTTTGCAAGTAATTGTTTAGCCCAAATTGATCAATTGATTCACAAGAGCTATAGCTTTTAATCAATTAGTAAACAGTCATGTAAGAGAAACTGAGTTTCTAACACACTTATGTATGAAAGTCTCAATTACTGTTTACTGTAAATTTCAGGATATTGCTTGGCCCAGTGTGAAATACAACCCTATTTTTCAATGGCGATTGTTTTTAATGTACTAGCATCACCCAACCTTCCTTACCCAACTCAGTCACAAAATTTGTTACTCCTCCCTGGCTAGAGCACTGGAAATCAAGGCTTATTATTCCCAGAGTTGTCACAAAAGTCAAAGTTTGTAAAAAGTAAGTTAAATTGCTCTATTCACCTGTCTTTTCAAATTGAGTTTACAGAAAGCATGGACCAGGTTTCTTCACAAGAATGACTATTTATTACACGGTGGCACATTGGTTAGCACTGCTGCCTCACAGCGCCAGAGACCCGGGTTCAATTCCCACCTCAAGCGACTCTCTGTGTGGAGTTTGCACATTCTCCCCGTGTCTGCGTGGGTTTCCTCCGGGTGCTCCGGTTTCCTCCCACAATCCAAAAATGTGCAGGTTAGGTGAATTGACCATGCTAAACTGTCCGTAGTGTTAGGTGAAGGGGTAAATGTAGGAGTACGGGTCTGGGTGGTATACGCGTCGGTGTGGACTTGTAGGGCCGAAGGGCCTGTTTCCACACTGTAAGTAATCTAATCTAATCTAATCTAAAAATAATTTGTGGCTGTAGGTAAACAATTGTGAACTGTTGGCTATAACTTAATCGTTAAAATTCTAACCCCCCCTATAAATTCACTGTCTACATACTCATACCAGCAAGGGAAAAAAAAAAATCAGTGTGATGGGTGGCGGGAAACAGCAATTCAATGGTGTCGTCCACTGAGATGATCTTTCTGCTGACTGTCTCATTCACACCCCTAAGTTGTTCAGCTATCTTGGATCCAATTTCACAATTTTTGGTAAAGGCAAGGGCTTTGACGTCAATAAATTATCACTCATTCACAGACCAATCAGCTGCTTGTTGTTAGCCAAAGCTCCATTCGTACACAACCCTTGGCTCCAAATCATCTGCAAATTATGCTTCCCCTATTGCTTGAACAAGCAGTTATGTAAACAGTACTTAGAATGGATCAATTACTTGGTTTTAAAAGTGCATTAGTCTTTCAACAAGCCTGGATTTTAAAAACACTTCTTTTCTCATTTTAGTCTATATTCAAAATTACAGAATATGTAAAAATAATGTCTTTACAAATGCTATATTCAATTGTTCACCCTGGAAGTGCTGTTTTTACAAATCTGATACTGGAAGTTGATGCAGGGGATCATGCAAGTGACATGGAATATGTTGTGAAGAAAATATTTGGAAGTTTAAATTGTGTCCTCACAGAGCGGCACATGCATGGCAAAGGGTGAAGATCCTCCAGAAAAAAGACAAATGAAGCATAAAGTTTGATTAAACCAAAAGCTGAAACATTTGTTTACTCAATAAATTGTAGCAGGGGAAATTCAGTGTTCATGAAAAACTGATACAAGAATGCAAGAATGAATCTGAGTTGAAGAAGATGCCCAAGACCAAATCTGACTTGGGAAAGCAGTACAACCACTGATATGACCCTAAAAAAGCATGTATTAGAATGTAACCTTAAAAATCATTGGAATGCTTACATTGACACCAGAATTTATGTATTTACATATGTTTACTCCTCAGTGGAGCGAATCAAACCCCAACATCAGCTGTGACTTCAGGCCAGTGGGTAGTTGGTGTAGCTACTGTATGAAATGAAAGAGTCTAGTGCTATGGCAGAAGTCCAAGATTATCCAGAGACCACTTAAAGACCACAATGCAAACCCATTTCCAGCAATCTATCATTCGACTGCAGCAAAACATTGAATACCCATTGAGTCATATTAGCAACATGGATGAAACACCAATGAAGTTCAAGAAGCTGAAGAGCCAAAGTTGTGGAGTGGAAAGTTCATAAATAGTTGAAGTGAAAACAACAGGACAATAGAAGATCAGATCAATGGTGGCACTTGCCTGTTGGGCTGACAGAACTAAATTAAACCCTCTCGTAATTTTTGAATATAAAACCATATTGAAAATCAATTTAGATGACCTGCTCTCCTATGCAAATGATGCACCCAATTAGTGAGGGAGGTGTTGAGATCTCTTCTAACCTATGCATCAAGAAATAACACTTATTTTTATGCCACAGGGAAGGTTGGGTCCAGTGTTTGCAATTCAACCTTTGGACGTGTCTCTCAACAAGCCATTCCAGAATCATGTTCGCATAAATGGAATATGTTAATGGTTGACAATAAAAAATCACAAAAACTAAAAACATGCATGATGTCCCATTTGATTTTTTTTTGTTTGATTTCATTACCAAATCATAGGGTGCAATAGGGTTTAATTAGTGTACTAACTGTCAATCTATTTCAAAATGTGAAATATCCAATACCATTGTTAGAGGGGAAGATGATTTTTTTATGAGAGATTATTCTGAAAGTGAAAACGTTACATCTGTTTAAAAGCAGTATCCTCACAATTATTCGGTAGCCAAAGTGGCTCAGGAATTTAGAAATGTTGCAGAAGTAGCAAATAATTTAGCCCTTTAAGCCTGCTCCACTGTTCTACATGATCATGACTGATCATCCAGCTCAGTACCCTGCTCCTGCTTTCATGCATGCCTTTTAATCCCCTTAACCCTCGGGACACATCTGTCTCCTTCTTAAAAACAGTCAGTGTTTTGGTCTCAATTGTTTTCTATAACGGAGAATTCCACAGGCTTACTACTCTCTGGTTAAGGAAATTTCCCTTCATCTCAATCTTAAGTGGCCGACTCTATATAGTTCGACTGTAACCCCTGGTGTGGACCACCCAATCAATGGGAATATCCTTTTTTGCATTTACCCTGTTAGGTGCTGTTAGAATTTTCTGGGTTTCTATGAGATCCTCCCCTTATTCTTGAAGACTCCAACTGGTATAGTCCTAAATGACCAGTCTCTCTTCAACCCTTCAAAATTAGCTCTCGTGCCTGATGCTTAAATGCATTGATTTTGGTAAGAGCATCTTTGTATAAGTGATTTAAGATAATTGGCATTAGAATATAAATGGTAACATGTTTAAATATCTGAAACAAAACTATTAGATTAGATTAGATTAGATTAGATTACAGTGTGGAAACAGGCCCTTCGGCCCAACAAGTCCACACCGACCCGCCGAAGCGAAACCCACCCATACCCCTACATTTACCCCTTATCTAACACTACGGGCAATTTAGTATGGCCAATTCACCTGACCCTGTACATCTTTGGACTGTGGGAGGAAACCGGAGCACCTGGAGGAAACCCACGCAGACACGGGGAGAACGTGCAAACTCTACACAGTCAGTCGCCTGAGGCGGGAATTGAACCCGGGTCTCTGGCGCTGTGAGGCAGCAGTGCTAACCACTGTGCCACCGTGCCGCCCACTATGCCCTAAATGCTAGAGAAAGTCTGATATCAGTGAAAGGTTGTACAGCATCCATTTGTTCTATATGTGCCATTTCTTTTTAAAATAGAGTTGTCAGGGAAACCAGGAGAACAACATGCTGTATTAATATCCAATAGTTCGGTTAGGTAGATTAGATAATTTAGTTTAATTTTCGCAGTTGACTTTTATTCAATTTGCTGTAAACTGGCTGAGCAAAGCAGACACTCCAAGATATCTGTCTATAAAATGCCTATTTATTCCATATCGAATAAAATTTCACCTGCTTAAATATTCACATCAATGTTTAGAGCCCTAAATTTCATAGACATCTTTATTGTAAAATGAAAGTTAAATCTTTCATATTTTTTCACCAAGTTTAATTTTCATAAAGCCTGAAATTGCAAGTAACACTTGGTTTTCAAATAAATAACACTTATTCCAATGCATAACATTTCGTAGTCCCAATCATTATTTCTGTTAAAGCTTTTTAATCATATACTTTTAACCTTACTTTTTTTTTCATTCCAGGCACTCCACAAACTGTTAAGTCACAAACTACTCTTGGCCAAGTAGAAACAATATGCTTTAAATGTGCAGTTGTTTAATATATATCAGTGTCATGATATTTCTGCTTTGATTGCAACCTGAGGTCAAACGGTCATAGATTTTTGTTGTCCTATTCTGCTTTTTATTTTTGTCTCAACAGGGTGATACCACAAGTGAATAATTTCAGGTTATGGTTATGTAGAAAATGAGATTTTGGAGAGAGGTGTTACTTTTTGACCCTGCAGCTTCTGAGGTCCTACTTTTGTTATATTTCACAAAAAGTGCTAAGTGATTATTTCGTTAAATTAATGGCTCACATTCTGAAGTTTTATTTGGAGTTGAAATTTACAGCCTTTTCTAAATGGAAAAACAGTCAGTCTTAATGCATGGAATGCGTTGTCATCTGTGGTGGTGGAAGCAGAGTCATTAAGGACATTTAAGCAACTGCTGGACATGCACATGGATAGCAGTGAGTTGAGGGGTGCATAGATAAAGTTACTATATTTTACATTAGGATTAAACCTCGGCACAATATCCTGGGCCAAAGGGCCTGTTCTGTGCTGTACTTTTCTATGTTCTATAAAAGAATCTGCATTATTATTTTGACATGATGATAAAAGAAACCCTTTACCCATTTGGTCAGAATAAGCAGTAAACATTAGCAGTCCTTTCGTGACAATGAACTTTCCATCAAAATAATTGTTTAAATAATTGACATAATTGGTAGTAGAAGGCAATTTTTGGAAGCACTGCTTCTGTGTATTATCTAAGCTCAGTCCAGTATTGAGGGAATGCTGCGTGAAAAGAAGCACTGTTTATCAGATGACCCCTGATTAATATTTCTCCAAATGAAAACCGGTCAGTTGTCACTCTTGCCATATTATAACAAAGTGACAATAAGGAAGGCATGCCATTTTAGGTCTGTTGACATAATGTCAAAACACCGTTTTAATGCAGATAGCCTGTTGCAGGTTTTATTGGCGCATCAAAGCTAGCATAAAAATTTAAACATTTATTATGAATGTTTATAATTTAACCATATATTAAGAAACTTTTGTAATTCTTCATGATAGTGAAAGTTTATTCTGTTATAAAATAAAATTTGAAGCTAGTATCCAGTTGGCCAGTTTAAGACCTTTTCTTGAAACAGATGGCCATTTCCAGTTTTCATTTAAGCTATTTAGGTGGATAAACTGTGCATCTATAATCTTAATTTTAACAATATACATATTTGATCAGTTGATCAAAGTTCTTCCAAAGTTTTGGAAATAAACTGACTTTTGGTTTACCTTTTGTGCGCTGTATTGTCATATTGTGAGTTTGTTTAAACCCATCAAAAACATTTTGAATTCTTTCTAAATATAATACTTTTATTCTTTTGTAAGGTAATGCATATATATGCATTTGTGATTCAAAATAGTATTCACATACATTATTTGTTGAGTGAAAGAATATGAAGACATCATTTTGTTTTGTTTTGTTCTTCAGATTCTCCAGTATGTGGGCATGTGTATTGTTGTAGCTTTTATTTAATACGTTGCATATTTATGTATGCAAAATATATTTATTTTCCATTATAAGGCTCAGTAAAGCTACAAGTGTGGAGTTGAACCTACATAATTGTACTTTGTAATGGATGTCTTACATTGGATTTAGTTTCTTTAATCCTGAGCAACTATCTAAAGTATTTACAATACGCCAAAGATGAACAATATAATAGTAAGTCTAAAAGAATGTCAGTGAGTCGCAGCATACTGAGATATATGCCTCGTTAGACCTTGCCCCCCACCATTGGCGAAATCAAGCAGAGTTTTCATTTTATGTTTTCACTCTGAATCTGTTAAATTGACTTCTTTTAATGTCTATTTTCTAAATCCTTTGAGAAATTACTTTTCAAATCATTACTATATCCACAAAGATTTCTAGGTGCAATGATTATATTGTTTCCAACTCACTGTTAACATGTTCATTAAAATTACAGTCTTTCTAGTGCAGAAGTTGAAATGAATTCACTCTGTAAAATTTCAGGAGAAGAACATTTCCATGTAGATAGTATATAGTATTTTCCAGATTATATCTAACCGACTGTAATAACCCTTCCCATTATAAGTAACAGTAAAAGTTATTGGCAGTGCTGGGCAACTTGCCATGACTTAAATAATTAAATGTAAATGTGCACCCCCATGGATGTGGAGCATTTTCCATCCTGTTTAATTTGTATGCTCAAAAGGGGAGTTTATTAACTTCTGTAATAAATTAAATACAATTTTGTACACTCGTGTCACTTAATTCATTCAACTAACAGCAAAAGATGACTTTTGTCAAATTGTCCTCAAAGTAGTGTACTAAAACTGCACTTACGTTAGTTACCTACTACAGTACAATTGCTTGGTGCTGTGCTGTATTGTGTTGGGTCTAGAAATTGTGTAGAATAGAGGTGCTGATAATTCTGGGACACAGACCTTCAACACTATAGCCAGAATGATGTTTGAGTCCAGAATCTTTGCAGTATCTACTTTGATCATCCATTTCTTAATAGTGCATTGAGCAAATCATTTAGGGATATATGATGCTATTTGGACCTGAAAAGGAGGTCAAGATGGTTTACTCATTTGACAATTCTATCTGAAGCTACTCACTGTTTCAGCCTTGATTTTTTAAACTGCTGTTGCAGCACAACACAATTCTCTTCTGTGGGTTTTTTTTAATGCAATATATACCATGATAACACGTTTTATTATGATACATAATTAGTCAATTATGTGCATTATGTAGTTATTAGCATAAAGTAGGATATGAATCAACAATAAAGCAAAATGTAATACCTAAAAGACTTTTTTTTTTAAACTGCATAGTCTATTCTTCCTGCTTGTACCAGACACTTGTTTTTAATATGTGTTTAACCTGTGTTTGTGTATGTGTTTGATGTCATCTTTTTCAAAAGTATTTTTCAGGGTTGGTAATAAAAGTCTTCTTGCTTACTTTCAAGAAAACTTCGTAATTTAGTTCCTTCATTTTGGTCTAGTTAATTATGTTTTATTAAATTATGATTGCTGCATGCTAAAAATTAAATAAAAAGATTTGTTGCAACCAACCAAGAGGGTGTTAAATAGAGAGAAGTCAATTCGCCTTCCGTACTTGTGCATAACATAGGGCATATTGAAAATCATAATGTACTGAACCAGATGGTTTTACAAAAAGAAAATCATGATTAGCAAATTGATTAGAACTCTTTTAAGAATCTAACAAGCAAAGAACCCAGTTATATATAGTATATTTGAACTTCCAAGGCATCCAAAAAGGTGTTTCAAAAAGGGTTACGTCAGAGGTTAAAAGCTCATGGAGTTGTGGTAATGTGTTAGCATTGGTGAACTAACAGGAAGAATAATTTTTGGATAAATGGCTAATTTCAGGTTAGTATACTCTAACTTATGGAGTGCCAGGGGATCAGTACCTGCACTCGGTATTTTCAATCTAATGCCTTGGATGAGGAAGAAAATTGCCTTGGTGAAGAAGCAGAATGTGTTATGTCAAATTTTTTGATGATACTAATATAGTTGTGTAATTCAGTTTTGAGGAGGGCATAAAGAGCTTGTTAAGTAAGTAAATTTTAACACATTACATAATAAAGGAAAATGTAAGTTTGTCCATTTAGGCAAGAAGAATAACAAATTAGAATATTATTTAAATGGAGAAAAATTGCAGAATTCTGAAGTATAAAGTGTCCTCTTACGTAATCAAAATATGTTAGCATACAGACAGGTAAAGCAAGTAACGAGGAAGGCAAACGTAACGTTCGGCTTCATTACAAGGAGAATGAGGTATACAAGTTGGGAAGTCTTGCTGCAACTGTGAAGAGCTTGGGAGAGGCTGCACATGAAGTAATCTGTGCAATTTTAAATGCCTTACCTAAGGAAGGAGATACTTGCATTAGGTGTGGTTCCAGGAATGTTCACTAGGCTGATTTCTGAGAGGAAGGATTCATCTTCCAAAAAAAGGTTGAGCAGGTTTGACCTTTATTGATTGGAATTTAGAAGAGTAGAAGGCTGTCTTATTGAATGTATCAAATTCTGAACAGGCTTGACAGTACGGATGCTGAGAGGATACTTTGCTAACTGGGAATCTAGAAAATGTACACTGAAGACAAGAGATCAATGGAGATTAGCTTGTTCAATATATTCAATGTGAGACAGAGTTTTGATCTATGAGGAAGTCGAAGGTTATGGGGAGTGAATAGGAAGAAGAGTTGAGAACACAATGAGATCAGACTTCTCCTTCCCCCCTGTCTTAAGATTTTATCATCAATGATACTGAGTTATTACTACAAAAGAAATGGAGATAGAAACACATATTGCTGTGGTTCTCAGGACTCTTTTATAGTGGTTGTACTTTTTGATATTTGGTTGATGAAAATGTTTGCCTTCCAACTTTTTGGGATATGCTGCATTCATATGTTAGAACACAATACATTCAGACTGACTGATTTTGATAGATTATTTGGCAAATTCTAAATTGGCTGTTGTATTTCTGATTGACTGGTTTTCTTTGTTTCAGCTCACTTTCATTGACATTCAGTCGAGGCTTCAAACTGAACAGAAGTTGTATAATATAGTTTAAGTAACACATAGAGATTATGCTTAATGACTAATATCAAATGTTGAATCTGTGAAACAACCTTAATACTCTGTAAAGCTATTTGAATTGAGAACCTATTATCTAAATTAGTTTTATTTGGTACTGTCAAATTAATGCTAAAAATCCAATTTAAATATGTTAGAACTCTGGGTTTCAATAGGCTTCTGCTGTAACAAAGATGGTAAGTAGAAGAATGTTCACTCAAATATACCACCAATATTGCAGAGGAACTGAGAATGATATAAAATCAACAATACTTCTTTTTTTAAAAGAACTACATTTTTCGTACTCAGCAACATCATTAACTCAGTGTCTGTGCTTTGTAAATATGCTGAGAACTGTTACACTATGATGGTATCTGTGAGCGAAGTTTGTACTTTTTAGAGGCAGATGCAAAATGAAATGGAAAACCGCAAAGGAAAACTAAGAAAGAAAACTAAACTTTCCATTTTCTAAGGGAACTAAGAATAAAACTGTGAATTGGAAACCAAAACTTTTGCTAGAAATTACATTAAAAGACACCGGTTCATCAAATCTCTGGAGTTGATGAATGCAGTGGTTGGCAAGTGCAAGCTGGAAAGAGAAGAGGCTAGATGGAAAAAAAACATACACACAGATATCATAGAGTCATGGAGTTAAAAGACACGGAAACAGACCCTTTGGTCCAACTTGCCCATACTGATCAGATGTCCTAAACTGATCCAGCCTCATTTGCCATCATTTGGCCCATATCCCTCTAAACCATTTCTATTCATGTACTCATCCTTGACATAATTGTACCCATCTCCACCACTTCCTCTGGCAGTTTGTTCCATACATGCATCACCCTCTGCATGAAAAAGTTTCCCCTTAGGTCCAACCATACATTATTTGATGAGGCATTGACACATTGCTTGAGCAATGTTAGTGGATTTATTACAGATAAATTCAGATCTGGGAACACAAGGAAAGTAATCAAGCAAATTTGTAAATGATTGAGTATGAAGCAAAAGTTCCATATTCCATATCATCTGCAAAGTTCTGGCGTAGTTGAATGAATGAGTCAATGCTTAAGAAGATTTTAGCTAAAGCCATTCAGGATACAGAAAGAATGAGCAGATCTAATATTCAGTATCCTGATGGGACTCATAGGAACACAGGAATTAAGAGTGGAAATAGGCAATTCAACCCTTCAAGCCCACTCCACCATTTAACATGGTCATTGCTGATCTTATCCTCGTCTCAACTTCACTTTCCTGCTTGCTCCCTACAGCCCTCCACCCCGCTTTTCATCAGAAATGTATCTACCTCATTCTTGAATTTGTTGAATGATTCTGCCTCCCATGAACTCTGGGTCAGTGAGCTCCACAGATTCTAAATTAGAGTGGTGCTGGAAAAGCACAGTAGGTCAGGCAGCATCCAAGGAACAGAATTCCTGATGAAGGGCTTTTGCCCGAATCGTTGATTTTCCTGCTCCTTGGATGCTACCTGACCTGCTGTGCTTTTCCAGCACCATTCTAATCTGGACTCTGATCTCCAGCATCTGCAGCCCTCACTTTCGCCAAGCTCCACAGATTCACAGCCCCTTGAGGGAAGTAGTTTCCCCTCATCTCAGTTTTGAATCTACCTCCTCTGACTCTGTATCTACGCCCTCAGAGCAACATCAAGAAGAATAACTGGACCTACTCCATATGAGTTAATGACAAGAAGGGCTTTAAGATTTAAGAAAGAGAGAGAGAGAAAGAGTTTGCAAGAGAATTGTGCAAACAGTTGCATTGGCCAAGACAGGTGATCAGAGACCAGCAGATAATATGCAACAGTGAGGGAAATGCGATGACCGAGCTGTTTGCAGGTTCTGGGAGTTGGTGAGAAGGTGACGGTTAAAGTAGCACCTAACATGTCCAGATTCATGTCTAAATGGCTCAAGCTGTTTGAGATTATTATGACATGGGATACAAGCCTGTCTGGATATGAAAGGGAGAAGTTGCACAATGCCCTTGTCACAGCTGAAGCACTATACAATTGTTTCTGAGGGACAGGACTAATGCCAACCAACCAGTGATGACTGGGGCAGCAATTTACAGAATTTTAGTCATTTTATCCGTTGATTTGGAGGTGCCAGTGTTGGACTGGGGTATACAAAGTTAAAAATCATACAACACCTGGTGCCATGAATTTGGAAGCTAGTGCTTCCAAATTCATGGCAGTAGTCCAAACGCTAGTGCTTCCAAATAAACCTGTTGGACTATAACCTGGTGTTGTGTGATTTTTAAAATTTTAACCATTTAGGGACTATTGATCCAAGCTGTGGAAACAGATAGGTCGCGCAACAGAGGAATTCTGGTATACCTCCACCAAGACAGAATGCAGTCCACCCCATGAAATGTTGAACATGACAGTGGAAGGACAGATTTGGAAGAGGAATTTGAATTTATTTATGAAAGGGATAAGCATGTTTACAAGACATGGGTGACTGCTTATGCCAGATTGCAAAGCCCCTCGTTTGAATGTGGGAGGGGACATTTGAAACCTATACAATTGCCCCGTACTTATCCGTCAATGGAGGAAACGGTGATGATAAATGAATAGGAGAAATGCACCCAAGGAAAGGAATGTCATTACAACTTCACCTCCTTCCACAATAAATACTATAGACAGCCCCTACCTGACAGTAAAGTTCAAACACAGTGCCAACAGGACTGCCACGTCCATGTCCAAGCGTGAGTCTTAGACAATGAACAGTCAGAACAGTTGTTGGAGATGTTTATGAAACTTGAAGATAATACTGGTGCATTTTTGCAATCAGTCCTGAGTTGTGGAGGTTTGGTGAATATGTGCCATTTTTGTTCAAGGATGCACCCATGGAACTTTGCTTCATTGTTCACTGCTATCAGCTAGAGATCATGCTACAACCTGGAAGGGGATCTTTGTGAGAAAAACAGAGTTTGAATGCTATTGTGACAGTGATTGATGACCTGTAAGCTGAGTGTACTGCTGAGCTAATTCATAAGATCTAGTTTAATTCTGTCTTCGTTATATTTGCAATGTTATGTTCATTTGTAGTGTATAAACTGACCACAATTTACTTGCTAATTCAAGTTTAACTCATTTTGATTCTCAGTTTTTGAGTATGGCAGTATTTCTTTGACAGCATTTGTTTCACTCTTGTGCAGTAAGCATTCTTTTGTTTTAAGCCGTGGAACCATGTGGCTTCATTCTTCCAGCAAGTAGCTGGGATTGTAGATTTCTCCTTCGAAAAGTAAGTTACTGGTCTTGACTGAGATTATTACACAATGGATTTTGAATTGTTGCTGCAACTAAATTATTTGGTCAGAATCTTCCCAGCCATTGAACAATGTAAGCACTTTCGAGAAAGTTGGGAGGATCGCGTGAGATTGGCAGTAAGGGGAGACCTGACACCAAGAGCAAAAAGTTTCATTTTTCAATCAAATACAGTCATAGAGTCATAGAGGTGTACAGCACGGAAACAGACCCTTCGGACCAATTCGTTCATGCTGACCAGCTATCTCAATCTAATCTAGTCCCAGTTGCCAGCACTTGGTCCATATCCCTCTAAACCCTGCCTATTTATGTACCCATCCAGATGCCTTTTAAATGTTGCAATTGTGCCAGCCTCCACCACTTCGTCTGGCAGCTAATTCCATACACGTATCACCCTCTGAGTGAAAATGTTGCACATTAGGTCCATTTTATGTCTTTCCTCTCTCACCCTAAACCTATGCCCTCTAGTTCTGGACTCCCCCAGCCCAGGGAAAAGCCTTTGTCTATTTATCCTGTCCATGCCCCTCATGATTTTATGAACCTATTTAAGTTATAGTTACCCCTCAGCCTTTGAAGCTATCGGAAAGATGTTGTGAAACTTGAAAGGGTTCAGAAAAGATTTACAAAGATGTTGCCAGGGTTGGAGGATTTGAACTATAGAGAGAGGCTGAATAGGCTAGGCTGTTTTCCCTGGAGTGTTGCAGGCTGAGGGGTGACCTTATAGAGGTTTATAAAATCATGAGGGACATGGAAAGGATAAATAGACAAAGTCTTTTCCCTGGGGTGGCGGAGTCCAGAACTAGAGGGCATAGGTTTAGGGTGAGAGGGGAAAGATATAAAAGAGACCTAAGGGGCAACATTTTCACTCAGAGGGTGGTACGTGTATGGAATGAACTGCCAGAGGAAATGGTGGAGGCTAGGTTGGGATATCTGGTCAGCATGGACGAGTTGGACCGAAGCGTCTGTTTCTGTGCTGTGTATCTCTATGACTCGATGACGGAGAAGTAAAATGAACAAAGCAACTATGTCAACAAATGCCCACTACCCATCAACAAAATTAACAAATTAAACTTGCTGGAAGCACTCAGAACTAAACTGTGTTTATAGCTGTAACAAAGGCCCAGATTTTACAGCAAGTAGGGGTGAGAGCATCTACAGCATACATGAATTCCTGGGACCTGGAGGTTGGACTGTCATTCACAGACATGTTCTCACGAACCTGTCTGAACACAGGCAAAGCCCCTGGGTAATTGGTGGATAGGAATGTTCACCAGCAAGACAAAATTCTCGTGAATGAGTGACAGAAGGCCTGTTTGCATGCATTGCATCCACATTATTATGTTGTACTACCTTGAGAATAAGCAAAGTACCATTCCTCCAAATGAAGCCAGTTTCTGACCTGAATGTTAGAGCAGATACCTGACAACTCTAGCTCTCCAATTGCTCATTTAACCTCTCAGGTCATGCTCCATGGGTAGTGACCAAATGTAAGCCTGGTTCACCAGGACCTCTAGGACTCAGCCAGCAAACTGGGGTTGTGCAGCAATCAGTTTTTTTCTGAATTCATTTAAGATTCTTGTTCAGATCTGCTTTCTATAGCAGTTCAGCATTGTCTTCAGCATTGTTTTATCAGGCTTTGCTTAGTGGTATTGATGAAAGACGTGAATTATAATGTTACTTTCCAATTATCACAATTTGCATTATTTAAGTTTTCTCATTTCATACAATTAATTCTCATCCGACGTTGGTCAAGATTGACATGTCATTGGCCATATTTCTGAAAATAGGTCTTCTGCTCTTCTATAGCTCAGCAGTATTTGGGATGAAGGCATGAAGTATTTAATTAATCATGGGGTAGTTTATCATGGGGATGAAGGAGGATGATGAAGATGGAGAGGGATGAGAGAGTAGTTATACAGCAATATTTTAAAATGCAACAGCACTGTACTCATGTCTATCCAATTTCAATGCATGGTTTAATTTTGGATTTGTGAATGTTCAGGCGTTCTCATCTTTTTACATTGACAGAAACACACTTGAAGTTTATGTGTTCCCAAAACATTTACCTGCATGTTGAAGGAAAGATATTGCCTTCAGTGTAGTTACAACAAAAATTCAAATATCCCAGACTTAATCCTGGGATAGTAAGACTGTCCGATGAAGAGAGATTCAGCAACTAGCATCTGTATTCTCAAGTTTCGAAAAATGAGAGATGACCGAATATAAATGTACAAATACTTAATGGGATTGACAGGGTAAAGGCAAGTAAGATGGTTCCCCAGGTTGATGAGTACACAACAGGGAAACAGTTTAAAAATTGAGGTTTTCCATTTAGGACCAAGATGAGCCAAAACCCAAATATTTATGGGAGCTCTATCTTTGAATGTATTCACAGTAGAGGTTAATGGATTTCTGATTACCTATATATGAAGGGTTATAGGGATAGTGGGAGTTGCTGATGTATTCAATGAGCTGAGTGTAATAAATAGCAAAGTAGGCTCAATGGGCTGAATAAGGTACTCCTGCTTCAATGTTCCTAAAGAATGGTGGGGTGAGATCTTGGTAATAGCGGGGGTTTGGTGACAAAAAAACAAGATGATGATTACTCAAGTTTATTCACAGAAAACTAATCATTTAATTATTTTATAGTCAAATAAATGACATATCTAAACACTACTTAAAGAAAGCTGCTTCATGATTAAATCTTGCCTGCTGAATTGCAGTACTTGAAATTTCACAAACAGTGCAGAACAAGTACCCTTTAACATCAAATTGCTGCCTTCACCAAAATGATTGATTTTTTAAAAACTGGAAATAGGTAGATTGAAGAGAATGTTTCATGAATATTACTTCATCTTGATGCCTTGACTTGTTCAAGTAATACAGTTGATATATTGACACGGAACAAAAGATCCCGTGTGTAATTACTGCAATAGCTTCCACGGATGTACATTGTTATAAAAATAGAAATTCTTAAGAGTACGTCAGATGGGTATTATGAAGATCATTTATTAAAATATGGGGATTGACCTCGAAGATGTTCAAAAATACCGCATGCTCTATTTGTGTGGTGTATAAGTGTTTTGCAGAAGGAATAAGATAAAAGTCCATTAAAGGTCTTTCAGCTTACTGAAACTTGGAAATGTTGTATCCCAGCTGAAAATGTGTTGCTGGAAAAGCGCAGCAGGTCAAGCAGCATCCAAGGAACAGGAGAATCGACGTTTCAGGCATAAGCCCTTCCTGAAGAAGGGCTTATGCCCGAAACGTCGATTCTCCTGTTCCTTGGATGCTGCCTGATCTGCTGCGCTTTTCCAGCAACACATTTTCAGCTCTGATCTCCAGCATCTGCAGTCCTCACTTTCTCCTCGAATGTTGTGTCCCACTACATTTCAAACACTTCTCATACTTCCAAGTCTACTACCATGCTTGTAAGATTAGTTTGGATATGTTTCTCTCAGATTGATATTCCTCCTGTGATGCCTTAAATCTATCTGTGATTTATAGTTGAGAATTCTACTTCAACAAACATGATTTACTTTGAAGGAGTCATTTGCTTTATTCAACTGAAGCCTTTAAACAGTCAATATACTCAATAAGATTTACCACTTGTTTGCACTCCTGAATCTGCAGTAAATACATTTCCAAAGTTTTTTTTCTCAAAGTTCATTTTTCTTAATTTATGGAACCATTCTTCATATTCTTCCTGATATTAATACTAATAATAATAATGTTTCCTACTTAACAATAGGGTCTACATGTCAAAAGCACTTGATTTGTTGTAAGTACATTGAAATATCTTGACATTTTGAAAGGTGCTGAGTAAATGCAAATCTGTTTTTTTCTTGATATCTCCTTCGTAACATGGCAACAACAACTAAATGCCATGTTGGCTTACTAGTACATTGGACAGCCTGACTGCACATAGCTTCAATGGACTTATAATATTTTTGGTTAAATAACCATAATTCCTTTGTTACTGCATACTTAGACTGCATTAAAACTGCCATTCCTACGAGGTCCTTTTCTGCGTCACGTTTTGCAGATGGTTGATTCTTGCAACATACATTACATACAAATGTGTCGTGAAGAACCTTGGCAAACAACAAACAGCTTCTGGAAATCTAAATGAACTATAATAAGAACAATTCCACTGTCTACTTCATCCATAATATAGTCAGCACAGATCCCTGCAGGACTGCAATCCTCATATATTGATATCAAAATAGACCCATTTATAGATACTGTTTTCTGCCAGCCAACCAATCTTCTATCCACACTAATGTGTTATCCCCTACTCTAAACTTCCTGTTCATGCAGTAACTTTTTTATGTGGCACTTTGTCAAATGTCTTCTCAAAATCCACATATAGTAAGCTTGTTCTCAGTTTCCCTCCAACTGAGTCAAGTAAAACAAGCATCACTAAATAGTCACTGTTCAAATTAACTCAGGTTCTACAGCAAAGCAAGCAGTTATACCATCAGTGACGTGATGTAGAAAAGCCTGGTTTTAAAAAAATTTCCAATGTCTATATGCACTTTCAATGACCTCTTTCAAAGAGTTTTATCAAACATGAAATGCATCCCAATCATCAACAATATTAAATGCAAAACATCTTCGTAACACACTTCCAAGGTACTTAATTGGCAGTAAAGCATTCTGAGACATCCTAAGTTTGGAAAAGCTGCAATTGACAACATTTCAGCTAGAAAAGCTGAAGACATCTTATTCCCTGCAGTCATCAGAAACCAAACTTGTAAGCAAACAAATCATATATTATTAAAACAAGATAAACAGGGCAAGATTAAAATTCTGACTTTTCTAATGATGGAAAGACAGTCAAGCTTGAATGCTTTGAAAATCTTTAGGTTTTCTTTCCAACTTACCTCTGACAAAGTCAGTTATTGTACCATCAGGAAGAATAGTAACCTTTGTCATTCATTGATCACTACATAGGGAATAGCAGTAAAACATTTCCCAAAGGCCTGCACATGTGTCCATTACATCTACATATTGCCTTTGAAGAAAGTCTTTACCTCTTCCAATGTTTGTTTTTTGAATGGTCCTCTGTGATCTTGAAATATCCTTTTTTTTGAGATATGGTCAGTGCATTCAATGGATTTTTTGTGGTATGTAAAGTTCAACTTATGACATCTAAAGATCCTCTTCTATGCCTCTGTTCTGGTTCTTTTTAAGTCGAATACTAGACTGCAGTCAATCAGGGCGCACCCATCCATCATTTAACCCAGAATTTTGATACAGTTGAAGTCAGAGAGAATCCTGTTTGGAACATTTACTCAGTGAATTGAATTAATTATTATTGTGGCTTCACTGGTTTCAGTTTAGACTGCTCTTTGGCTCACAGTAAGATGAAGTACAAAGGCATAAATTGTGAATTGATGTACTTTATTGTCAGGTGACCACCCATCAAGCTACAATATTATTTGGTTCTAATCCATGAAACAAACTCTACAGTAAGGATTCCAGGGTGCAGACAGAAGTCATCTGATATGTTTTGGTACAAAGAAGATGGAGAGACAGATGACAATAAAGGCTCCTATTCTAAGAGGTGTGCAGGAACCGAGAACTTGGATGTTTATAAGTATTTAAGTAGCAGGACAGGTAGGCTGTGTGGCCATACAGCTGCTCTGAGGTTCCTCGGAGACTTCATGCATGCTAATTTATGTGAGTGGTGTGCTGACATATTGACTTCTAGTTTGAGAAGTTGTTGCTGCCTACAAAGGTCAGAGATCCATCCACCAAAAAGAAATTAAGGGTTTATCGCTCTGCATCCCTCATGGATTCCTCTACACACATTGATTCTAGGGTTTGGGAGGACATGAGGATTGTAGGTGGTCAATATGTTTGAAGTCATGACATCTGACCTTGGTTGGAGAATTGGACATTTTGCACTCAATGTTGAAAAATTCCTCACTAGCTAATTCATCTCATTTTCCCATGTTTCCTCCCACAGTCCAAAGATGTGCAGGTCAGATGAATCGGCCAAGTTAAATTGCCCATAGTGTTAGGTGCATTAGTCAGAGGGAAATGGGTCTGGTTGGGTTCCTCTTCGGAGGGTCGTTGTGGGCTTGTTGGACCGAAGGGCCTGTTTCCACACTGTAGGGAATCTAATCTAGTCTAATCTTATCAAGTTTAAATACCAATGACTTATCTACTATCTCTGCCTTTTCAGTTTTAGTTACTGAGTTTCCTCCTCTGTCTTTATTGTGTCTGCAACATCTGTCTCACAGGTAAAGACAGATGCAAACTATTCCTTTAACCGTGCCTCTTACTTTTTGGTCCTTCATTGGTCCTACTCCTCCCTTTACTATCCTTTTACTATAGATTTGTCAAAGATACATTAAATGCATTTCCCTTTCCCATAATCTCCACCATCAAACTCAATATTATTATCTAAATACCAACTCCATCTAAGTTTTCTTTAAATCATATTTACTTGAACATGTGACCCTGCATGTATTAGCCTCAGCACTGTTCATAGCACTCTCACCTCTGATTCAGAAAGTGTTAGGTCCAAGTCCCATACCTGGACAGTGGTTATGAAAGATCACACACAATGCCCCACCCAATATTTATTCTTCAGTCAACATCACAACAATAGATTATCTGCTTATTATCTCGTTACTGATTGTGGGAACTTGCTGAGGGGAAAATTAGCAGCTGCATTTCCTACAGAGCATAAATTTCAAAAGTACTTGATTAGCTGTAAAGCAATTGGGGATATTTTGTGACCGTGAAAGGCAAATGTAAATGAAAGACATTCTTGCTTTTCTACTCACATTACATATACAATATCAGCATATGGACTTTAGGAATTCAAAGAAAGTTCAAAGAGCCCATCTTTTTTTTTAATACAGTTCAAACAGCCCATCGTCAGTGTCTCAGAAGAACTAGTGGTGGCCAATAAGTGCTACCTCATCAAGGTGACACCCCAATCCTGGAAGCAATTTTTGCTTTACGTTGACAATCTTTCACACTTTCCATATTGCCTAAAGAAGTCTACATAAATCTGAGATTAAATTTCAGGTCTCAGTATCTGACCATCCCCAGCCTGTCGGCTGATAGCTTTCCTGATTGAATGGCAGTCACCCATCTAAATGATCTGTTTTTTGGCTCTTAGCACATTTATTGGCAATAGCAAGTTTGTTGTTTGAAATGTTCTGTGTGAATACATTGAGCTTTAATTACTGAAAGATGATGTATTG
Source organism: Chiloscyllium plagiosum (assembly GCF_037043375.1). Taxonomy (NCBI): domain Eukaryota; kingdom Metazoa; phylum Chordata; class Chondrichthyes; order Orectolobiformes; family Hemiscylliidae; genus Chiloscyllium; species Chiloscyllium plagiosum. The sequence continues at coordinate 43,260,400 of NW_028270152.1, forward strand.
TTGGACAGTGATTCTGCCAAGTTGCTACTTTTATCTGCAATTCCGCAGATGTTGATCCAAATCACAATTGATTGACAGACCTGTCAATGAAACATTCGGTTGTATGCTGATTTAAGAACTGGTCTATTCTTCATAAGTATTTTGGAGGCCTGTTGCTTTAAGGAACTCAAAATTTGTTTCTTTTTCTGGTCTTTGCACATTTTTGTTTGCTGCTGTTGGCAAGGGTTGGGGTCAGTACTAATTTGATGACATGACTATGTAGGTTTCAAAGTGCAATTTAAAGATAGGACAAGCTGTTCACAACTTCAATTATCTTGAGCTCCTAAAGGGAAAACAATAAAAGCAAAAAGAAAATTCCTGCTTTATGTGGTGATGGAAACTATTCAAAAGCAACACGTAAGTACAATGCATTGTTTGATTTCGACTCACCTATATTGACATTTGAAACAAGGGGAATAATAAAGGAAATCCTGCATAGATTGAAAAAATTCATTAAGGCCAAGGGCAGTTTATGCACAGCCAACTTAGGCAGAAGAACAAAATGGGATTGATTTAATTTCAAATATTCAGTAACCTGTGCTAACCGAGAATTTAAACTTGCTTGAGAAGTCATTCATATTGTTAAATTACATCATAGTAGATAACCTTGACTGGCCAAAAAAGCTGGTATGTGCAAGCCATGAAAACTTATATGTCTGTATACTGTAAACTACTTCAGAAATCATTGTATTGTAATGATTGACTGCCTCAACTCAAATTAGTGCTGTGGCACTCTGTGTTCTTTCTTATATTAAATCAGAGATTAATGTTTGTATTTGGGATCTTTCACTCCCCTGATTTCAGCTTTGGTGTTGTGCAGAGGTTCCAAGTGAATTTTACAGGAAGGAAGGTTGTTCTCCTGCACTTCCAAGCAACCAACTTCCCTGTCATTTAGAAGAAGAGATCATTCTCTCAGTTATTTGGCCATAATATGAACCAAAGAAAATTAAAATATCATTTTAGAAAGATTCTCAGCTGCAAAAGTGTCCAACTGTTTATCCTGGGAATATACCTGATTTCTTTTTTTTATTCATTCATGGGATGTGAGCATTACTGGCAGTCCAGCGTTCATTGTCAATCCCTTGAGAAGGTGAGTCATCTAATTCTTGTATGAGAAAATCTGTCAGGAGTGTGCAATCTGCATTTCAGAAATTGCATTGAAAGCTCAAATGCAGTGTTGTCCGAGAGCTAAAATTTCACAATAATCTTCGGAATATCTCATAAAGGTTAAAATCCATAATTGTTGCTTCACATTCAAAAAATATCCCTGAGCATCAAATTATTCATGAGCATCAAACTATTCATGAGCATCAAAATGACACTTATTTAAAACAGCTTCCTCTCTGTTCTTTTTATGTGAATCAAATTCCAGGCCTTTCATTGCTATGTAATGCTGGATACAACAGCCGTGTCGCAATTTTCGTTTAACACAACAGATACAAATATAAATCTGTCTAAATGCAATGTTAGACAGTGCACATTAATCTGAAACCTTTCACCTTCTTTGACAATTTTTTCTGTATTTACACAAATTGTGGCCTGCAGCACATATTTGGTAATGAGCTTCCGTTAAAAGAGGCTCACTGACGCCCTTTCACCTCAGTATCATTGCTTTGATTTCATGGCATCTAGCCAGTGGTACTCCACTTTTCTTGACGAGCTTTGTTTTTTAATCCACTTCAGGACATCACAGATGTCCTCCTATTTTAGGGACTGCAATTTCCCCTCCCACGTTATCAACAATGCCCTCCAGCGCATCTCCTCCACCTATGCCCTCGAAACCCACCCTTCAAATGCAACAAGGATAGAACCCCCCACCCCGGTCCTCACTTTCCATCCCACTAATCTCCAGATACAATGCATTATTCTCTGCCATTTCCGCCACCTTTAATCAGACCCCACCACCAAAGCTTTATTTCCCTCCCCACCCCTCTATGTGTTCCACAGAGATTATTCCCTCCACGATTCCTTTGTTAGGTCGACACCTCCCATCTTTCACAGCTGGTACCTTCCCTTTCTGCAGCATGAGGTGTGAATCCTGCGCCCACACCTTTCCCCTCACTTTCATCCAAGGCCCCAAAGGATCTTGTCACATCCAGCAAAGATTTTTCTGCACATCCATATACGAAATCTACTGCGTATATTGTTCTTGATGTGGTCTCCTCTATATCAGGAAGACAGTACGCCAATTCACTGAGCTTTTCTCAGAACATCTCAGGGACACACGCGTCAAACAATCCCACTGCCCTGTGGCCGACCACTTCAACTCCCTTTACACTCCCCCAAGGAAGTGCAAGTCCTGAGCCTCCACCACCAAATCAAAGCCACCTGCCAACTGGAGGAACGATGCCGTACCTTCTGCCTTAGGATGTGTCAACCACATGGCATCAACATCTCTAGTTTCCAAATCTTCCCCCATCTCATCCCCGATCCAACCCTCCAACTTGGCACTACCCTCTTGACCTGTCCTACCTGTCCATCTTCCTTCCCACCTATCCACTCCACCCTCCCTACTGACCTATCACAACTATATCCCACCTGCATCCACCTATCTCCAGCTCACCGACTTTGCCCCCAGTCCTACACCCAACCCCCATTTATCCTTCATCCTCCTTCCCTATCTACATTCCTATGAAAGGCTTATGCCTGAAACGCTGACTCTCCTGTTCCCGGATGCTGCCTAACCTGTTGTGCTTTTCCACCACCACCCTTTTCAATTGTTTTTTTTTTGGTGATGTGTTTGGCAGCGCTGCATTGTTGTTGTTAATCCATTGCTACAAAATATCTCCTGCAACATAAAGGGGCCAGATATCACAAGGAGAATTTTTTGTTTAAATTGTGCAAGTAATGTTGGATTATTGATTCTGTCGAGAACATTCCCTTCACACAAAAAAAATAAAAGCTGGGGTGGCACGGTGGCTCTGTGGTTAGCACTGCTGCCAGGAACTGGGGTTCAATTCCTGCATCGGGCGACTGTCTGTGTGGAGTTTGCACATTCTCCCCATGTCTGCGTGGGTTTCATCCAGGTGCTCCGGTTCCCTCCCATAATCCAAAGGTGTGCAGGTCAGGTGAATTGGCCATGCTAAATTGCCCATCGTGATAGGTGCATTAGTCAGGGGTAAATATAGGCTAGGGGAATGGGTCTGGATGGGTTACTCTTCAGACGGTCAGTGTGGACTTGTTGGGCCAAAGGGCCTGTTTGCATACTGTAGGGAATCTAATCTTAAGATTTGTGTCATGCAACTCTGAAAGTATTGAGTAGTATTAATTGGTGGGAAGAGTGAGGTTAGCAGAAAGTAGAATGAATGTGCAAATTTCCTTTCCTTTATTGAGAAAGTTATGCATTCTTTGGTCATTCTATCATCTTTTGATGCAGCAGAAACTTGTTGACCTCACATACATTGTCTTTATCTCTGTTGTACATTTGTAACAGTGAAAACACCACAGAGAACGTAGGTCATATCTTCAGCTGGATTTTTAAAAAAAATTCTTTCATGGGATATGGGATCACTGGCTAGGCCAGCATTTATTACACATCACTAACTGCCCAGAAATGAGTTAAGACTCAACAACATTGCTATAGTTCTGGAGTCACATGTAGGCTAGACCTGGTATAGATGGCAGTTTCCTTCCCTGACGGACATTCATGAACCAAATGGGTTTTTCTGACAATCGGCAATGGATTCATGGTCATCATTAGATTCTTAATTCCAGATTTGAATTAATTAAAGTTCTGGAATTAAGAGTCTAATGATGACCATGAGTCCATTGCCGATTGTCGGAAAAACCCATCCGGTTCATTAATGTCAATTAGAGAAGGAAACTGCCATCCTTACTTGGTCTACACTACATGTAACTCCAGACCCACAGTAATGTCATTGACTGTTAACTGATATCTGGACAGTTAGGGATGGGCAATAAATGCTGGGCAATAAACACATCCCATGAATGATAAAACAAAATTCCAGCTAAATGCATGACCTACTTTCTCTGTGATGTTCTTACTGCCATAAGCACTTTCCAACAACGATCACTGGATGATCGTTTTGACCTCACTTGCTTTTCCTTTTATATTTATATTCTGTTGTTGCTAGTATTGTTAACTGTTCACGTGCTAGCTCTACTTTGTGTTTTTGACTACCAATATCTGCCAATATGTCAAACTTGTATTTCCAGAGAGCAGAGGATTATTTGGTTAGGTCTGGATAGTTATGTGCAAAGAATGTTACTAGTTATGCATGTTAGAATGAATAACACAATTTATAGGTACTCAAAAATCTCCTAACTTGCAAGAAAGTCAGAGAAAGTTATTTTTCGAGTTTTTTTTTAATATTCACATGTGGGATATGGACATCACTGGTTGACCAGCATTTTTATTGTCCGTCCCTCGTTGCTCTTAAGAAGATGATGGTGAGCTGCCTTCTTGAACTGCTGCAGTCATAGAACATTGAACATTACTGTGCATTTCAGGCCCTTTCACCAACCTGTGAAACCAATCATCCATATATTTATTCAATGACCATTTAAGTGCCCTTGAAGTTGATGATTCTACTACTGTTGCAGGCAGGGCTTTCCACATTCTTACTACTCTCTGAGTAAAGATTCTATCTCTGTCATCTGTGCTATATCTATCACCCCTCAATTTAAAGCTATGTTCCCTCGTGCTAGCTATTACCATCCAAGGAAAAAGGCTCTCACTGTCCACCCTATCTAATCCTGTGATTGTCTTGTATGTCTCTATTAAGTCACCTCTTAACCTTTTTCTCGCTAACTAAAACAGCCTCAAGCCCCTCAGCCTTTCCTCATAAGACCTTCCCTCATACCAGGCAACATCCTGGTAAATCTTCTCTGCACCTTTTCCAATGCTTCCACATCCTACCTATAATGCTGTAGCTTGATACACAATGCCCTTTCCCTTGCCACAATCCAATTTCTGAGTAGATGTTTGTTGTAACTGAAAGATAACATTCTGCTCAAGGCAGATTTTGCGTCCAACCAACTGAAGCTTTCATATGTTGAACTTCTCAGTATCTCCATCTCTCAGATTTTCTATTCCTGTACCCTTTTTCCGCTGTGTCCTCGCTTGGCAACTTCTGCAATTAAAATTGACAACCATCAATTGAGAAAAAAACATGCGTGATGTTGTATTTGTATGTTTGGATTTTGGTTTCAATCTAAATGAGATGTTCCTCCCTTAATACTGTCTGGATTCTATGTGAAAAGTTTTGCAGCTTCAATTCATGCTCAATTGGAGAGGAATCCATGGATCCAAATGGCAATAAGTGCCCACGCTGGCATGAGGGAAAAAAATATTCTGTTGCCAAAGTACTGACATTCTTATCATGGAATGACCGTGAAGTCTCATTGAAAAACAACCCTCTTTATGGTGATTGCCTTATTAATTTGAAACACTGAACAAAGTCCCCTAATCTATTATCACACCAACATTGACTCCATTTTTTTTGTATGGACAAACTGAATTAACCCAAATATAGAAAGCAGAAATCATGCTGAAATAAATTATTTAACTGTTACATTAGACCAAATTTTCCTTGTCATTGAATGATGTGCGCAATGACAAAGCAGTTGGGAAAATGTGGCAAAAGTCAGAAAAATGAGGTGCTTTACATTGAGGAAAAAAATTCCACCCTAGATTTTAACAGCAAAGCAGAATCCAAGTGGGTTTTTCATATGATATATTTAAATTGGATTGCTTAGAATTTACAGCACATAAACAGGCCATTCAGTCCAACAAGGCTAAGCCAAGGTTTATCCTCTTTACAAGCCTCATTTGATCTTACTTCATTTTATACCACCAAGGGCTTCAACGGGGCTTGGTTAAGAAAAAGCACCATCTAATGAAAAATATTGGAGGCTGAAACTTGGTCTTTTTTGGCTCAGTCTGGGTTCCTTCAAGTTCTCTGGCAGGTTTTTTTGATGCAAGGCCAAACAAATTCTAACAACTCAGTGGGCTAAATTTTACCAAAAATCAACTAAAAGTCAATTTTGGAGAGTTTCATGGAGGATTTCTCTCCATGAGCTCAACCAGTTTTTCTCATCCAATTCTGTGGTGCTGACCTCTTTATGCAAAGTCAGAAGTCACACAACATCAGGTTATAGTCCAATAGATTTATTTGAAATCATAGGCTTTTACAGTATAGCACCTTCGTCAGGTAAAGTGAGAGAGAAGCACACAGGCACAAATTGTATAGGCAGAGAAATCAATGGCAGAGAGATCAAAAGATCATACAAATGGTGTGAGTGGAGTGTTGAATAATAAGTCTCTGGTGATCAAAAGTGTCAGACAATGTGAGTAAAGTGTCAACAGCTGAATAACAAGTGGAGCAGAGAGACTATGCCATGTACTTCGCAGCCTTCAACATGTCATCAATGAGGATGAGCATGTCGCCAGGATCAGCCCTATGCCTGCACTTCTCGTCTTCAAATAATCACCAAACCTTAAACAGACCAGCGTTCTCAGCAAACTACCAAGCCTTCAGGACAACATCGACCACAATACCCCACAACCCTACCTTAGCAACTTCTGCAAGACATGTCAGATCATTGACATGGATACTACTATCACACGTGGGGACACAACCCACCATGTATATGGCAAATACTCATGTGGCTTGGCCAATGTTGTCTATCTCATATGCTGCAGACAAGGATGCCTTGAAGCATAGTATATTGACGAGACCATGCAGACACTATGCCAATGGATAAATGGACACCATGCAACAACTGCCAGTCAGGAATGTTCCCTCCAAGTCAGGGAACACTTCAGCAGTCAAGGGCATTCAGCTTCCAATCTTCGGGTAAGCATCCTTCAAGGCAGTGTTCAAGACACACAAAAAACAAAGAGTCACTGAACAGAAACTGATAGCCAAGTTCCATACTATTGAGGATGGCCTCAACTGTGACCTTGGGTTCATGTTGCGTTACATATGAGTCCACCACACTACTGTATCTATAAAGTCTTCCTTACTGTCCTATTTTGACACTATCACCTTGATAAATTATTATGATCTCTCTACCTTAATTAGTTTGTACTGTTCTGGATTACTTGTTACTTGGGTTAGACCCTCGACATGCAACTCTTAAACCTATCATGCTATTCCGGCAATTTTGGTTGTCGCCAGCACTATCTTATTTTAAACTTTTTGTTATTATCTTTCTGCCTCGTTTAATCGATTATAAGCCATCCCTTTGCTTGTTATTCAGCTGTTGACACTTTACTCACACCATCTGACACTGTTCGTCACTTATTATTTGATACTCCACTCACACCATTTGTATAATCTTTTGATCTCTATACCCTTGATCTCTCTGCCTATAAATTCTGTGTCTGTGTGCTTCTCTCTCACTTCACATGACAAAGGGGCTACGTTACGAAAGCTTGTGATTTCAAATAAACCTATTGGACTATAACTTGTTATCGTGTGATTTTTGTCTTTGTCAACCCCAGTCCAACACCGGCATCTCCACATCATGACTACCTCATTACACGTGCACTGCACCTCTCTGTGGTGCTCTTGTGCTATCTTATACTCACCAGAAGTGGAAGTACCAGCCAATGCCAGGATTTCCACTGCCAGTACCATATTTAAAACCCAGCTATGCATCAGGTCAATTGCTCCCAGCCATGAATAGTCTTTCACAGTGCATGTAGTAAAAGGGAAACAGAAAAGCAAAGCTTCACAGAGGTGACTCAGGTGACATTTCATTGCAAATAGAAACTCATATTCAAAAATTTATTGCCATTTTACATCCTCACTATCTGATTGCCTGACATTGCAAATGCAAATGGAAAAATCAAGATACGCAGGCTTCCTATCTTTAATGCTCAACCATTTTTGAACCTTGTCTCAGATAGTACTCCTATTTGCTGAGCACGCAGCGAAGCATAACATCTTGTAATTTTTGAACATGGGTCTTACTTTGAACATCTGCAAGATGAGTGCCACTAATCTAGCCAGGCATTGCGGAGCAAACGTCCAATCATCAAGGTCAACGGGAAGATCTTGGAGAACATAGGACACTCCCAAGCTATTGTAAGTGGCCAATCAACCATAGCATTTATTGATGAAGAGATCCAGCCTTTGGCTCCCTCGGAAAAGACTGTTCGAGAACAACAACCTCTTGGTATACAGAACTGTGGTAATTCCTGCCGTCTTATGTGGCTTTTAGATGTGGACTATCTACAGCAGACACATTAAGGCACTGGAGCAGTACCACCAATGCTGCCTGCAAATCTGCTGGGACGAGAGACCACCAATATCTGTGTCCTCGACCAGGCCTTTAGCCCCAGTATTGAGGCACTGACCACCCTTGATCGGCTGCAGTGGCCTGGGCATGTCATCCACATGACTGACCCAAGACTCCCCAGGCAAGTGCTCTACTCCCAGCTCCAAAATAGCAGACAAGCCCCATGTGGACAGAGGAAACACTTCAGGGATACCGAAACATCGATTCTCCTGCTCCTTGGATGCTGCCTGACCTGCTGTACTTTTCCAGCACCACACTCTCGACTCCGATCTCCAGCATCTGCCATTCTCACTTTCTCCTCGCTGACTTCAGGGATACCCTCAAAGCCTCACTGTGAAGTGTGACATTCTGATGAACACCTGGGAATCACTGGCCCAAGACTGTCCAAAGTGGAAGAGGAGCATTTGGGAAGGCATTGAGCACCTCGAGACTTGCCGTTAGGAAAAAGCAGAAGCCAGGCAAAAACAGCATAAGGAGCCCGTTGCTATACTTATGCTTCACCTACTCCCTTCCTACGAACACCTTCTGCCCCAAGTGTGGCAGAGTTTATGGAAGTTGCATCGGACTGTACAGCCACCCGGAGAGTGAAAGAGGGTTATCCTTGTCTGTGAGGGACTGCCAATGATGATGATGGAGGTTTAACAGAGCAATATTTCTTCTCTGTCATGATGCCCTGTCCTCTGGGCACATGAGGTGCAGTCACTTTTTGAATATTCATAATTCTGCATGTGTCATCAAGATATGTGGAAGTAATGTAGTGAAATAATTTGTGAAAAACTATAAGATCTAAGCCATGTTCCTGCTTGATATCCCAGTGCCCAATGTTCTACTAAATAATGTGGGCTGAACAAGGGACTTTAAATAGAGATTCCTGCTAGTTTAGCTGTGAGCATAAGTTTTATACTACAGTATTGGATATGCAAACGAACATAGCCAGGAAATCAACATATATCTCCTATAAGCAGTGGAAACATAATAACAGTTTAACAATGTTGTAAGTCATGTTGAGGAAATTTTGAAATGATCAGGTAAACAATAACAGTGATTGAGTGTAGAGCGGCCCTTGGTATTATTTTGGTACCATAGAGCAAAAGACCAGTAGGAGGAGCAGGGTGGAAGGGTGAGAGAAGAGTACAATAGTGGGTGATACCCTACTTTGGAAGAAGTCAGTCATTCATTCCGTCGTTGTGGAGAGCCCTGAATGTGACAGAGCATTTATGGAAAGAACAGTTGATCATGATCACCCTGATATACAGCTGAACCATCTATTTAGATCAAAGGTATGTTTGAGGTGTTATAGAATGAGTTCAAAGTTAGGCACCAAACTGAAAAACAAGAATTCAGGAGTGCTAATCTCCAGATTGCATTCTGTGCCAGTGGTGAACACACGTTAAACTGAAAGCTTAAGGAAGGAACAATGCAAGGCTGTCGAGGAAAGACTTTACGTTCTTGGGCACTGCAACAAATTCTGTTCCAAGGATAAGTTTTACTGTCGCAACTTTTTCTGCTCAAATGAAAACAGCACCAACATTCTTATGGATAAAGTGAAAAGCAGTGAGAAAATATTGAAATTAATACTGCAGAGAGTGAGAGTAGCTAGAGAGATTTGAGTTATAAGGAGAGGCTAGATAGGCTGGGACTTTTTTCATTGGAATGTAGGAGATTGAGGGTTTATAAAATCATGAGGAGCATAGACTAGGTGAATAGCAAAAGTCTTTTACCTAGGGTAGGGGAGTTCAAAACAAGAGGGCATATTTTTAAGGTGAGAGGAGATGTTTTAAAAGGGACCTGAGGGGCAACTTTTTTCCTACAGAGGGTGGTTTGTATGTGGAATGAACTGCCAGAAGAAGTGGTAGATGCCAGTACAGTTACAACATTTAAAAGACATTTGGACAGGGACATGAAAAACAAAGGTTTATAGGGATATGGGCCAAATGCAGACAAGTGGGACTAGTTTAGTTTAGAAAACCTGGTCGGCATGGATGAGTGGACCAGAGAGTCTGTTTCCATACTTTATGACTTTAATCTTGTTTTCCTTTCTCATTGAATCATAATGTAGCTGTTGGAATAGAAACTGATAACTTAGCTCAAATAGGTTATGACATGGTAGTATCAGGTGAAAAAGTGGAAGTAACAATTTTTGAGCTATAGAATTGACATAGAAATACTGTTGAAGGACAGTGGATATTGAAAAAATGGCTTTACACAGGATGCAGTATTCAACATAATAAGTTGTCTGCTCTCTCTACAGATGAGAACTGATGTTTATTACCATAATTTTGCTTCAAGTCCTGCATGTTTTTTTCAGGCAGGTGGTCAGAGAATGGTGGATAGCTTAGTGAGTTTTGAACTGTTCTATCAAAGAGCTGAAACCAACATAATGGACCAAATGGGCTATTTCTGTGCTGTAAGTTCTAATCAATATTCTTACTGTAAAGCTTAATAGCTATACGAATGCAAGCTCTTTCTTTACCAATTATAACATTCATTTTGTTTTTGGCAGCAACTTTCTTCCTTTACAACTTGTACTGTTTATAACTTTAATCTGTACTCAATAATCTTCGAATATATAACTTTCTCATTGCTATATTTGTCTCCCATCTCCCGATACTTTGAAAATCAAGCTAATTAATCCTGTATGTCAGGTCAAAAACTTGTTTCCTTCAGTTCAAACGATATTTTAAATATATAAATTTTTGATCTATTTTGGTAGCTGTCGTACTTCACAATATTTGCATTAAACACAATAGAAACACAGTCACAAAATATGTGAAAATCGATAAAAGGTTTCAGGGTTGCAACCTGACGCTGATTTATTTGTAATTGTTTTCATACATATGTGTATCAGTATTTTAAGATTCACCACAATTCTTAGTCAGTTGTGTGTAGAATGTTATCTACAATTGACTATCATCTTGTTATAAGCTAAGTAGGTAGTTTTTAAAGCAACCTGCATTGCTGCATTAATGGCATGTATCATATCTTCAGTGTGAACATAAAGCAGAAAATGATCCCAAAAGTGTTCAATGAATGTGCACTATTTACAGCCATGCAGGCCAATAAAATATTTTTCATATGATTTTTGGTGAAATAGCTACCAACTCCCACATTACTGATGTTTTATGAAGCTATCTTAAGTAAACCTAAAAAATTTAATTGTAATTTGCTATTATTAAATTAATGTAAAATTTGCCACCCTCAACAAATTTCGGAGATAATTCAAATTGTTTACTGTAATTTTGACCAATTCCAGCAAAGCTCAGTTGGGATTTATAAAGGTGACAATGCAATGAAAATAACTTTGTTGTAATAGAAACAAGCTTGTTGTAATTACCTCAGCAGAAAGCTTTTGATAATTTAGGGCAGCCAAGCACTCAGATGTCAGTGGAGATTCATGGTCCTTTACTGTACTGCTTTCAAGAATATTATCCCAAAAGAAACCTGTTCATTTTCTAGTAAAGCCAATGAAGGTTCTGTGTATTTTCATTTGAGAGACAGAATAATGTTCAACAATAGGGAGGAACAGCTGCAACATGTTGCAAAAGAAAAGCTGTCTTTATTCATCCTTTTTGTTTCTGGAATCTGGAGACTGATGTCTGTGTGCCAGCTATTGGGCAGTTATGTTACTAAAGTCAAAATTAGAGTCCACAGCAGGTCAGCATCCGAGGAGCAGGAAAATCGACGTCTCGGGTAAAAGCCCTTCATCAAGCATTGATTTTCCTGCTCCTCGGATGCTATCTGACCTGCTGTGCTTTTCCAGCACCACTCTAATCTTGACTCTAATCTCCAGCATCTGCAGTGTCTACTTCTGCCTAGTTATGATACTAAGTCAGACTACCTTCTCTAGTAATAAACTTGTAGAGACAGGAACTAGATTTAAAGGCTAATGGACTAATGAAGCCAAAACTGAGGCTACAAAGTTCAGGAACAGGCCTATGGTATATGGTCTCACACAATAAGAATTAAAACAGCACTCGTCTAATACCAGCTGGACTAACATGCTGAATAGTTTCAGAATTTTGTGTGTTTTCATTAATGCCACTTGAAGGTGTTCGAAGGAACCAGGAGCAAAATCGTTGTCTGGTTCTATATAAAGAGAATTGCAGCGATATAAATTTCAGTCTAATTAGTTTTGCTTTGCAAACTATAACGTTTTTATGAAGGTATTTTCTTGATTAAATACAAGTAAACTTAAATTTGAAGCCAAATAAGCAGAAGTGTGAAAAAAAACTAACATTCATTGATACAATTGTTGGATTTCAAAATTTTAGCAATTCTAACGAGCACCTTTTTTTCTCCTATGGAATCATAAGTTCCGTCTGTTTTTATTATTTGCAAAATAAAAATGCAAGAGGTACATTTCCATCTGGTGCACAACTGAAATAATCTTTTTCTTCAAATCGTTGTCCCCCTGGAACACCTTTTACTGCATTTCTTGCCAAGTCCATACGCAAAGTCATTACTGCATGCAGCCAGTTCAGATGATAAACTAGCTTTGTAGACAAAATGGCAGGTAGTTCATATGTCTGATTAAGGTTCAATATGACCTACCAGTTCTTTAATTATTTCCTCCACATGTGATCCAATTTCGTATCAATCAAGTAGCAGCTGTTGCAACTGATTTCTGTTCAGAATTTCAAATACAGTCCTTCAGAAAATTAAATGCCTGTTTCTTGTCTGCAGCTGGAACTCCCAATTTTATTATAATGATGCCAAGTTGACGTAAGCGAGCTCTGCTGACAGATGCACTCATCCAACTGAATATGTATTGGTGGACATGCAAATTGTTGTGTAGTTACAGTCCAATTTTGATTCAAAACTCAATTATTCCAGATTCTGAGGGTAAATGTTAGTGTAAATTACATTGTAAATGTTACGATCCACACTCTTTGACATTTAAAGGTACAGATAGTTCTTCTCACACCATGGTTACGTTCTTGTACAACACTGCATTATATAAAAATTGCACTTTAGAAACAGTGCTTAAAGAGTTGGTGATGTAATTGTGTTGCAGCCAACATGTGTTTTAAAAGTTTGCACTTTAGAAACAATGTCCCCAATTCGTCAATTGCGTTATAGTGAATTTGCATTAAGAAACGCGCGTTATAACAGAATGACCTGTGTGAATAGATACGAGTGCAATTGTATACATTTGATTTGATTTGACCAGCTCACAAATTACCTGTTAAGATATGACATCGAATACTAAAGTATTGCAACAAATTGTTTTTATCATAAAAATGGTGGGAGTGAGCAATTTAGGTCTACAATGATAGAAACTGAGTATTGCAACTGATTCTTTCTGATAGATCATAAAATCATGAGGGAGCGGCATAGATAAAGTGAATTGCCAACATCTTATCCCCAGGGTAGAGGAGTCAAAAACTAGAGGGCATAGTTTTAAGGTGAGCGTGGAAGGATTTGAAAGGTATCTGAGGGGAAACGTTTTCATACAAAGGGCGGTGTGTATTATGGAGCGAGCTGCCAGATGAAGTGGTAGAGGCAAGTACAATTACAACATTTAAAAGACATTTGGAAAAGCATGTGAATAGGAAGGGTTATAGGGATATTGGCCAAGTGCAGGCAGATGAGACTAGTTCAGTTGAGGAAAGCTGGACAAGTTGAGCCAAATGACCTGTTTCTATGCTGTAGATTCTATGGCTCTATAAGTCGAAAGAAAATAAGTTCTGGATAAGAATGTATGTGATTTCTTGGTTTCTACTTTTCTCCAAGCCTTGCAAAGAGAATTGACAAGCTTGGAATGAGGCCTCCAAACATGAGTCATAATAACTGAAATCTTGTAATTTGGAATAGAGAGGCATATACTTCATCGAACATAAGAAAATAAATAGCTCCTGAACTCAAGGATGACATAATCAAAAGAGATGGTATAATCATGAACTTAAGGGAAATAGTGGAGCTTATGTCACTAAAAGGTATGGCAACAGTAGATGGTGAAGAGATGAGACTGCACAACATGCCAGAATTAGAGGAATGGGATTTCAGCTAGGAGGAAATACAATATGCAGTTTGGTGCTATCAACAAAGTAATTTTGAGAGGAGAAAGATTTAAAAGGGACCTAAGCAACAACGTTTTCACGCAAAGGATGATGTGTCTGTGAAATGAGCTGTCAGAGGAAGTAGTGGAGGCTGGTATAATTACAACATTTAAAAGATATCTGGATGGGATATGAATAGGAATTTTGAGAGGGATATGGGCCAAGTGCTGGCAAATGGAACTAGATTAATTTAGGATATTTGATTGGCATGGATGAAATTCCCATCCATGCCTTTGGAAACCATTAACTCAATTTTTTCTTTACTTTGTTGGCTACCATTCCATCATAGACTTGCGTTCAACTGAAACTCTAACGTGTGTATCCAAGCTTATACCACATTCCATTCAACCATCAAACCTGTTCACCCTGACCTCTGCAGGGTCCCAGTAATGTTCTGCTTGTAGTGTTTGAATTCTTGATTCAAAAACACTTCATGGCCTCACCCCTCCCTGCATATGACCTTCTTTGGCACTTGTCAAATTCTGGCCTTTTTTACATCCTTAGTTTTCATCATTACACCAATGACTGCCATACCTTCAACTATAATGGCGCCAAGCTCTGGAATGTCTTTTTTGCTTCGTTAGCCCTCTCTCTACTTTCCAACTGATAGTGTTGATCAAGGCTTTGTTTACCTTCGCAAATACCTCCTGTCAGTCTGGGTCAAATTTTATTTTATAGCACCACTGTGATTCACCTTGTGAAATTTTAAGAGTTACGATATAAGAGCAGTTAGTTGTTGAACAGATGACAAATTGTAAATGAGAGTTATATTTGAATGATATTGTCTTCCCATTGGCCATTACAGAGAGTAGCAACTGATGGTATAGGAAAAAGCTGCTTATCTTCCTGCTTTGCAGCAAGGTGAAAAAGAAGGTACAGTATACTAAAAGTAGAGCTCAGCTGTTGAATCTGAAGCATGGAGTTCAAGCAACCCCTGCTTACTCTCACCCCACTCAGTTTTGAGTTTACAAACAGAACTGACAAAGTTTTGAGTTTACAAACAGAACTGACAAAGTTTTGAGTTTACAAACAGAACTGACATTTTAAATCACAACTGTCCTAGTACTGTATAATAATAAACTGAATATGATAAACTGAAGCTGTGATTGTCTATTCAGGTGAACGTCCCAAGGTACTATTTGCAGAGGAGCTGGAAATTCTGCGGGAACCTTTACTGATATTCTTTGCTTAATCAATAACACACAAAGAGGAAACAGGTTAACTGATTTGTCTTATTACTTTTGATGCTCTCTGCACATGGCCAATGTGTTTGCCTATGGCACTTCAAAATAATTTACTATCATTGACGTTTTTTCAAAAAATGTGATAAGGTTGCAAAACTATTTTACATTTTGACATGAAAACATTTTTTTGAAATCTCTATTGATTATAAATTTATTTTGCTTTAGCTATGCAAAATTATGGCCTTTATGCATATTGTCTTCTGTATTTGTACAAATTCTTTAGCTATAATAATATTGGAGATCACTTAGTTTGGAATCCATAAGCCAATATCTATGAACCAGCCAGCTGTCCAAAGTTATATAGCAGCAAACTAATAAAACCAAATTCTCCAAATCTACAATAGGAGAGCCAGATTTAATGATCTAAATACTACAAACTGACTTGCAAATACTGGCCACCTAAAATCAGAATTAAAGTGGAATAAATAATGAACTATTACCATCTGGAAAGAAAATTGTCACCACTGGTGTGAACAGTATATCATTCTCATCATAACCTATGCCAAAAATGAAAGATTTTATTTTAATTTTGTCCATTTTTTCATTTGTGTCATTGAAAAAGCATATTCATGGTTCCTAACTGCTTTTGAAAAGATAATAGTGAGCTTCTGTCTCTGTAGTGACAGTAAAACACGTGCTGTTCGGGGGAAGTTCGCAAATTTTAACTGAGTAATGAGAAAGGAATTGCAATTTATATTCCAAGGAGCACTCAATTAAATCTGAGATATAAAATAATTTCTTCTCCATGAGTATAGTGAATGAAGGGAATTTTGGAGATCACTGAAAGTACTTAAGAAGGAGGTAGAATGATCTTTGATGTATCAAGGAGTTGAGGGCTATGAGGAACCAGCATGAAAGAGGAGTGGAGGCCTGGAGCAATCAACCATTGTCTTGTTAATTGGCAGAATGTTCAACTCTGTCTTGCTCAAGATAATGAATGCTCCGCACTATTGTGTAGTTCCAATATTTCTTTGTACTTATCATCCTAAGCCTGAAATGTGTGTAGATCTTGCTGCATCTGGGGATAAAATGTTTCATTATCTGAAGAGCTGTGAATAGAACTGAAGATTGCTGTCATCAGCGATAATCCCCACTTTTGACATCGTGACTGAGGGAAGACCATTGATCAAATGGCTGAAAATATTTGAGACTCTGTGACTGCTCTGAAGAACTTCTACAATGATATCCTAGAATCGAAATGGTAGACATTCAACAACTACAACCATCTTCCTTTTTGCCAGATATGACTCTAGCCAGTAGAGTTTTTTTTTCTACTTCACACTGATTTAAGATTTAATTGTACTGTTTGATGGCAAACTTTTTCAAGTGCTACCTTGAGGTCAAGGACAGTTGTTTTTATCTTTATATTAATGATGCAGGCAGGCATTAAATTGGTGGTTAAGATTAAAACAGGGAATTAAGTCTTCAAGTTGATTCTGAATGTGTAATGAGTGAGAGAACTTCCCCTTTTATTATTGACACTTAATATTCAACTGGATTAATGAGTAGTGCAATGCCAACAAGAAAGGAAACATTGCTTGACCTTTTGGGCAATAAGAGGTTGGTCAAGTGAATCAAGTGTTGATAAGGGAAAGTTTGGAACTATTCATTGTACCTTGAAATTTATATCAGTTACAATAAAAGACAAGGAGTAATCTAGAGTAAAAATCCATAATTTCAGAAAGATCAATTTCAGTGAGTTGAGAACGAATCTGACCCATGTAAACTTGAATAAAAAATTTGCAAGTAAAATAATGGACCACCTTTAAGAAGGAGATAGTTCCGGTACAGGTGTATCCCCATCACAGGTAAAGCTAACCAAAGCCAGAACTCCCTGAATAATGAAGGAGAAAGAAATAATCTTGAAGCAAAGAAGGATTATTAGATGGTTAATTCAAGTGAGAACACTGCTCACTCTTGACCTACAGAAGATATAAGGAACAAGAAGAAGAAATTAAATAAGACTCGTATGAAACTAAAATGCTAACTCTGTTTTTCTTTCCAGAGATGCTGCCAGACCTGCTGAGTTTTTCCAGCACATTTTTACTTCATTAACTCAACAATATCATTAAGATAGATAGTTCAGTTTGAAAAATGAAAATGGAACTGAAAATATTTGAGACTCTGAAATATGTGTGCACATCTGAGTTTAGGATTCTTTTGGTGGGAAGGGTGTGGAATCAGTGAGCTTTGTGATTGTACAGCTGATAAGGCTCAGAAATATAAGTTCTTCACGTAATGAGTGCAAAATTGATCCTTGCCAGAAATGAAAACGTTTTCAGTAATTTCCGATAAAGATGGAAACATGCCAATTGTCAGTTCGTAGAATGATTCAGTATTTTAATCTAATAGTTTTTAAGCCATGCATTAACTTGTCAGCATAAGGAAAATCATTTTGTTGTCCTGGCATTGGGGTTCATTAATATTAGCTAATTAATTGGTTTGGATACACACTTTGAAGACTTTTAGAAGCGATGACCGTTACAGACTTTTTTACTTAGTTCTTCCTTTGTACATATTTATAGATGAGCCCGTGATTTCCAAGAGTTGCAGTTAAAGGGTTGACTGACCATTTTGGAAATAAAAGATGATTTGCTAAAATGCAACCTTTTTTCCTGAATCTGCCATGTCTCACCTTTTGACTTATGGGATGGTTTATTATATTGAACGAGCTGTAAATGCTATTGTGAGCTGAGGAAGTGGTGCCTTTGTCAATACATCAGCAAGTTATATTTGTGCACCTGCATTTGGTTTCTTGCCAAAGTTTGGAAATAAAACAAAGCCTGGAAGTGTCTGGTGATTGAATTTCGTTAAATTAAAAGATTTCATTACGATTGTCACATTTGATATTTAGTGCAGCATACACCACCTGATTTGCTTTGGAAATTTGTTTTGTTTGCAGCTGAGTTGTTGTACTACATTATTTTAAATTTTGAATGTAGTTTTCAGTTTATATAAATGCTCACAGCAAAGTTCTAACTTTGTAGAGTTACAGGAGACAGAATCTGCACTAATTATATTAGAAAGATTCCCATTAAAGAAAAAAAATGGCATTAATAGTCAATAAACATATAGAAAATTGCATACTCTGGATTGTGGTCAATGAGATTCATTTGAGAATTTAAAATTCAAATCATAATTCTTGTTTACAACATTTTACATCTTTACATTTTATTTTCATATTTGCGACATTTAGTGGTTTCTATTTTCAGTGCAAAACATCTGTGGTTTTTGACAGCCAGAAAATATGTAGGGCAGAAATTACAGTTGTTTGTGAAAACAGGCCAATATTTCATGTTTGACTTTCCTCTGTCTGCTATTTTAATGGAGGGGATTAACCCTGTTGTTTTAAATAAATGATGCCCTTGTTAAAATAGAGGACAGAGGAATGTCAGATGAGTATGTTAAGGATTTGTCTGCTCTTACTGCCAGTCGTAATTACTAACCTTGTCTTTGAAAAGGTTTGAAATGCGCAGCTGGGCAAAGTATGTAGAAGACGGGAAACAGGCTAACTTTCAGTTGTGATCTGTTGTCAGAACTCTGTTGTAAGGATTAATTCAATGGTATTGATCTGCCCTTGGCATCTTAAATTCTATATAAAAATGAAAGCTGTTTCTTTACAATTCTAAAATTGTTTCATCAATACAACCTCATCATGTAATTTTATACCTGTCTGTGGCTGCCAAGAGATTGCACAGGGGGACAGGAACAGATGCAATCTTGACTTGGTTTTATTTTTTATGTATGGAATGTTCTACTGCTTGAAATAGTTATCGTCATAGACATAGATTCATACAGCATGGAAACAGACCCTTTGGTCTGATTAGTCCACACCAACCAAGTTTCCCAAACTAAACTAATCCCACTTGCTTGCATTTGGCCCATACTCCTCCAAACCTTTCCTATTCATATACTTATTCAAATCACTTCTAAATATTAGAACTGTATCTGCATCCATCACTTTCTCTGGCAATTCATTCCACACATGAATCATTCTGTGTATAAAAATGTTGTCCCTCATCTTTTTAAAACTTTCTCCTCTCACCTTAAAATATTCCCCCTGGTTTTGAACTGTCTGTGGTGAAAGGGTTAAAATTATGTCCCAATACATGTGTGAATCTTATTATGAATATGTTACCGGAATGGAAGGTGTTGCTTAGTCTTGCCCTGTTGTTCGCATGAATATGTTACCGGAATGGAAGGTGTTGCTTAGTCTTGCCCTGTTGTTCGCATGAATATGTTACCAGAATGGAAGGTGTTGCTTAGTCTTGCCCTGTTGTTCGCATGAATGTTTAGATCTCGAAAGAGTATATAAGCTGGGAAAGTCCCAAGTTCGGTAGAGTCTGCTCCGGGTTACGTCTAACCGCCGAGCGTGGGTTGTTGGCAACCGCTCTACGAGAACTGACGGCTCCCAGTTCGGTAACACGTAGAGTGAGTATAAAACCAGACCCGTTGTAAGTACGAGACCTGGTTGTGGCAACGCTGCGGGGAATAAAACACTTATATTCTAGCAGACTCGTCTCTCGGTCGTTTGTTCTGTGTCAGACTACTTTCCTGCGAGCCTGATCCTTGAAAATTCTTTAAACATTTTTGGCGTAGTCGGCAGGATCAATCGCAATTGAGGAAAGATTTTGATACAGAACAATGTTTGGGAAAAAGGCTAAGAAACCAGAAGAACAAACTGTGGAGGTCCCGACCGTCCCGGGATGGCATGGACCGTGGCATGACGTGGCAGTTTGTTTGAGAAATGGTGGGGGGCGACCGGAGAACTGGGAGGCCGAGGGCGTAGGAACCCCAGGGTCGCTGCTGTCCACCCTTGAGAAGATCTCAGTCCTGCCGAAGAACCCCTTGCCTGGGGTACAGCGGAGGATGTGGGCATGTGCGGCGGCTTGTAGACAACAGTCAGACAAGCGCCAAAAAGCTGAAGCAGAATTAGCCCTCCTGAAACATGAGCAGGGACTCAGTGCGGGAGATGCCTCTATGTTGAGGCAGGAAATTATGAAGTTAAAGGCTGAATTGACAGCATTAACTGAACTAGCAGGACGAACTATTATGTATCTGTCTGCTAAGAAACGGAAAGAGAAAAGGAAGGTCCCTCGAACCCCGGACCCAGTACAAGTACGGGCGTTTGTAGCCCAGTTAAATAACGGGGATCGGTGGGATATCGATCATTGGGATGGAAACATTTGGGGAGATTCAGATGATCAGTACGAAGAGGACCCACCCGTACTCCAAGCTAAACCAGTGGTTAGGAGAAAGCAGGTTCAGAGACGTCTCCCAGTGCAACGGGAGGTAATGTTAGATGAGGACGGAAACCCTATACGGAATGAACAAGGGGAGGCAATTATGCATGAATTACCGCGGGCTCAGCCTCCTGCAGAATTCTCCGAATTAACGGAAGACTTCACTACCGATGAGGTGCTGTTTATCACCCAGAAAACCCGACGTAATCCTGGGGAGCCGTTAGAGCTATGGCTAATTCGGCTCCTTGAGGAAGGGGGGCAACAAGTGCAGGTAGACTATCAGGATGCCCCCAAGTTTGGTGGATTAGCAAAGGATGCTGCCATAGACCTGGGGTACCGCAGACAAGCCAAGGATATGGTAATAGATCGCAGTATGGGGACCTTATTTGGGATGTATGCCAGGGCAGTGGCCGAACAGTATCCCTTCCCGTCCGATTGGCCCCCCTTGGAAGGAACTTGGACAACAATTAAGGAAGGGATTCAGAGGCTAACCCGTTTGTGTGTGCGGGATGCCCTGTTGCTGGGAGTGCTGAACGAGGTAGATAACACAAATGTTAGTAGACAGACTAGAGACCACCTAGTGAAGACTGCCCCCCCCCACATTATAGACCACTGTTGTTGACCATAATGTTGAGTGGACGGGGAGAAACCCTAGGAGATGCCCGTAGTATGATGAGGGAGATGGGTGGTCTGGGGGATTGGGGACCCACAACCCGTGCTTCTCAGGGAGGCACGGAGGGGCGTCGCCCTGAGGCTCGGGCAGGGGGATTACTTCCTAATCAAGGAAGTAACCAAGGTCCCTCACGGCGTGCTTTGTGGCAAGCTTTGATGCAGGCGTAGGTCCCAGCATCGGAGATTGATGGCCGACCCACGTCGGAATTAAAAGACTTATGCAGACGAAAGGGACTTAAGGTGTCCCGGGTAGAGACGGAGTCCCGACCCACTATGGAAGACCTAGTGGAATTACTAATACAAAAATGTCAGACACGGGGTCCGGTTGTTAATGAGCCTCGAAGGGGTAGAACTTCCACTTCCCAGCGGTGGGAATCCTCGGAGGACGAGGAGGTACAGTCTCCCCTCCGAGAGTGTTATAAAGTGGATAGGCGTGGCCGGAAACCTGGTAAGAAAGGCAAGAACAAAGAAGGGCGAGGCAAACGTCTTTACCCAGTGCTGTCCGGGGAAGATGAATGGGAGGAACAATAGGAATCGGGCCAAGCCCCAAGGGTTTGCCCACGAACGAGCCAATGGTCGGCAGACGACATTCGACCTCATGTATCATTGACTATCTATTGGCGCAAATCCGTCCAAACCGTTATGCCTCTAGTGGACACAGGGGCGGAGGCCACCTTAATCCATGGGACGCCCCATAAGTTTAAAGGAACCCCAGTCACGCTGGTTGGGCTGGGAGGTAATCTGATTGAAGGAAAAACAGTACAATTGCCCCTAAAGATAGGTACAATGCCCATTAAAACTTATTCAGTTATCATTACACCAGTTAGAGAATGGATCCTGGGAATGGACATTCTGGCCGGTTTAACACTTCACCTCCAACAAGGGAAGTTTGAATTTGGAATAACGAAAATGGCTTTGCACTGTAGGACGGTGTTAGTGGGAAAGGTTAAAATGGACCCCTTCCCCATCCCGATCGCTGATCGCGTAATAAGTCTTAGACAGTATAGGATTCCCGGCGGACATAAAGAAATATCTGCCACAATTAAGGATTATTTGGAAGCGGGAGTGCTTAAGACATGTACCACGGCGTGGAATAACCCCTTATGGCCCGTACATAAAGCCGATGGGTCATGGCGGATGACGGTAGATTATCGGCAACTAAACCGTCACACTCCGGCCTTGACGGCAGCGGTCCCGGATGCCGTCACTATTATAGGACGAATCCAACATCATCCAGGGGTGTGGTACGGAGTAATTGATTTGGCTAATGCCTTCTTCACAATTCCTATTCCCGAAGATAGGCAGGAACAGTTCGCATTCACTTGGGAGGGTAGACAATTCACGTTCACGCGATTGCCCCAAGGATATCTGCATAGCCCTACTATCTGCCACCGGATAGTTGCAGAACACTTGGCTGCCTTTAAAGTGCCTGACGAAGTGATGATCTCGCACTATATTGACGACATAATGATACAGGGGACAAGTCAGAAGCAGGTTCAGGAATTGCTGGACCAACTGGTTCAACATATGCGAGGATATGGGTGGGAGATCAACCCAGCCAAAATCCAGGGTCCCTCACAAACGGTAAAATTCTTAGGAATTGTGTGGAACAAGGGGGAAAGAGAAATCACTGCGAAAGCTAAAAATAAGATTCAGGTCTTTGCCGTCCCTCACACCCAGAAGGACGTGCAGCAATTTATTGGGTTATTCGGATTCTGGAGACAGCATATTCCCCATTTAGGACAAATTTTAAAACCTTTGTATCAAGTTACGAGGAAAAAGGCAGCGTTTGAATGGACGGAGGTCCATCAAACTGCATTTGAAATGGCCAAGCAAGCGATACAGCAAGCTGTATCCTTGGGAAAGATACAGTCAGGACCTGTAGAACTGCAAGTCTCAGCACAAGGGGATTATGCCAATTGGAGCTTATGGCAAAAACAGGGAAGAACCCGTAAGCCATTGGGATTTTGGTCCCGAAAATTATCCCCGGCAGGGGAACGGTATACCCCCTTTGAGAAACAATTATTAGCATGCTACTGGAGCTTGGTGGAAACCGAAGCCCTGACCATTGGACATGAAGTGATCATGAGAACAGCTATCCCTATTCTTCCGTGGGTACTTAGTGACCCCACTACCCACCGAATAGGAACTGCCCAAGAGAGCAGCATCATTAAATGGAAATGGTATGTGTCGGAGAGAGTGCGGACTGGACAGAAAGGAGTGTCAGTCCTACATGAGCAAGTGGCGGAGGCCCCTGAGGAAGGGGAAAAACGGTTTGAGGTGATTGAATACAAGGAATCACCCGTTAAGATGGGAAAACGATATGATGAACTGACCCCGGATGAACAAGCCACGGCTTGGTTCGTAGATGGGTCAGCCCAATGGAAAGCGGGACAGCGTAGATGGAAGGCTGCTGCCTTTAACCCAAAACAAGGCACTACCCTAGAAGAATTAGGGGAGGGAAAAAGTAGTCAGTGGGCAGAATTAAAAGCAGTGCATATGGTAGTCATGCAAGCAGGGGTCATGGGAGTTTAGTTGTTTTCTGACTCTTGGTCAGTGGTTAACGGCATGACACAATGGATGCCAACTTGGCAGGCCAATCAGTGGATGATCCAAAATAGGGAAGTATGGGGTAAACAGTTATGGGAAGATATATGGGAAAAAGCTCAACACCTGGTTATATACATCACCCACGTAGATGCCCATACATCTCGAAATGATGTGGAAGCTCTACATAATCGATATGTGGATGGTATCGTCCGAACCATGAATGTGCAAAGGGGCACCTCAGTGGACCTAGCTAGATGGGCACACCTTAAGGCTGGGCACTGGGGAGTGCAAGGAACCTTGCAATGGGCTCGAGACCGAGGAATAGATCTTATGGTAGATGATGTTAAGACTGCAGTAAACCAGTGTGAGCAGTGTCAACATCAGCGGCAGGGAGTGCCCCAACACATGATGGGACATATCCATCGGGGAATGGTCCGGGACAGAGCTGGCAAATGGACTTTGTGGATCCCTTACCCTCCTCACAAGGATGTAACCACATATGTACAGCTGTGGACACTATGTCTGGGGTTTTGGTAGCCCATCCCTGTCGTCACAACAATCAACAGGCTACCTTGCGATGTTTAGATTTGATTGAACAATTTTATGGATTGCCCATACAGGTCCAGAGTGACAATGGCTCCCATTTCACAGGAAGGGTGGTAAAGCAGTGGTGTCATGATAACCACGTGGAATGGATTTATCATGTACCTTATCACCCACAAGCTGCGGGACTTATAGAACGAATGAATGGGCTTCTGAAGTCCTCACTACGAAAAGCAGGAGGTTGCAATGACTTAACAGGTTGGAAGAAGCAACTAATTCGGGTGGTGAAACAAATTAATAACCGCCCATTAGGAAATGGGGTAACACCCTTGAATAGGATGATACGAGTATGTGATACCCCAAAGACTCAGCCTATTAAAATGTGGAAATTCGCTGAGGAAGCTGATATTCCCGTAAGGGCCACACCGGCTTCGGCTGGACTGGACCTACGAGCACTAACTACCCAGACTTTGATCCAACAAAAACCTACGGTGATTAAGACCGGATTAGGATTGATTTGTCCCCCTGGAACCTATGGGCATATCCTCCCGCGATCGGGATTGTCACTAAAGGGGATTGATGTGATGGCAGGAGTAATTGACGCGGACTACCAAGGGGAATTGGGAGTGGTCCTGGTCAACATCACAGCTGAACCTTACGTGATACAGAAGGGGGACAGAATAGCACAATTGGTTATTAAACCATGTAACCTTACAACGGTGGAAGAGACGGGAGCTCCCGTTAAGGTTACTGAGCGTGGGACGGGGGGATTTGGGTCTACTGACACTAAGGGTGCCAAGGTATGGGTGCACCAGACGACCGGCCCCCCCAGGCCGGCCGAAATCATAGCACAGGGGAAGGACAGTCTGGTCACCATTATGTACCCCGGAGACCCAACCTGGGAAAACGTGCCGGCGAATCGATGTTATTTACGTGAAACATAAAATGGTATTCCATGCCCTCGCAGGCTGCTCCTTCGCCCTCACCATGAGGTGGTTGTGGGAATTGGGAATCCTGTTAACGGTGGTAGCGGTGGGATGGCCGAGCCAAAGCATCTCGGCCCCGACGCTGGTGCCGGTCCCCCACCGGGGTGTGGGTTGGAAGAGCAGTATTCTGAAGCGAACGCAGGACGATTTCACGTGTGCGCCCAGTCAATGGTGTATCGTGTTAAACCTTACTAGTGACTGTCAAATGTACACCTGTGTAAAGTGTTTTCGGGAGAGAAATAAGACTTTAATAACGCCTAACTGCACCCTGACAATAGATGCTAAAGTAAATATGTGTTTGTGGAATGTAAATACGGGGACATGCGGGAAGAAGGGTACCCATTGGAACGTCACGGTTGGGGAGGAAGACATATGGCTAAGCAACGGCACCGCCATTCAGAATCGTAACCAATTACTGTACTTGGTATTAGTAAACTCTAACGTGTCCGCAATTTCCCCTTTTTCCCTGGCCCCGACCTCTACTGCGAGTCGGGCTATGACCTTGAAGCACGCCCCGTCTGAGGTGCTAGCACCAACGATGAACTCCACGCGGGGCGAGCGGTCGCATCGAACACAGTTGGCCCCTATTATGTCAACTTGTCAACAGATGGCCCGGGCGGTACTGCACACTGATGTTCATTGGCAGGTACAGTTGCCCCTCATACCAGAGTGTCAACGCAAGAGACGGCGACGAGCGTGGTACAACACCCTGCTGGGAGGTGCAGGAACTGTTATGGGTATCTCGAATGCTATTGAATCTGAGGTAACCCGTACTAAATTATCTAACACGGGACAAGCCACCTCACAAGGACTACACACTATTGGAAGATGGATGCCATCCGTAATGATGACTCAAGGAGAAACAGCTAAAATATTGATACAATCCCTGCAATGGGAACTAGATGTCTGGGGTGCCACCCAGGAACTGTTTGAGAACATTACAGCTCAGTTAAATTGGACTGCCTGTCATATTCAAATGTTGCACGCACAAATACAGAAAGAACGATTTTTGCGTGTGGTAACATCCCCCAATGTACAAGCGTGGAGGGGAATATGGAATGTATCTGAGAAATTGTGGATGATAACCCATCCAGAAAGAACATGGTGTAACGCAACTATGTGTAGAGGATACTTTGTTACCATGAATGTAACCCACACTGTTACGGTCTGTCGATATTATGTATTACCAGTGATTACATCTTCTGGATATTATTTTCTGAAGACAAGGGGGCAGTGGTTTAGCCCAGATACCAATATTACCTATGATCTGTCCGCTTGTGAACAGACTGATCAGGGAAAAACTTGCCTACTGATGGACAGATATCGGGACCCTTGCTTGACTAAGGGAACGGCCCTGTGCAAATGGACTGTTGAAACTCCAAGGGACATGATGTGGCAGATTGGGCCACACACGCTCTGTGTGGCTAACAATAACCCACATCCCACGCTTCCCACAGTACCGTTCTCGGGATGCCTCTCAAATGTCTATCAGTGGCAATGGCAGAATCAGACCTATCTGTTAACCAATTATAGCAGTGCTCACCACTTTACCAAGGTGCAGTGGAAAGTGCTGATGAATCCTTGGAACATTTCCCTGGATCGGTTTAAGCAAGCATTGGACCGATCCGAGGAGCTTAAGCAGATATTATGAAAGCATCAAACCAATGTCACCAAGGTTACAGTGTCTACCTTTATACATGGACAGGAGGTAGTACACGCTGCCCATGTAGTGGAAGTAGAGTCAGCTCATCATTGGTGGGATATGTTGAGTGGTATGTCCTCCACTGCGGGGAAGTTCCTATTCCCACCCTTATCGATCCTGGTAGGAGTCCTGGTGATCTTAACGTGCTGTAATATCCTGACTTGCTTGTATATTTGGCGTGTACGTAGACGCTTGTTGGAAAAAATATATATGGGCATGATGTAACACATGTATTGGGCCAATCAGTGGAATGTGGTGAAAAGGTTAAAATTATGTCCCAATACATGTGTGAATCTTATTATGAATATGTTACCGGAATGGAAGGTGTTGCTTAGTCTTGCCCTGTTGTTCGCATGAATATGTTACCAGAATGGAAGGTGTTGCTTAGTCTTGCCCTGTTGTTCGCATGAATATGTTACCAGAATGGAAGGTGTTGCTTAGTCTTGCCCTGTTGTTCGCATGAATGTTTAGATCTCGAAAGAGTATATAAGCTGGGAAAGTCCCAAGTTCGGTAGAGTCTGCTCCGGGTTACGTCTAACCGCCGAGCGTGGGTTGTTGGCAACCGCTCTACGAGAACTGACGGCTCCCAGTTCGGTAACACATAGATTGAGTATAAAACCAGACCCGTTGTAAGTACGAGACCTGGTTGTGGCGACGCTGCGGGGAATAAAACACTTATATTCTAGCAGACTCGTCTCTCGGTCGTTTGTTCTGTGTCAGACTACTTTCCTGCGAGCCTGATCCTTGAAAATTCTTTAAACACTGTCCCACCCTTGGAAAAAAGACCCTTACTATTCATCTTATCTGTGCCACTAATTGTTTTATAAACCTCTAGAAGGTCATCCCTCAACTTCCTACACAAAAACATCCCAGCGTATCCAGCCTATTTTTATAACTCAAACCCTCCATTCCAAGCAACATTCTGGTAAATCTTTTCTGAACCCTCTCCAATTTAATAATATCTTTCCTATAGCTGGGTGACCAGAACTGCACACAGTACTCCCACAGAGGCCTCACCAACATTCTATACAACCTCAACATGACATCACGCTGATACTCAAAGGTCTCAGCAATGGAGGAAAGCATGCTAAATGCTTTCATAACCACCCTGTCAACCTGTGATGCAAATTTCAAAGAATTATGTACTAGAACCCTCAAGTCTCTCTGCTTGACAACACTACCCAGGTTCCTACCATTAATTGTATAAGTATGTCCTTGTCTCTTTTACCAAAATGCAACACCTCACATTTGTCCAAATTAAATTCCATCTGCCATTCCTCATCCCATTGATCCTATTGATCAAGATTCTTTGTAATCTTAGATAACCTTCACCTTCCACTATATCACCAGTTTTGGTCTCATCCACAAATTAACTAACCATATCTCCTATACCTCTCCCCAATCCCCTTTCCTGTAAAAACAGATCCTTTACTCCAGTTTCCTCCCATCCCCCTCCTATAAAAGCACAATCCCTTACTCCCATTTCCTCCATCTCCACCGTATCTGCTCCTCGGAGGAACAATTCCACTCCAGCGCATCCAGATGGCCTCCTATTTCAAAGAACACAATTTCACCTCCAGGTGATCAACAATGCCCTCCAATGCATCTCCTCCACTTCCCACACCTCCGCTCTTGAACCCCACTTCTCCAACTGCAACAAGGACAGAACCCCGTTGGTCCTCACCTTCCACCCCACTAACCTTCAGATACAATGCATTAACCTTAGCTATTTCCACCACCTACAATCAGACCCCACCACCAGACATATATTTCCCTCTCCACCCCATCTGCATTCCGCAGAGACCATTCCCTCCTTGACTCCCTCATTAGGACTACACCCCCCCCCCCCCCAATCCATCCTCCACACCTGGCACCTTCCCTTGCCAACGCAAGAGGTGTAAAACCTGTGCCAATAGCTCCCCCCTCGCCTCCGTCCAAGGCCCCAAAGGATCCTTTCACAGCCGGTAGAGATTTTCCTGTACATCCAAACATCTCATCTGCTGTGTCTGTTGCTCTCAGTGTGGTCTCCTCTCCATCGGAGAGACAAGATACCAACTCATGAAACATTTTAGGGAACTTCTTGGGGACACACGCACCAAACAACCCCACCACCCTGTGGCCGACCACTTCAACTCTCCCTCCCACTCTACCAAGAACATGCAAATCTTGGGCCTCATCCACTGCCAAATCAAAGCCATTTGACGACTGGAGGAAAAACGCCTCGGCACCCTTCAACCACATGGCATCAACATCGCCTTCACTAGTTTCCAAATCTTCCCTCCCCCCCACCTCAGCCCAGATCCAACCCTCCAACTCGGCACCACCCTCTTGACCTGTCCTACCTGTCCATCTTGCTTCCCACCAATCCGCTCCACGCTCCCCACTGACCTATCACAATCATCCCCTCGCCTGCCTCTACCTATTGCCTTCCCAGCTACCTTTCCTCCATGCCCATCCCCACCGTCCTATTTATCTGTCAGCCCTCTTCCCCCTCTCCACACAATCCTGATGAAGGGCTTATGTCCAAAACGCCGACTTTCCTGCTCCTCTGATGCTGCCTGACCCGCTGTGTTTTCCAGCACCACCTTTTTCGACTGTTTATATAGTTGCAGATATATTTTGCGAAAGTTTTCAGTTTGTAAAGTAACCTATAAAGTTATATTTACTAGATTGAGTAAATTGTATTTAAATCTATCAACCTTCAGATATAAAATATTTGTAACCATCCATCGAGAAATTGTTTTGCTGTGAACTGCAGAATACAAGTGCTACAGGACTGAAATGCATTAACTAAAGTTGAAAAAATTAAAATTTTGTAAGCATGTCCCTGGAATTTCCCTGGAAACCATTGGATAAAAGTGTTTCTTGAGCAGTGCTGTTAATAATGTGACATGGGAGCAACCAATACATTTACATAAATTCATGCAGTTTTTGAGCTCAGAGTTCGACATGAATCTATGTGGATTTCACATCCAACAGATCAGACCTAGGTTCTGCAGCCCTCCCACACCCAGTTGTAAATGATGGTGGACAATTTAATAATTCACTGAAGGAAAAGGCTTCCCAAATACCCTCAATACAATACCAATAATAAAATACCTGTATAGTGTTTTGCAACCCAATTTCTTCCCCTAACGTCATGCCTTTAGCATTTAAAATTGCAGTAAAATTATGATAAGTCATAATCGTAATAAGGACGATGTGATGGTATTGTGGTACTGTCACTGAACTAATAATGCTCTGTGAACCTGGATTCAAATCCAGCTACAGCAGGTGATAAAATGTGAATTATTTCAAAAAATCTGAAAGTGAAAGTCTGATAGTGACCATGCTACCATTCGAGGAAGAAATGAGGGTGACAGAATCACAGAATATCATCATAATAGAATCCCTACAGTGCAGAAACAGGCCATTTCGCCCAATAGGTCCACACTGACCCTCTGTAGAGTAACCCACCAGACCCATTGCCCTACCCTATTACTCTACATTTACCCTGACTAATGCACCTTCCCTACACATCCCTAAACACTATAGGCAATTTAGCATGGCCAATTCACCTCACCTGCACAGTGGGAGGAAACCAGAGCACCTGGAGGAAACCCGTGCAGACACTGGGAGAATGTGCAAACTCCATACAGACAGTCACCCGAGGTTGGTGTTGAACCCAGGTCCCTGGCACTGTATGACAGCAGTGCTAACCACTGAGCCATCATGCTTGGGGGCCTCACTGTCCATCATCAGAAGTACTTCAGAAGCATCACTACTGACTGAACTGGGCAAGTCCCAATATCTGCAAAATACCTGCAAAACTGGGTCTGTGGCAGATGGTGAAGGAGCCAACAAGAGGGAAAAATATCTTCATCAATCTGCCTGCCACAAATGCCACTATTCATCTTATAGTAACTGTGAGAGTGGCACTGCACAAGCCTTGTGAAGAAAAAGTCTCATTTTCATGTAGAGAATATTCTCTATCATGCTGTGTAGCACTACCACCCATGCTATATGGGGCAGATTTCAAACAGATCTGGCGACTCTCGATTGAGCACCCATGCAATATTTGAGGCCATCAGCAGCAGAAGAGCTGTATTCAAAAACAACAAGCAACCTCATGACCCAGCATATTCCCCATTCAAGCATGATTATCAATCCAGAGATTAATCTAATTCAATACAGGAGAGCATGGTCGAAGCAGCACTAGTCATACCAAATACAGAGGACTCTCGATCATTCGATTATCCGAATATCAGATTATCAGACGTGATCGCAAGTTCCCGATGCTCAGCTAAACTATGTTATCCAGCATTCAATTATCCAGAATTCGATGAACCAAACAAAATACTGCCCACCCGTGTCCTTTGGATAATTGAGGTTCCTCTGTATGTGGTATTAACCTGGTGAATCTACTGAACAGGACTACTTCTGTGCCAATCAGTCAAAATTTGCAAGTGACAGACATTGCTTGGTGATTTCACATCCAACAGATCAGACCTAGGTTCTGCAGCCCTCCCACACCCAGTTGTAAATGATGGTGGACAATTTAATAATTCACTGAAGGAAAAGGCTTCCCAAATACCCTCATACTCAATAATCAAAGAGCTCAGTACACAGTACAAAAGACAAGGTTGAAGCATTTACAATAATCTTCAGCCAGAAGTGACAAGTGATGAATTGGTTTGGCCCATTCTGGAGGTCTCCAATATCATAGATGGCAGTCTGCAATCGATTTGATTCACTTCATGTGATATCAATAAACAATTGAAGGTGTTGATACTATAAAAGCGATGGGCCCTGAGAATGTTCTGGTAATGGGTACTGAAGCTGCACTCCATGCCCCTAGCCAAGCTGTTCCACTACAGCTACAACACTGGCACCTGTCCCAAAATGTAGAAAATTGCCTCGGAACACTTGTAAACAAAAAGCAGAATAGAAACAATCTCATAAGTCTACTCTGAATCATCAGTAAAGCGATGGAAAGTGTCATTAACAATGCTATCTAACCTACTCACTGGTGTTCAGTTTGGGTTCTACAGGGCCACTCAGCATGGTCAAAAGAGCTAAATTCCAGAGCAGAGGTGAGAGCGACTACCTTTACTATTAAGGCAACATTTGACTGAGTCTAGCATCAAGAAAGTGCTTTTAAAATTAGAGTCAATTGTAAAAGCTCTCCACTGATTAGCGTACTATCTGGCTCATAGGACGATGTTGTAGTTGTTGGATGTGAGTCATCTCAGCACTGGAACATCTCTGCAGGAGTTTCTCAGGGTAGTCCTTGGCCCAACCATCTGGCAGCTGCTTCAGCAGTGTTTTCCTTCCAGCTAAGATCAGAATCTTTCCTCATTATTGTACAGTGTTCAACACCATTTATGAAATACTTCAAATGCTGAAGTAGTTGATGTCCAAATGTACCAGGACTAGGACAAGTAACATTTGTGTCACACAAGTGCCAGGTAAAGATCGCCTCCAAAAAAAAAATAATCTAACGATTGCCCCCCGACATTCAATGGCATTATCATTTCTGAATACCACACTATCAATATTCTGGGGCTTACTATTGACCAGAAACCAAACTGGACGAGCCATATAAATACAGTGGCTGTAAGATGAGGTCAGAGGTTAGGAACACTACAGTGAGTATCTCACCCCTAACCTCCCCAAAGACTGTTCACCTTCTAGAACACACAAGTCAAGAGGGTTTTGGAATATTTGCCACTTTACTGAATGAGTGCAGTTCCAACAACACTCAAGAAGTTTGCACTATCCAGGACTCAGTAGCCCTCTTGGCACCACATTCACATGTACTCAGTTCACCACCATCTACAATGTGCACTGCAGAAATTTACCAATCCTTCTCAAATAGTACCTTCCAAACCCATGACTACTACCATCTAGAAGGACAAGAGCAGCAGCTACACCACCTGTCATATCGTTCAAGCCAGTCACCATTCTGAGTTGAAAATATATTGCTGTTGCTTTTATCTTACTGGGTCAAAATCCTAGAACTCATACCCCCAAAGGCATTGAGTATGTAGCCA
Source organism: Chiloscyllium plagiosum (assembly GCF_037043375.1). NCBI lineage: Eukaryota > Metazoa > Chordata > Chondrichthyes > Orectolobiformes > Hemiscylliidae > Chiloscyllium > Chiloscyllium plagiosum. The sequence goes on from NW_028270152.1 coordinate 43,293,738, forward strand.
CATGAAATTGACTTCAGTTGTTCAAGGCAGCTCACGGGATGGGCAATAAATGCTAGCCCAGTCACTAAAACCAACACCTCATGAATGTATTAAAACAATGCTGGGTGCCAAATTCATGTTTTTTTTCAATCTATTCACACATTCCAATGGCCTGAAGTTGTATAGTAAAAAGAACTGCAAAACATTAGAAATTATCTTATGCTTAGTGTACTTCCTTTGAATGAGCATGCTTTGTCTTAATTGCAGTCAAACATGTTTCCATGTCTTCAAGGTGAACTGCAAAATCTCAGAGCATCAGCCCTTTCAGAGCCATCGAGGTGGTAATCTTCCTTTTCTTCCTTTAATATATTTTGTCCACTTACCACATCCATACCTCAAAAATGGTGATGACCATCCAGGTGGTCTTGTTAGCCTCATAACGTGTGATGATTTGGAGGTGCCAGTGTTGGACTGGGGTGTACAAAATTAAAAATCACACAACACCAGTGATATTCCACAACCACCTGATGAAGGAGCAGGGTTCTGAAAGCTAGTGCTTCCAAATAAACCTGTTGGACTATAACCTGGTGTCGTGTGATTTTTAACTTCATAACGTGTGAGTAGTGTCTTGACATTTTTAAAGTAACATGGCTTCTTCGACTGCATTTTCACTAAATGCGGCAGCTTTTCACTGCCATTTATTCTGTCGCAGACAGTAGTGACATGTTTATTGTTTACTTTTCATCAGTAAATCTTTCGTCTTCAAACCTTAAAGAGCAATCTGGAGAAAGACAGTAAAACAGTTTGCTTTCATACATTTCAAATGTCTTTTGGTGCTTACTCATTTGGGACATGGGCAAGACCATTTTGCAGCATTGCAGAAGGCTCCCCTTCATTGTGCCCTCCACGGATTCATAAGTCAAGCAACCAAAATATTGAGCTAAAAACTGAAAGATCTGTGGATTCTGTAAATCAGTAACAAAAACAGAAGTTGCTGGTAAAGCTACAGCAGGTCATGTGGCATCTATGAAGAAAAATCAGAGTTAATATTTTGGGTCTGGTGACCCTTCCTCAGAATTCATGGTAACAAGGAAAATGTTGGTTTATATGCAGAAAATCGGATGGGGGAAGGGGATAAGGAGTAAATGATAGGTTGGGACAGAGCTCAAAGAGAGAGAAGAACAGTTGGGCAGACAAAGGAGTTGATAATGATCTGCCTAGGAGGGTGCATGGCTGTTAATGGGGATAGTGACAAACAAAAGGTAATGTTTAATGGCAGGCTTTGTGAAAACAAGGCCTGGTGTATGGGAGAGGGGTCTAGGACATGGGAGAGTTCAGACATTAAAATTGTTGAACTCGATATTGGGTCTGGAGGGCTACAGGTTCCCCAAGTGGACAATGAGGCACCCTGCATCATGTAAAGACTCCATTCCATTCTCTCAATTCCTCCATCTCCATTGCATATGTTCAGATGAGGCCAACTTCATCAAGGGAGCCTCTGAAATGTCCGCCTTCTTCCTCAACTATGGATTCCTCAGAACCATTGTCTTCAGGGCCCTCAACTGGGTCCGACGCATCTCCCGCATTTCTGCCTTCACCCCTATCCTTCCCTCCTGTAACAGAGATAGGGTTGCCCTTATCCTTATCTACCTTCGCACCAGCATCTACATCCAGAAGATGATCAAGCTCCATTTCTGCCACCTCCATCGACACATTCCCCTCCCCTCCCTTCTCCATTTTCCACAGGGACCATTCCCTCCGGGACACCCTGGTCAACTCCTCCAACACTCCCCATACACTCCCACCGCCTCAAGATACCTTCCCCTGTAATCCCAAAGGGGTAACATCTGCCAATTTATGTCCTCCATCCCCAGTATCCAAGGGCCGAAACATACTTTTCAGGTGAAGTAGCACTTTACTTACAATTCCTACAATCTAGTCTACTGCATTCGTTGCTCACAATGTGGTCTTCTCTATATTGCGGAAATGAAGTATAAACTGGGTGACTGCTTCATAGAACATCTTCATTCTGTCCAGAAAAAAGACCCTGAGTTTCCAATTGCCTGCCACTTTAACACACCATCCTGTTCCCTGGCCATCATCTCTGTCTCAGGATTGCTGCAGTGTTCCAGCGAGGCTCAGCACAAGCTGGAAGAACAATACCTCATTGTTCGCTTGGGCATCCTGCAGCCTTCCAGACTCAATATCGAGTTCAATAATTTTACAGCATGAACTCTCCCATGTCCTAGTCCCCTACCCCACACACCAGGCCTTGTTCTCACATAATCTGCCATTACACGCTATCTCTTGTAAGTCACTTACTGTCCCCATTAACAACTGTTCATCCTTTCTAGCCAGATCATTATCAACTCTTTTGTCTGTCCAACTGTTCTTCTCTCTCTTTGGGCTTTATTCCACCGATTGTTTACTCTTCACCTCTTCCCTGCACCCTATCTTCTTTATATAAACTGCCATTTTCCAAGCTACCGTTAGTCTGAGGGTTACCAGACCTGAAACATTAACTCTGATTTTTCTTCACAGTTCCTGCCAGACCTATTGAGCTTTTCCAGGAACTTCGGTTTTTGTTCAAAAATTTAGCTAAACTGAAGTTACCAGTCCCAAAATTCACCTTCACACAAGTATCCTGATTTTCGATTACCTAATCAGCTAATAGGAATTATTGATACATTTCCCAAAAACTACTTCACTATATGTGTTGAATTCATTGGTAACCTGCTTCTAACCTGTCTCTACTGGTTGAAACCTGGTGGGAAGCCTGCCATGGCCATTTCAGAAGAGTTAACTGATTGGGAGCATGGGGGTTAGTAGGATGAGATAGGCGGAGGACTAAGGAGCCATTGAACCATCCACTAAACTGGATTGGTCACAGTGAATAGTGGTAGGCCATGTAAAACGCTGACCAGCACTTGACCAGCTTCCAACCTCCTCAGGCCTGCTTCAGAAGGTTGCAGTGCCAATTCCAACTTAATATGCAGGGAATATGTGTTCAGACTAATTTAGAACTCAAGAAAGTGATGTCAAAAAATGGCTTGATTCATAATTCCTGAGTGTATCATAAAGAAAATACAGCTTTGTGTGTCTAGCTTTAAGATGTGTTATTTACTGGATTGCTTCTTTAAAAACAGGATTATCAAATTGAACACTATTGTGATGGCCAACCCATTTATAACATTTTTTTTTGTAATAGGCACTGTTAGTGAAGACCAAGTATTAATTTAAAAACAGCAGCATCTCTATTCCTATTAGGTATTGTCTCTTACCATCAAAGATTGTGTTTATCTTTGTGCTGTAACCTGGAGATTGTAATCAAACCTGTGCAGGTAGATTGATAATGCTATCTCATTTTTAACAAAATAGAGTACTTTAATAGTTGTATTGATTATTTTTAGGCTTTAAACAGATATTTCTCTGTTGTTCAGTTCCAAATAGTACTCTGCTCAACAGTCTTTCACTGCCTGTTAGCTGGTGTGACTTTATATGAGCAATACTTGTATCTGGTAATGCAGCATTGTCCTGGAGTTGTACAGTGTCATAGCTCACTGAAGTGTCACAAATCCCTCTTATTGCCTTAGAAAAATGCACACATTATAAGATCATATGACTTAGGCCAAGCAGGGCACAGTTTTTGAACATAAAATCAAAACATTATTATAAAGTAAATATAACATATTTCATCTGATTATTGAAAATTTTGCTTGCATTCTCTGCTTAAAAAAAGAATAATAGGCTATAGAACATTTGCAAAATCTCTTAATACTGCAGCTGGACCATAATTCCTTAGCACAACTTAATGTGGATTTTGACCAACACCAAAGAGCCTCGACATGTGACTTCTTGGTGCAGTATCATGGTATACAAAGAACGGATGAAGTAGAGTACGGTATCAATAATATATTTTGCAGTCCTTTGAAATTCAACTGGGAATAAATTAGATCAAATGTACATTTTCCACAATTCCAGAAAATTTCCCAGGATTTACAACACACAGGATGACTTCTGGAATTTCCCCCACCCCTCAGAAAAGACATTTGTTATTCACCTTATCTATGCCCCTCATCATTTTATAAATCCTCTAAAAATACATCCTTCAACCTCCTACTCTAATGAAAAATGTCCCAGCCTATTGTTATAACTCAAATCCTCTAGTCCTATCAATAACCTGGTAAATCTTTTCTGAACCGTCTCCATTTAATTATATCCTTCCTACAGCAGGGTGATCAGAACTACGCACAGTACTCCAAAAATGGCCTCACCAACATCGTATACAACCACAATATGATACCCCAACTCCTATATTCAATGGACTGAGCAATGAAGGCAAGCATGTGATGAAACTTTCAAAGAACTATGTACATGAATCCCTAGGTCTTTCTGTTCGACAGTACTAACCAGAGCCCTATCATTATCTGTAAAGGTCATGGCCTTGTTTGTTTTACCAGAATGCAATACCTTGCTTTTATCTAAATTAAACTCCATCTACCACTCCTCAGCCCATTGGTTCAGTTTATCAATATTCCTTTGTAATCTTAGATAACCTTCTTCACCGTCTACCACTCTGCCCATATCAGTCTTTTTAAGTCCTCAGTCAAGTTGGTGAGATACGATTTCCTTGGCACAAAGTCATGCTGACTATCCCTAATCCGTCATTGCCTCTCCAGATTTATGTAAATTCTATCTCTTAAAACCTCCTCCAACAATTTGCCCACCAACCACTCATGTCAGTCGCACAAGTCAATAGTTTGCAGGCTTCGTCTTACAGCCTTTCCTGAATAAAGGTACAACTTCTCCACATTCCAGTCTTCTGGAACCTCACCCATGACTGTAGATACAAATATCTCTGGTAGGGGACCTGCAACTTCTTTCTTAATCTCCCACAACATCCTGGGATGCACTTGATTAGGTCTCAGGGATTTATCCGCCTTTATATTTTTGAAGACCTCCAGCACTTCCTCATCTACCACGTGGACTGTTTTTTCAAGACATCAGTGAGTTCCCTGAGTTCCCTCACCTCTATTTCTTTCTCACAGTGAAAATTGACGTGAAATATTAGTTTAGTATCTGTCCCTTCTCCTGTGGTTCCACACATAGATGACCCAGTTGATCTTCAAGGAACTCTATTCGCTCCCTCATTGCTCTTTTGCTTTTAGTGAACTTATTGGATTACTTTTAACTTCATTTGACAAGACTAACTTCATTTGACAAGGCTAACTCATATCCATTTTGCCTGTCTGATTTTTCTCTTAAAAATGCCACGACATCCCCTATACTCTTTAAGAGATTCACTTGATCCCAATTGTCTACACCTAAAATATGACTCCTTCTTATTCTTGACCAGTGCCTCAATGTCTTTATTCATCCAATGTTCCCTACTCTTACCACCCTTACCCTTCACTCTAACAGGAATGTAATATCTGTGAGCTTTCATTATTTCACTTTTGAAAGCCTCCCACTTGCCTGTTGTCCCCTTATCTGCAAGCAGCCTACACTGAGCAATTCTTGAAAGTTCCGTTCTCCTATTAACAAAATTTGCCTTACTCCAGTTAAGAACTTTAACTTTTAAACATGACCTATCCTTTTCCATAACTATTTTAAAACTAATAGAATTATGATCACTGGCCCTAAAGTGCTTCCTCAATAATACCTCAGTCACTTCCAAGGTGGCAACAGAATAGGACGCTCCAGCCGAAGCTTGTCTGCTCCACACGTTTTTGTTCGTCTTTTCCTCACTTGCGTGATTTTTCTTCTCCACTTCTGTCTTCTTGGACTGTTGTCTTAGACTGTTGGCCTCGGATACTCAGCCTAGGCCTCTGACTCCCGGCCTCTGAAGCAGGGTCAGCAGTTGGCAGCCTGGACCAGGGACGCCAGCGGCCTAGAGTGGATCACCAGTGATCAGCAGTGCAGTGTGGAGTGGGGCAATGGCACAGTATTGGAGGGTGGGGAGGGCAGCGGCGTGATGCGAAGCATGACGGCAGCCAACAATGTGACCCCTGTGGTAGTATTCTGCGGAGAGCCCTTGGAGAGAGACTGTGATATTTATCTTTTTATCTTTGCTTCTTGTTTTTCTGGCCTATGGTGAGAAGCTGGAATGTAACTTTATTTTTCTTCATTTTGCTGTTCTGTACCTAAGGATTGTACTATTTCCCTCCCCTCCCCTATCAGCATTCCGTAAAGAATATTTCCCTCCCCTCCCCTATCAGCATTCCGTAAAGAATATTTCCCTCCCCTCCCCTATCAGCATTCCGTAAAGATATTTCCCTCCCCTCCCCTATCAGCATTCCGTAAAGATATTTCCCTCCCCTCCCCTATCAGCATTCCGTAAAGAATATATTTCCCTCCCCTCCCCTATCAGCATTCCGTAAAGACCACTCCCTCCGTGACTCCCTCGTCAGATCCACACCCCCCACCAACCCAACCTCCACTCCCGGCACCTTCCCCTGCAACCGCAGGAGGTGCAAGACTTGCGCCCACACCTCCCCCCTCACCTCCCTCCAAGGCCCCAAAGGAAACTTCCATATCCGCCACAGATTCACCTGCACCTCCACGCAAATCATCTATTGCATCCTCTGCACCCGATGTGGCCTCCTCTATATTGGGGAGACAGGCCGGCTACTTGCGGAGCGTTTCAGAGAACACCTCTGGGACACCCGGACCAACCAACCCAACCACCCTGTAGCTCAACATTTCAATTCCCCCTCCCACTCCACCAAGGATATGCAGGTTTTTGGACTCCTCCATCGTCAGACCACAACAAAACGACGGTTGGAGGAAGAACGCCTCATCTTCCGGCTAGGAACCCTCCAACCACAAGGGATGAACTCGGATTTCACCAGTTTCCTCATTTCCCCTCCCCCCACCCTGTCTCAGTCAAATCCATCAAATTCAGCACTGCCTTCCTAACCTGAGATCTTCTTCCCGACCTCTCCGCCCCCACCCCAGTCTGACCTATCACCCTCACCTTGACCTCTTTCCACTTATCACATTTCCGATGCCCCTCTCCCAAGTCCCTCCTCCCTACCTTTTATCTTAGCCTGCTGGACAAACTTTCCCCATTCCTGAAGAAGGGCTTATGCCCGAAACGTCGATTCTCCTGTTCCCTGGATGCTGCCTGACCTGCTGCGCTTTTCCAGCAACACATTTCCAGCTCTGATCTCCAGCATCTGCAGACCTCACTTTCTCCTCACCTAAGGATTGTACCTTGGTGCTCTGTACCTAAGATGGCACTGTGTGTTAATGACATTGTTGCACTGTAACTAATCTTGTAACTGAAGAAGCTGTATCTTTGTGCCTAAGATTTAGCTGTAAGTGGTGACACTTGAGTACATGTGACAATAAGGCTAATTCATTCATTTATTCACAGAAATGTGTAGCTTCGATAGCCACAGGTGAGGTGCCAGAAGACTGGAGATTGGCTAACGTGGTGCCACTATTTAAGAAAGATGGTAAGGTAAAGCCAGGGAACTATAGACCCATGAACCTGACATCAATGTTGGGCAAATTAGAACATAGAAAAGTACAGCACAGAACAGGCCCTTTGGCCCACGATGTTGTGCCGAAGTTTAATCCTAATGTAAAATATAATAACTTAACCTATGCACCCCTCAATTCACTGCTATCCATTTGCATGTCTAGCAGTCACTTAAATCTCCCCAATGACTCTATTTCCACCACCACAGCTGGCAACGCATTCTATGCATTCACAACTCTCTGCATAAAGAAACTACCTCTGATGTCTCCTTTATACATTCCTCCTAATATCTTCAAACTATGACTCCTCGTACCAGTCAATCCTGCCCCGGAGAAAAGTCTCTGGCTATTGACTCTATCTATTCCACTCATTATTTTGTATACCTCGATCAGGTCTCCTCTCTTCCTCCTTCTCTCCAGAGAGAAAAGTCAGAGTATATTCAACATTCCTTCATAAGGCAAGCCCTCCAGTCCAGGTAGCATCCTGGTAAACCTTCTTTGCACCCTCTCCAAAGCTGCTGTATTTTTCCTATAGTAGGGTGACCAGGAACTGGCCACAATATTCCAAGTATAGTCTCACCAGGGACTTGTAGAGCTGCAACAAAACCTCACGGCTCTTAAACTCGATACCCTTGTTAATGAAAGCCAAAACGCCATATGCTTTCTTAACAACCCTATCCACTTGGGTGGCAACTTTGAGGGATCTATGTACTTGCACACTCAGATCCCTCTGTTCCTCCACACTGCCAAGAATCCTGTCTTTAATCCTATACTCAGCATTCGAGTTCGACCTTCCAAAATGCATCACTTCGCATTTATCCAGGTTGAACTCCATCTGCTATTTCTCAGCCCAGCTCTGCATCCTGTCTATGTCGCGCTGCAGCCTGCAGTAGCCCTCTATACTATCGACGACACCTCCAACTTTTGTGTCATCTGCAAATTTACTTTCCCACCCCTCAACCTCCTCATCCAAGTCATTTATAAAAACTGCAAAGAGCAGAGGCCCAAGAACAGAGCACTGCGGGACCCACTCAACTTGACTTCCAGGCAGAATATTTTCCATCCACAACCACTCTCTGCCTTCTGTTAGCCAGTCAATTCTAAATCCAGATAGCCAAATCTCCCTGTATCCCATACTTCCTGACTTTAGGAATGAGCCAAATTGTTGGAGGGAATCCTGAGGGACAGGATTTACATGTATTTGGAAAGGCAAGGACTGATTAGCGATAGTCAAAATGGCGTTGAGTGTGGAAAATCATGTCTCACTGACTTGATTGAGTTTTTTTGAAGAAGTAGTAAAGAGGATTAATGAGGGCAGAATTGTGGACATGATCTTTATGTACTCAAGTGAGGCATTCAACACAGTTCCCCATGGGAGACCGGTTAGTAAAGTTAAATCACATGGAATACAGAGATAACTAGCCATTTGGATACAGAACTGGCTCGTAGGTAGAAGACAGAGGATGGTGGTGGAGGTTTGCTTTTCAGACTGGAGGCCTTTGACAAGTGGTGTGCCACAAGGATTGGTGGTGAGGTCCACTGCTTTTCATATTATATAAATGATTTGATTATGAACATAGGAGGTATAGTTAGTAATTTTACAGATGACACAAAATTAGACAACGAAGGAAGCTACTGCAGAGTACAACGGGACTTTGCTCAGATAGCCCAGTAGGCCGAGGAAAGGAAGATGGAGTTTAATTTAAAGAAATGTGAGATGCTGCATTTTGAAAAGGCAAATCAGGGCAGGACTTATACACTTAATTGTAATGTCCTGCGCTGTATTGCTGAATACAGAGACCTTGGAGTGCAGGAATATAGTTCCTTGAAAGTGGAGTTGCAGGAAGACAAGACAGTGAAGAAGGTGTTTGGTACGCTTGCCTTTATTGGTCAATACATTGAGTATAGGTGTTGGGAGGTCATGTTGTGGCTGTACAGGACATTGGTTTGGCCACTTTTGGAATACTGCATGCAATTCTTGTCTCCATGCTATAGAAAGGATATTGTGAAACTTGAAAAGGGTTCAGAAAAGATTTACAAGGATATTGCGAGGTTTGGAAGGTTTGAGCTATAGGGAGAGGCTGAATAAGCTGGGGTTATTTTCCCTGGAGCGTCGATTCTTCCTTCAGTCATTTTCCTGTAAAAGCTGTGATGTCCCAGTCCCATTGCCCATACATGCTCTGAGTTCATCTGACCTACCTGTAGAGCCCCCTTTCATTGAAATAAATGAAGTTCAATTCCTCAGAGTTACCTCCTTCTCTGACTTGTGTTTTTAAAAATCAGAATCATCCTCATCGATCTCACTATTACTTATGCTATCCCTCATTCCCCCCTTACTAGTTTAAAGGCTCCTGAATAGCACTAGCAAATCTCCCCAGCAGAATATTGGTCCCCTTCCAATTCATGTGGCTCAATGAAATATGTAAAACTGAACAACCTAGCTGAACCTGTCAGGGTGAGTTAGGTTAACATGACAGTTTCTGTGATATCCGAAAGAAGGAACCCTACCTGATTTTTTTTTTGCTTTTCAAGCCCCAGGTGTACTGGCATCAATTTAAACTTTGAGCAATTGTAAAATAAAAAGAATCCCCAAGGGCACAACAAAAATGAAGCTGCTCTTCCTCTTGCAATTCTTGATTTATTACTTTTCCCTGCTCATGGCCTTCAAAATTCAAATGTTTTGTTTCAGCATAAATTTGTCTGAGGCACGTTATTTAGTCCTGTTGTTCTTATCAATTTAAATGTTTGAAGCTTTTCAAACATGCTTTTGTAAACAGGTGCTTAGTTGGTTAAAATTAGATCTTGAATTGAATAAGGAATAGAGAAGATGTCAACTCAGTACTAGATAGAGGGCTGCAGGAATTGGGAGCATTGCCGCTGCACCACTGAAAACCTCAAAATGAAATGAGTGAAAGAATATTCAGTGCGCACACGTGGAAAGACTTGACATGGAGCACATGGAAGATCATCAAGCAATCACACTTTTCATAATTGCATGCCTTTCAGTGACTATTCATGCTTCTTTCACATGGAGCCTTGATTGGTCCTCAACCTAAATACAATGGTCCTGGCTTGATCCTATTAATGCAGAAGTGTGGTATTTCATTGAGAATGCAAATTTTAAATGGTGGTAGAAGTTGAAAGAAGGATGAATAATTTCCACCAACTTTAAAATTCAACCATGACCAAAGAAAATAAAATATATATATCTTTGACATTTACAATGGCATATTACATCTTGTTGGAACTTTACACATAAGAAGGTGTTTTTGGTATTGGTCTATACCTTTAGAAGGTCCACAGATTGATATTTAATTGCCTCAATTTTATAATCAAGTTAATTTACAGGTATATTTTTAAAGTTGCTTGATGCAATTCATTTTCCTGTTCCTCGGATGCTGCCTGAACGCTGTGCTTTTCCAGCACCACTCTAATCCAGAATCCCATTCTTCATGTATCCTTCTTCTGTTAGTTATCAGCTAGTGTCAATTTCTTTTTTAATTTGTTAATTACTTAATGTTGTCTAGGCCAGCATTGCCCATTACCCACCCTGATTGCCCAGAGAAATGTTTAGAGTCAACCACATTGCTGTGCATCTGTGTTCACACACAGGGCAGATCAGGAAAAGATGGCATTAGTGAACCAGATTGTTGTTTGTTGGGAAAAAAAAGTATAGTTTCATTGAGATTACTTTGACAAGGTCATGTGAAACTATTCGACTTCTCCACAAGTTGCCTTAAACTCAGAGCAGTCAATTCAAAGCAGACAAAAAGTAACTCAAAAATTTCTTTTGCCATGGGACTCAACCATGACAACTTACACATATTAATAGTTCCTTCAACAAAGAGGATGTCCCTGGCATTTTGCAGGAACATGATCAAACAAAATTTGGCATTGAACCACAAAAGGAGATATTAGGACACATGAACGAAGTCTTCATCAGAGCGATAGGTTTTTGAGAACCCTTTTAAAGATGAACATAGACAAGTGAAGAGGCATAGTAGTTTAGGAAGGAAATTGAGAACCCTGGTAGGTGAAGCACAGCTGCCACTGGTGAAGTGGTTTAAAATTCAACGTGTAAAAGTCAGAATTGGTTGAGTACAGAGGTCTCAGAGGATCATAAGATTGGTGAAACTTATAGAGCAACGGAGGGATAAGATGAGAGAGAGTTGGAAAAAAGATAATAATTTTGGCTTCAGAGCAAAATGACCTATTCTCCTATTCACTGTTGATTTAAATATTAGATTATCACTGAAACTTTGGCCATATTTGAATGAAAGTATTTTGTGATTCAATTATAACGCCATTTGCTTCAAAAAAACTGTTGAGCAACATAGAATGTTATCTCAACTTATAGATAGTATATGGGTGAGTGGGACTGGAACCACAGTCTACGTGGTAATGACTGACCTTCTATACAATGTCTGTTTGATCAAGTTTATTTATTTCTGGTACACTACAGCTGCCAGTAATAGCATACCATCTGTGCATAAACAACAGTACTGATAACTGCTCATCACCTAACATACGGTGCCTCAAGAGACCCTGAGCACCAACTGTATTGGTGCTACTGATGCTGTAGAATTAATCCTCAGATGAGTTTGGGGAATAAACCTTGGGGCACAAACAGATGTGCAGTTTCCTTTTATGGTTTTTTCTATTTTATCCTTGAAGTGCACCAGCCTCTTCACCTGATGATTTCGAAATTGTTCTTGCTGTTTTATAATGCTGCACATTCCAGGTGTCACCTTTTGGCCTCTATCAATAAAGCATGCTGAATCCTAGCTGAATTAAGACTTTCCTTTACTTGAAAGTATTCTACAGAAATGCTGGAGAAAATAAATTGCCAACTACAGTTTGAAGTCTGATAATAGTCCTTGAAAGATTCTTAAAACTTCAAACTACAGTGACTGGTTTTGAATTTTGATTATTTTAAATCAAAACCAAGATAAAACAAAAACTTCTTATAACCCTGATTTTTTTTCAGTGTGCTAGTAGAGGAGGGGGGAGTGCAGGGGTGTCATTCACTTGGGCTGCTTTGACCTGGATGTTGTCAAGATTAGAGTAGTGCTGGAAAATCACAGCAGGTCAGGCAGCATCTGAGGAGCAGGAAAATCGACATTTCGAGCAAAAACCCTTCATCAGGAATGTTGACCTGGATGTTGTCAAGCCACTTGTGGTATTGTTGGAGTTACACACATCCAGGCAAGTGGAGACTATTCCATCACATCCCTGATAATAACAAGAAAAAGAAGAGCAAAGTTTATTCAGAGACTTGTGGTTAAAAACTGCTGCTTGGGAGAAACCTGTTATTGCTGTGAACCCCAAGGCATTCTCAATTTGGCTGTTTTCCCTGAACTGGAATCAAGATAATTCACTCTGGAGGATGGAGCAATTGTCACCTACTTGATGACCATTCTGGACTGACAATTGCCAGATGAAAACAAGCCTGACAAAGCAAATCAGCTGAACAATCACCATTACATCCACAGAGATGGCATAGACTTCTGTTATGCAACGAGTTTTGTTACATGTTCTGCAGAGGTCAAAAATTATCTGTCTCAATAAATGTAGCATCTCATGCACAGCTTCTCAGTTGTGATGATAAAACTGATCCTGGGTCTGTGTGGCTATGTATGTTAAGGCATCCTACTCAGCTCATGAAATGAGACTGCCCAGATGCTCCAGATGGATGTTGAGGTCTCTGCTGCAGCTGTTGTAGCTGTTGTGTTCCTATTTACTCACCCAGTAAGGCAGTGACAGCAACACCAATTATTAAGTTCAATAGCTGTTTCAGGGTTAGTGAGCAAAAAGAACAGAATTCAGTAAAATTAATAGTCACAAGTAGCATCAAAGACTTGCATCAACCTCCTGCCCCCATTCTCAAACACATGGATATTAATGACTGCCTGAAGCTATTTGCCTGCTGAAATCATACAGCCTGTTAATTTGCTTCCAAGCAGTGTTCAAAATAGAAGGAGGAGAACATATTTTCTCTCAAATCTTGCAAATAGGCCACAAAAAAAAGAGGGGTGAAAAATGAAAAAAAAAAGATAGAAAGATGGCTCTTATCTACCTTGATGGGAGGAATAGTGAGCAGGGAGAGAGGGGCTGGTCATTCAGTCACTAATTCTGACTCTCCAATGCTTTTTGTTCCAAGTTCTCCACCTCTGGTTCTCTCTGTCCTGCACTTGATGCCCCTTCAGAGACAGAATCTGTAACTGCAGAGTGAGGAATGGTTATCCTGGCTGGCCCTGTTTCTGTCATAGAGCCATTGACTCATAGAGATGTACAGCATGGAAACAGACCCTTTGGTCCAACCTGTCCATGCCGACCAGATATCCCAACCCAATCTAGTCCCACCTGCCAGCACGCGGCCCATTTCCCTCCAAACCCTTCCTATTCATATACCCATCCAAATGCCTTTTAAATGTTGCAATTGTACCAGCCTCCACCACTTCCTCCGGCAGCTCATTCCATACACGTACCACCCTCTGCATGAAAAAGTTGCCCCTTAGGTCCTTTTTATATCTTTCCCCTCTCACCCTAAACCTATGTCCTCTAGTTCTGGACTCACCGACCCCAGGGAAAAGACTTTGTCTATTTATCCTATCCATGCCCCTCATAATTTTGTAAACCTCTATAAGGTCACCACTCAACCTCCGACGCTCCAGGGAAAACAGCCCCAGCCTGTTCAGCCTCTCCCTGTAGCTCAAATCCTGCAATCCTGGCAAATCCTCCAATCTTTTCTGAACCCTTTCAAGTTTCACAACATCTTTCCGATAGGAAGGAGACCACAATTGCATGCAGAATTCCAACAGTGGCCTAACGAATGTCCTGTACAGCTGCAACATGACCTCCCAACTCCTGTACTCAATACTCTGACCAATAAAAGAAAGCAAAAGCATACTAAATGCCTTTTTCACTATCCTATCTACCTGCAACTCCACTTTCAAGGAGCTATGAACTTGCACTCCAAGGTCTCTTTGTTCAGCAACACTCCCTAGGACCTTATCATTCATTGTATAAGTCCTGCTAAGATTTGCTTTCCCAAAATGCAGCACCCTGCATTTATCTGAATTAAACTCCATCTGCCACTTCTCGGCCCATTGGCCCATTTGATCAAGATCCTGTTGTAATTTGAGGTAACCCTCTTCGCTGTCCACTACACCTCCAATTTTGGTGTCACCACCCTCTGTCTTCTACTTTTGAGCCAGTTCTGTATCCAAATGGCTAGTTCTCCCTGTATTTCGTGCAATCTAACCTTGCTAACCAGTCTCCCATGGGGAACCTTGTCGAATGCCTTACTGAAGTCCATATAGATCACATCTACTGCTCTGCCCTCATCAATCCTCTTTGTTACTTCTTCAATTGTGAGACATGACTTCCTACGCACAAAGCTATGTTGACTATCCCTAATCAGTCCTTGCCTTTCCAAATACATGTACATCCTGTCCCTCAGGATTCCCTCCAACAACTTGCCCACCACTGAGATCAGGCTTACTGATCTATAGTTCACTGGCTTGTCCTTACTACCCTTCTCATGCTGGAGATTTTAAGACACACTATCATTTGCTTCAAAATGTCAACATTCTCCAGGTCAAGGAGAATAAGAAAATTAGAAAATAATTCATTCAACAGAGTTTCACTGACAGCTGCATCAGAATTCAAAATTGTAGTCAAAGAGTGAGGGAAGTGGTTTACTCTCTTATGATGAGGAGAAAACAAGATTTGAGAGGAAAGAGAGAAGGGACAGGAGAAGGCAGAGACCAAAGTATGATATAAGAGAGATTTCTATACAACCATCAGTTATAGGATATAAGAAAGCTAAACATAGCAACCAACAAACGTTAATCAACAGCTTCAAAAATGTGTTAGCACAGGCCATAGCTAGCTGCCAATTCAGGAATGGTCTTGATTATAAGTATATAATACGTGAATAGAGGAACTTGTGACACAATGGCAGAGACTCTACCTCTGAGCCTAGAAGTATAGGTGCAAGTCCCACTTGCTCCAGAGCAGTGTAATAAAATCTCTGAACTGGTTGATTCAGAAAATATCTGTAACATGTTAATAAAGAAGCTCCCAAGGGCTTGTGATTTACCAGGTCAGTGTATTTGACCTTTCTAGGTGATGGTGGAAATGAGAAAAGCTATAAGAAGAGATTCTGAAGGGAAAAAGTCCAAATACTGAAGGCACAAAATTGATGGTGAAACTTTGGTGGTAGGTTGAAATGGCTCAGTTGTAACTTGGGAATTGTCGTTTGATCCAAATTTGGGAGAAAATACTAACAAACAAAGTAAAATGATGTGTTGTTAACTAACTCTTTTTGAGTAACTAGGCCTAGATTAATGAAAATGAAAATAGTGGCCTCAAAAATCAAAAATTCTGAAATTCACCAGAGTAGCCAGGCTGATTATTTTTCTTGAATAAGAGCCCTTGCAAAGAAAAAATGACTCCTGCTGTCGAGATTGGAATGAGGTTGGCCAGGTAGATCTCCGTGAGTATGTGTTCTTTGATTGGGGCTGTTAACCTGTGTTATGATGCGGATGTTGAACACCTCTGTTAATTTAAACCAAACACCCAAAAAGCTCATCTCACCTCGTAATCTGTTAAAATGTGAGTGAGTAACAGAGAACTCCTAATTTCCACTATTTAAAGAAAAATAACAAATTATATTCCTAACTTTGATAGTGAATACTAATCAAAACAATGAACTCTTTCCTTAAACTTATCACAATCCTATTAACACACTTATTAAACATTGCACTAACTTAATCTCAAGTTCACACAGTCTCTGTCTTCTCATCATTTGGAGATGCCAATGTTGGACTGGGGTGTTCAAAGTTAAAAATCACACAACACCAGGTTATAGTCCAACAGGTTTAATTGGAAGCACACTAGCTTTCGGAGCGCCGTTCCTTCACAACCACCTGATGACCTGGTGTTGTGTGATTTTTAACTCTGTCTTCTCAGCTTGTCTTCAGTCTTCCATCTCCTGTTCTCCCTGGGTCGACTTCTTTCTTTATACAGAAAGTATGTTTTCTAGGTACCTTTTGACAGAGAAAGCTTTTTTATTTCTTTGCGAGCAAGATGTTAAATGGGCAGTTAGCTTTCCGGCTCTATGGCAGTTGCTCTGCTGTTTGGTGGCAGTTGCTCTCTGACCAATTTTCAAAATGCTTGCTTTTTTTTAATACTTCCAATGTCATACCATCTCATAGGTCCAATATTGTCAGAACAATAAATTCAAACTTGATTGGGTTTTAGTTTCCTGGGCATAATTTAAACAAATTGGTTAAATTCGAACTGTTGTCAAAATAGCCGCCAAAACTTAGAAAAGAACTGATGATGGGCTTTTGCCTGAAACGTCGATTTTCCTGCTGCTCAAATGCTGTCTGACTTGTTGTGCTTTTCCAGCACCACACTCTTGACTCTAATCTCTAGCATCTGTAGTCTTCACTTTCGCCTACCCATTTAACAGCCATTTGCTACATGTATATCTATTTTGGAACAGCTCGTCTGCTAGCTTTTCCATTCAGGCAGCTGAGTCTGCACTTTAAGTTGACTTCAAAATTTCAGAAAACACTTTCTATTTTAAAGTGAACATACATGCTTTTGACTTCATAACACCTGTTAATCAGGGAGTCCTGGCTGACACATATAAACAGGACTCTCAGGGATTCTCCTCACTCTATGGACTGGCTCTAAACTAGTCAGAGTCCATGTACTTTGCATGTGTAAATAAAGAGTGATTTGGTGACGGGATACCAGCAACCATCAAGTTATTTCAGTGCCAATGAAAGATAACAGTATGCTCCAGAAGAAAATTTACTTGTCACTGTCTTTGGGTTGGGTAAGCATCTCTGGCATTATGCCTTTGTTTGGGAAGCTTGCCTCTTTCAATCCTAACGTTGAAGAGTGTTCTTCCAGTATGTAGAAGAATGCATTATTTTTCCAGACAAATGACATCGGGACAGTTGAAAAGCAACAAGTAATTCTTTTGACTGTTTGCAGACCACAGCATTTTCAATTATTAGGAGCTTAACTGTCCCTGAGGCACCAGATACTAAAACCTTTCAAGAGTTGACTGATTTCGTTAAAGAATATTACAACTCCAAGCCCAATCAGTTTTATTTGGCTGTTTGAGAACCAGGGTAACCTGTATTGGGATTTTTGACAAACTTAAGATGACTGACAGAGACATATGATTTTGGGTTAACCATGAATGAGATGCTGAGAGTCATTTGGTATGTGGGATTAATGACGTAACCATGCAAAAGCACCTACTAGCTGAAGCCCAACTGGCACTACAACTGACTTTGTCATTCAGAAATCTGGCAAGTGGAGCATGTGAGCTACAAGATATCTCAATGGAAGTGTACACCCCCACCTGAGTGACTAAGCTTGAGGAACACCATTTAAATGTAGGCAATCTCACAGCTTCATGCACGACCAATCCTGAGCAGAAGGACCCTTGGTCAGCCCACAGCAAAACACCAAAAAAAGCTGAGCCACGATCAAATCTTCTTCAGGATCCGTGCCAGCAAATCATTGTATTGCTGCTGGTTTGCAAACTCGAGACAACAAAGGAATCATACGAGGCCTGACTTGACTACATCGAGGACTTGTACACAAAACTGGCAAGGTGGAAACTGTCCTTCTCAAATCTGGACTTGAGCCATGCATATCTGCAATTGCGACGAGATGAGGAGTCCCAGATGTATGCCACAATTAAGGGGTTGTACCAAAATAAAAGACTGTCATTTGAGGTATCACCAGCCTGCACCCTTTTCCAGTGGAAAATAGAGAATATTTTACAAGGTCTATCCCAGATTGCCATTTATTTGGATAACGTGCTAATAACCAAGTAGACCAACAAAGAGCACTTGGCGAACTTGGACACAATGCTTAAATGTCTCTTCTAGGTGGACGTAAGCCTTAGAAAGGAAAAGTGTGTTCGACTTGGCTTATGGAGTTGACACCAGTTGGAAGAAAAAGTGAGGGTGATCAAGGGCACCCCGGCTCTCATGTCTATATCTGAGCTTAGATCTTTCCTTGGGTTGGCAAATTATTACAGAAAATTCATACAGAAAACTGGCCTCCATCTTGGCACCTTTACACCAGTTATTGAAAAAGGATCAGCCTTGGAAATGGTCACATAGCCAAGAAGTAGCCTTTTGGGAAGTGAAAAAGCAGTTATCATCATCTAAGGTATTGCCTGCTCCAATCCCAAGCAAGAAGTGGTGCTGACATGCAATGCCTCCCCAAATGGTATCGGGGTAGTGTTGGCTCACCGGTGGCCCAATGGAGAGGAATGCCCAATTGCATATGCTTCCTCAGCTGATGCCGAATGCAAATACTTCCAGGTAGAGAACGAATGTTTAGCAGTCATCTTTGGTGTGAGAAAGTTCCACCAATACCTTTATGGATGTAAATTTAAAATAGTATTGGACCACAAGTCCCCACTAGGGCTGCTTAAAGAAGACAAGGCTGTGCCACCCAGAGCTTTTGGTTGGGTTCAGTGGTGGGCCCTTATTCTCAGTCTGTACAATTACAAGTTGGAACACCATTTGGGAGGCCAAGAGGCAAATGCAGATGTCTTGAGCCACCTCCTACTGGCAGATACACCACTGGTGCTGTCTCTCCTAGAAGATTCCATTCTGGTTTTAATCTTTGTGGACACCCTTCCAGTCACTGCCGATAATATCTCACTGTGGACACAAGAAGATCTTGTCCTACCAAAACTGAAACAGCTGGTGATGGGGGCAACAAAAGAGACATCACAATCCGAATTGAAACCTTTCTGGACCCAGCAAGATCAGATCATCATAAAGGATGGTATATTCTTACGGGGAGTAAGAGTGATTGTCCCAAGTAAAGGTCGCTGCCAGATACTGGCTGAACTCACCAGGGTTATCCAGAGGTTTCCAAAATTAAGACGTTATGTCTGGTAACCAGCATTGGAAGCCAACATAGCCGCGTTGGTGGGGTAGTGCCCAGAGTGCCAGCAAACACCAAAGTTACAGCCAAATGCTCCCTCACATGGGAATGACTGGGTAAATCCTGGACTTAGTTACATGTTGACTATGCCAGTCTTTTCATGGGCTCAATGTTCTTGGTCATTGTGGATGTCCATTCAAAGTGGTTGGACTTGCATCGAGTTCTTTCATCAAACTCAGGGATAATGATTTAAAAAACTGAGAGCATCTTTAGCAATACATGGACTCCTGGAAGTATTGATCACAGACAATTGGATGTCATTTACCAGTGGGGATTTTGAGTATTTCCTAAAGTTGTATAGCATTCGGTATGTTCGGACAGCTCCATATCATCCATTGTACAATGATCTGGCAGAAAGAGCACAGTAAAAAAAGGATGGTTTGGTGATGGGCTACCATCCTCGATGGAGTTATTTCACATGCTATCAAACTGTTGGGCTTTACAGACAGTGCACCACAAGACCCTAATTTGCAGGCCACTCATTCCCATCATGGGAGGCCAACTGTGAAGTATGCCTTGGTAAAAAGGCACACAGCAAAAAGCAATGATTCAGTAAGACTATTTTCCCAAATTTAACCACTCCAACTATCAGAGCAGTTGAGAATTGGAGTTAAAATTCCTCACCCTACCATCCCTCAAACATGTTTTGAAAAATTGAACATAAAACTTCAGAAACATTATTTTGTCTAATCTGGCTTTAATACTATTGGAACTGTTACTAATTAGTATGTCTATAATGTTTTTAGGATCAACTGACAGTTTGATACACAGCAACTAAAATTTCTGAAAACCCAACTCAAGCTAACTTTTAACCTCAACTTTATTTTATTTCAACATTATTAGTTAAAAGCCCTGAAAAGATGAAGCAATACCAGATAGAGCAGGCCTTATGTTTTAAATGAGGAATATTCAGAAACAACTTTCCCCTCTCACCCTAAACCTATGCCCTCTAGTTCTGGACTCCCCCACCCCAGGGAAAAGACTTTGTCTATTTATCCTTATCCATGCCCCTCATGATTTTATAAACCTCTATATGGTCACCCCTCAGCCTCCAATAATGGAGGGAAAACAGCCCCAGCCTATTTAACCTCTCCCTATTTGCTCAAATCCTCCAACCCTGGCAACATCCTTGTAAATCTTTTCTGTACCCTTTCAAGTATAATTCCAATATGAAGGAGACCAGAATTGCAAGCAATATTCCAAAAGTGACTGAACCAATATCCTGTACAGCTGCAACATGACCTCCCAACTCCTATACTCAATATTCTGACGAATGAAGGAAAGCATACCAAATGCGTTCTTCACTATTCTATCTACCTGTGAGTCTACTTTAAGGAGCTACGAACCTACACTCCAAGGTCTCTTTGTTCAGCAACACTCCCTAGGACCTTACCATTAAGTGTATAGGTCCTACTCTGATTTGCTTTTCCAAAATGCAGCACCTCGCATTTATCTAAATTCAACACCACCTGCCACTCCTCAACCCATTGGCCCATGTTATAATGTGTAGAAATCTATGACAAAGTCTTGAACATATTCATGAAGATATTCAACAACTGAGTCTTTACAGCTCTCTGGAGCAGAGAATTCCAAAGATTCACGACCCTCTGAATGAAGAAATTCTTCCCAAGCTCAATTCGAAATGGCCTGCCCCATCTTCTGTGACCGTGTCCCCTCGTTTTACAATTTCACCCCCATACCTCTGATGGTACCACACAGGGCTATAATGGCAGGGGTTGATTGCTATTCCACTGTTATAATAAATGTTAAATCTGGTTCATTTGTTACCTTGAAAGAATTGACTGAACAACACCTCAAAACTCTCCCCACTGTTTTTACCTCACATAACACCGATAGCAGTCTTGCTGTGAGATTGTATGTTTTAAAGTAACCAGGATCTCAAGGACCTTCCATTTAAAAAAAAACATGTGTTATGATGTGTATCATGCTGAAATGAATCCATATTAGTGAACACAGGAAACACTGTTTTATGGTGTGTGGAGGAATCAATAATATTTGAAACCTGAATATCATTTAGGAGGCTTCAAAGGAAGGGATGCTTGCATTTACATAGTGCCTTGTTGTGCATGTTAAACATGTCAAAACACTCCATCTGTATTGAGTGGAAATGCACGAATTGTTATGTAGGCAAATCTGGCAGTCATTTAACACATACAGCATGAATGTTTATATTCTTTTGCTAGTGGCAGAGAAAGAATGTTGGCTAGAGCACAAGAGAAAAAAAGCCTGTTCTTTTTTAAACAGTGCCAGAGGATCTTTAACTTCTCCATGAGAAAATGAACAAGGACATTACCAATTCAGATAAGGGTTGATACTTGGTCTATATCTCAGGCCTGCCATAGTGTACTGCAGTATTAGCCTAAATTGTGCTTTAGTACAATGTCAGTTTAGCCAAATTGATAGTACTGTCACCTCTGAGTCAGAAGACTGTGAATGGAACCCATATTAAGTGCTTGAATAAATAATCTAGGCTAAACCTTTAGAAAAGTACCAAAGGAGGGCACTGCACTATTCCTTCATCTTAAGCATTACAGGCAGAACTTTGTAGAGGTCTGAGCAGTGTGGGCTATGGAGAGATGTGTGCCAGAATTGGGCGAGAAGTTCAGCAACATTTTGAGCTTCTTCCTGCAGTGTTTGGCATTCCTCCAGATGGCTGAGAGCACTTTCACGTGGGTGGCAACATTGGACCAGGTTGCCAGGGTCTGGTGTTGTGGCCTCCACAGCTGCCCGTGGCAGAAGAGAAAGTCCTGCCTGTGCATCGCCCTGTCCAGCAGGAGTTCCAGAACCTTGCCCGCAAGCAAGATGCCAATTTCCCCATATTTCCCATAAACTAATTTCTTTTCCCCTCAAATCCTGGCACAGGAGCTTGAATACATACTTTTAGACTCAAGAATGTGTAAAATGGATGATTATGAGTTAACAAACTATTTTACACCCTCACTGGCTTCAATGCAAGTAAAAATAGTGAGAGATATAAAGTAGACTAGTGATGCCTTTAGGAGAAAGTGAGGACTGCAGATGCTGGAGATCAGAGCTTAAAAATGTGTTGCTGGAAAAGCGCAGCAGGTCAGGCAGCATCAAAATAGAAGGAAAATCGACATTTCGGGCATAAGCCCTTCTTCAGGAAATTCTTCAGTAAATGTAGGTTAGTAAGATTTGCTGTGAAAATGTGGTGAATAATTAAACATAAAAAATGATCTAAGAAAGAAAGAATACATCACATAACCGTAGAATATAGAAGGAGACCATTCAGCCCATCACATCTGCGCCAACTCTTCAAACAAGTCTTCAATTAATCCTATCACTAGGGTCAAGTTTATTGCTACTTCAACTGGTAAGTAACTTATGAGAGAAAAAGTTACAATATGGGTAATTTAGTCTCTATTACAAATAAAACAGAAATTCTCATCCAGGGTTTCTTACCATGATTTTTACACAGGACCTTGCTTTAAATAATTAATAATCTGGAGGTAAATTTTGGTGCAAATCATACTAAAATGCGAATCAGGGAAGCGCAAACAAATAGAATAAGCTTTAAATGTCTACCTTATTTGTGATCACCGTTACCACATCTTAAAGGGCTATGCTGCTGGAAGCTGGCCATGATATCTGTATTCCTAATAAGTCTTCAGTTCCTGTTGTTGGAAGACAAGGGTAACCCTCTCCAACCATGGTGGATGACTCCTTTAAGGAATGCCCTGACTGAGACACAGATTGCAATACAGCCCATACATCCAATAAAGCATGGTGGAGCAGACGATAGGGCTCCTCAAAATGAGATTCCAATGGTGGATTGATATGGAGAGTCCTTGCAATCACTGGAATAATTCTGGAATACTGTCCTCTGCATAATTGGAGCAGGCAAAGAGGGAATACCATGAATACTGGGAAGAGCTGGGAGAGTGGAAGCAGTCTTCTGAGGAAGAAGATGAGAACATTTATGAGGAGGTACATCATTTTCATCATGATAGAGTGATGCAGCCATGGGTGCAACAAGTCAAACAGAACCTGATTGATTGATACCCACATCCAAAGGATCGCAGTTGAGGTGAACAAATCATTCACTAAATGTAGATTTTTTGTTGTATCAAAAGCATGGAGCCCATGTTTGTTCATAAATGATTTGTAGCTTCTTTGTTCTTTCTTCTCCTTTCTTGTTGTGAGCAGAAATTACTTCTGTCAATTGTTAGAAAGATTTAAAACATCTGCTGGTCTGGAAGATTTGGGCAGATGACAAAATCATCAATGGCTGACATCATGGGTCATCTCCAGCTTGGGGCTGAGCAGGTACCTGGTGTTTGGCAGTCCTCTGCCACCGATCTGGGGCTTTTCATTCTCAGTCAGCTGCAGAAATGTGCCAGTGATGTGCTCACCAGATTATGTTCCCACAAACAATCTCGATAATCTATCTACTGGAGTGTGGATATTTGGCATGGAGAAGGATGCAGGAGAAAGCTTTTACAATGCATCCTCTAAGAGATCTGTGGAGAAGGAGTTGATGGCCAATGGAGCTGAAATCTTCAGGGCATGCGTGAATGCCTCTGATGCCTGTGTAAGCAAAGAACTTTGTGCAATATGAGAATTTTGAGTATGCAATAAATATGTTCACAGAGGTAGTAATGCAATAGCAGCACAGCTCATTGCAATGACTTGGAGGATTTCGAAGTCTTGGCATCCTCAAATGATTATTCTTGATTCTTCTTGCATTAGTTCAAAGATCTTTTCCTCATAGGGAATGAAGAAAAGAATATTGAATAATGAAGAAAAGAATACCCACCACCCTTTTTGACCTTTTGCAAGACATCTTCTCCTGAAACTGAGATAAAAAGGAGCAGTTGAGTGATGAGAAAATGTTTGGAAGAGCTGTTAGTCATGAGGTGCCCTGAGTGATTGGTAGGAAGTGCAGAGGGCACGAAGGTTTAGTAGTTTGTGAAGATGAGTTGGGTGAGAGCCAGCATTGAGAGGGGTTGACCATGAGTCAGTGGGGAGATCTCGGAAGTTGCAGAATAGAAGTGAGCATGAGTAAGAAGAGGAAAGATGATGGCATCTACCCTTCCAGAGTGCAGAAGGCCATTGAACTTCTTACAACATCGTCTATGTGTTTCATCAGATGGTAGAAATGATACTAACCCAAGTGGCTATCTTCATCTGTATTGAGAGTCTGATGTTGTGGTCTCCATTGCCAGTCTTGAGAAAAGAGGATGGCCTTCATCTCCATTATCGCAACCATCAGGACCTCCAGTTTCCTGTCAGTGAACTAGGGTGCCAACGTTGCTTGCTGTGTCACCTCCTTTTGAATATGGTTGAACAACACATTTAGAATTGGAATTCCTAGCTTGCAGTGCTGGAACTGGTGTGCACCCATGGTATCAATGCCAGAAGATCCCCACTGTAATGGGCACTTTCATCTTTACGAGCGCACGATTCAACAAGGAATGTGCCATGGAGATCAAGTATATAATTAATGAAGTGAGCAGTGGAAGATTGTGAGAAAAGTCATCATAGCTCCCAAAGTGAAACCATACACAAATTTTCCCAAAAATGACACAGCCAAAATTTAGCCCTGAGAATTTGATTAACCCTGAGATAAAAAGGTATGATAATTCTGAGCTTCTCGAAAAAAAGCACGAGTGGAAGGAATTCCTGCTTAATTGACGTTGTTTTGCAAGACAGTAATTCATTAAAAGTTAACATGTCAGGACAGCTAATGTTTTGTTCTCTCTAAGTCTCTATGGCGTGATAATGGCACCACACTCTCAGTTTGTTCTAGTCATATCCAAAGTTGAGTAAAGTCGTGGGTTAGAGGATATGCAAACTGATTTCACATTTTGATGGGAAATATGATAAAAACAAGGCTTTTTTGTTTCTAAGTATTTATAAGGGCAGAAGATAATCCCAATATTAAAAAATGCTTTTTTCCTGTGTTACTAGTGAAATTATTAATTTGAAAGGAGATAACAAGAATGGCATAGCCAAACAGAGAAGGTAAAAGTGTACGCAGCCATGTAAGACTGAATTGATGGATTCACTAAACTGTGCTAAATATACTTAAATTACAAAATAAGCTTTAAGAATGACCACAGCAGTTCATGTTACATATAAGGTATTTAAAGTCTCAGGGCCCCAACTCTGGGGATGAGGTGGCTAACAGTAAGAAGTGATATAGGACCTCATCCGCTGCTCTAAAAATAGAGCCAGGCTACTCTAACAACCCGGGTTTACAGTGTTTCAATCTCGTCAGCTGACTTTAGGTAGAAAGAAGCAACAGTAAGTACCTGAAGCTAGTGGCCCTGTTCCCACACAAGCTATAAATGGTGCCCTTAGTGTTTGGGCCATTTCATGTTTAGAATGTATGAGAGTGCAGGGTAGTTTTTCTGAATCCTCCTGATCCTCCTGAAGTATCTTTATTATAATGTGCTTCCAGACAGATCACAATGTGCTTTGCTAAGTAGGAAAACCAAAGCATCTTCTCCACTCTGAGCTTCGGTAAAATTGCAGTCAGATGTGGTGATTTCATCAAATTCCAAACTGTATCCCTGAAGTAGAATTCCATCAGTTTGTGGAGTTTTTCCGTTTTTCAGTTATTGGAAGCCAACAATGTGGGCGATTTTAGTTGGACCCCTACACAATGCAAGAAGGTTAAAAACAGCACCCAGATTGCTGCTGACAAATTTTAGGTGGGAGAGAGTATATGGTGGAGTAAGCTGAACTTGCATTCTGGTATAATGTGACCGATACGTTTCTCTGCAACCTCACATTATAGAATAATCCAAACAGCAACTACAATTTGTCAATTGCACTACAGCCTTTGATGAAATACATGTTATACTGGAACTCAAGTTAATGTGAATTGGGTGGCTGGTCTGTTATGTCCAATTTTATGTCATCATTGAAAATTAACATTCCTTTTTTTGTGTGTTGGTACATGACGATTATTTTGTCGAAATATATTTTCTCCATTCACTTTGTTACATTGATCCTGTTGTGCTCCAGGTTGTATCAAGCAACAAAATCTTTGACATTTTGGCACATTGAAGAGGTCTTAAAAATGTCTTTTTATATTCTAATACTGTTTGCTCTGAACAACACATTATAGTATTGAGCTTATTAAAAGTATTATTGACCTTTTTTGTACCTTGTACAATGAGAGGCATTCATAAAATCATTGGATCAAGGGGCTGAATTAAGCCATTCGGTCCATAGAGTATACTCTGCCATTTGATCATGGCTGATACGTTTCTCATCCCTATTCTCCTGCCTTCTCCCTGTAACCTTTGATTCCTTTTTTAATAAAAAAAAGATTTTTAAGTGCTGCCAGCTTCCATGGTGGGGTTTAAACCCATCTCCCCAGAGTGTTTATCTGGTGGCTATGAATTGCTAGGTCAGTGATGTTTCCACCATACCATCATCTCTCCCAGATAATCTGGCTTTTTGTAATAATTACATCCCAAATGTATGAAATTATTTAAAGAAATCACACATAAAACTCTCTTGCGCAATCATAATTAATCTAAACCCTGACAAACATTATCAGTGCTAGGAAAATTTGTTATTTGTTTTAGAGAAAAAATAATTCCATCATGAGAGCTTTCAAAGCCAAATTTGACCAGTCTTGCAGAAAACTATCAGACAGTTCACTACATAGGGGAACTGTCGTCAGGAGAAGCACCATCAACCACAAATCAAATAGAAGAAGAGCCTTGAGAGAAAATCAATTTAGGTACACAATTGAAGATGCTGTATTTCTCAGAGGTGGTGAGAAACCAGTGCATATGAGTCACAATGCAGTCCAAAAACCACATCTGAAAATACATCGACACACCAATGCGTTATAATTACCTTATTTATATATTATTGTATGTATTTTAATGAGTTTGAATTAAATTCCTTTCCTGTTTCGGAATCACTAATCCAGTATCCTTATTTGAAGGCATAGATTGCTTCCGCAAAATATATTATTATTTCTTTCCCCAAACAATTACCCTTTTCCCTGAAAAAAATACGTTCTGGAGAGGCATCATCGATTCAGATAGATTCCAGTTTTCTTGATCTCATTTATTAATTTGTAATTTCAACACTTGCATGATTTAAGTAAATTTAGACATATCCATTAATCAAGTGTGAGCAATGGCCTTTGATTTTACTTGCAATATGAAGTGAATGTGAGGAAAATTGGCTTTTAATATAATTTAGATCCCATTGAAAATAAAATCATCATGGAATCATTGTAATTTGTATAATTTATTCAAACACATAATTTTGAACAAAACAGTAGATTGAGGACTTAATCTGCTAATGAAAATGATAACCATTCTTTAAATTTTAATCTTTTGAAGGATGTATTGCAATTGTAACATTTGGACCAGGGTAATAAAGAATTAAAGTACAGTAGCGCCTCAACATACGAACGACCCCATTCACAAACAAATCGGTTTATGAACAGGATTGTACGTAAAATTTTGCTTCAACGTACGTACGAAATTCAAGGTACGAACGAAGGTACGAACACAAAAAGCCCGTTTCATTGTCACTGTTCTGCTTTGCTATGCGAGCTTTGAATATCCGCACAATGGGAAAATTGATTCAGTTCGCGAAATTTTCGGTTCGCGGACCGGGTCCCGGAACGGATTAAGTTCGTAAGTCGAGGCACTACTATAATGCTAACGTAGCATTACTCATGTATTACGTATACAATGTTAGTTTCCTTCCTTATCCAGTTTAATTGTAGCAAAATGTCAATGTAGTGACAAGGAATTTAAGCAAGTAGAAGAGTGAGCATGTGAAATTTAAGCTCTACCCGAACTTATCAAATGTTGAAAAATGATAGAGATTTTGCTTGGATAGTATTTGGGGGATGAATTTTGAGCAATATTTCGTCGGACAGTACTGATATTCAAAGCAATTTGAAGTGATTATATGAACATGCTGCAACAATTAAGTGTGCTTTATTTTTTTTCCATATGAAATACCAATAGCTAAGAGTCTACACAACAGATAAAGCAAAAACTTAATAGAGAGAAGGCAGAAAACTCTGAAAATGCAACATTGTACAACAGATTTGTTCTAGAATTAACTCCACAGCAAACTGCTTATTACTTGAACTGCTTATTACTCCATAAATATCCCAGTCAACTTGGTGTATCTTTTAAATTTGGGAAGGGAGAAGAAAACAAATAGGGAATTCTGAAGAAACTTCTTTTCCCAGATAGTATTCAGAATATGGAACTTTCTACCATAGGGATTAATTGAGGTAAATAGTATACAGGGGAACCTCGATTATCTGAATGAGATGGGAGGGCACTATTTCGTTCGGATAATCTATTATTCGATTAATCGATTAAATGTCTTGCCTATGGGGTTCGGAATTTTTAAAGCCTGCTCCCTATTTAGGCAGCAGCACACTGCACGCGAGCCCCGCCCCCAACACCACCCCCAGCCCGTGCACCACCCTCCAACCCCATCCAACACCACTCCCCATCCAACTAACCCCACCCCGTCCCCTCTCTGAGGCAGCTGCACTGGACACCAACAGCAAGACTGCTGCTGCTGCTGCCTTTCTGGGGTAAGTCTCCAAATAGCGTGCGCGCACTCACACACTACACAGACACAGACTCACACACACAGCCGCACACACAACATTTTACTCTAACTTTTTGACAGGTTCCACCTTTTCCCTGTACAGGACAATGTCGGAGAGATTATCTGGGGAAGAGTGGTTTAGGGTACACCCCCCTGTAGAACTCCAGGGAATGTGTGGGGAGAGAGGGAGGGCGGAGGTCAGGCATTTGGAGATGGTGCGTGATTAATCACTGTAAACAAAAGACACCATCACTGTTGGAAACATGTCTTTGATGTAATGTTTCTATTAAGACCTTGTGATCTCCTTCAGATAATCCAATTTTCGGATAATTGGTATTCGGATAATCGAGGTTCCTCTGTATAGGTATTTCTGGCAAATGTGAGTAAACATTTAAGCTCGGCAAGAATATAGAGTAACACTGGTAGAGTTAGATGAGGAAGGACATGAGGAAGCTCAATTGGTGTATAAATGTCAACAGGGACCGTACAGCCAATATCTGTGATTTTTACAGTAATGCTCGGGAAATATGTAGTGAAAGTGAAAAGATCCAACTTAAGGATGCAACATGAAAACAATGGAACAGCATCCCTCAATTCATAAGGACGAGAAGAAACAAAGGCACAGTCAAAGATGTCATATGCAAGAAAGTGCAAATAGTTAAAACTCTGCATTTTTCCATGGTATAATTTGTTTACCTTAAAAAAAATATTTAATTTCATCAAGTTCTTAAGCATCAGATTTTGGAAGGTAATCTGTGTTTAATGACTCAACAGCACACCCAGACCATAGGTTAAATTAGGAGGAAAGAACTGCAGTTGTTGGAAATCAATCAAAGATGGAACATTCTGAAAACACCCAGTAGGTCAATAAGTATCTGTTGAGAGCACAAATGAGTTAACATATTGGGTGTAGACCTTTTACCATAAAACGTTGTAGTTTGATGTTCACTCTCACACTGATTGAAATTTGATGTGGGGATCGAGGACAGAAATGTGTGAAGAAGTGAATCATATTGTAAACACATTCCAGACAGATGGTAAATTTGTAGATTAAAGGTGTAAATTCTTTAAAAGATATATTTGTGGTGCTGAGAAACTTCCTGCTGTGGATCCAATATTAAAATCATGGAACAGCATCTCTCAATTCATTACAAAGAAAATCAAAAATTCTTTTGGGACGTGGGATTTTATTAAAACTGCAATGGTTGAAAGGCAGTTTTGCACCTATGTTCTTACAAGCCTGATTTTCAAAATGAGTGTGAAGAATATTCAAATGGACAAGTGAAATTCCGTAGGAAACCTTGGAATGCTGAGCAGCTTCTGTGATCAGTGACATAGCTATTGTAATGTGAACAAGAAGCTTGCACTTTTCTACAATGTACATTAATGTCTATTTCAAAAATATGTATTACATGTGTCTTTAAAGCACAATACCCATTCTGAACTAAGTGTGAAAGTACTGTTCTATTATATCTATGTTTTAGTCAGGTGCAAAACTATTTCTATTGTGCCATGAGATGTCAAAGAGAAAGTCTTTGGACAGAAACAAGAGCCTGAATGGAAACTATTTCTTGTTTCAGAGACAACTTAATTGAGTCTTCAGCATCATAGGGCATCTTCCAGGCTCAATAATAACTCATTAACCCATATGGAGTTTCCTTTCGTGGTACAATCCTTATTTTGAAGAGGTTTTCAACACATTGCTTTGCTCATGTCATAAAGGTCTCAGTGTATATCTATTTATTGATCTCAAATGAAACCTTCATATTTTCTATAACAATCATTAATAAAAAATTGCATCAGCATTCAAATAATATACTTGACTTACATTGAATAAATCATGGACTGTATTGTTTTAGCCCTCTAAAAGCAGGCTGGGAGGTGCAACCATAAAATAGTGGCCAAAGACGTCAGGAGGCCACCCAACACCCTCCTGTTGACCTGAAATATTTTCAGGGTGGGAACCTCAGCAGCATAGCCACACGTCAATCAGAAAAAAAAAGCTGCTTTTGAACATTTTACTGGTATTTGCAGAGGTTGCTGTTGCATGGGGTGACGATCAAGTGAGAAGAGTGATGGAGTGTCCTTCTTCATATTCATGGCCCGTAGGAACCACAGATTTACCACTTCACCTATCACGCATTGCTACTGCACCGTTCACCCTCCATTTGCCAGATCCTCCCTACTCGGTGGACTTCAAACTGTTTTAAGAAACACTTAGCTTTTCTTCAAGGTACTTCAAAATGTAGACATTCATTTTTTCTTCTTGTAGCTATAACACTGGCCTCTTCCATCCATGATGTTACCAAGGCTGCCAAGCTGTTGGATTTCTGATTGGACAAGTGCCTCTTGGACACAGGCCTACAATCTCAATTTAAGGGTGGTCTCTAATTAGCCATCCCGAATCCCATTACCCATCTACGTGTAATAATGTCTTGTTTTCAGGACAACTCAATTTCCAATAAAGTTCAAGCCTGTGTCTTGTTATGGTAGACAAAAATTATTTTACAGAAGATATCTTAATAAGCCCTCAAGATTTTATATCAAATATTTAACTTTTTTTGAGAGAGACATTATTTTGTATTTTGCATCAGTATTTACTGTGGAAAAGGATATGGAAGAAATAGACTGTAGGGAAATAGATGGTGACATCTTGCAAAATGTCCATATTACAGAGGAGGAAGTGCTCGGTGTCTTGGAACGCATTAAGGTGGATAAATCCCCAGGACCTGATCAGGTGTACCCTAGAACTCTGTGGGAAGCTAGAGAAGTGATTGCTGGGCCTCTTGCTGAGATATTTGTATCATCGATAGTCACAGGTGAGGTGCCGGAAGACTGGGCATTGGCTAACATGGTGCCACTGTTTACGAAGGGTGGTAAGGACAAGCTAGGGAACTATACACCAGTGAGCCTGATGTCAGTGGAGGGCAAGTTGTTGGAGGGAATCCTGAGGGACAGGATGTACATGTATTTGGAAAGGCAAGGACTGATTTGGTATAGTCAACATGGTTTTGTGTGTGGGAAATCATGCCTCACAAACTTGATTGAGTTTTTTGAAGAAATAACAAAGAGAACTGATGCGGGCAGAGCAATAGATGTGATCTACATGGACTTCAGTAAGGCGTTCGACAGGGTTTCCCATTGTAGACTGGTTAGCAAGGTTAGATCTCGTGGAATACAAGGGGAACTCGTCACTTGGATACAGAACTGGCTGAAAGGTGGTGGTGGAGGGTTGTTTTTCAGACTGGAGGCCTGTGAGCAGTGGAGTGCCACAAGGATGGGTGCTGTGACCTCTACTTTTTGTCATTTACGTAAATGATTTGGATGTGAGTATAAAAGGTACAGTTAGTAAGTTTGCAGATGACACCAAAACTGGAGGTGTAATGGACAGCGAAGAGGAATACCTCAGATTACAACAGGATCTTGACCAGATGGGCCAGTGGGCTGAGAAGTGGCAGATGGAGTTTAGTTCAGGTAAATGCGAGGTGCTGCATTTTAGGAAAACAAATCTTAGCGGGACTTGTAATGGTAAGGTCCTCGGGAGTGTTGCTGAACAAAGAGACCTTGGAGTGCAGGTTCATAGCTCCTTGAAAGTGGAGTCGCACGTAGATAGGATAGTGAAGAAGGTGTTTGGTATGGTTTCCTTTATTGGTCAGAGCATTGAGTGCAGGAGTTGGGAAGTTATGTTGTGGCTGTACAGGACATTGGTTAGGCCATTGTTGGAATACTGCGTGCAGTTGGGGTCTCCTTCCTTTGGAAAGATGTTGTGAAACTTGAAAGGGTTCAGAAATGATTTACAAGGATGTTGCAAGGGTTGGAGAATTTGAGCTATGGGGAGAGACTGAACAGGCTGGGGCTGTTTTCCCTGGAGCGTCAGAGGTTGAGTGGTGACCTTATGGAGGTTTACAAAATTATGAGGGGCATGGATTGGGTAAATAGCTGAAGTCTTTTCCCTGGAGTCGGGGAGTCCAGAACTAAAGGATATAGGTTTAGCGTGAGTGGGGAAAGATATGAAAGAGACCTAAGAGGGTGGTACGTGTATGAAATGAGCTGCCAGAGGAAGAGGTGGAGGCTGGTACAATTGCAACATTTAAAAGGCATCTGGATGGGTATATGAATAGGAAGGGTTTGGAAGGATCTGGGCCGGGTGCTGGCAGGCGGGACTAGATTGGGTTGGGATATCTGGTCGTCATGGATGGGTTCGACCGAAGGGTCTGTTTCCATTCTGTACACCTCTATGACTGTATGACTCTATTAGTAATGAGAACGTTATAGCATGCTTGGTTAATCAATAATTCCATGTGCAAATTTGTAAATTTTTATGGATTCTTGTTATATCTTGAAGAGTCACAGATGTCTGGATCGATCCATTGATCTTAATTCAGAATAAAAACATATTCTTTTGTTTGCTCCAGTCCAGCCAGGCATGGATTCATAAACCGCTTCAGTCTGAATTTACTGTTTCTGATCGAAGAAAAGCCAGTCCATGCATACTAGTCTTTTATAGTGTCTCAGAAACTTGGGTTGATTTTATACGCAGCCGTGATATAAGCCATTCATTCCTCTTCAGCAAATACTAGTAAATTCCAGCTAGTTTTTTTTAATGAAATTTAGCTCAGTCGGCTGGATAGCTAGTTTGTGACGCAGAATGATATTAATAGTGTTGGTTCAATTCCTGCACCAGCTGAGGTTACCATGAAAGACTCTTTTTCTGAACCTCTTCCCTTGCCTGAGGTGGGCTGACCTTTAGGTTAAACTACCACCCGTCATCTATCTGATGAGACAGCAGCCCTGTTATCTGATAAAACCATGTCAATTTTGCCTTTATTATATGTGTAATCTCTTAACATCTGAATAGCTACAACTTTCAATATTTTAAAAATTATATTTTTCATCCCTTCTAATTATAAAGATGGAATATTATTTTGTTAATTGGAGAAAAATGCAAAATCACTCATCTTGCGCTGTTGCAGGGCTTTGATTAAAACCTATTTATGTTCATGCAAAAATAATAGATGGGAGAAAGACCCTAAAATAAAACAAAGACCTATGGACGTTGGAAATCTTTGAACAAAAACATGAAATTTCTGGAGAAACCAGCAAGTTTGGCACCATCTGTGGATACAAAATTGAGTTAACGATGTTAGTCCCCAGCTGACACTTGTCCGGAACAGGGAAAGATTGCCCCATACAATTGTGATGTGTTGGGTGGATTTTCATAGTCCTGATGGAGGTGAAACTGGGAAAATGTGATCACTAAGCCGGAAAAATCTACCTTCATTCCTGTCCTCATGCAGTTTCATGAGTGCTTGAAATATTTGTAATGGAAACTTAATTCTGGAAACCTCCAGTGTTTTCCATGTTTGGCATCGTTTCATTACATGACAAGGTGCTATCACAAAAAGTATCTGAGTCGAAGCCCATATTCAATGATTAGATTATAGCAGTCCAATTTTATTCATCTTCTCAGAGATAATCAAAGGTTATCTGATGACAACAGTTGTCAGTAGGAATTTCTATTGCTATGAAAGTTTTCACTGTAACTTTCTAGATGTATGTGACAATAAATAAATAAATCCACAGTTGAATAGATCCTTCCAGCTTGCATGTTATCTATAGTGATTATAATGATTTCAGCAATAGAATATAATTGGGGCTGTTAATCTAGTCCAATCAGTGAACCCTGGCTGACAGATAAGAACAGGAGTATTTTCCTATCTTCCTGGTGGTGGAATTTGAATAAAGATTCGTGCACTTTGTGTCTTTCACTGTGTCTCACACCTGCACACACACACCATGGGTGCTGGGGGGAAAATAAGCACTACCGCACTTAGGCGGTAGTGTGGGGGTTTTAAAAAAAAAGAAAAAAAAAAAGGAGTATCTTCACTGTCTCACACCTGCACACACACACAACATGGGTGCTGGGGAAAAAAATAAGCACTACACAGTTAGGCAGTAGTGTGGGGGTTAAAAAAAGGAAGAAAAAACAGGAAAAAAAAAGAACAGGAGTATCTTCACTGTGTCTCATACCTGCACACACACAACATGGGTGCTAGCGGAAAAAATAAGCACTACAAAAAAAAGATAAACCGAGTGTCAGAGGTTCTGTTCACTCAGAAAGCTGGCTCTGAGGGAACTGGATCAAGGTCTCTGCATGTGTAAATTAAGGGTCTGTTGGTGATGGGATACCGGTTGCTATGGAGTTATTTCACTAAAAAAAGAAAAATAAGAACAAGAAAAAAAAGAACAGGAGTATCTTCACTGTGTCTCATACCTGCACACACACAACATGGGTGCTGGGGGAAAATTGAGCACTACTGCAGTTAGGCAGTAGTGTTGGGGTAAAAAGAGGAAAGAAAGAAAAAAAAAGAACAGGAGTATCTTCACTGTGTCTCACACCTACACACACACAACATGCGTGCTGGGGGAAAAATAAGCACTACCGCAGTTAGGCGGTAGTGTGGGGATAATAGAAAAAAAACAAACAGGAATTCAGAGTCTCCTTGCTGCAGGGACTGACTCCAAGCAAAAAAAATTCAATAGGAGTCCCAGAGGTTCTGTTCACTCTGAGAGCTGGCTCTTGAGGAAAATAAAGAAAAAAAACAGGAATGAAAAAAAAACAAAAGAAAAGAACAGGAGTATCTTCACTGTGTCTCACACCTGCACACACACAACATGGGTGCTGGGGGAAAAATAAGCACTACCGCAGTTAGGGAAAAAAAGGAAAAAAAAACAGAAGTATCAGTGTCAGACATCCTGTTCACTCTGAGAGCTGGCTCTTGAGGGAGCTGGACCAGTGTCGAGTGAAGGGAAGGACTCTGCTCTCTCAAGGGAAGAGGAGACTGATTTTTGTTGTTGAATTCTTTGCAGTAAGGAGGAGTTTACTTTGAAGTTCTTTGTTTCTTTTTAAAAAAGAACAGTATTATCAGGATTTAAGACTTGTCCTCATTTCCCTGAAAACTGGTTCAACAGTAAGGTTTGGGGCTTGGCTTTGCCATTCCTCTCCCTTGTAAAATTGCTGTTTCTCTGTAAACAGCTGTTAATGTTAATTGTTTTGTAAACTGTATTGTTTCATAAAATAAAAAAAGAACAATATTATTAGATTAGATTACTTATAGTGTGATATCCTATTCACATTGAGAGCTGGCTCTGAGGGAGCTGGATCTGTGTCAAGGACTCTCAACATGTAGAGAAAGGGTCATTTGGTGATAGGATACTGGCCTCTGGGAGTTAGTTCATTATCCTATGTTCTATTTTCACTAGTTTGGCACCTCATTTTTAAGTGCTACTCTTAATATGCTTTCCTATACTCTTACCTTGATAATAGTGGTAAAGTGAGGAATGTAGGATGTTATGGTTGAGGTGGAATCCACTGCTGATTGTCCAAAGGGCCATATGGATCTCAATTTGACCTACCAACACCAATTTGAATATATTCCATTTGCATGGTGGTCGTGCCAAACAAGATGGTGGTAGTATCAAACAAGATGGTGGATGCCCTTAGCATAAAGTTGGGCCTCAACTCCATAAGGATAATGTGGTGGTTATTCCTACCAATACTGTCAAAGATATATACTTCTGTAATAGCTAGATTGGTGAAGATGAAGTCAAGTAGATTTTTCCCATTATTGTTGGTTCCCACACCTACTGTAAGGCCAGTCGATTAGATACCTTCTTCAGCTAATTTGGTCAACAGTGATACTAATATTGAAGTCACTCACCTAAGTACATTGTTACTACACTAAGTGCTTTTTCCAAATGATGTTCATCATGATTCATTATTGAGTGAGGGACAGGAAGTAATCAGGAGGTTTGTTGCCCGTATTTGACCTTAAACTTCATGAGGTGTGGAGTCAATATTGAGAAACCACAGAGCTACTCTCCCTTGATTGCACATCCCAGCGCTACCATCTTTGGCGGAAGTAACCTGCAGGCATGCCTGTGGATGGTAATGGAGGAGTCTGGGATGTTGACTATAAGCTCTGATTTGGTGATTATGAATATATCAGGTTAATGATTGACTTGTCTGAGTTCTGCTCTCTTAATTTTGACACAAATCAGCAGATGGAGTTGGAGAAACTTGCAGGGATGACTTAGCAGATTGTACCTTTTTTATATCTATTGTCTAGGTTCAGTGCCGCATGGTCCATTCTGTTTTATTTTTGTCTGACTTTTCTGTAGTAACTTGATCCAATTCATTGACTTTCTAGGCTATTTCAATGGGGAGTTAAGAGGCAATCACATTGACATGTGTATGAAGTCTCATGTAGGTCAGATCAGTTAAGGATGACAGATTTCTTTTGTATAACATTCTTCTGTGTGCCCAGGAGATGTAAGCTCACTGTTCACTGTTGCTGTCTGCCATTATGCAGTAGCCTTGACACACGAGAGAGAGAAAAAGGTTAGCAAGTGTTTTGCAGTAACCCAGAAGGAATTAAAAAGTAAAACTTGCAAATGACACTAGTCTGACTTGTGTACTTCAAAATAGAGTCCCAATATGAATATATGTTCATTTTCAAAATTACTTTTTTACTGACAGCTGAATAAATGAATCCACGTGTAAACTGTGAAAGTTGGATGTGTGTTTGGCGTGTGAGGTTGGAGCATATAAATGTTACATACAGCCTGAGTGCATATGGATGAAGAATGGTGCTGTGGTGCAATGAGCAGCATCAGAGAGTGGTGTTTCTATGATAGGAGATTTCATCTGAAGATGCATTTACTGACCTTGGAAACACATGTGATATGCTTTAATTTTTGGCATTGCAGTTAAGCCCTCTGAGCCAGACGCTTGGAATAACCCATGTGTTCACCTATTCCCTTTCCTTCATTGAGTATCCCTTGATGCTCTTCAGTCTCCATCAGTGGAACCTCCAACACCACATCAGAGAACTTGGCAGCCCTTTCTCTGGCGTTTAGATCCATTGGATGTCTTTTGCCTTCCTTCGATCATTTTGAGATTGTTCCAGAAGCTACTGTAGCCTACATGCACCTGCACTTTAAAAGGGAGAACACACACACACACTTACACACTCACTCACTCACTCTTTGGTGCTCTGCTGACTGTCAATCCAAGCGGCAGCAATTCCACTCTAAACTGCATGCTTCAATCTTGTTGATGAGCACACAATATGAAGATTATGTGTTCAACCCAAATGGATGTGGGGTGCTTGGGCATTGCAATCCCTCAACTGATTTTGGCACCTCAACTGATTATTTTGTTAAAACAGAATATCACAAGGCAATAATTTCATAAAGATATTTAAAGTTATGAGGGGTTTCATTAGGTAAACAAGTAAAATAAAATTGATAATTAGTCACTTATCAGAGAGTGTACATTTCATGAAGAGAATTGAAATTAGAGGAATTTTTTGCAGCTGATGAAAACCAGCATTGGAAGCAGAATGCAAAATATCTTTGAAGGGGAAGTAAACAAAAGAAAAAAGAAGTTTAAATGGTACATGATTACAAAGATTTAAGCCTCCCTGGAGGAGGCCATTTAATAACAATTGCAGCAAAAGGAATATAACACCAATGTAGTTTAGTGTGCAATTTAAAAAGGTGTCATAATTTATTGGGCTTCCAACTAATAAAAGCTTATTTCAGTGTTTGAAGAAAACCGGTGTTGCTGTCTGTGAGTTTGATGTATTTAATATTTACTGCTTTAGGGAACATACCAAGAGCTATCAGTTGACATAGAAAGTTTAAACTTGTGGTTCGGCAGTATCAATAAAGTGTTGTTGGCATTTGTGTGGCTACTGATCATAACAATATTGCAACCTAACATCATCAGCTTATTTCGCTTCAAAACAGTACACACTTTTCCATAATCTTCTGCTCACTGCCCAAAAACGATATCCTGGCAGCATCCAAAATTGGATCATTGGCACTTCTTAGATGGCATAATAGTCAGGAAGACAGACTGAAAAGATGTACAAATTGCACATTCTATGCTTACAGCCAATAAACATAGAATTGATCATTGATTCTTTGGTTTGGCATTGACCACTGAAAAGAATTGATACATGTGATGGTGATGGAGCAAGTTCATGTTTCAGGCCTGTCAAATGACATCAAATTCAAGGTTTTCAAGAACAAGGTAATCAAAAATCATGGGAATGGATGTTTACGTAATAAAGCAATGCCTAATGGGGCTGGTAATCATTGAAATCCATCCTCACCTGCGCATGCCACTTACAGACATATCAGTAAAACACACCTCTTCTTCATCAAATCAGGCATCACACAAGATTGTGGCATTGCACTGTGATCTTTCTTGCGCACAGTACAACTTACTACTGACAGGTTCCCTTATAGTAATGTAATTAAATATCACACTGATGATAAACTGTTTAACCTCAACTGGTTGAAGACCAAAACAAACAACATCCATTTCTGTGATAATACTACAATAACGTGATGAGACACAAGTTAGGGCTCACTCTGAATAAAAACTAGAACAGTGAGTTGATGTATTCACCAAAGCCTACAACAGAAGAGTATTTACGATGAACATCAGGATGACTAAAATCGCCTATCAACAAATGATGGAATCGTTTTGTGGGTGGCAGGTGTCTCCTCACCAGGGAGCAATTCTGTCTCCTCCAGGGTAGGTTCACCGAATATAGCCAGTTGGGCATTGGTAAGGCTATGTACTAGCCTATCCTGGAACTAACAACCTGGGGATAGGGTTTCGGGTGCAGCTCCTGCCCAGTGGGAGGTTGCCAGCTAATCAGGGCAGGCAATTCTTAGACTCAGTAATGCCACGGAACAGGTCCTGTCTTCTGCCAGAAGTTCATTCTTGTCCTCTCAAACGACTGCAAAACTCGAAACAGACCATTGTTTCTCGCAAAGTACCCAGTTTTCAGGACACCATCAACCACAAAAACCCATAACCCTACTATGGCAACATCTGCAATACATGTTAGATCATTGATGGAGACATTACCATCACACATGGGAACACCACCCATCATGTACAAGGCAGATACTCGTGCGACTTGGCCAATGTTGTTGACCTCATATACTGCAGGGAAGATTGCCCCAGCACATGATATATTGGAGAGACCACATAGATGCTATGACAATGGGTGAATGCACACCATGCAACAATCACCAGACAGGCATGTTCCCTCCCAGTCGGGGAACACTTCAGTGGTCAAGGACATTTAGTCTCCAATCGTCGTGTAAGCATCCTCCAAGGCTGCCTTCAAAATACACAATAACGGACAATCATCAACAAGAAACTGATAGCCAAGTTCCGTACTCATGAAGACGGCCTCAACTCTGGTCTTAGGTTCATCTCACGCTTCATGTAACCCCACCATAGTGTTTTATATTTGTAAATCTTCCTTACTGTCCTGTTGGACACTATCACCTTGATAACCTGTTATGATCTATCCACCTTAATTAGTTTGTCCAGTTTTGGATTACTTGTTACTTTGGTTAGACCCTCAGCATGAAACTATTATACCTTTCATGTTATTCTAGCCATTTGGTTTGCCTCTAGCGCCATCTTATTTTTAAACTTTTTAAAATTATCTTTCTGCCTCAATTAACCGGATTGTAGGTCATCCCTTCACTTACTGTTCAGCTGCTGACACTTTACTCACACTGGATGAATGTACACTTTTGATTACCTGCAAAGTCTTATTATTCAACTCCACTCGCAGCATTCATACGATCTTTTGATCTCTCTGCCGATAAATTCTGTACCTATGTGATTCTCTTCACTTCATCTGACGAAGGAACAGCGCTTCGAAAGCTTGTGATTTCAAATAAACCCATTGGACTACAACCTGGTGTTCTGAGACTTCTGACCTTGGATTATGTAGGACAAAGGAGTAAGATATGGGATTTGTGAGGGCAGAGCAGTGGGGCAGAGGTTTAAAAATCATGGGCTGGTGTTTGGCTCTCAGCGTAAGGGCAGACGAATGGAGTTGACAAAGAGATAAAAAAATTACCGAATTGGAAAAGGCTGAATGGCCTACTCTTCTGTTGTTTTTAGCAATTATCCATGAGAATCAACAAAAAATTCCAGCATTTTATATTTTTGATCGTTAATATGTTCATTTTGATGTCCCGTTTGGACAAATATACAAAAGAGTTGCTTTGATTGACCAGTGCCTTTTCTC
Organism: Chiloscyllium plagiosum; assembly: GCF_037043375.1. Lineage (NCBI taxonomy): Eukaryota > Metazoa > Chordata > Chondrichthyes > Orectolobiformes > Hemiscylliidae > Chiloscyllium > Chiloscyllium plagiosum. The sequence continues at coordinate 43,334,936 of NW_028270152.1, forward strand.
TCCAAATTTTATTATACTTTGTTACGTTTTATGTTGGATATTGAAATATTTACTGTTTTATTACCTGATGATTTGTTTTTTTGAATTGTGCATGAATTTTAAAATGCAAAGGGAGACCAGCAAAATAATAGGAAATATGACAGAGTAGAATAAAAAAAACCTTACAAACAGGATCAAGGGTAATCCCAGTGGGCTTTAAATGAATAAAACAAGATAAAGAGAGTGCTAATGGAAGAATTGAGCCTTGAAAAGACATTACAGTGTGTCAGTAATAGAGGATAAGGACAGAGGAGAACTGAATATTTCACTTCAGGTTTCAGAAAAGGAAAATGACATGGAAAGTACAAGTAAGGCGAGAGATTAGTGGCAGGGAGAATTGTACAGACATAAAAGAAAACTATAATTGAATGAACTAATAGGATTGAAACCAAATAAATCTCAAAACGCAAGTAGGCTCCATCTGAGGGAATAAATATAATCAGATGAGGATCTTGGGAAGCACTCATTATAATCTCAAAGCTGACTATATTTGGGCAGCAGCAAGAGATTGAATGTAAGCAGCATTACTCTATTATTCAAAGAGATGAGACATAAACACTTGTGTATTTCACAATCTATGAATAAGCAAAATTCTATCTCTTACCCAACCTTTCAAACACTTCTGGAATCAACTCCTCAGATTTATCTTGTTTATTTATGTTCTTTTTTTTCTATCTTACATAACTTCTTGATCTTACATGTTTTCAGAAACTAGCAATAAATTCAAATCATATTTTGACCTAAATTGTGTTTGGATTACAGTCTGGCTTTCAATATCCCCATTCCCCAATGCTTTCCATAATACCAAAGACAACTTTCTGTATGTTTTGAATTTCAGTCTAAACTGCAGTTATACAAGGACAATTAATGTTTTGTTAGTAAACTAAACTAATTTTGTTCTTTGTCTATAATTATAATACCAGACTATAAGAGCATCCATGGATTACAGACTAGTAATAGTGAAAATTGTCTAAATTTTGTAACCAACATCCAATGTCAAATCTTACAAGTATGCACTTTGAAGTACTTGGGCATGAGTCCATTCACAGGGAAAAAAAATACACCCTCCACAAGACGTTCAAGCATTCCTTGAACGAGAAAGGGTATATGAGCAACATCAATAGTTTATTGTTCAGCCCATGTAATTTCTGGTCTTGTGTTCTGAGTTCATATGACTGAGTTCTGCTTGCAAAATTGTAAATATTTGCTAAGTATATTGCACCTAGCCTCTTAATCTAATTTATAAGCAAGAGTTATTTGACCAAATATGCCACTATTTTTAATGAATGTGATGGCATATTGATGCCTTTGCTTTCCAGCTCATCAATTAAACTCAGTATTATAATAACAGGTGACTTTGTTCTTCAGAAGTTTGACCTTAAGAAAACCAAAGATAAACTTACTCGTGATCCAGACATTGATTGGGAAGTGTGGTGAAGCAGCTTATGAGCCCTGATAATGGAGGAGCTACATGCAGGTTTTCATCTACAGTGTTTCACACAATGAACTGCTGATTTCAGCTAATTATTGTGGGGATCTGCTGATTGGCTATGATCTGCCTTCTCCATCAATCACAGGAAGGGAGAGATCAAAGGAAGTTAACCCAACCTACCCTTTTTGTAATTCCCAGCAGCAGATTTTATCGCAACATCAGCACAGTCTTGTGCACTGAGTTGCCAGTTTTGCTGGAGCTGAAAATGTTTTCTTCTTCATCTTTTATATGCAAATGCATTTTGGTTTATTTTCATGCTCAAATCTTAAGGCAAGAATTGACATGCTTCTTATATTAAGGAAGCAGTTTTGCTTTCAAGCACTCCATGTCAAGTTTAGGATAGTAAAATAAATCTCACTATAATTTGACCCAACAATGCCTTAGCCTCAGCATTAGCACAGTGTTTTTTACTTTCTGCCAATATGATGTTTGTTTCTCAGTCATGACCTTTATCACTTGTGTAATGAATAGTACCTACAGCATATATAAGCATTAGTTTTGCAATCCTTTTAAAAGAAATCAGTAAGTTAATGACGACTTTTCAAAACAGTGACTAAATCCAGTATTTGATTGTAAGCACGCTGTTGTCAACCTCTGTGATGTTATTAGAAAAATATTTATACTGCTAGGTTTATAACAGCATAAAAGGTCATTAGCTTTGTATTTAGTTTGGAGGGATCTATAATGAAAGTTTTTTTTAAATTCAATTCAGCAAATACCAGGGTTGTGTTACAAGCAGTAAAAACAACAAATGCTAGAGTTTACAGCATGTCAGGCAGCATCTATGGAGAGAGAGCAAGCTAACGTTTGAGTCTGGATGACCCTTCATCGGAGCTGAAGTGAAGTGTGGAGGGGGGCAGCGTTTATGCTATAGTTGTGGGGGTGGAGATGTGTGGCGGTGATGGGGTGTAGAGTACTGATAGAGAAAAGATGTTGATAGTTCAAATTAAGTGATCAGAATGTGAGAATGGCAGAACAATGGTGTGTCTAACTGCCAGACTGGAAAGGGAAGACAGTTCCACTAGGGTGGAACAACATATTTTCTCTTCTCACCACTCTACGTGCCGCCAGTCCCACCCTCCACCCACCACAACCAGAGAATAAATGCTGCCCTCTCCATACTTCACTTCAGCTCAGATGAAGAGTCATCTGGACTTGAAACATTAGCTTGCTACCTCATCATGGATGGTCTCTGACCTGCTGTGGTCTCCAGCATTTGTTGATTTCAGTACTATTCCAGCATCTGCAGTAATTTGCTCTTACTTTGAGTTAAAAGCAAATTTAACTTCTCACCTATAAAGAATTCAGGAATCAAGTCACCTCAATGAAAAAGTTTGTTTGTGAATCTTCAAAACCAGTAGAACTAGGTTAGAATTCCACAAGCTACAGAAACTGAGAACATTTAGGTGTTCAGATTTGTTAAAAAGAAATTGCAAAGGACTCGACAAATTACTTTCACAGTCCATGGAAACAAAATCTATAAGTAGTCAGTGAAATAGAAACTTAAGGAGATCCCCCTACTAACCTCAACAGAGTTTTCTTACAGAAAGGCTAAATAAACAAGAAATTTCCACTCAGTGAAATAAAACATCATTGTTTTAGGAAATGCAGTATGGAGATCATTCTGAAGCAAAACAAGGCAGTATCTTTGACTTTTTACCATTTCATTTTTACGAATTAAATGCTGGAAATTGGCATCAATCTCCCAACATTTGCTGCTAACCATATGTACTAATGGACAAATTGGTTCAGAATGGTGTTGTCCTAATTGATGGTGCTCCCCAGGGGCCAATTCTGTGGCCTCAGCTGTTTACCAAATATTAATGACTTAGGTGAAGTAATAAGGAGTTGTACATCATCCAAGTGTATAAAGTACACTAAGTTAGGCGGCACAGCAAGTTGTGTATAAGGGAGCAGAATAAGTAATTTGACACAACTAGAGCAGATGGTGTTCAGTGTTGAGTAAATGTTAGATCATTAATGTGGATCCAAGAAAGACGAATCAATATTTGGTTGAATACATGGGCTGAATCTTACAAAGTGCAAGTTGCGTCAAGTTTTTTAGAGGGATTCTCACCACAATCGAAGTGAGCTTTCTCACCATACCTTATCAAACACTCATCTTTAACTAACTACCCACCTTTATGCTGTTCCTCATGTCTGATTCTAGCCACATCTTATCAAAAATGACTCTGCCTTGTGCAATTCTTGACATTTATCTCAACATTATGGATAATGGGAAGTTGGCGGTCTGCTTTGCGTGCAGGGTTCAGGTGTACTGCTCCTCTTTGCCCCAGGACCAGCCATGGAGGTCACAACTCATGTTTTGCTCAAGGTTGCCACCTGGGCAACCTCAGCTGTCTGGAAGAATGCCTAACAATGTTGGCACTCCACTCCATCAGTGTGAGTGCCACCATTTTCTCTTCAATACTTTACACTTGCTCTATCTCTACTACTTTATCCAACTCCCACCAAGACTTATGCTCCACAGTTTTATTATTGCCTGCAAAATCGACTCCATTCATTTTTTTCCTCAACGCCATTAACCCTGCAAACCATCTGTGCTGCCAACTCACACACTCAGGACACTTTCCCAACTGCACTAAAAGTACTTGCTGTGCATACCTACATTTATTTGCCATAATGCCTCTCTCTCTCTCTCTCTCTCTCTTTCTCTCGCTCTCTCTCTCTCTCATTCCAGCAGGAAAACAGCCTATAATAGGGCAAGAGGAGTCCAGACGGGTGGTGTGCTGCCTGGCATTTGAATCCTTATCCCCGACTCTGACTGCCCCGAGTGGCTGACTGTGACCAAGCCCTTGATTGGTATCAGAGGCTGACCTTGCCTTATAATGTCAGGACCTCCAGAGTAAAATCTATATGTTGACTTGACTGAGGCCTGCTGATAACCATGTCAAACTTCCTGCTCACGTGTCCCTGCTAAATGGCAAAGGAAGACATAAGTAATATGAAGCTTGTTCTGTTTAGCTGGGTGATTGTCCCTGAGTGCACAGTGTCCCTGCTGCAGTATTCAGTAATAACTACCGGTGAATATTGAAGTGCAGGCACAATTATAAATGGATCAGAGATGTACCATGAGTCTTCTTCAAGGCTGGCACATATCAGATGTCAATGTCCATTGACATGGTAGCAATGGAACATATCCTGAGATGCTAGTTCCTTGTGTCCAACAGCAAGCATTAAACTGAAGTTGGCATATACCTACTCTGATTTTCATGTGAGATTTCTTGAAGTCTAGCCACTATATCATAGAACTTGGGCCACTCCTCTGATCTTTACTGCAGGCTGCACATGACCTCTATCAGCTCATCTGCAAATCTATCAGTTCATTCATAGCCGAATATAGAAGGTGTATCGGGCTAATGCAAGACCTGTTGTACAGCAGTCTTCCGGGTGTGGATGGTGTCATTGCACACTGGCAGGGAAGAGTAACAATAGACAGGTGCTCAAGAATATTCCCTTGATCTATTCACCTCCACTAGAGAGTAAACTAGCTTAGAATATAACGATAGAGAGCAAATGTTTCTATAAATACATAGAACAAGAAGGATGTAAAGGTAAACATTTGTCCTTTACAGGATGAGAAGGGGGATTTAGTAATGGGATATGAGGAAACGGCAGAGGCATTGGACAGGTATTTTGTGTCAGTCTTCACAGTGGAGGACACGACTAACATGCCAATGATTGACAAGGCGATGAAGGTAGATGTAGACCTGGAGACAATCATTATCATCAAAAAGATAGTGTTGGGCAAGCTAATGGAGCTAAAGGTAGACAAGTCTCCTTGCCCTGATAGAATGCATCCCAGGGTGCTAAAAGAGATGGGGGGACGAAATAGCAAATGCACGTGTGTTAATTTTCCAAAATTCGCTGGACTCTGGGGCAGTTACAGCAGATTGGAAAACAGCAAATGTGACGCCTCTGTTTAAGAAAGGAGATAGACAAAAGATAGGGAATTGTAAGCTGGTTGGCTTTAATTCTGTAGAGGGGAAAATGTTTGAATGTATTATCAAGGAAGAAATAGCAAGACATCTATATAGAACGAAAAGGTGTGGCTAAGGTAAACATTGGTGTTTACAGGATGAGAAGGGGTATTTAGTAATGGGATATGAGGAAATGGCCGAGGCATCTAATTGTCATGTCGGGCAGGCGCTGCATGGGTTCATGAAAGGCAGGTCATGCTTAACTAATCAACTGGTATTCTATGAAGACATTACAAGCACGGTGGACAACGGGGACCCAGTTGATGTGGTGTATCTACTTTTCCAAAAGGCATTTGACAAGGTCCTGCACAAAAGGCTGCTGCATAAGGCAACGATGCATGGCATTGTATTAGCATGGATGGAGGATTGGTTAACTAACAGGAAACAAAGAGTGAGGATAAATGACTGTTTTTCTGGTTGGTAATCAGTGACTAGCGGTGTGCCTTAGGGATCAGTGTTGGGATTGCAATTATTCACAATTTACATAGATGATTTGGAATTGGGAACCATATGTAGTGTGTCAAAATTGGCAGATGACACTGACATGAGTGGTAGAGCTAAGTGTGCAGAGGACTGTGAAACTTGGTAGAGAAAGCTAGATCAGTTAAATGAATGGGCAAAGGTCTGGCAGATGGAGTACGATATTAATAAATGTGAATTCATCCATTTTGGTAGGAATAACAGTGAAAAGGAATACTTTTTGAATGGTAAAAAATTGCAGCATACTGCTGTGCAGAAAGACCTGGGTATCCTTGTGCATGAATCACAGAAGTTTGGTCTGCAGGTGCAATAGGTAATTAAGAAGACAAATGGAATTTTGTCCTTCATTGCTAAAGGGATTGCGTTTAAAAACAGGGAGGTTATTTTGCAACTGTATAGGATGCTGGTGAGGCCACACCTGGAGTACTGCATGCAGTTTTGGTCTCCTTACTGAGAAAGGAAATGTTGGCACTAGCGGTGGTGCACAGGAGGTTTACTAGGTTGATTCCGGAGTTGAGGGGTTTGATTTATGAGAAATGACTTGAGTAGACTACGATTATAATCATTGGAATTTAGAAGAATGAGGGGTTATCTTACAGAAACATATAAAATTATGAAGAGAATAGATAAGATAAAAGTAGAGAAGATGTTTCCACTCATGGGTGAAACTAGGACAAGAGGATCTAACCTCAAAATTAGGGCAAGCAGATTTACGATCGAATTGAGAAAGAACTTCTTCACCCAGAGGGTGAAATTCCATGTGGAATTCCCTGTCCAGGGAATTAGCTGAGGATTCCTCATTGAATGTTTCTAAAGCTAAGATAGATAATTTTTTGAACAGTAAAGGAATAAAGGGTTATTGTGAGAGGATGGTAAGTGGAGCTGAGGCCACAACAAGATCAGCAAATATCTCGTTGAACGGTGGAGTAGGTTCGAAGGGTCAGATGGCCAACTCCTGTTCCTATTTCTTATGTTTATATGTTCCAATGTTTTTATTGAAAGCCTCACCTGTAACATTCTGTGCTAGCTGTGGGCCACTGTCAGAGCTTTACTCACTGGTATGAGACCCGGGTATTAACTTTTTGGAGGAATTCTCACTACGTGGTTTGACATATCCAATTTCCCCATCAACACAGTCATATTTCTCTTTGCCCATCTGCAAGCTCAGTGCCTCACTCATTGAAGGAGATAAGGAGCCTTATACCATGTATGTACCCCACTGTCTGTGCTCACTTGCACTGGCTGTGAATATTCTCCTGCTGAAGGAGGAAGCATTAGAGATATTTGGCAAATGAGCATTATGCCTACATTAATAATACTTATAGAGACATCAATCCCAAAGTTATGGTTGTTAGTGAATTAAGCTTATTAGGAGGCTGGTTTAGCTCAGTTATCTGGATGTCTAGTTGGCAATGCAGAATGATACCAACATCATGGGTTCACTTCTTCAATGGGTTTGTTTTCTCAACCTCTCCCCTCATGTGAGCTCACCAGTTATCTCTCATAAGTGAGAGAGCAATCCTATTATCTGGTAAAACTATGATAACTTTACCTTTTGTAAACAAATGTGAGTTGGCTGGCCTCTCGTTGTCATCCCTTGGAAACAGTACATCGCATCTCTCATGCACTAACTGCAGGACAATCTCCAGTGGCATCACTAAAGCAATGGACTGCCTTTTAGCATTGCCTGGGTTGCAGAGAGTGAACTGCTCTCCAATCTCTTTTAAATATGGTACCTGGAAGTTGAAATCCAGAAGCTCTCAGCACAAATTCCAAGCTATCACCTCTAAAATTTGTCATTTGGCACGTTTGAATATGTAACATGTACAAAAGAACCTAATTTGGGCTGGAAGACTTGCCTGTCCCCAAGTGGAAATCCCTTCTTCTTTTCGGCCCCTCTCCACATGGGCTGCATATGTGAAAATGAAAATAATTCCCAATTAGTTTTGTGTCATTGTCTCAAGTTTCGACAGCTGAGAAGTGAGAGACTCAATAGCTGATTAAGTGATTGCCTAGCTGGATGGTTGTATGCTTGCTAACCAAATGACCACCAACTGAATGTACAGAGAGTAAGATGGAGACCTTGTAAAAGGACCCAATAGTTGACTGGGTTGGCACCACAGAGAGAGCTACCCAGCTATCCTTAATTCTCACACCCCTGATCCCTCTCTTCATGTGAACTCCACACCGTGATCTCCTCGAAGAAAATCATTGACCTTTTCAAATGTCACAGTCTTCATGGCTGCTTTTCAGCCAGCACTCTTGGCCTTGGGTGCATCATTACAACTCACCATGATGCTGGCCTCCCTTTGGCTGGTATTCTCAGGTGAAGAAGATCCTCTTGGCCACAGGACCTGATTGGTTGAGAAGCCTGTCGATCAGCACTTAAGTACCTGATTGGCACTTGGTCTGTTGGGCCATTTTGATTGTGGGACAGCGGTTAGACCATAAGGTGTAGGAGGGGAAGTAGGCCATTCAACCCTCAGAGCCTATGCCACCATTCAATGGGATCATAGTTTATCTGATAATCTTCACCTCCACCCTTAAAAATCCTCACTCCCATACTTAGTTTATAAAATGGAAAAACCTGTCCTTTGTTTCTATCCAGTCTTGCTGTGCCTCAGATGAGGTTTCTGCATCTTTGTTGTTTTAAGCGATATTGTTAGTGAATGTCTTGTAAGGTAGAACAGATGAGCAGATTACAGTGCGACAACTCATAAATCAATAATCTGACATGGTTTCAGTAAGCTATTGATCTTTGTCCATTGACTTTTATCAACGCATTGACTGGACATATTTAGGCTTGCAGTTTTATGATCTCCTTTACTTGCACAAAATAATAATGGTGCTGCTGCAAAATTTATCATTAGCCAAGCCTGGTTTAAATACTAAGATGCTGTGACAGTGTTAATTGATACTAGCAATACAAGTTTAACAGAGAAATTACCTGAAGTGCTAATTTAAATCTGCAACTAATGTAAATAGAATTCCCTGAAGTAAATGTTAGAAAGGAAACCTTCTCCAGCTGATTCAAAATGAAACTCCTTCTTGTTTGCCAGTCTGGATTTGTACTGGCTCTGCAGGTGATTGATGCAGTCTCTGTTAGTATAAACCCTTCAAACCTCACAGATTGAATTGAATGTTCCATAAGCATTCATTGAAGAGAAATATTGTGACCTCCCTAATTGTTTCTGATCGCCTTAAAGTGTCAGAAAGGAATTTTCCAGGCTTTTTGCCTCTAAATTGGGCGGTGTTTTTTTTAACCTTTTTTTTTGCCTTTTCCAGGCCATTATATGGTTTTAGTTTGTTAGTGAGTTGCTTAATGAAATGTGTATAGTAGCATGAATAGATACAAGCTGGCTGGACCAACTAGCCATTTTCTTCTTCTTGTATTCTACCTGTTATAGATCCTACGGCAGTGAATACCAAAATATAATAACATTCACAACAAATGAAATTCTTATATGTTTATATTCTTATATAAAATGTATATTAGCAGTCAAAGAATCAATTTAAGTTAGATGGCATCTTATTTGATTCGAAATCAACTTCTCATATGTGGGTGAAATTGCTGTGCTTTACACCCTGGAGCATTGATAAAACTAGGTTTAATACTGCACTGCAATTCAACTCCACTGTGCATCAAACTAAATGGCGTGAGAATATCTTTTCCAGGGCTTTCGTGCAACATTCCTCCTTCACGTTTATGCAGGTGTGTAACTAAATCTACGTAAGACATAGGTCTGCCACAATTGACTCTAATTGAATGGGATAAATTGATATGTTTTCTTCACGTGGATTAGAGTGCATTAGTGCATGAAAATTATATTGATATGGGTTGAGAATCATATGTGACTGTGATGCTTCCTGCAGTTAAATAGCCTGCGCACTCACACAAGGTACTCTGAACTGTTGTTTGAATTATGTACTCCACAGTGATTGACAACGGGCAGGAAAGGATTTTTTCAGAAGCTATAGGGTGAAATCTGTGTTATTAGTTTAGAATTCATGTACAAAGAATAATATTTTGATTGCAGTTATATAGCTTGGTGCAGTGATTTTCTTTTGCTTATTTGATTGTTTAAATAGGGGAATGTGCATCAGTTGCAAGTTTAACCCTGGTTTAACAAGCTGTCAATGCATGATATAGAAGAATGTATTTTATGTTCTGGAGAACTATCTAGGGCAGATCGAGCGGCCCCTGAAAAAAGGGAAGAAGAAACTGCTTGTTCTTTATTTACAATTTGTTTAGCTGTCAGTTGATGGGATGGAGGCAGGACTAGAGGGTTTGAGCTGTGGGGAGACAATGGGTAGGCTGGAGGGCTGACTTTGGAAATGTTTTAGAATTGTGAGGAGCATAAATAGGATGAGTGACATGGGTCTTTTCCCGAGCATAAGTGAATTCAAAATTGGGAGACTTGTTTTTGGGGTAAGAGGAGAAAGATTTGAGGAGGGATCTGGGGGGGGGCAATTTTTTCCACATAGAAAGTGGTTTGTGTGTGGAATGTACTGCCAGATGAACTGGTAGATGCAGATACAGTTACATTTAAAATACATTTATGTTGCTACATGAAGAGGAAAGGTTTAGAGGGATATGGGCTAAATGCTGGCCCACGGCACTAGTTTAGATTGGGAAACTTGGTTGGCATGGACATGTTGAACCAAAGAGTCTGTTTCTTTTGTTATGAAGGTGTAAGGGGTACTATATCTCTAAGAGAGTTCAAAGATAGCAGAGCTACCTGATACGGTCCCAAGTGTTCAGAACAAGGTAACAGTGTAACATTTGGTCAAACAACTAGATTGGCTGGGTTGCCTGGAGACAAAAAAGCAAATTTAAATTCAGCCAATCAGTTTAAATTATTCCCCAAAATACCAAACTCCAATCAAGTTTGAATTTACTATTTTGACAATATTAACACCAATAAAATGATCTGATGCTTTGGGGTATAAAATTGAAAAAAATTGAACAGATGGAGGAAAACTCTCAAAAGACCAACAGATGTAGGCTGCTAGTAAGAACTCTCTGAGAGGTACCTATCTGGAGAAGGAGTTTGCTCAGGAATAAAGATCGACACCAACCTGGAGAGCAAATCTACAGAGGAAGATGCCAAGAGAAGATTTGACAGCTGGCTGGTTTTGAAATTTGAATATTTCTATAAATCTTAATCAGAGCTTTTATCAGACTAGATAGGTTTAGATAAATGAGTTGTAAATAGGTGTTAGTTAATTATTCTCTGTTAGATTTTAAAAAATTTAAATTTTTACTTTAAATAGTCATTTTTGGGATAGCTTTTTGCCTCTTGAAATTTAACAGATTACAGCACGGGTGAATCTTTTCTGTGTTGCCGGTTTAAATTAGCAGGGAAGGGGGTTTACTCCATGTTGTAACACCTTGCTGTATGAATCTATAACTTTATGACTCATTGATTTGATGGAGGTATGTGCACAAGTTATAGAGTTACACAGTATAGAAGCAGACCCTTTGGTTCAACCAGCCCATGCTGACCAGATATCCTAAACTGATCTAGTCCCTTTTGCCAGCATTTGACCCATATCTCTCTGCTCTTCCTATTCATATATCCATCCAGACGCCTTTTAAATTTTGTAGTTGTACCTGTCTCACCCACCTGCTCTGCTGGCTGGTTCCACACCTGAACCATCCTCTGTGTGAAAATGGTGCTCCTCAGGTCCCTTTTAAATCTTTCCCCTCTCACCTTAAATCGATGTCCTCTAGTTTTGGACTCCCTTACCTTGGGAAAAAAAGGTGTTGTCTATTTGCCCTATCCATGCACCTTATGATTTTGTAAACCTCTATAAGGTCACACCTCAGGCTCCAACACTTCAGGGAGAAAGGTCCAAGTCTATTCAGCCTCTCCCTATAACTCAAACCCTGTAATCATGGCAACATCCTTGGAAATCTTTTCTGAACCCTTTCAAGTTTCTCAACATCTTTCCTACAGTAAGGAGACCAGTGGCCTAAAAAGTAGCTTCACCAATGGCCCATACAGCCACAACATGACATCTCAACTAAGGTGCATTGTTCAATGAAGGCATGAGTGCTAAACACCGCCAACACTGAGCTAGCTACCTGTGACTCCACTTTCAAGGAACTATACACCTGCATCCCTAGGTCTCTTTGTTTTGGAATACACCCCAGGCCTCGTATGATCATGAAACATGTATTCCCAAAGAAACCCTACTATTTGGAAGTTGTACAAGGTTCCTATCTTCAACAGTAAGGTATAGAAACACTGACAATGAGCCAAGATGTTTGAGACTGTTGTGACACAGGCGTTGCAAATTCTGATTCTCCTCAAATAGCTTATTGCTAAAAATCAATTCCTGAGATATACACACATCACATCTACATTTTTATTGTGTGTGTGTGATCACTAATGGGATATATTTGCATCTTGGAAGCAAAGTTTTAGTGTAAAGTCCAAGGAGCATGGCATTTTTAAAATGGAAATAGTTTATTTCCAATTTACCATCCTCTATAAAATCTGATGAATTTAGGGTGGAGGTATGTTAAAATCAACTCCAGTCATTCTGATGCATCCTGCAGTATTTACATGATTGAATCATTTTCTGTCTTTAATACATCGTCCTGATTTCTCTAGTCCATCTTTTTTTAAATTTCTCTATGCTAGTTTCCAAGCCACCAGCAGCAGTCAAGGAACAAAACCTCTCCAAGGACAACTGAAGATGCTCATCATAAGTTAGTATTGTCATGGGGCAAAAATGACTTTGGGTACAGTCTGCATCTATGGAAAAACTGGCTCAGCTCTGAGAAAACAGCACGCTCACTTGTATCGTTCATTCTTTCTAAGGCTGATGTTGATCTATGAGTAGATATAAGAATGGCAGGATGCTCAGCAGTTAAAAGGCTGAGCCGCACTTCTTTTGCTGGAGCTCACTGCATTCTTTTTACAAACTAATTCTTTGAGCTATATTGGGTTGTAATTAAAAAAGACCAAACAGACCATGCAAAATACATTAATTTATTTTGTGAAATTAAAATCTCATTCATGTATTTATCACTTGCAATACAACATAGGAGGAGGTCATTCTGCTCAATTCACCTGCCACAGTGTGAGCTCTTCAGCAAACTATTTCCTTTAATTGTTTTCCCTGTCATTTGCTCTGTATTTTTTCATATATTTTAGATTCAAAGACTTATTCGGATCTCTGTTTAATTAAACCATTGTCTTTGTTTCAATAGTTACTAATTCTATGTTACAGTATTCCACTGTGAGAAAACACATCTAGCTTTAGTTTTTTTTTAGTTTTCTGTCTTTAGTATTTGATTGATTAATTATATATTAAAATTTTGAAAACCCCAGTTCGATTCAATTTCCATTTATTTTGTGTTTGAGTGAATAAAGTCCAATATTTATTGATATTTTCCACAAGTATAGTTCTTTTCTGGAATCTTCATTGGGTCATTTTCAAAGCTTGAACATCCTACTCCAAATGCACCCACATTTACAATATTTCAATTGCAGCCTGATTTATCATCAATTTCTTTCATCTTTCCATTACTTTCATTTCCCTGAGCATATGCCTATAAGCCATTTGGTATATATATATATATCCTGGATCACTCCATTCCTCCAGTCAGGTTAACGGCGTCCTGTTTAAGGTAGATGTCTACTCATTTTCCGTTCCCCAAAATGTGTCTTTAACATTTCTCTGTATCAAATTACAGCAACAACAGCCTCCTGACTCACTCTTCTGTTTTCCTGCAATCTCCTTTGTTCTTTCATTGTCTAGTCCCAGTTTAACATCATAAGCAAATTCTAATAGAATTCCAACTGTGCCTACTGGAACCTACTCCTTTTATGTTATTGGAAACTTACTGCAATACACAAAAAGTAAAAGAATGAAAGATTGACTTGCAGAATTGATGCCTTAGTTTGAAGGATTGATTCATAAAATAAAGATAATAGTTTATATCACTCCTGAAAGTATTTTCTTTTGTCTTTTTCTCAAAAGAAATCGTCATGCAAATTGGTGAAAATGGTCTGTTCTGTATTTCTATCAAAAGATGACTACAAATCACAAATCTTTCTGGATATGCTGGTTGGAATGAGGCATTCATTTTGAGGGTTCATGTAAAATTCACAAACTGTTTTGCAAATTTGTCAGACTGACGGGAATCCCTCGAAATCAAGCATGATGTCTGTCAGGCTAGGTGAGTCCTCAGATTACTGAGAAATCCACTTTTGGGCCCATTTTTTTAGTCAGTAAAGCATGTTAATTCTTGGGGAAATAGAACTTGCGTACCAAGATTGTCTTCTTTCTCTTTCCTCTGCTGTCATTGTTCCATCTCATAGCTGAGATGCTGAGCCTTAGAGTGGCTTCTGCTTTGGTGGATCAAGGAGTGCCATGCCATCTCATCCCAGTCAGTGGTATGAATGCCTCCAATGCTTTAAGGTGACCTTGAAAATATCTTTATACCTTTTCTATTTGACTGCCACTCTGAGCCTTCGCGACTGGAGAACTGGGAGAAGGGAACCTAACAAGGGAAGTGGCCTTCAGGCATTCAGAAGGGATGAACCATCCATCAGATATGGTTCTTCAGGAGCAGAGCTTCAATACAAGGAAACATAGCTTCATGAAGGATGCTTCTGTTGGCCTGGTGGTCGTCCCAATTGATTCCCATGAATCCATAGCCACTATCTATCCTGTTGTTTCTTCACCACCACAACCCCGTTCCCCCTCCCCCCGAACAACCATAGTTTTTATCCATCGTAAAAACATTGGGATTGATCTCCTAACCCAATTATTTGTAGAGGGCAGCTAAACCTACTCATTTGAATTATTCATTGAGTAACTGTTTGGAGTTTACAGTCCAGTCTATGTCCAGGAGAGAATGACAGCTTTCCAAGGTGTCTTACATCCACAGTATGTAAGACATTTATATCTACCAATCTCCCAACAGATTCTCTTAATCACTGAATGGATGAATTCTTTTAGAATTTTTCTTGCCAGATCATTAAAGAAGTTGGACATAAATTTATAAATTAAAAAATAATTTGTTTTATAACCTCAAAGTCAGAATACTCACTTGTTTAGTAGATGGGATAAATTACAAGGATCAATGGAGATTACCAACTCAGTTATGCTATGATAACTTAGCATTAATTTGTCTGATGGTTATAAATAACTTCTTTGAAGAAGTGATGAAAAGGATTGATGAAGGCAGAGTAGTGGACGTGACCTATACTGACTTCAGTGAGGCGTTTGACAAGGTACCTCATGGTAAACTGATTAGAAAGATTAGATAAAAGAACAAAGAACAAAGAAAATTTACAGTCCAGGAACAGGCCCTTCGGCCCTCCAAGCCTGAGCTGATCCAAATGTGCTGTCTAAACCTATTGGTCAATTCCTAAGCATCTGTATCCCTCTACTCCCCACCTACTCATGCATTTATCCAGACGCATCTTAAGTGAATATACCCGTGCCTGTCTCTACCATCTCTGCAACATGTTCCAAATGCTCACCACCCTCTGTGTGAAGTATTTGCTGCGTGTATCCCCCTTAAACTTTCCACCTTTCACCTTGAAAGCGTGACCTCTCGTTATTGAATCCTTCACCCTTGGAAAAAGCTTGTCTCTATCCACCCTGAGTATACCCTTCATGATTTTATAACCTCAATCAGGTCCCCCCTCAATCTCCGTTTTCCTAATGAAAATAAACCTAACCTACTCAACCTTTCTTCATAGCCATCACCTTCCATACCAGGCAACATCCTCGTAAACCTTCTCTGCACCCTCTCCAAAGCGTCCACATCCTTTTGGTAATGTGGCGACCAGAACTGTACACAGTATTCTAAATGCAGCCGAACCAATGTCTTGTATAATGTTAACAGGACTTGCCAGCTCTTATACTCAATACCCCGTCAATGTAGGCAAGCGTACTATATGCCTTTTTGACCACCTGTGCAGCAACCTTCAGGGTACAATGGACCTGCACTCCCAGATCTCTCTGCCCATCAATTTTTCCCAAGGCTCTTTTGTTCATTGTATAATTCGCTCTAGAATTTGTCTTGCCTAAATGTATCACCTCACATTTGTCTAGATTGAAATCCATCTGCCACCCTTATGCTTTCTGCTACTCCACCAATCTTCGTGTCATCTGCAAACTTGCTGATCATACTAACAGTGCCCTCTTCCAGATCATTTATGTATATGAAATGCAAGGAAAGCTCACCATTTGGATACAGACTGGCTTGAAGGTTGAAGACAGAGGGTGGTAATGGAAGGGTTGTTTTTCAGACTGAAGGCCTGTGACCAGCGGTGTGCCATAAGGATCAGTGTTGGGTCCACTGTTTTTGTCATTTATACAAATGATTTGGATATGAACATAGGAGATTTGGATGGTAAATTTGCAGATGACACAAAAATTAGAGTACAGCAAAGAAGATTACCTCAGAATACAATGGGATCTTGATCTGATTGGCCAATGGCCGAGGAGTTCCAGATGGAGTTTAATTTAGATAAAAGTGAGGTGCTGCATTTTGAAAACTCATATCAGGGTAGTACTTATACACCTCAGGGCAAGGTTCTGGGGAGTGTGGCTGAACAAAAAGACTTTGGAGTGCAGGTTCACAATTCCTTGAAAGTGGAGTCACAGGTAGATAGGATAGTGAAGAAGGCGTTGGTATGTTTTCCTTTATTGGTCAGTGCATTGAGTATAGGAGTTGGGAGGTCATGTTGAGGCTATACAGAACATTGGTTGGGCCACCTTTGGAATACTGTGTGCAATTCAGGTCTTCCTGCTTTAGCAAGGGTATTGTAAACTTGAAACGGTTCAGAAAACTTTTATAAGAATGTTGCCAGAGTTGGAGGGTTTGAGTTATAGGGAGAGGCTGAATAGGCTGGGATTATTTTTCCTGGAGTGTCAGAGGTTGAGGGATGACTTTATAGAGGTTTATAAACTTATGAGGGACGTGGATAGGGCAAATAAACAATGTCTTTTCCCCGCATGTGGAAGTCCAAAACAAAAGGGAATAGCGTTAAGTTGAGAGGCAATTTTTTCATGTAAAGGTTGAAATGGAATGAGCTGCCAGAGGAAGTGATGGAGGCTGGTACAATTACAACATTTAAACAACATCTGGATGTAGAGATGAATAGGAAGGATTTAGGGATATGGATTCTGGATTAGTGGTGCTGGAAAAGCACAGCAGTTCAGGCAGCATCCGAGGAGCAGTAAAATAGACATTTCGGGCAAAAGCCCTTCGTCAGGTATTCCTGATGAAGGGCTTTTGCCCGAAACGTCGATTTTACTGCACCTTGGATGCTGCCTGAATTGATGTGCTTTTCCAGCACCACTAATCCAGAATCTGGTTTCCAGCATCTGCAGTCATTGTTTTTACCTTTAGGGATATGGGCCAAGTGCTGGCAAATGGGGCTAGATTTATTTCAGATATCTGATTGGCATGGATGAGGTGGACCAAAGTGTCTATTTCCGTGTTGTACGTCTCTGTGACTCTATCTGCATTTGAGCTCAACAGCTGTGATTAATTTAGAGTTAGTCTCCTTAGATAATGAAAAGTTAACAGCCTTGGATAGCTGGATAGGCTTATTGTAAGAAAGATATCCAGAACTTGTATGACCTCGTAATTGTGAGTTGACACTTTGAGTTGGTTTCTTCACTTTTTCCTGGGACAGTTATTCTAATTTCTTAAGCAATTAGAGTGAAAAGGTACCAGCCTTGGAGGAACTAACCAGATCTTTTGGATCATATACTTCTGTGTAGATTTGCCTTCTATACTGGCAGCATTATCAGGATGAGTGATTTGAACCTTACCTCGTTTGATCTTAAAGAACTTGTACTTCTGAATATCAAATTTACATTCCTGTATCTGGGTGTCACAATCATACGATTTTAATTTCTGTCCACATTTTCTCACTCTTCCACACATTCATAGAATTTATTCTTTTTGAAGTCAGTCATCTTCTTCATTTCTCTAAATTTTCATATTCTTTTTGGCAAGGAGTCTTAGACCCTTTCATTTAAGTTGAAATATTTATAGCCTCCTAATGAGCTAACTCTAGCCTGTGGCCCTGATGGCTTGCAATTAGTACAGTAATAGTTAGGAAGGCTTTATTTATATAATTCAACATGCTTTTAATTTGGTTCACCATTCAATATGACAATGGAGTTGTTTAGAGAACATATTTAAGATGAAACTTTGCCTGAAGGACAATTAAAGAAATTTAAGGCAATTTATTTGACACAGTATGATTTGATTAAGGTGAAACAGCAATACAGTTGACATTTTGTCAAATGGATGAAGTACTCTTTCATGCTAAAGAATATTTTAAGAGCGATTCTACTCATTCTGAAAAATGCATTAGTTCAACCTACCTCCACTCTAACTTATATGTGGAAACCTTTAGAAAAGGGAGAAGAAGGCAGAATATTCTATTCAAATTTAGATAATAGACATGAATCTCCTCTCTTTCTCTTCCTGCACCTTTATGGGCTGAATCTTATGATTATTTGGCTAAGTTTGAGTATTTTTAAGAGGGATTTCTGCAGCAAAGCCTTTCTTATCAAACTCTCCTCATTAACTATCTACCAAGCCCCTCTGGTCTCCATCAAGTCACTCAGTGCATATTCTGACATTCATTGGCATTCTTTGCCCTTTTGCTATCTCTAAAAGCCTGCTGTGCACTCAGAGAAACACTTTCAGCCAAAGCTGCCCTGTACAGTTCCTGACATTTGCCCCAGACATGGCAAACAGGTGCAAGTCAGAACCCCGCTATGTAAGCACATACCTAGATGCAATGGCACAAGGGTGGGACTTTTATTCCAAGGGTCAGCAGTGGAATTCATGATGCCAGATCATGCTAGCCTGGTCTGAGGTTGCCTCCTGGGTTAGGGCATTTTCAGCCATTTAGGAAAACACAGAAAGTAGGCGGAAGATTATTGTCCTTCTCTACTCTGACACAGTAAGAGCCATCATATATTCTCCAATATCTCACACTCGTTCTGTCTCTGCTATTATACCTACCACCCACCAAGGTTTATGCTCCACCACTCTGACTATTTCCTAGAACATCTTCCCTTATTCTCTGTCACCCAGCTCAACCCCAAAGACCACTAACCCTGCATGC